>NW_024544726.1:2236875-2857500 GCF_018167655.1 Microtus oregoni
TATGGGATAATTGACTGCACCTCTGAAACTGTAAGTGAGCCCCCTCAATTAAACATTTTCTTCATAAAAGTTGTCATAGTCATAGTGTCTCTTCACAGCAAAAGTAAATCTAAACTAAGATGCTCTAAAAGCCAGAAGATCCTGGACAGATGAATTGGAGACACTAAGAGACCACAGATGCCAGCCAAACTTTCATTCACCAAACATAGAGAAAGCAAGATATTTCATGACAAAACCATATTTTAAACAATATCTATCTATAAATACAGTCCTACAGAAAGTACTAGAAGGAAAACTCTAACCCAATGAAGTTAACTGTACCCATGAAAACACAAGCAATATGTAATCTCACAGCAACAAACCCCAAAAAGAAACACACACACACACACACACACACACACACGCAACCACCACAACCAAAACTAAAAATAAGAGGAATTGACAATCATTGATCATTAATATCTCTTAATATCAATGAACTTAATTTGTCAATAAAAAGAAATAAGCTAACAGAAAGGATATAAAAACCAGGATCCATCCTTCTGCTGCATACAAGAAATACATTTCAATTTCAAAGACAGACATTATCTCAGAGATTTTCCATCAGATGGATCTAAGAAGCAAGCTGGTGTAGCTATCCTAATATCTAACAAAACAGATTTCAAACTAAAATTAATCAAAGAGATGGAGAGGAAATTTTATATTCGTAAAAGGAAAAATCCATCAAGATGAAGTCTCAATTCTGAACATCTATGCCCCCAATACAAGGGCACCCACATTTGTAAAAGAAACATTAATAAAGCTTAAATTATACATCAAACTCCACACAATAATGATAGGAGATATCAACACCTCACTCTCCCCAATGGACAGGTCTGCCAGACAGAAACTTAACAGAGAAATAAAGGAACTAATATGTTATGACTCAAATGGACTTAACAGCATCTACAGAACAATCCACCCAAACACAAAAGAATATACCTTCTTCTCAGCACCCTATAGAACCTTCTCTAAAATTGAGTACATTCTTGGTCACAAAGCAAATCTTAACAGATGCAAAAATTAGAATAATCCCCAGAATTTAATTGGGTCACTGTGGGTTAAACTCATGGAAGCTAAAGAACTGAATTATCCCTGGGTCAAGGAAGAAATAAAGAAATTAAAGACTCCCTAGAATTCAATGAAAATGAATGCACAATATACCCAAACTTTTGGAACACAATGAAAGCATTGCTTAAGAGAAAAGTTCATAACACTAAGTGTCTACATAAAGAATTTGGAGAGATCTCACACTAGTGAATTAACAGAACATTTGAAAACTTCAGAACAAAAAGGAGCAAACTCACCCCGGAGGAGTAGACAGCAGGGGATAATCAACCTAAGGGCTGAAATCTATAAAATAGAAACAAAGAGAATAATACAAAGAATCAATGAAAGAAAGAGTTAGTTTTTGAGAAAATCAACAAGATAGACAAACTCTTTTCCAAAGAAACAAAAGGCAGAGAAGGAATATCCAAATTAACAAAATCAGAAGTGAAGGGGGTAGTATTACAACAGACACTGAGGAAATCCAGACTCATTAGGTCATATTTCAAAAACCTTTTCTCCACAAAATTGGTAAGTCTAAAGACAATTTTCTTGATAGGTACCAGAAACCAAACTTTAATTAGGACCAGATAAGTAATTTAAATTGATCTATGACCCTTATGAAAATAGAAGCATTTATTAAAAGTCTTCCAAACAATAAATAAATAAGTAAATAACCCACAGCCAGGTGGTTTCAGTGCAGAATTCTACCAGAATTTTAAAGAAGAGCTAATATCAGTACTCCTCAAATTGTTCCACACAGTAGAGACAGAAAGAACATTGCTAAATTCTTTTTATGAGGCTACAGTTTCCCAGGTACCCAAATCACACAGAGATGTAACAAAGAAAGAGAATAACAGACTTAGTTTCCCCATAAACATTGATGCAAAAATACTCAACAAAATATTGGCAAACTGAATCCAATAGCACATCCACCATGATCAAGTAGGTGTCATCCCAAAGATGCAGGGATGGTTTAACATATGAAAATCTGTCAATGTAATTCACCATATAAATAAACTGAAAGAAAAAAATAATATGATCTTCTCATTAGATGCTGAAAAAGCCTTTGACAAAATCCAACACCCCTTAATGATAAACGTCCTGACTGTATGCTCCCAAATAACCAGCAGCCACTTCCCAAATAGCTGACTCAGAGTCTTAATATAAATTAAAAATGCTTGCCAATAGCTTAGGCTTAATTACTAGCTAACTTTTACACTTAAATTAACCCATGTATCTTATCTATGCTTTGCCACATTGCTTATGTCTTGTTATTTCATTTTCAGCAAGTCCTGTTTCACCAGTAGCTGGCTAGCATCTCTTCTGACTCTGTCCTTCTTCCTCCCAGCATTTTCAGTTTGGCTGTCTTGCCTATACTTTTTGCCTATACTTTTTGCCTGACTACTGACCAATAAGCATTTTATTAAACCGATTTGAGTGACAAAATATTACTGTGTCCAAAGGAAGAATTCCACAGCACAGTGATATGGCTGGATACAAAATTAACTCAAGAGATCTCTTAAAAACAAATGATAAACAGTCTGAGAAAGAAATCAGGGAAACAACAACCTTTACAATAGCTACAAATAATATAAAATTTCTTGGTGGTAATTCTAACCAAACAAGTGAAAGACATGTATGACAAGAACTTTAACACTTTGAAGAAAGAAATTGAAGACGATATCAGAAAATGAAAAGATATTCCATGTTCATGGATATGTAGGATTAACACAGTAAAAATGGTAATCTTACCAAAAGCAGTCTATAGATTCAATGCAAACCCTACGAAAATCCCAACACAATTCTTCACATACATCTAAAGAATAATACTCAACTTCATATGAAAAAAAACAGGATAGCTAAAACAATCCTGCAAATAAATATATCATTATCTCTGACTTACATCTTTACTAAAGAGCTATAGTAATAAAAACAGCTTGGTATTGGCATAAAAATAGACATGCAGATGATGTGGGTTGTCCTTCTGTATATGTATTGCTTTTATTGGTTGATGGATAATTTTTGCCAATGGCTTAGCAGAATAAATACAGGCAAGATTTCTATATATATATATATATATATATATGGAGAGAGAGAGAGAGAGAGAGAGAGAGAGAGAGAGAGAGAGACAGTAGGCAGTGTTGAGGAGATGCCATGTAGCCACCGGGAGGAGAAGCATGCCAGAACATTATCAGTAAGCCACAGCCTCATGATAATATACAGATGAATAGAAATTGGTTAATTTAAGATGTAAGAGCTAGCTAGGAATATGCATGAGCCATTGGCCAAACAGTATTGTAATTAATATAGAGTTTGTATAATTATTCTGATATGGGGATCCAGGAAATAAAAGCACAGTCTCCATTCATAAATGGTGTTCAAACTTTTGGCAAGAATTTCCACATAAAACCTGAGAAAGCTTTAAAAAAAAGAATTTTAGACAGACAAGAACAGAATCAAGCATAGCTTTTTGGTAACCATCTTTTCTCTGGTAAGCTCTTTGTGTTGGTGATGAGCAGAGGTGTATGTAGCTCCTATAAGAGAGGCTTCCTGACTCAGTATTCACGGCAAAAACCTCATAGCTCTTTTAAGAGGCTCTGCTACCAAACACTTAAATGGTGTTATGAGCAGCCGGCATCAGGCTTCTTGGAGGTGGCATGGACTTAGAAACTACACAGAGTTGTATCAATAAACATGCCTCCTGCCAGTACCTCCACAAAGAAGCTAAACCCTCAGAAAGCTAAGGAATGGGGTGGAGCCAGCTGCCAAAACCTTATCTTTAATCCCAGCCATGCTGTTTAGCAGATGTAAGACTCATATACTCAGAAAAAAATAGAGATAGACAGTAAAGACAGATTTAGATAAGCAAACAAACCTCTAAATGATTTATGGTGTGTTTAAAACTATACATAGGCTTGGGAGAGAAAAGAAAGAAATAGAGTAGTTGAAAATGGTGACACATGCCTTTAATGCCAGCACTTGGGAGATAGTGACAGGCAGATCTCTGTGACTTCAAGACCAGTCTGGTCTACAGAGATCCAGGACAGCCAAAGATACACAGAGAAACGCTGTCTCAAAAAAATAAAAAAATTAAATAATAAAAATAAAAGAAATAGAGTTCTAAAACATCACATAAAGATGAAAAATACACAGAGTTTGAATTATCTATATTATTGTGTTTTCTTTGAATTTTTTGAATGTAAATGAGCTAACTACAGAGAGACATTTCATTGTATGGGCTGCTAAGCTAAACCAACATATATATTTTAAAGATATCTTAACTTTAGAATTTAAGTCTAGGCACATGTTACTTTGGAAAAGAGGTTCTTCTTTTGTTTCCACAGAGGATAGAAAGCTGTGGATTCCTTACTGGCTGATATGGTTTGATTAAACATGACCTTTTGAAGTGATGTCCCAGGTGGCCTAACATCCATGGCAGCTTCAGTACTGTTGGCTGAGATGGACCAACCCACATTGGATATCCCATGAATGACCTGACTAACACTGTCCCCAATCAGCAAGAATTATTCTATAGAACTATGCCCAAATTTTGTTGATAAATGTTTGTTTTCATTTAAAGGAGGTTGATTATAAGTGGTTAATGGTCACAGTCAATCTCTTTCTAAAAGAGGGGACATATGATATAGATATGAATATTTTACATTGCTATGGACTTTGGTTTATTGATACAAATTTAAGGTCAGTTTTGTTAAATGTATATTTATATTCTTATTTAAGGTATTATGTTTATACAGATCATTTAAAAATGTAATGTATCATTAAAATTACAGATTAATAGAGAGTCATCTATAATAGTCAAACTGTAATCATGTTAGTTAGATTTTTCTAGATTACAGAGATATATTTCAGATGGATAGGTATTGTTCAAATATTTCAAAGACCTACAGAATATGACATTTAAAATGTTTTAAAAATTTAGACTTTTTTCAACTGTGAGACATTTCTGCTTCTGACAACACCAATTACTTTAAAGAGGTTGATGGTCATTGATGAAACTTGTTATGGAATTAGCCTTCAATGTGACAAGGCTAGCATTTGGGCAAACAACTGCTCATGCCTGGACTGTTTGATAGTATGCTGTATGAACTGTACATACAGGACCCACATAAAAGAGACTGATGAACTTTCCAAAAGAGAATAGTTCTTCAGGGTTCATGCTTCACAGAAGAAACTGCCAAACATTCTGTAGGACACAGAAGAAAGCAACTGATGAACTTTGCCAGTAAAAAATAGAATAGATGTTCAAATTTCCTGCTAAGCTGAAAAGTCTGCCAGATACTATGGGCCTGTAAGCTAAAGATGGATGCCCCAACATTACAAAAGATCTTTGAGTGACCAGGTAGCGAGATGTCTCTATCATTTCTAGAGCTCTAGAATTTGCTTACAATGCATTTTCTGTTTACTTTGGTAATATATCCTTCCGTGGTCTTTGATGGAGTTAAAGACTAGATAGTTATGATCATAGT
The DNA here is from genome assembly GCF_018167655.1 of Microtus oregoni. Taxonomy (NCBI): domain Eukaryota; kingdom Metazoa; phylum Chordata; class Mammalia; order Rodentia; family Cricetidae; genus Microtus; species Microtus oregoni. The sequence continues at coordinate 2,242,452 of NW_024544726.1, forward strand.
TGTCCTTAGTCATGATTAAAGATAAATTAGATATAAAACTTTAGACTCACAAAGATAGGATAGATTATAGAGTGTTTTCCTTAGTTTGCCAAATGTAAATGGACTAAATATTATAACTATAATTCTTGCTTGATAACTGTGTGCAATTTTACTATGCCAAAGTTCAAAATCTTTCCTTCTTAATTAGACATAAAAGGGAAGATGATGTGGGATGTCCTCCTATATATGTGTTGCTTCTGTTGGTTGATGAATAAAGATGTTTTGATCAATGGCTTTGCAGAGTAAATCCAGGCAGGAAATCTGAACAGAGATATATAGAGAAAGTAGGCAGAGTCAAGGAGATGCCATGTAGTCAACAAAGGAGAAAGATGCCAGAACATTACCAGTAAGTCACAGCCTCATAATGATACATAGATTAATATAAATGGTTTAATTTAAGATGTAAGAAGTAGCCAGGAATGCACCTGAGTCATTGGCCAAACAGTGTTGTAATTACTACAGATTCTCTGTGATTACTTTGGTCTTGTCACTCAGAAAACAAAAGGATACACTCCATTCACATGTGAAACAATAGAATAGAATAGAATAGAATAGAATAGAATAGAATAGAATAGAATGGAACAGAAGTGTAGAAATAAGGGCGGTGGAGCTGCGTCCCCAGCACCCCGGCTGCCTGGCTAGCTTATGCCCGAAATAACAACACACAAACTGTATTCATTTAATCACTGCTTGGCCCATTTCTATCTAGCATCTTCTAGGCTAATTCTCACATATTAATTTAGCCCATTTCTAATCATCTGTGTAGCGCCCCTAGGTGCGCTTACTGGGAAGATTCTAGCCTACATCCATCCCGGGTTGGAGCTTCATTGTGTGCGTCTGCCTGGGAGCTGGGAGCATGGTGTCTCTCTGAGGCGTCTGCTCCTGAGAGGAGATCTGTGGAGTCTGAGCTCACTTCCTCTTCCTCCCAGCATTCTGTTCTGTTTACTCCTCCCACCTATCTTCTAACCAATGAGGGCCAAGCAGTTTCTTTTTATTTAACCAATGGCCTTCCTCCATCATTTCCCCTTTTTCGGTTTAAACAAAAATAAAAGGCTTTAACTTTAACATAGCAAAATTACATATAATGAAACAGTTATCAAGTAAAAGTTACAATAATCTTTATCATAACTAAGGAAAACTTTAACTATAACTAACTATTCTTAACTCCATCAAAGACTCCGGAAAGATACAATACTACCTAAGCATACAAGAAAAAAACAACTTTTAAAACTCTAGAAATGACAGAGACATCTCGCTGCCTGGACAGTCACCCAAAGTTCCTCTGTACCGTTGGGGCATCCATCTTCAGCCTTCAGGCCCATGGTATCCAGCAGACATTTCCATAAAGCAGGAAAATTCAAAGTCAGTTCAGTCACTATCTGTTGTGTCCTGCAGAATGTCTCACAGACTCTTTCATGAATCAGGAACCCGAAAGATCATCTCACCTTAGGCAAGTTCAGTAGTCCTCTCTCTGCGGGTTCTCTGTGTCCAGTTTATGCAATAGTCCAGGCAAGAGCAGTTTCTTGCCCAAATGGCTATCAAACTCCATAAGGTGCCTCTTTGAGTAGATTGGTGCTGCCAGGAGCAGAGTGTCTCATTGTCATGAAAAGTCCTCAGTTATTAAAAGATTAAATGTCCTATTCTGTAATCTTTGAAAGACATGAAGAATGCCTATCTAAAATATATCTCTATATATCTAGAAAATCTAATTAACATGACTACAAGCTTTACTATTATCGATGATTATCCATTAACAACCTATATTTCTTAATTATACAGTACATATTTAAATGAACTACACAATCACAATACCTTAATAAAAATCAGAAACACTTATACATATAACAAAATTGACCTTAAATCTCTATCAATAAAGCAAAATCTATACTAATGTAAATTATTCATATCTATATCATTTCCCCCTTTAAATGTAAAAGAACATTTATAAACAATATTTGGGAATATGGGCGCAGTTATTTCTCTCCAAACTGCTTCCTGCTGAATGGGGGTGTCGTTAATTAGGTCTTTCATGGTATAACCTGTGTGCTAGTTTCATCTCAGTTGGCAGTTGAGCGAAGCAATTTATTGAAGGCGTGCACAGGAACCATTCAGGAGGACGTGGTCCATCATACCAAATCGGAATAGAAGAAATGAACAGGGTCTCACCCTCTGTGAAAACAAAATAATAAACTCCTTTCCAAAGCATCATGTCCTTAGATCCAAATTTCAAAGTCAAGGCATCAAAATATCTATGTTGGATTAGTTCAGCAGCATTTATAAACAAATATCTTTTAGCATCTGTTGCTCCTTCCTCAGCATTTAAACAATTCAAATGAGCATAATAGCTTACAATATCAAGATTCTCTGTGTATTTTCCATCTTTGTCCATCTTTATTTTAACCTCTATTTTGTTTATTTTTACTTTTATTTTTTTATTCTCTGTATATCTTTGTTCTGAACTAGCTCTTGTAGACCAGGCTGGTCTCAAACTCACAGAGATCTGCCTGCCTCTGCCTCCCGAGTGCTGGGATTAAAGGCGTGCGCCACCACTGCCTGGCTATTTTTGTCCTGGAATAACTCTGTAGATCAGGCTGTCCTTGAACTCTCAGAGATCTGCCTGTCTCTGCCTCCCAGGCATTGGGATTAAAGGTGTACACTACTACACCTTGAACTCACAGAGATCTGTTTGTCTCTGCCTTCTAGGCACTGGGATTAAAGGTGTGTGCTACCACACCTTGAAGTCACAGAGGTCAATCTCCCTCTGCCTCCCAAGTGTTGGGATTAAAGGTGTGTACTACCACACCCAACAACTCTCTTCCTTTTTTTTGTTTTTTAGTTTAAGAACTTCAACTTTTAGTCTGCATATATTTTTAACACGCTGTAAATCATTTAAACATTTTCTTTGTCTTTGACACTCTTTTTACTGTATCTCTCTCTGTTTTTCTGACCACATGAGTCTTTAATTTACCAAGCAATATCAGTAGGACTAAAGCCGTGGCTTTGATGGCTGGATCCACCCCATTCCTTAGCTTTCCAGCCTCATGGCTGAGGTACTGGCTGTAGCCAAATTTACTGCCACAACTCTATGGCATTTCAAGGTCCCTGCCAGCAAGCGAGATTCAGCAGCCTGTGCTTGCAAACCGAATGAACCACCTGCGTAAAAGAGTCAGAGTTTGCCCTGGCAGGACAGCCCAGAAAGCTGGCATTTTTAAACGGCGCAGCTTTTTTCCTGCTATGGCTGAAAACCGAAAAGCATGTGTTCAGCTTTTCGTCAACACCATTTAAGTGTTTCGTGGCAGGACCTCTTAATGAGCTGCAGGGTTTTGCAGCTAAAGCTGAGTCAGGAAGCCTCTCTTAGATGAGAGCGCTTGCTTGCCTCCAGCAAGCAGAGTAGACCCGAGAAATTGTTGCTATGCAGAAAACATGCTTTACTCTTTCCCAAGCTTTTTCAGGCTTTCTGTGGATTCAGTTGTCCACGTGGGCACCATTTTGTAGTAATAAGGGCGGCGGGGCTGTGTCCCCAGCACCCCGGCTGCCTGGCTAGCTTATGCCCGAAATAACAACACACAAACTGTATTCATTTAACCACTGCTTGGCCCATTTCTATCTAGCCTCTTCTAGGCTAATTCTCACATATTAATTTAGCCCATTTCTAATCATCTGTGTAGCGCCCCTAGGTGCGCTTACTGGGAAGATTCTAGCCTACATCCATCTCGGGTCGGAGCTTCATTGTGTGCGTCTGCCTGGGAGCTGGGAGCATGGTGTCTCTCTGAGGCGTCTGCTCCTGAGAGGAGATCTGTGGAGTCTGAGCTCACTTCCTCTTCCTCCCAGCATTCTGTTCTGTTTACTCCTCCCACCTATCTTCTAACCAATGAGGGCCAAGCAGTTTCTTTTTATTTACCCAATGACCTTCCTCCATCACAGAAGAACCTGATATGTCCACACCCAATTTTTGACAAAGAAGCCAAAATTATACAATGGAAAAAGAAAGCATCTTCAACAAATAGTGCTGGCATAACTGGATGTCAGCATGTAGAACAATGCAAATAGATCCATATTTATTGTCCTGAACAAAACTTAAATCCAAGTGGATCAAAGACCTTAACAGAAATTCAGTTACACTGAAACTGATAAAAGAGAAAGTAGGAGGTAGCCTTGAACACATTGTCACAGGAGACAGCTTCCTAAATAGCACAGACCCTGACATTAGTAAATGGTACCTCTTGAAACTGAAAAGCTTCTTCTATAAGGCAAAGGACACTGTCAATAACACAAAATGGCAGCCTACAGAATGTGAAAAGATCTTCATTTGACAGAGGGTTGATCTCCAAAATATATAAAGAATTCAAGAAACTAGACATCAAAAGAATAAATAATCCAATTAAAAAACAGGGTATAGATCTAAACAGAGAGTTCTCAACAGAAGACTCTCAATTGGGATATAGAATTGTTCAACGACCTTAATCATTAGGGAAATGCAAGTCAATGTGATGCTGAGATACCATTTTATCTTCATCAGAATGGTTAAGATCAAAACCACTAATGACACCTTATGTTGGAAAGGATTTGGAGTAAGGGGAACAATCTTCCATTGCTGGTGGGAGTATAAACTTGTATAGACACTTTGGAAATCTCTATGGTGGTTTATCAGAAAATTGTGAATTAATCTCCCTCAAGACCCAGTTTTACCAATCTTGGTCATGTACCCATAGGATGCTCAATAATGCCACAAAGGGTCTTTCTTAACTATGTTCATAGCAGTGTTACTCATAATATCCAGAACCTGAAAGCAATCTAGATGTCACTCACCTGAAGAATGGATAAAGAATATGTGGTACATTTACACAATGGAATATTATTAAAGGTTAAAAACAAGGACACCAGGAAATTGGCAGGAAAATGGATGGAACTAGAAAAAAGCATTCTGAGCAAGATAATCCAGATGCAGAAAGAAAACATAGTATGTACTCACTCATAAGTGAACATTAGTTATAAAGCAAAATAAAGGATAACTAGGCTATAATCTGCAGCTCCAGAGTGGTTAAATAACAAGGAGTTCCAAAAACCAGACGCATGGAAAAGTAGAAGAGATCTCCTGGGTAATCTGGGGACTGGGGGTTAGTGGGAACATGGGGGATTGGGATGTGTGGGTTGAGGGTGGTGCAGAGGGAGAGAGTAATGAGAGAAGCCTTGACAGCAGGACCTATTTTGGGGTTAGGGAAAACCCTGGTTTGAAGAAAACCCCAGGAATCCACAAAAATGACCCCAGCTGAGCTGAGCTTGTGGGGGCTCATGGATTCTGGACTGACAGTTGGGGAGCCTACATGGGACTGACCTAGGCTTTTTACAGGTATGTGACAGGTGTGTGGCTTTGTCCGTTTGTGGGGTTTCTAGCAGTGAAATCAGAATCTGTCCCTGGCTCTTGAGCTGGCTTTTGGGAACCTATTCCCCATGCTTGGTTGTTATTGCCCAGTCTTGATGCAGGGGGAGGAGCTTGGTCCTGCCTCTCCTTGATGTGCCATATTTTGTTTATGCCCTTGTAAGACCTGCCCCTTTCTGAATGGAGAAGAGGGAGTAGATGGGGAGGGGCCAGAGATATGCGTGTTTTGGTTGCCACCAAGGGTCATGATGATGTCTCTGCCTTGCTGCTGCCAGGGCCCATATCTGGGTTTGTGGCCCTGATGCAGCCCTGCTCTCTGTTGATGTCTATGGCTCCTGATACTACCGAAAGCTGAGAGGATAGGCTGTACAGAGTTGATCTTGCCCTTCCCCTGCTGACAATCTCAGGAGAGAGTGTCCTACAACTCACTGGGACAGCACAACACAGCTGACTCTGTTCACAGGGGCATGGGCAAGCTGGCCCTGAGGGCATGAGAATGGGAGAGCAGGTTGTGCCTGCCATGTGGTGAGGAAAAGAGGTCTCCATTTTCCCCTTACCACCTGCAGCCCTCTGGGCCCTGTGCCTTGCCTGGACAGCACAGTACAGTTGATTCTGTAAACAAGGGCATGGGTGAGCCAGCCCTGAGACATGAAAGGGCACAGTTGTTACCGCCTCCCTCATCCACAGTGTAGTAGTGGGGGTGAGGGAAAGATGCTCTGCCCCCTCACTTCTACCACCTCCAGCAGGCAAGGGAGCTGACCCTCCCCTCTACCAGCTGCAACACTCCAGAAAGTGGACCCTACATCTCATCTGGGCAGCACAGCAGAGCTCACCCTGTTGACAGGGGTGGGGGCCACCTGAGAACATGGGTGTGAGCGATCTGGCCTTGCCACTCATCTGCCATATAGAGGCATGGACGCAGGAGAGATGTTCTCTCCCATCCTGCCCTTTTAAGTCTTAGGTGGGAGAGCTGGCCCTGAGGTCATAAGAGTGGGAGAATTGTCCCTGTTCTTCACCAGAACTCTGGAGAGTAGCCTAACACCTAGCTTGGGCAACATAGTAGACCTGGCCCTAATTTGTAGGTGTGTGACAACTGACCCCAAGGTTATGAAAGCAAGAGAACTGGCCCTGTCCCTTGCTAATCGCTACAAGGGGTGAACTAGCCAGGGCAATGCTGAAGAGCTCACCCTGGAGGTGAGGACAAGGAAGAGCTGGTGGGTTGATCAACCTTGCAACTACCCAGGCCCAGAAGCAGGATTATGAATTGACCCACCCCGACATCCTCCCCATCTGTGATCTGCTAGAGTATGTGAAGGGACCTTACCTGCAAATCCAAAGCTGCAGGATCTCCATGACACGGGATAACAACAAGATAATCCAAGACAAGTCCCAGTCAGGGCCCGGAATCTATAATGTAGCAGAAACCAGACCAACAACTCTTTGCAAAGAATACTTGAAAGTAACAATATGTGGATGAAAGAATTTACTGTGCCGGGCGGTGGTGGCGCACGCCTTTAATCTCAGCACTCGGGAGGCAGAGGCAGGCGGATCTCTGTGAGTTCGAGGCCAGCCTGGCCTTCAAGAGCTAGTTCCAGGACAGGAACCAAAAAGCTATGGAGAAACCCTGTCTCAAAAATACAAAAAAAAAAAGAATTTACTGTGTGTTACACTGCAGCTTTCACAGAGTGATTGATTTTCCCTTTTTTCTTTTAAATTTTATTTTATTTTACTTTGGGGGGAGGTTGCAAGGGCAGAGGGCAGATACGAAGGGATGGGGAAAACGGGATTGAGATGTATAATGTAAAAGACACAAAGAATAAGTAAAAAGGAAGTTGAAAAGAATATTATAACTATCATTTCTCTCTTCTCTTTGCTCCCTTCAAACTCTCTCATATACCCCACTTTGTACTTCTTCAAATTCATGGCCCCTTTTATCAATAATCGCTGTTACATGCATATATGTATATACATATATAGTCATAAATATAATCTTCTCACTGCATAATATTACTCATATTATGAATTTTGCTTAGTATTTGTTTCTTTCTATAGAAAAATCCATGAGAATAGGTTCCTCATTCATTTTATCCAGCCGATGAATGAATGCATTTGGGTAGACCAATGGACACAGACAGTTTAAGCTCCTCCCCTATCACCTGTTTCTTCAATAGCAAAAGGAGACTCCAGTCCATCCACAAACCTCTCAACCTACAATCTGTCCTGCCTACAAGATGTGCTAGGGTAGAGGTGGTGCAGAATTAGTGAAAGTGGCCAGCCAATGACTGGTTGAACCTGAGACCCAATCCATGAGAGGAAGCCTACCCCTGACACTACTTGGAGGGCCAGGACTCAGAGGCTAGACAGCCCAGAGACCTAGGATAAAACCAAAGTGCTAAAAATGTCAACGAAGTGATTCCTAACGTTCTTTTGCTGCACTCATAGATTGGTGCCTAACCCAGTTGTCATTAGAGAGGTTTCATCCAGCAAATGAAGGAAACAGAGGAAGAGACCCACAGCCGAGGATTAGGTGGAGCCTAGGAAATCCTGCTGAAGAGGGGGAGGATTGTAGGAGCCATGGGGGTCAGGGACACCATGAGAACACAGCCTACAGAATCAACTAACCTAGGCTCATAGGAGCTCACAGAGACTGAACTGACAACCAGGGAGCCTGCATGGGACTGACCTAGGCCCTCTGCACATATGTTACAGTTGTGTGGGTTGGTCTTCTTGTGGGACTCCTTACAGTGGGAGCAGAGGCTGTCTCTGACTTTTTCCTGATTTGGGGACCCTTTCCTCATACTGGGTTGCCTTGTCTAGCCTTAATATGAGGGGAGGTGCCTAGTATCACTGTAAGTTGATATGCTATATTTTGTTGATATCCATGAGAAACCTTCCCTTTTTTGAAGAGAAATGGAGGAGGAGGAATGGATTTGGGAGGTGGATAGGAGGTAGAGGGAGGTACTGGAAGGAGATAAGGGAGGGGAAACTGTAGTCAGGATGTAAAAAATTTAAAAATAAAAAAAAAACAAATTTAAATAAAAAGAGAAAAAAGAAATCCTAAAACCAAACCAAAACCAAATCAATCAAACAAACAAACAAATAAAACAAGCAAACCAAAACAACAAACAAATAAAACCCCCAACGACAAAAGATGACTGATGGATACTTGGCAGCCCCTTCCAGTGGTATGAACCTGATCTTTTGTTTTTATTTCTAGCAGCAATGGGAATTTCTACCATATCTAAAAGTAGTTAGTCTCTCAGAAATAGGCTAACTAGTAACTCACAAGAACAGTGTTTAGACATTTTTACTTTATGTGACAATACTTGTCCTACCTGAACAGTCTTCTGATTTTAGCAGACATATATAACCTATTTGTATGGGGGAAGTCTTAGGAAGTCTAATTATGTATAATACAAGCTAGAAATATAAGTTAGATGATTTTAATTATTACTGATTTGTTCTAGGAGAGACCTGAGCTTCAGGATTGCAAAGACAGGCGTGAGGACTAAAGAAGATGGTTTCTTGGACTCACACATGCTCTGGTACCTCTTTCTTTAACAAGAAAAACAAAGAGCGCACTAGCATTAGGGTGGATAAAGGCCCCAGCAAGGACACATCAGGTGTTCGCAGCACTTTAGGAGTTGAGTGAGGACTCTGCCACATGGAAGAAATCCACAATCAATGCCTTCATAGCATTTGAGACTGGGAAATGGTAGTGGTGGGCAAGAAGGCATCTCAGTCCTATCAGTGGGACTAAAAGTTTGTGCCCTAGGCTTGTTTCTTTTATACAGTGATGAAATAAACATAACAGAAACATCATTTTAATCATCAATAGTATATTTCAGTGCCATTAAGCATTTCCATGCAACCATCATCATCTAGCTTCAGAACCTGTTCATTATTCTACACTGAATGCCTGAAATCTTGAAATAAAAGATATTTCTAAATTTTAATTATTTTATCTATCTTATATCCTGAAATTTAAGATGTTCAGATACATGTATACAATTCATAAAGTTTAAGTTGAGTTAAACATGTCTACTTTTTAAAAATATTTACCATTTCTTCATCATGAAAACATCCACAAGCCTTTATTCTACATTTTTATAAATGTACAGTATGAACCAAACTTGGTGACATATGTCTGTAGGCCTAGCACTAGGAAGATGAAGACAAGAGGGTCAAGATTTCATGGTCATCATTGGATATATAGGATGTTTCAGTCCAGCTTAGTCTCTATGACCCTGTCACAAACAAAATTATGTAGTCTTTTCTTGCTACCTATAATTACTCTATTTCACAAAACATCCTAGAACTTCTTATTCTTCTCTAACTGTATCTGAGTACACATTGATTCATCCTCTCCCATCCTTTCTCTGTGGGATACTCTCTCTAGTTCTAGTAACCATTAGCTGCTATGGTATTAACTTTTCTTTTTAACATGTGAGTAAGCTAATACAGGCAACATAATTTCTTGATGTACCACAACTACAAAGAGAGTGATTTAATGTTTTATTTGTTGTCTATCTGTATGTCACAGGATTATACTCATCTCTATGAATCTATTTCTACCTAGAGGAAGAATGAATGTTCATGTCTCCTGGTTAAAAATGGATACACACAGAGCAAACTTTCATGTTCCTCTTCCCTTGTCTTTTCCAAAGGAGTATCTTCTTTTTTTGTGACTAACTTTATTCTCCAAAGTTATTCTCCAGAGTAAATATTTATAACAAATTGAAGAAAGAAAGAAAGAAAGGAAAAAAAGACAGAAAAAAGGAAGGAAGGAAGAAAGAAAGAGGATCCTAGGATAGGAGTTAAAATCAACATGTTAATATATTGCTCATAACCATTATATTATATTTCTTGAAAGCTCATAATCAAAGTTTTAAGACAAACAAATAAATGAATTCCAATTCATGACCTGATTTTTCACATCATAATTTTGGAATCAAATAAATTCTAGGACATGTTCCCCAGTCCTAAAATATGCATATCATTTTATTTTTTTCATTTGAATATTATTGTCCCAGAAGTACCTCTATTCATTCTATTAATTCATGGATGTTATTGTTTATTTATTAAGTACTTACTATGTGCTAGGTACTTCTCTAGACACTGGGGTTATAGAAATAAATAAGCAAGAACTCTGCCTTCCTGGAGCACATATTCAGGTGAGAAATTCAGAAAATTAACAAGATAAATATGTACTATGTTAGATGATGAAGCCCTTAGAAAAAATTACAGTGGACACTGAAAGGGGTACTATATTCAAAAGAGTGGTCAAGGAAGGCCTCACTTGATTAGGTGATCTGGGGAAATATTGAGCTGGTAAGCTCTGTTGGTTATCAAGAGTTTGCTCTATAGGGAAATAGCATTTACAGAGTTTCTGAGGTGGAACCATGCCCCATGAGTCTGAAGTGTCAAGGAGGCCAGTGTGGCTGGGGAGAGTAGACAAAGAAGAGTAGTGTGAGACTGGAGTGAAGGTCATACAGGATCTCAAAAGCAATTGTGGGGTACTTGAACTTTTACACTGAAGTAAGAAATCATTAAAGGACTTTGATTGCAAGGTTGACATGAATTGACATGTGTTTTTTTTTTTTTTAATTTATTTATTTATTAAGGATTTCTGCCTCGTCCCCACAACCGCTTCCCATTTCCCTCCCCCTCCCCCGATCAATTCCCCCTCCCTCATCTGCTCGAAGAGCAATCAGGGTTCCCTGACCTGTGGGAAGCCCAAGGACTGCCCACCTCTATCCAGGTCTCGTAAGGTGAGCATCCAAACTGCCTAGGCTCCCACAAAGCCAGTACGTGCAGTAGGATCAAAAACCCACTGCAATTGTTCTTGAATTCTCAGTATTCCTCATTGTCCGCTATGTTCAGCTAGTCCGGATTTATCCCATGTTTTTTCAGACCTAGGCCAGCTGGCCTTGGTGAGATCCCAATAGAACATCCCCATTGTCTTAGTGTGTGGGTGCACCCCTCGTGGTCCTGAGTTCCTTGCTCGTGCTCCGTCTCCTTCTGCTCCTGATTTGGACCTTGAGATTTCTGTCCGGTGCTCCCGTGTGGGTCTCTGTCTCTGTCTCCTTTCATCGCCTGATGAAGGTTAATATTCCTGAGGATGCCTATGTGTTTGTCTTTGGATTCACCTTCTTATTTAGCTTCTCTAGGAACATGAATTATAAGCTCAATGTCCTTTATTTATGGCTAGAAACCAAATATGAGTGAGTACATCCCATGTTCCTCTTTTTGGGTCTGGCTTACCTCACTCAGGATAGTGTTTTCTATTTCCATCCATTTGTATGCAAAATTCAAGAAGTCCTTGTTTTTTACTGCCGAGTAATACTCTAATATGTATATATTCCATACTTTCTTCATCCATTCTCCCGTTGAAGGGCATCTAGGTTGTTTCCAGGTTCTGGCTATTACAAACAATGCTGCCATGAACATAGTTGAGCATATACTTTTGTTGTATGATAGGGCCTCTCTTGGGTATATTCCCAAGAGTGGTATTGCTGGATCCAGGGGTAGGTTGATCCCGAATTTCCTGAGAAACCGAAACACTGCTTTCCAGAGTGGTTGCACAAGTTTGCATTCCCACCAGCAATGGGTGAGTGTACCCCTTTCTCCACAACCTCTCCAGCAAAGGCTATCATTGGTGTTTTTTATTTTCGCCATTCTGACAGGTGTAAGGTGGTATCTTAAAGTTGTCTTGATTTGCATTTCCCTGATCGCTAAGGAAGTTGAGCATGACCTTAAGTGTCTTTTGGCCATTTGAAGTTCTTCTGTTGAGAATTCTCTGTTCAGATCAGTGCCCCACTTTATAATTGGGTTGATTAGCCTTTTACGGCCTAGTTTCTTGAGTTCTTTATATATTTTGGAGATCAAACCTTTGTCAGTAGCAGGGTTGGTGAAGATCTTCTCCCAGTCAGTGGGTTGTCTTTTTGTCTTAGTGACAGTGTCCTTTGCTTTACAGAAGCTTCTCAGCCTCAGGGAGTCCCATTTATTCAATGATGCCCTTAGTGTCTGTGCTGCTGGGGTTATACATAGGAAGTGGTTTCCTGTGCCCATGTGCTGTAGAGTACTTCCCACTTTCTCTTCTATCAGGTTCAGTGTGTTCGGACTGATATTGAGGTCTTTAATCCATTTGGATTTGAGTTTTGTGCATGGTGATAGATATGGATCTATTTTCATTCTTCTACAGATTGACATCCAGTTTTGCCAGCACCATTTGTTGAAGATGCTCTCTTTTTTCCATTGTATACTTTTAGCTCCTTTATCGAAGATCAGGTGTTCATAGGTTTGTGGGTTAATGTCAGGGTCTTCTATTCGATTCCATTGGTCGACTTCTCTGTTTTTATGCCAATACCAAGCTGTTTTCAATACTGTAGCTCTGTAATAGAGTTTGAAGTCAGGGATGGTAATGCCTCCAGACAATCCTTTATTGTATAAGATTGTTTTGGCTATCCTGGGTTTTTTGTTTTTCCATATAAAGTTGATTATTGTCTTCTCCAGATCTGTGAAGAATTTTGATGGGATTTTGATGGGGATTGCATTGAATCTATAGATTGCTTTTGGTAGAATTGCCATTTTTACTATGTTGATCCTCCCAATCCAAGAGCAAGGGAGGTCTTTCCATTTTCTGGTGTCTTCTTCAATTTCTTTCTTCAAAGACTTATAGTTCTTGTCAAGTAGATCTTTCACTTCCTTGGTCAGGGTTACCCCAAGGTATTTTATGCTATTTGTGGCTATCGTGAAAGGTGATGCTTCTCTGATTTCCCTCTCTGCTTCCTTATCCTTAGTGTATAGGAAGGCAACTGATTTTTTTGGAGTTGATCTTGTATCCTGCCACATTACTAAAGCTGTTTATCAGCTGTAGGAGTTCTTTGGTAGAATTTTTGGGGTCGCTTATGTACACTATCATATCATCTGCAAATAACGAAAGCTTAACTTCTTCCTTTCCAATACGAATCCCCTTGATCTCCTTATGTTGTCTTATTGCTATTGCTAGAATTTCAAGCACTATATTGAAGAGGTATGGAGAGAGTGGACATCCTTGTCGTGTTCCTGATTTAAGTGGGATGGCTTTGAGTTTTTCTCCGTTTAATTTAATGTTAGCTGTTGGCTTGCTGTAAATAGCTTTTATTATATTTAGGTAGGACCCTTGTATCCCTATTCTCTCCAAGACCTTTATCATAAAGGGGTGTTGAATTTTGTCGAATGCTTTTTCAGCATCTAGTGAAATGATCATATGGTTTTTTTCTTTCAGTTTATTTATATGGTGGATTACATTGATAGATTTGCGTATGTTGAACCAGCCCTGCATCTCTGGGATGAAGCCTACTTGATCATAATGGATAATTTTTCTTATGTGTTCTTGGATTCGGTTTGCCAGTATTTTATTGAAAATTTTTGCGTCGATGTTCATGAGTGAGATCGGTCTGTAATTCTCTTTCTTGGTTGGGTCTTTTTGTGGTTTTGGTATCAGGGTAACTGTAGCTTCATAAAAGGAATTTGGCAATGACTCTTCTGATTCTATATTGTGAAATACATTAAGGAGTATAGGTATTAGTTCTTCTTGGAAGTTCTGGTAGAATTCTGCATTGAAACTATCTGGTCCTGGGCTTTTTTTCGAAGGGAGATTTTTGATAACCATTTCTAATTCTTCGCGAGAAACCGGTCTATTTAGATCATTCACCTGGTCTTGGTTTAGCTTTGGTATGTGGTACTTATTTAAAAAAATGTCCATTTCTTTTGTATTTTCCAGTTTTGTGGCATACAGGCTTTTGTAGTAAGATCTAATGATTCTCTGAATTTCCTCTGTGTCTGTGGTTATGTCCCCCTTTTCATTTCTGATCTTATTTATTTGCGTGTTCTCTCTCTGTCGTTTAATTAGTTTGGATAGGGGTTTGTCGATCTTGTTGATTTTCTCCAAGAACCAGCTTTTTGTTTCATTGATTCTTTGGACTGTTTTCTGTGTTTCTATTTTGTTGATTTCAGCCCTCAGTTTTATTATTTCCAGTCTTCTACTTCTCCTGGGCGCGTCTGCTTCTTTTTTTTCTAGAGCTTTCAGGTGTGTTGTTAAGTCCCCAATGTATGCATTCTCCGTTTTCTTTAAGTGGGCACTTAGTGCTATGAACTTTCCTCTTAGCACTGCTTTCATTGTGTCCCATAGGTTTGAGTATGTTGTCCCTTTATTTTCATTAAATTCAAGGAAGACTTTAATTTCTTTCTTGATTTCTTCCTTGACCCAGGTGTGGTTCAGTAGTTGACTGTTCAATTTCCATGAGTTTGTCGGTTTTTTGGGGGCAGCGTGGTTGTTGCCTTCTAATTTTAATCCGTGATGATCTGATAAGACACAGGTGGACACTGATATTTTTTTGTATCTGTGGAGGTTTCCTTTGTTTCCGAGTATGTGGTCAATTTTTGAGAAGGTTCCATGAGCTGCAGAGAAGAAGGTATATTCTTTCCTATTTGGGTGGAATGTTCTATAGATGTCTGTTAAGTCCATTTGCTTCATTACCTCCAATAATTCTCTTAATTCTCTATTAGGTTTCTGTCTGATTGACCTGTCCCTTGGAGAGAGAGGTGTGTTGAAGTCTCCTACTACTAGTGTGTGTGGTTTGATGTCTGCCTTGAGTTCTAGTAATATTTCTTTTACATAAGTAGGTGCTTTTATATTGGGGGCGTATATATTCAGGATTGAGACCTCCTCCTGATGAATTGTTCCTGTTATGAGTATAAAGTGACCGTCTCGGTCTCTTCTGATTGATTTTAGTTTGAAGTCAGTTTTGTTAGAAATTAGTATGGCCACACCTGCTTTTTTCTTAGGACCATTTGCTTGAAACACCTTTTCCCAACCCTTTACTCTGAGTAGGTGCCTGTCTTTGTGGTTGAGATGTGTTTCTTGCAAACAGCAGAATGTTGGATCCTGTTTTCGTATCCAATCTTTTAGCCTGTGCCTTTTTATAGGTGAATTGAGCCCATTAATATTAAGTGATATTAATGACCAGTGGTTGTTTACTCCGGTTATTCTTATTGCTTTTGGTAGTAGAGATTGTCTCCTTCTTTGAGATGTGCTCGTGAAGGGTCATTAGATGCCTGGGTTATTGTAGGCAGTGTTGGCAGTGTTGGATTCCTTGGGTTGCGATTTTCCTACTATTACTTTCTGTAGGGCTGGATTTGTGGCTACGTATTGTTTAAATTTGTTCTTATCCTGGAATGTTTTGTTTTCTCCATTGATAATGAATGATAGCTTGGCTGGGTATAGTAGTTTGGGTTTGCATCCATGGTCTCTTAGCTTCTGCAGAACCTCTATCCAGGACCTTCTGGCTTTCATAGTTTCCATCGAGAAGTCAGGTGTAAGTCTGATCGGTTTACCTTTATAAGTTACTTGCCCTTTTTCTTTTGCAGCTCTTAATATTCTTTCTTTAACATGTATATTTTGTGTTTTGATTATTATATGGCGAGGAGATGTTTTTCTTTGATCCAGTCTGTTTGGTGTTCTGTATGCTTCTTGAATATTTAAGTGAATATCTTTCTTTAAGTTGGGAAAGTTTTCTTCCATAATTTTGTTGAAAATATTTTCTGGGCCTTTGAGCTGTGACTCTTCTCCTTCTTCTATTCCTATTATTCTTAGGTTTGGTTTTTTTTATTGTGTCCCATAGTTCCTGAATGTTTTGTGTTGAGAATTTGTTGGCTTTGCTGTTTTCTTTGATCTGTTCGTTTATTTTCTCTATGGTGTCCTCAGCATCTGAGAGTCTTTCTTCTAGCTCTTGTATTCTATTGATTATGCTTGTTTCTGTAGACTCTGCTCGTTGGCCTAGATTTTCCATATCCAGCTGGTCCTCAGTTTGTATTTTCTTCTTTGCCTTCATTTCAGTTTTCAATTCTTGAACTGTTTCCATTACCTGTTTGATGGTTTTTTCTTGGTTTCCCAGGGTATCATGTACGTATTTACTCATTTCTTCAAACTTTTTGTTATACTTCTCATCCATTTCTATAAGGGCATTTTTTACATGTTGTTTAAGGGACTCTATTATCTTCATAAAGTCGATTTTTTCCATTTCTTCTGTGTTAGGTTGTTCAAATACTTCTGTTGTAAGATCATTGGGTTCTGATGTTTTCATGTTGTTTTTCGGATTATTGGGAGAATTCTTGCCTTGGCGCCTGCCCATCTCCTCCTATTGATCCTATCCAATGGGTCCTTTAAAAACCGGATCAGGTTTCCCTGCTGGCCAAGGGCTCCGCTTACAAAATGCCCTCACTCTCTTTCGTGGTTCCTGCTGCAGGCCAAGAACCCTCTCACCCCTCTGAAGGATCTTCAGGACAGGACCAGGCTCCCCTTGTGCCAGTGACCTGGCCAACCAAAGGCCTACCTCTTTGATTCGATTGTAGTAGGGCGATCTGCTCTCCTTATTGCACGCCTGTTCCCGCCGCTTGGGTCTGCCTCTGCGCCGGTCCCCGAAAGCCTCTTCCTGTATGCGGTGTTGCTCCGCCGCGTCTGGCCGCCGCCGCTCCGCCTCTGTGCGTCTGGCCGCCGCTGCTCCGCCTCCTTGACATGTGTTTTTAACTGTTATTCCTGGAGAACATTCTGTATAGGGGCATGGAAAAGCACAGGTTGTCCATGTGGACACATTTTCAGCATTTCAGCATGGAAGTGGTGGTGGCTTGGACTAGGGTGATATCCGTGGTAAATAAAATTAGCTGTATTCCAAGTGTAATGTAAAAATAAAATGGTATCATTCCCTGAGGGGAGGCAGGCAGCAGGCCATGAGGGGCAGTGGGTCCCAGGCAGGGAGCAATGGTGCAGGTGAGAAACCTGGGTGGGTCAGCTGGTCCCACAGGAGACACAGCAGGTGAGAGACAGAGATGGATAGGTATGCCATGCAGAGAAAGTGGATATTTATTTAGTGGGTTATAAAGGGGAAAGAACAAGGGGGAGGGGAGAAGGGGGAAGAGCAGAGGGACAGAGAAAGAGAAACAGAGAGAGGGAAAGAAAAGGGGGTTTGGGGAGAGGAGAGGGGAAGCTACCTCTTTGGTAGAGAGAAAAGAGAGAGCTCATAGGCTAGATGCTGGAAGCAAGGAAGATGGCTTGCCTTGGTGGATGGGGGAAGGAGTGGGCAGGGCTTGTCTCTTAAAGGGATATGACAGACCATTACACCAAGTACTTCTAAGGTGGAGCTCACAGTATCTTCTGCCCTGTTAAAATGTGAAGGATGAGAGAGACAATGTGTAGAGTGAATGAGATATGTCATTGAGATCATGGCCTCCATCTCTGGAATGGTTACTGTTTACTTGGAAGGAGGACACTGTGGAGGAGTTGGGTTGGAGTCAGGGTTGGAACTAGGAATTCATCTTGGTCCTGAAGAGTTTGAGACGCCTATTTGATTTTTACCTACTTATGTGAAGTAGGCAGGTGTGTGAGGACCTTTAATTGCATCATAAATACTGGTAAAATTTAGAACAATATCTGATTTTATTGCATACTTCTCCAGTTTTGGGAGGGCCTTGGTAGTATCTGCAAAACTGTGACACTTTTGTTAAAAAGCCTCATCCTCATCAAACCTTCTCTTATACTCATGAGAACAAAGACATCTGTAACTGCATTTGATTTGTTAAGCTTCTGGCTCTTCCTTCTCTTCCAAAGGTTCTGCATGTTTTCAAGTCTGTGTTTATCCCTGAGGACAGTGGGATATTCACAATGACCTTTGACATTTTAAAGAACGTATTAACATATAATCCTCCACCTGGAACTAAAAGAGGCCTTTGCCTGTGTCAAAGTCTCCCAGCACTATCTTTCCTCAAAGAAGTCAGTAGGTTTTCTAACAACAGAACCAAATGAAAAGCTAATAAACACTGTGCTAAGATACATAATAGTTCCCCAAAGGCTTGCCCAGTTCCCAGAACCTATGACTATGTTACTCTACATCACAAAGAGGCTTTGAAGTGTGATTAAATTAAGACTTTTAAGAGACAGAGATAGTCTAGATTAGGGGGAGGGATCAAGATAATCACCAAGAACAAATAAGAGAGGAGGGGGAAGGGCAGAGTTAAAGGAGACAGGAAAACCACAGAACATACAGGTAACCTCTGGAAGCTGGACAAGGCAAGAAAAGAATTCTACCCTGGAACCTCCAGAAGAAACACATATTTCTAGCACCCCAATTTTAAAATTGTATGACCCATTTTGGACTTTTGACTTCCTGAGTTATATGACAATAGATATGTCATTCCAGGCAATTAAGTTCACTGTACTTTGTTATAGAAGTGACAGCAAATTAATGAGGCACTTATTATGTAAGAGGCACTATGTGAAGCCTTTCCATCTATTATTTTACTTACTCATGCTCTGGGTAGCATGTCCTATTACTGTTAACCATTATAAGGATGCTAAAACTGAGGTGTTGGGGAATATTATTTTAAGATGTGTTGCTTTTGCTTATGCTGCATTTGTTTAATTGTGTGAAGCTGTGATTCTTTGCCTGTCTAAAACACCTAATGGTCTAATAAAGAGCTGAATGGCTAATAGCGAGGCAGGAGCAAGGATAGGCAGGGCTGGCAGGCAGAGAGGATAAATAGAAGGAGAAATCTGAGAAGAAAGAAGAACAAGAGTACAATGAGAGGAGTACATCAGGGGCCATCCAGCCATCCACCCAGCCACCCACCCAGCCAGCCAGCCACCCACCCACCCACCCAGCCACCCAGCCAGTCAGCCACCCAGCCACCCAGCCACCTAGCCACCCAGCCAGCCAGCCAGCCACCCAGTCACCCTGCAAGCCACAGAGTAAGAAAGAAAGAAAGATATACAGAAATAAAGATAAAATCCCAGAGGCAAAAGGTAGCTGGGATAATTTAAGAAAAATTGGCAAGAAACAAGCCAAGCTAAAGCCAGGCATTTCTAACTAAGAATAAACCTATGTGTGTGATTTATTTGGGAGCTGGGTGGTGCCTCCCCCCCAAAAGCCAAAAGAGTAAAACATCACACAACAGTGAGGCTCAGAGTAATAATGGCAATAAACTCATCTTTTGTTACATGGAAAGTGAGTGGCAAAGCTAGGTTTTAAAGCAAGGTCTTTCCTATTCTTTACTAAATAACACCAGACTTCCTTTGTGTTGGCTTTAAAAGAATTAGTAGAATGGCTAAGTATTTTCTTAAGTAACAAAGGGTAATATTTACTAAACTGACGTTCCCTTGTCCCATTTTTTGCACATGGTAGATGCTTAAATATTCGTTAATTGGTCAAACAAGCCAAGCCAGCTTAGTTTGCTTTCTTTTGCTATAACACACACCATGACCAAATGCAACTTGTGGAGGAAACCTTACAGTTCTGGGTAACAGTGCACCATTAGGGAATTTAGGACAGGAACTGAACACACGTAGTGAGATCACGGAGTGGTGCTGCTTATCCTCATGGTTTACTCAGCCTGCTTTGTAAGAGCACCCATGTCCAGGACCTACCACCCACGGAGGGCCTCCCACATCAATCATTAATCAAGAAAATGCCCTACAGACTTGGCTACCAGCAATCTGATGGAATCATTTTGTTAATGAAGTTCCTATTCCCCAATAACTCTAACTTGGGTCAAGTTGACAAGAAACAAAACAAAACAAAATGAAAAACCACAACCTTATCAGGACATCATGTCTTCTAGTGAAGACGTCTAGACTATATTTCATTTTTGTGACTACTATAGCTTTTGAATTTATCCAGCTACCTGTTTGCAGTCACATATGGGCGGGAAGCTTTGACAATGTGGCCAGCGGCCACCTCTCCTTCTCTAGTGTATGTCTCTTGGCAGGGCTGTTTGTGTACAGTTATTTCCTAACTGTAACCATGTAAATGGAAGGAGTTGTGAACCTAAATAATTAAAACCACTGAGAATAGTCAGAAAGCATTTCTCCTGGGGTTTTGCATGAATGCAAATATCTGTCTTCATGTTGCCTTTAAATGGTTTTGTATTTCCTGACTAGCTACCAACCTGTGTTCAGGAAAGTCAGCAGGTATAGAGTGGCTATGGGTGGGAAATCAGCATAAGGTAGAGACTTTGCTATTGACTGTTCACCAGCTAGATAATCCACCTGAGCAGAATTAAGAGTGGCCAAATGTTTCCGGCTTTCCCTTCCAGGTGTTTATTTGTGAAGATATTTCTGTCCTCTCTGGGGGCTGTGTCTCTTGATAAACAAGGCCCTTTCGCACTTTCTAACTACCATTCTGTTCCCTGTATGGTTTTGCTTGACAGCATTTCCACTTTGCCTATTCCCGTTTGTGGTTACAGAACCAATGCTGTGCCATTACTTTTTGTCATGGTCACATACTCCCAGGAGCTCCCTGATCTGTAATCTTGCAGCAACAGTTCTGGGGAGATCCCCGAACTGTGATCCTCCTCTTTCTTCTTTCCACCCTCTCACACTCTGCCTTCTGACCTGCTCTGATCTGAAAGCCACTTGGCTTGACCAATATCGTGTTGAGATTTTGATTCCTTGTGGGCAGTGTTGGGAGATAGGGTCTAGAGGAAGGGCTTTGGGTAATGGAGCCAAGAACACCGAATGGGTTTCTTTCACTTGTGAGTTCTTGTTCCTGAGGGGTGGGGTTATTAGTACTTCAAGAATGGATTATTATAAAATGAATCCAGTCTCAGGTTTTTGTCCCTCTGATTCCTGCCATGAGTTGAGGCAGGGTGAATCTCATCAGACATGACACTGATGCTGGTCTTGTGCTCTTAGGTGTCCCACACCCAGAAGTATACAGCCAAAATCAATCTCTCTTTAAGATGAGTTAGTTTCAGGTATTCTGTTAGAGTAACAGAAAATGTACCAAGGCAATATCTTTCAAAGTCACTTTGGTGACAATTCGAACAAATCAGTATCTCTGCAGTCTGAATTCCCTAGGGCCAGAAGTGAGGCATCATCAAGCTTAGGACCGGCAATGTGTGCTGAATGCCTTGTGTTCCTTCAGCTACTGTTGGCTTCATGGGGGAAGGGCTCACTTTTTCTTATTTGTTTTTTTTTTTTTTTGATCCTTTACATCAGTCTCACACTAACATGATGAATTTGGGGCTTTAATGAAGAGGAAAGATGGTTTAATTAATTACATAAGCAATTAGTCTTTGTTTAATGGGGACCTGAGGAAATTATCAGGACAATTGGTCCCCGGTAGAGATTGCAAATGGTTTGTGTTCAAAGGTGAGAGTTGCATTCAAAGAGAAAGAGAGGGATCTGCTTTTGGCTGGAGTGGTACGAAGCTGACTCTTAGTCAGTGATGTAGATGAAGATGCACTGGTAGGGAGTGGACAATGAGACAGCAGACAGTCCAAATGGGTCCTGCTTAGCATAGTTCAATTTACATATGGTTTTGTAAGTAAAACGATTGATTTCTATTTGTTTATTTACATGTTTGTGTTACTGTATGCCACGTGTATGTGAGTGCCCACAGAGGTCCAAAGAGGGAGCTGAGTTCCCTAGAGCTGGAGTTATAGGCAGTTGAGCCACCTGACATGGGTGCTGGGACAGAATTCTTATCCTTTGCAAGAACAGCAAGCATTCTTAATCACCAAGCCATCTCCCCAGCTCTTTTCTTTTGTAATGATGCAAATTGTTAGACAGTTGATGGAAACCACAGTTCAAATCTTTAGCTTTGATCTCCTAGGCTAGTGCTCTGTGGTCTAATTCTGTCTAGCTATGCCGGGCGGTGATAGTGACTGTCATTCCCAGTCAGCTAGGACACTGTAAAGGGGATAACAAATACTCTACAGTGTGCTGACAGACAGCTGGAGTGCTGGGTAGATGAAACATGTTGAATGCACTCTTGATTTAACATGTTTCCTCTTACAAGGACACAATGTCATCTTGGGTTGAGGGGTATGTGTCACCGAACTGTATTCCTATGCTAGTTACAAGGTGGGTGAGGGAACTGTGAGACACCATAGGGGAACAGACCTTAGTTTTACCACTTCTTGTGTAGCAATAATTGCTTCCCAATTCCAGTCTCCAGCTGGTTGAGAATTGCCTCTAGAAATACTAAGTGGCCCCCATTTCTACTTTTCCGAGATTCATAGAAAACACTTAGTTTGAAACCCCAAAGTCCCCTAGGAAACAAGTTGCAAGTTTTTTTTAAAAAGAAGTTCCCAGAACTCCAGGGAATCAGAGCTGTGCATTGAGGACTTTGGATGGGGCTGATAGTGGTAGATTAAGCAGTAGAGTACAGAGAGCCAGCTTTCCTATTTCACACTATAGAAAGAGCTGAGCTTGATGCTCCTCAAACTCCATGGCATGCTCCTCAAACTCCATGGTGTGTGCTCCATGGCATAGGTAGAGATTCCTTCGTTCTAGGCATGCCTATCATATATTAAGAATTTTTCCCATTGTGACTTCTCCAAATATGTACTAAGTTTGTTTTCGAATCTGGGCTTTCTGAGAACGGAGGCTTTTCCTGTTGCTGCCTTCACTCAGCCCATACTTTGCAGGTAATATATTTCAGTAACATTTAGAAAAATTTACTGCACAGCTTGTTCTACACACAAAAGCTAAATGTTAATGCAGTGTTTTACTAACTGTGCTAAAATAAGCTAGCCAGCTGGTGAATTACCCAGAGGCCCTTTACTGTTGAGACTCACATGGGGTTTTGCAGCCAGCCTGAATGTCATTTATGTAAAATCACAGTGGTGATGCTGATCAGGCGGGAGCTCTTCAGCTTTATGGCCGGACGGGCCAGAGTAGATATTTACACAGAAGTTTTCTTGAGCTCCTGGCAGATTCCTTTCTTATAATCCTGCCAGGTGGATGTGCTTTCCATACTGAGGGCCCAGGACAAAGCAGAGCCACCCTGGGGTGCCAGCTGGGATAGGTTACTGTTCGATGCTTCACCAATAACAGAAGGAGCAACCGGATGCAGAGTGAAAGCGAGAGGCTCAGCGTTGTCACTCACTCTGAGAACTGGTTAGAGAGTGCCAGGGAAGACATGGGCATAGTCATTGGCACCAGGAGATTACGATTTATCTGGTGGACCCCAGCACTGAACTGGAACTCTAAATTTGAGTTTGGCCCCAAGAATTTTTGCTGTTGTAATTTGTCTTGTGATTTTAATTTATTTATTTTGGCAAGCTATTGTACGCCTCCAGAGTTCTGGGTTGTTTGTTGGCTGATAATGTACTGAGTGTACTTTTAAATAAAAGCATTCAGTGGTAGTGTAGCAAATTTAATTCATTCATTTTTAATTCACTCAATGCACTGAATGATCATTAGTTAGGTGCTAGGAATGTACCTTCCAGGTGAAAGAGTTTTGGCTTCTTCTCTCAGGAATATGCTGACCCAGACTGAGGAATTAGGAAGCTATGGTCCTAGTGACTTTGTTAACAGTAGCTCAAGCACAGGCAAGCAGTTTGATTGCTGTTGAGTTTTAGAGAATATAGTATTTCTTTCATGAGGAATTGGGAAATTCATACTCAAAAAGGTGAAATCTTGTAGTTGATGTCAAAGTGATTCTTCTGGTTTGTTCTTCACTGCAATCTGCATCCAGAGTTTGATCTGCTAGTTAGAACACTAGTCTTACAATTCTTGTTCATAATTGAAAATTATTATTTCTAGTATGCTTACTGAACTGGTTGAAGAAATTTTCATCTTTTGGTTTGTATTATGTATTTATTGGTTTACACAGTTCCCTGCTGATGGGCGTAAGCACTAGTGAATCAGACAGGAAGGCATTCTACATATGCATCTTGGGATTCTAGGTGTCTCTAGGCTTTATACAGAATTTATACATAGGACCAGACAAGTTGCTTTGTGCCAAACACACTTCTCCTGTACCTGGAAGCTATTATAATTACCCTTGCGTGCTTTTAAAAGTAATGTCCTGCCTGTGAATTTTCAGACAGATAAGATTCAATCCTGTTTCATCCCAAAGCTCACATGTATCTATTCTTCTACAATGATTCCTTTTTCATCCATAAATCATGGTAACTTCTTTTAGTTTAAATACTGCAACTGAATTGGTCTGAGTCTCTTAAACCAAAGGCTTTCTGTGTTTCAATTCTAGGTCTTCTAAGCAAGCATATTTTGATGGAAGAAGCTAGGAAAGAGGAACATTGATAACAAAGATCTGTATTCATGCACACTTATGTTTAAGAGATATTTATATTATATGGGATGGCCTTCTGGTTATGTGTTGCTTATATTGGTTAATGAATAAAGTTGTTTCGGCCAATGGCTTAGCAGAGTAAAGTCTGGCAGGAAATCTGAACAGAGATATAGAGAGAGTAGGCAGAGTTAAGGAGACAAACACCATGTAGCTGCCCAAGGAGAAATATTACAGAACCTTACCAGTCTACCACAGCCTCATGCCAATACACAGATTAAGAGAAATGGGTTAATTTAACATATAAGAAGAATATGCCTAAGCCATTTGCCAAGCAGTGTTGTAATTAAATACAGTTTCTGTGTGATTATTTGGCTCTGGGTGGCTGGGAAGCAAAAGTGGTTTTCATTTACATTTGTATGTATGTTTCATGCTAGGATTTGATGATGACAATGATAATGATGATGACGCCTGCTATAGCATCTGTACAAGTCAATGATATTTATTGTACACTGCAATTATATCATTATTACTGTTCTAACTATGGTCTTCTTTGGTCTTATTGGTCACTCATCCTCTCAACGTTATTCAAGAAAATTGTTATATATGCATATTTATTATGATTTTTCACACAGATAATAGTTGGGTATATTTAAGGGGTATAGTGACATATGCACACATATATACAAATGCATATATAACCTTATATATACACAGGCATGGACATATATTATAGAATGATTGAATCAAGCTGATTAACTTCTCATCTTTAATTTTTGTAGGAAGAACATTGAAATTGCATGCTTTTGGCAATTTATAAATTCACATTACTATAGGCTGTGTTCATTATTCTATACACTGGGTCATATATCACTGAAACGCTATATCCTTTGAACAGCATTTCTTAGGTCTTCATTCTCCTTTCTCTTAGCTTCTGGTCACCTCCATTCCATTTTCTACTTCTTTAAGTAAATTCGTACAGAATCTTATTGTGGTCATCTCTGTGACATGCTTATTTGACTTAGCATTATGCTTTCCAGGTTCATCCATATTGTTGCAAATTACAGGATTTTTTTCCTGTTATGTTTGTGTTGTATTCCCTTGTGTATACGCTACAGTTTTAAAAATTCATCTGTTGATGGAATTTAGATTGTTGCCGTAATTGACTATTGTGAATAATGCTTCTACAGACCTAGGAGTGCAGGCATCTCTATCACACAGCTGATTCCATTTACATTTGGGGAAACTCTCATAAGCAGGACAGCTGAGGCATGTGGTTGTTTCCTTTTTTTATTTTTTTGAGGAATCTCCATGCTGTTCTTCATAACAGCTGTGTTAACTTATATTTCTTACAATAGTTCAGCAGGTTTTCCTTTTTTCCACACCCTTTCTATTTTTAGTGTTTCAATAATAGTCATTTTTACAGATGCGAGGTGATAGCTCCCAGTTTTTTTTAAATGTTTTTATTTTTTATTTTATTTTACGTGAATGGTTGTTTTGCTTGCATGTATGTCTATGTACCATGTGCATACCTGGTGCTGGAGGAAGACAGAAGAGTGCATCCGATCACTTGTAACCAGAGTTACAGGTGGTTGTGAGCCACTGTCTGGGTGCTGGAACTGACCCAGCTCCTCAGCAAGAGCAGCCATTATTCTTAATCACCAAGCCATTTCTTCACCTCCCTCATTGAGTTCTTAAAGATTTGATTTACTTTTTTATTGTGTATTTGTATGTGTGTGTGTGCATGTGTATGTGTCCCCCTCCCCCACATACACACTGACTGTTGCCTGCTGAATCCAGATGCTGGTGTCAGACTTCCTGGACCTGGGGTTGCAGATGGTTGTGAACTGCCACACATGGCCACCAGGCATGGAACTCAACAGTACACACTCCTAACAACGAAACACTTCTCCAGCTCCCCCTCATTGTATTTTTAGTTTGCATTTCTCTGAGAATTGGTAATGATAAATATTTTCTTATCCATTTGGTTGTTTGGTTGCCTTCGTAGTTAAATATTTCATGATTTCATCTTCTCTCTACCTGTCCAGATGGAGGCAACTTAAATATTCCATTTCTTTTCAGTATTCACTTCATCATAATAAAAACCTTATTGTGGCCTTTCTGTATATTGAAGCTTCTATGGTTTTTACATTTCTCCTCTAAATTAAATTCATCTCTTTGACTTGAAAAGTGTTGCTCCTTTAAGAAACAATGCTGGAAGTAAAAAGTTATTCTGTATGGAAGAGAGCAATGGTGTTAAGGGATAAGTAGAAAGTGTGTGGTCTGTCTGCATGAAGATTTGAACTGCGATGAGAGGTTGCATGTAAATTTATGTTTTTGGAATTGGAGGGATGTGTCATGCCAGGTTTTGATGATGGCAGTGATGATGATGATGCCTGCTCTAGTATTTGTACAAGTTGAGTACATTTTCTGCACACTACAATTATATCATTATTGCTTCTCTAACTATAGTTTTCTTTGGTTTTATTAAGCACCCAGCCTTTCAACATTACTTAGGAAAATTGCTAGCTACTTTTAGATAAATGAATTAATCCCCGCTGCAACCATATAGAGCATCTCCTTATAGTTGTCTGGGGAGAAACACACTCATCACAATTCAGGGTTTGTAGAACACCCATTTAATTAAGGATCCAAAGTCAAATCCATCTCTTTTGGTGCTTCTCATCTCTCCGTTAGTCTGTTGACTATCTTAACATACCTCAGCTTTATGTTCACCACAGACATCTTTTCTCACTGTGCCTTCATCAACTTCACAGTCCTAAAGAGAGGCAGCCAATTTATAAAAAAAGTTTATTTAACTCACTGTTTTGAGATTTCAAGAGCATATTGCCTGTATCAATTTGGTTCTCAAGAGGCCAGTGGATGGAGGCATTCATGGCAGGAGTGTGTCTAGTTGCAAAAGGTTTAGCTAGAGAAGGAAGAGAAGATGATTGTGTCTGAGGATAGGTTGCTAATACCTAAGGGCCTTTCCTCTAAATAACCTACCATTTTCCAATTGTGTCACCTTGCTGATCAAGCCTTGGATTACAATGGACCTTTGGGGACACTCAAATAACACAATGAGTAGTAATAACCAAACAATATACAAAGTATATTGGGCAACAGCATATGTATTTTCCATATGTTACTCAATGCTTAGCTATTAGGAAATTAAAAACGTCTTCCAAACTTGATAAAACCCATCTAATCACTGCCACATTATGTGACAACTGTCAGACAAAACCTTGATTTTAACCATGTAAGTAAAGAGCCTTTTAGCTTTTACCTATGTTTTCACCATTCAGAGCTTCCCATTTGGCACTGATGATTAAAGAAGTAAGAAAGACCACTAGCACTCAACATTCCTCAGTGTTCAGAGCAATGGCAAGATCATTTCAGTACAACCCTAATAACCAATCCACAGGGTACTTTGAGAATTTAAGATAGGTTCTTTGAATTATTGACATCAACATTTTGGGGTACCTTCACTGTATGTGTCCTGAAGCCAAGAATTCATTCTTTGTCTTCTGGATATGAGATAAAACTGAAGAGAGGTGCCACATTCCTAAACACCTTAGATTCTACAGCTTATAGTAAAATTGAGTTGGCTCTGGTATCTAGGCTACCAATTTGCAGATAGTGGTAGTAATGAGGAATGGGTGTGGACACACCTGGGTTTCTGTCATTTGATATGTGTAGTAGGATAATCTAATGAGATATGAAATTTTGCTTTGTTCTCATGATATTTTTACCTCTTGGATTCCAAGGGAGTTTGCTAGCCAGCTCATTTCCCCTGTCTCGGGGGAGTTTCATGTCATAGGGCTAAGTTCCCCACTTTGTTGAGTTTGCTTTAATTATTTTGTTTCAAAGACCACATCATAGAGGTTACAGGTTGGGGAGAGATTTCTCTTTGCTTTGCAATTCATTACTAAATAGTTCAGACATATAGCTGAATTGATAGTTTTCCAGTGAATTCTTGTCACTCATAGTGAATTTTCATTACTTACCAAGATATTTGCTGCTAATATTCTGTTGTGCGTGCTTTTTAGCACATTTACTCATCTTTTGATCTACTGAAAAAGCTACATTTTCAGAAATAAATATTCCATGAACAGGAAGAAAAGAAGGGAACATCGCCAAGATTGGAAGAGTCGATAATATTGGGCTTCATGAGTAATGGAAGCCTATGGTCATGGCTTTCAGTCCTGGGGAGAAGGAAAACACTCGGAGGGCATGGACAATGAAGGTTGAAAGAAAAGTGGAGATACAAGCACAGATGATCTTCACTTCAGCAATAGTGAATATAGATTGATGTCCTATGGTCTTCCTTAATTTTTGAGTGTTATCTCACACCCCCAGGGAATTTGTACATCTCCCAGGAATCAGGATAGGAAAATCCCTCTGACAACCTAATGGATACAGGGGTTCAAAGTTAGATGATTTTTTTTCCTTTTGGAAAATAATGTGCTTTTATTTGCACATATGGATTTTTAGAGTTCATTTACATTTGTGAATCTATTCATTTTATAAAACTTCACCTAAGGCTCTTCTGGAATAATAATACAAGGGGAAAGCAGACTCTTAAAGGTGTTTTCTCCACGCTTCTGTTCAGCAGTGTGTTAAGAACTGAAGGAAGGGTCCTAGAGAGTGTCACCTGCTTTTGCTTACTTAATCCACAGCTACAGTGACTTAGAATTGGCCTGCAGTTTAATGTTACCCTTTATAACCAGGATGATTATGTTTACATTATCTACATGCAACCTTCTTCTTAGGTGGTTTAATTCAAAGTGTAGCCATGGGTGCTGTGCATCAAACGAAGAGCCAATAGTGTACAGCAGTTAATTTCCAGATTTCCATTGCATACAAGATGTCAAATTAAATATTTCTTTACAAAGAATGAGAAGATTATGTAAAAATTTCATTCTTTGGTCCCTATCTCCTATTTAGGAAAAATTCTATTGAAAGAAGCTGTCCCTCAGGGTGAAGCATCTGTATGTATTGTTTTCTCCTAAACCCCAAAAACATGTTAGACAACAAGATGTGGTATGCAGGCTGTATAAATTAATGGCTCTTTCCATACTCAGAGATGGTATTTGAATCATATTTTTACAAAGCCAGAAGAGATAAAGTCTTTTGTTGCTCAGCTAAGCATCTTCAGTACATGTTGTACAATAAATCACACATTGGAGGATCTGACTCAGGGACCCAGATTTCAGTCTGTGCATGACTATTCCTTTTGCAGGCTCTGTTACTCCATAAAGGAAGTGTCTGCTTTAGAAACAGCTTCACCATTGGCCTTTGTGAGGCTGTTCTGTCATCTGTGAGAAGATCTTTTTATTTGCATTTTAGAAGATAAGGAAGTGTCAAGGTAGGAGCTGCAATGACCTTAAGATTAAACTCCATCCTACAAGTGACAGTGAAGGAGTGCTGAGGCTAGAATGGGCTGATTTTGCTACAAGTTTGTGCAGGTGACAAGCACAGGGCCAAGGGCTCCAGCTACAGAGAATCTCTTTTCCTTCAGGATCTGGGTTTTAGGATATAGATATGAATAGGGACTTGGTATTGTCTGACATGTACAAGAGCATTTGCAAGGCTGAGGGATTGTAAATAGATAAGGCCGACAGAAAAGTCAGTCTAGAAAGTGCCTCTTTTAAATTGCCCCAAAGATTGACCCACCCCTTTTTATGTACCAAATGTTTGCAAAATGGCAAACACTTAATAAACGGTTGGATGTATGTATGTATGAATGAATGAATGAAATAATACACACAAAGCCAGAACATACAAACTTTCTCTCTTGAGACCTTGTTACATACAGAGAATGATGCTAGGATGAAATCATTTTTCTTTCAGCCCATTTTGTTAAAACTAGGATAACTCCCCACATGTGTCACGCAAGGAGCCTCTTATTGATTCCCAGCCGCCCAAAACCAAAATAATTCCACAGCAACTGTATTAATAAATCACTTCTTGGCCCATTAGCTCTAGCTTCTTATTGGCTAACTCTTACATCTTAATTTAACCCATTTCTATTAATCTGTGTATCGCCATGAGGTCGTGAACTACCAGCAAAGTTTCAGCTCATCTACCTCTGGCCATGGATCCATGGCATCTCTCTCCGACTCTGCCTTCTTCCTCCCAGAACTTTGTTTAGTTTTCCCCATCTAGCTCTGTTCCCCTACAGCTTTGCTGTAGGCCCAAAGTAGTTCCTTTATTAAGCAATAAAAGCAATACATAGACAGAACGACCTCCTAAACAATTTCCTCTTTTCTGTTTAAACAAAAAGGAAGGCTTTAATTTTAATATAGCAAAACTAAATATAACAAAACAGGTATCAAGCAAGAACTACAGTTACAATATTAATATCTACTTTGTCTTTTATCATATCTAAGCAAAACTATAACTAACTATCTATTCTTCAACTCTATCAAAGACTCCAGAAGGATATTATATTACCTAAGTGAGTGTGTAGAACTGTTCCCATTTTACATATTTGGAAACCAAGGTCTACAGCAATTACAAGATTGCCAGAGGTTATACAGTGAGATGACAGGTTATGCAGAGTTGGGGACATTTATACTCAGGATTATTTGTGGATGATATTGAATTGAAAGGCATATTAGTGAGCTTGAGAAGATGATTTCAGGTATAGACTCTAATAAATGTTGAAATAGAGTCATTGTCCCTTGAGACTGAAAAGGAAGGGATATCTTGATAGAGATTATGGGGTTAGGGAGAAACCTGGTGTTAGAGAAATTCTCAGTAATCCAGAAGGATGACCCCAGCTAAGACTCCTACCAATAGTGGAGAGGGTGTCTGAACTGACCTCCCCCGTAATCAGGAATCCAGAAACATGACCCTAGCTAAGACTTCAAGCCATAGTGGAGAGGGTGTCTGAACTGACCTCCCCCTGCAATCAGATTGGTGACTCCCCTAATTGTATTATAGAGCTTTCATCCAGTAATTGATGAAAGCAGATGCAGAGATCTGCAATCAAGTACAAGGCTGAGCTCCTGGAATTCAGTTGAAGAGATGGAGGAGGGATTATATGAGCAAGGGAGGGGGTCAAAATCATGATGGGGAAGCCCACAGAGACTGCTGACTCAAGCTAGTGGGAGCTCACAGACTATGGGCTGACAGATGGGAAACTGACATGGGAGCAAACTAGACCCTTTGAATGTGGCTGACAGTTATGTCGCTTGATCTGTTGGCGGGCCCTGGCAGTGGCACCAGGATCTATTCTAGGTGTACAAACTGGCTTTTGGAGCCCATTCCCTATGTTGGGATTCCTTGCTCAGCCTTAATATGCAGGGGAGGGGGCTTGGTCCTGCCTCAACTTGGTATGCCAGACCTTTTTGACACCCCATGGAAGGCCTTATCCCCTCTGAGGAGTGGATGGGGGAATGGAAAGGGGGAGATGAGGGGAGGCTGGCGGAGAGGGAGTGGGAACTGGGATTGGTATGTAAAATGAAAAGTAATTTTTTTAATTAAAAAGGAAGAGCCAAGCATAATGAAATAATCTAGATGCTTTAGATGTCTACATACTTCATGGAAAGATGAAGTTAGACTAGATCAGTTAGTTGGCAATTATTTCCTGAAAAGTCTGCTATGGATTGGAAATGCAAATATGGTCAAATATGGCCCTCGACCTCCTGAAGCTTTAATAATATCCTAAAATATATTTTAAATAATAAATTTATACAGACGATGGAACTCATGATGGCAAAAGTATACAGGGTCACAGATAGCAAAATGTGACTCTGGCTATAAATGTCAAATACCAAATTAGGGTTATCATATTCATTTTCTGGAGCTGTTGCAACAAATGACCACAGACTGGGTGATTTAAACAACAGAGACATAGGGCTGAATAGATGGTTCAGTAGTGTCTTCTCTTAAAGAAGTCTCAACCCAATTTCCACATGGCTGCTCACAACTGTCTGTAATTCCTGTTCTAGGGGATCCGACAAACTCTATTGGCTTCTGTGACCACTAGGCACAGACATGTGAACAGACATACATGCAGGCAAAACACCCATATACATAAAATTAATAATAATAACAAAATATACAATATTATTACCTTATATAATAATAATAATAATTATTATTATTATAAGTCAGAGGTACATCATCTTCTAGTTCTAGAAGCTAGAAATCTAAGATGAAGGTTGCTGGGCTATTTCCTTCCCAGAGGTATAAGGAAAGCATCTGTTCTAGACCTCTCTGTGTGACTTATAAATGGCTATTATCTCTGTTTCTCCACAGCTCCTTTGCCTTAAGTCTGAATATATTCTTTCATGTAACACTTGTTTTATAAGAACATCAGTTATATTGGACTGAGTCCAACACCAGTCACCTTTTCTTAACTCATCAAATATGCAACCTTTCTGTTTCTAAAACAAACAAACAAAAAGTAAAATTCAGAAGTATCAGAGTTTGGATTGAACATGTGAGTCTGTGAGTGGGTTGGAAGTGAGTAGGAAGAAACACAATTCAACCCACAACCCACACCAGAGAGTGACAGTAATTGCCTAAGACGATTGGAACAAGAGGGGGTAGTGAGCCCAGCAGCTAGAAGACAGAAGATGATAAAGTTGGATTTGAAATGTTTCAACAAATGGTTTTGTCATCAGCTTGTACCATTTGAAGGTGCTGTAATCTTTAGTTTATAGATCTTGGAGAATGTAAGAGTCTTAGTGATATACATTGAGAAAGAATGTTGGAATCCTGGTCCTTTACAGTATTTTCTCTTATTTCCTGCCTACCATGGGATAAGCAACTCTTTTGCCATGTGCCCCTGCCATAATATACTATGCCCAAGATTCTAGAACTTCATGGTTATTGCCTGGAACCTCTGAAACTATGGGTCAAAGTTAGCCTGTCCTATTTAGAAACAGTCTTGGGTGTTCTGTTACAATGACAGAAAGTTGTCTCACACAGCAGGGAACTTGAATCTCTGAAAAGTGATATAAGGTGTGGAAAAATGTTATAAAGAGAAACTCAGGCAGAGGCAAGGGGAATCTCTTCTGGAAATGAGCATTATGTGTTTGGAGGACTCAGAGGAGGGAAGTTTGTCAGATGCTTGGAAAATTGCAAAGGGAAAGTTGGAAATGAAGCCGTGGGTTTTGTCTTATAGTCTTGAGCACATGCTAATTAAGAGTACTAGGAAAGGCCTTGGTATCTGTTAGTTTCTTCTAATATACTATATTATATATAGCAAGCAATAGTCATTGATTGCTTTCTGCTATGGTATGGGTATGGTTTTTGAGTGCTTCCTCTGTAATTCAAGCACTGAAATCAAATTCTATTCTGGGGAATTGTGCTGGCTAGTTTTATGTCCATTTGACACAAGTTATAGTCATCTGAGAGGAAAAAAAACCTTGATTAAGAAAATGACCTAATAAAGTAGGGTTGCATGCAAGCCCATTAGTTAGTGATTTCTTAGTGATTGATGAGTGATATAGTGATGTAGGTGGGTCTTCTTTCTATGTGTTGCTTTCATTGGTTAATTAATTAAGAAACTGCTTGGCCTGATAGGTCAGAACATAGGTGGGTGGAGTAGACAGAACAGAATGCTGGGAAGAAGGGAAGTGAGTCAGACGCCATAGCTCTCCTCTCCAAGATGGATGCAGGTTAAGATCTTTCCTGGTAAGCTACCACCTCCTGGTGCTATACAGATTATGAAATATGGGTTAAAGCAAGATGTGAGAATTAGCCAATAAGAGGCTAGAACTAATGGGCCAAGCAGTGTTTAAAAGAATACAATTTGTGTGTTGTTATTTCGGGTATGAAGCTAGCCATGCAGGAGCAGGGCAGGAACGCAGCCCGCTGTTCCACACAACAGATTGGTGCCCAACATGGGGCGTGGTCGACCGGTAGTTAGAATTAACCAGACCAGCTCAAAAACAAGGAATATAATTTTAACAATTGGGATAAAGAGAGACTCACATGACAGGAGTCCAGCAAGAGTCACGCGCAGTAGAGAAAGAGAAAAAACAAGGGGTGGGCACCCAATCCCCAGGTGTTTCTTTCTTCACCCCATGTGGCCACACCCTAGCCAAATGTGATTGGCTGAACTTCCCCATAAATGTAGGTGGTCCTTCTATCTATCTGTTGTTTTCATTGGCTAATTAATAAAGAAAACTGCTTGGCCTGATAGGTCAGAACATAGGTAGGTGGGGGAAGAGAGAACAGAATGCTGGGAAGAAGGCAATGAAGCAGATGCCATGCTTCTCTGACCCAAGACGGACATAGGCTAGAATCTTTACTGGTAAACCACTACCTCGTGGTGCTACACAGATTATTAGAAATGGGTTAATCAAGATGTGAGAGTTAGCCATTAAGAGGCTGGAACTAATGGGCCAGGCAGTCTTTAAAAGAATACAATTTGTGTGTTGTTATTTTGGGTATAAAGCTAACCATGCAGGAGCCAGGCAGGACGAAAAGCAGGCCTCCACGCCACCTCACTACAGATGAGGGAAGATTCAGTCCATTGTGGGTGGTACCATCACTGGAGAGGGTTGATTTTAAAATAGGCTCATTCCTATTTTAAAAGCTGTGTCTCAGCTATAAGAGAGCAGGCTGAGCAAGCTAGTAAGCAGTACTCCTCCCTAGGGGCACAGCCCACTGTGGTTGGGGCCATTTCTGGGCTGGTGGTCCTGGGTTATAATAAGAAAGGAGGCTGAGCAAGTCAGGGGATGCAAGCCAGAGAGCAGTATCCTTCCATGGCCTCTAAATTGGCTCCTACACCCAGATTCCTGCTCTGTTTGAGTTCCTGTCATGATTTCTTTGATGGTGAACAGTAATGTTGAAGAACAGGCCAAATAAACCCTTCCTCCCCAAGTTACTTTGGTCATTGTGTTTTATGTCAGCAATAATAACCTTAATTAGGAGAGATAGGATAAGGGAGTAGGAACTTAATCAGACTTTGGTATTGAGAGGTGGAGCCTTTAAAAATAATTAGGTAGGGCCATCAGGCTGGAGTCCTCTTGGTTGAATTCTAGTGGCTTTATACGAAGACACAGAAGTAGAAGAGTCACATAGAGGTACCTTCTTTATCTCCTACTGTGCAAAGCCCTGTACTGACTTGGGATTTTACCAGATTTAATCTCTCAACTGTGGACCAGAAGTGTGAGTCAAGCAAACTTCTTTATGTCCAATGGCAGGTATTTTGTCATAGTAATGAAAAATGGATTGCCTTACTTCCTTCTTCTGCCTAGTTAGCTTGGGGGCCATTTAAGAACTCAGAGGCTCATTTCTATTTTAAAAGCTGTGGCTCAGTAATTCAAAACTTTTTCATTTTTATCCTTTTTGCATACCTCAGTTAGACACCTTTATTCTATTTTTCATCCATTCATTGCATTTTTTTCTGAAAAGATATGAACTCATTAGAAGCAACTTAGGCCCAAATGTGTTGAAGGGAAACTCGATCTACTATAGAGCATCTTAAAATAGTAATTAACCCATGTGTGCTGTTACTTAATTGGTACATATTTTCTGGATTACGGGCATGATGAGAAGGAATAAAAACCATACTGTGTCTCAGCTTTTATATAAAATTCAGTCTCCTTGGAAAAACATCTGGGACTAATATGGATGTTAAAACTGTTAGCTCACACACCCCAGAGTTTCATTTGCTCTTTCATGATAAAAGTTTCCTTTACAGCTGCCCAGATCCACACATATATTATTCGGGACCTGATAAAGCAGGGGCACCATTTGTGGTCACATTCTCTGAAAATCACCCCGAGTGGGTTTCCAGAGCCTTTAAAAATAGACTGGGTTCTGGCAAAGCTTCCAAACATTGAAAGAGAAAAAAAGGCAACAATTTAGCCAGTTGAAAATAGTTTTAAGTTTAGATTCACTTTTCTACTTTTTACTCCCTTAGACAACTTCTCAGGATATTAGTAGCGCTAATATTCTGAGTTTCCTATTCATTAAAAAATACATTCCAGTTGACCATCAGATTTAAATGCGGTGATAAAATCCTGTTTTCTGTGTTGTTCTCATCGAAAAAAATGCTTCTGTTCTCTGCACTCTGCTGAGCAGTTGGTGCTGATTGAATCTTCCCATCCCGTGGCTGGACCATTTCTTAATCACCCCCAGCAGTTGCATGCTTCCCATCTACTGTGACATTAGAGAGAGTTGCTTCCAAATGGCTGTTAAGCATGTTGCCATGGTGATGGAAATCTCCTGGTCAGCTGGAATGGAAGTTCTGCCAGCAGAAACTCTCACTCTTGGTGTGCCACGGGAAGAATCATCTGGGTGCTTGCTAGAAATGCTTATTTAAGACCCTACCCATAAGCATTTGGATTTGGAAAGTTTGAGGACGAATCTGCATTTATTATCTAGAAGCTAGGTACTGAACATTCATATGGCTTCCAGCTTTTCATCAGGAAAACCATGGACAACATGGAGATGTGGCTGAAGTTATGGCCCCAGAGAATGCTGCTATTCATCTGCATTCAGTCTGTGGCTATAACTGACCCTCTAAGTTGCCAAAGAATGTACATGCTGCCTTTTTCAGAATCTTTGAATGTGAGCATCTGCCACACATATGTTTTGTGTTTACTCTTCAGGCTTTCAGGGTGAGATTCCCCAGCTCCAGAAAAAAAATCATCTGTTAGTAATTCCCTATTTCACTTGGGAAATAACCTAGTAAGGATAGGCGATGGAAAATAGTGTATGCATCCTGTGGGCTTTACAATTTCCTTCTGGATACTCCTGGGGCTATTGCATCATGAGCTGTCTGTAGAAAGGGGTGCAGTGTAAATGGAGGTGCTGTGAAAGCACCCTTTAAAAGACAAATACATCACTTTCATGAGAAAGCAATTATAAAGGTGGGATTAGGAAGGTGTTTATGAATTTGAGAGTTCTCTTGATCTATTTCAAATATTAAGTGATTTTAGGATGAGGAACAAATACTGATCTATGAAAATGAAAACAATGAAGTCTGTGTTGAAAGTAGAGTCATGTGCTGCATAATGACATTTGATTGACAATGAACTACAAAATGATAACACCATCAGATCACATCATTTAGTGACTGCATGACCATCTTGATCCGTGTTAAGTACACAGAAATCTTCTAACCCTCAACAACACATTTCTTAGTGTGTACCCCTGTTGTTAAGTTACATTTGATTTTTTGTGGGTTTTTATATTTATTGGTTATTTTATAAAGTTCTAAAGAAGACAAAAGTCTGATCTTGCAGTTGGTTCACTGGGAAGAGATAATGAAGGATATGAGGAGGGCATAGTTGTAATGTCACCATTGATGTACCAGTCGGTAAATTTTATGTCCTACCACTGCGGACTCCTAACCCAGCCATTGTGGATGCATAGTCAGCTATCTATTTATCAGTTAATTCGGCAACTGTATCATCTCAAAGATATCCTGATTACCCTGTTTGCTTTTTAAGAGTTGATCATAAATTCAACTGTATTTATTCAACATGCATATTCTGAACACAGCAAATGTGTCTCCGATATTAGGTTGGGTGTTATCTGAAATAGAGGTTTTTAAAGAATACTTTGGTTTTCTCTTTGAATTTTAATCCCTACCTCCTCAGACAAGGCAGCTCAAACAGAATGTCACAGGACATGTAGCATAGATACCTATTTAGAACCTAAGGTCCTCATAGGATATATGCAGGCACATGCTTCCTTTTTGGTCCGCAATGAAGTTAGAGAGCCATTGATTCTGTTTTCCATTTTTTAAAGCAAGAATTACCCTTCAAAATATCCAAAAACTCTTATTAAAAGTTCTCTCAGTTTTAAATGTCTTTTCAGTGCTTAATTAGTTCATATGCCTTTGACATCTCCCCTTTTGTCTGAGTTTTTATCCTTTTCAACTGTTAAAATAGTCATTTTGAACAGTGAAGTTTGCTGTGAACTGGAAATAGAGGCAGATTTTTTTTTGGTATGGAAAATGCAATATTACTTGGAACTGATTTGAACAATCACATAATACAAGTGGATGCCAGTATGGAGAAGAAATGGTACCAGTGTGAGGCAAAAATGGTACTTAGGATCTTAGCTTTTTCTTCTGAGACAGGGCATATTAATATTTCCCTGAGGGTCATTGTGATAATTAAATGAGGCAGTCAATATAATGTACCTGCTTATGAATGTCTTCTTCCCTAGATTTTCTTCTCTTCTAAATAAATAATATGTATAAAGTAAAAGTCTGTTAAGAGAAGGCTATCTGTGAAGAGGGGAAAGCTGGAGTATGAGTAGAAATGACCTTGATTTGGAGTTACTTATGGCGTCATCGCTTGATGTTGAGATTTCAAAATAGAGTCCTAAACGTCACTGGTCATTATGAGTCGAGGTAGAGGCAAACTCTTGGGGTTTGTCATTCATTCTGCACACTCGTCACCTAGCTCTCCTTCCCCAACTCTTTCTTTGTTGTAAAAGATAGTAGAAATAAGCAGTTGCCTGTGTGCCTTCTTTAAAGCTGTATCTGGAGACTATATATCAATTTATGTTTACAACTATATATAAAAAAACACTTGAGATATTTTAGGGTTAAGCAATCTGGCTGCCCCTCAAATGTAGTAAATCCTATCTGGGTCTGAGGATTTGGCATGGGAAGGTCCTGTAGTGATCTCCATAAGAACCTCTGCTTTATGTCAGCGTTTGCAAATGTGAGAGGACATTGTTCAGAATCACATGAAGGGCTTGCTATCATTTCCCCGATTTCCTCAATACTGTTGAGGTCAGAGATGGAACCTGGGAATTTGAATTCCTGCTACATGTCCAGAGAACTTCTGATTTAAGACTTACTCCTACTAAGGAAACAGCTTAATTTTAGCAAACACAAAACCATACAGTTATTCCCCTCCTGAGATTCCATGGCATTCCAAGATATCTGAAATCATAGATAATGCTAAACACTAGCAGTAATTAGTTACATTTATGTTTCTGTACCAAGTATACAAAGCAAGTCAATTTGTGAGGAGGAAAGAATTATTTGTACATGGCTTCAGAAGATTGCATTTGTGATCACTTGTTCTTGTTTCTTTGGGTCTATGCCAGGACCATGTGGCAGAGAAGGACTGAATTATCTCGTGTTTTCTAGGAAGGATCAGGTTCTTAATATTTCCTTCAAGGCATGCCCTCAATTATCTAACTTTCTTTCCATTAGGTCCTAAGTCCAAGAGACTTAGATTACCACTGCCAGTAATCACATAGACTGGGTGAGGGGCAAGTCAACACATGGAATTTAGGAGTCAATTATTGTTCATATACAGCGTTGAATGCTTTTTCTATATATACATACCTATGAAAAATCTAATTATACATCAGGCACAGTGTTGGACACACTGGCATGTGTATATTGTCCAGTTACTTGAGAGGCTGAAGTTAGAGGATCACTTCTGTCTTTGACTTCAAGACTCAATGGGCAACATCATGAGATGCTGTATCAAAACAATAACATCAACAAAAGATGGCAATACAAATTGGGTACCATAAGAGACTGACAAGAATGAAATAGAAAAATTATACACCTGTTGGGGACTGTGTACCTCCAGACCCTGAATTTCCTGTGACCCTCTGCCTGCCGGAGTAAACAACTTGTTTTCCTATGCTTGCAGCTGCTCTGAGAAAACAACTTGTTTTGCAGCTGCTCTAACAGGAGATCCTCAGGAGTTCCCGATGGCAGGAAGGTGTTTTCTGGTGGACTTGCAGGTGAGAGGGTGTGGCCATTAGTCAAGGAGTCCCTATATAAGCTGTCCTGGAATACAATAAAGAGAGCGTTTATTCTTGGGGCATTTTTGGCATTACCCATGTCTCTGTGTGTCTGTGTGTATGTGTTTCAATCTCCAGCCCCTTGCCCGACTCGTGAATCGTACCATAGCATGTAGCATGTAGAGCAGGCATTGCATTACATACACTAATATGCTATAACAAAAGTCACTTACATCAAATTATTTCTGACATTAATACTTTTAGGCTGTGGTTTACCATGAAACTGAAACTATGGAAAGTGAAACCACAGACCAGATACTATACTTTCTGACACAAAAGGATACAGCCTAAGAAAGAAGATGTAAATACATTTTAAAAATAACCTTTTAAGGAAAGTAATGGACAATAATAATATACTCTAGTGGCCTGCAGAAAACATAGAAGGAGTCTGAATTTTCCTAGTGAATGTTTGCCTGTGAACCCCTGGAAACGGGGCCACACATCTGGTCCTTGATGTCAGCCTCCTTACTGGCTCTAGGAATATTAAGAACAGGGTCTGAATGGTATATATAATATATTATATATATGTATTTAAATTTTTAAATAGGTTTATGCTTTTTATTTATAGACATTTGGTTTTAGATCAGTTTTAGATTTTTGACAAACTTTAGGAGATCCTAAGATTTTCCATATCATCCTGTCTCCAGCCACCACATAATCTCTTCCATTGTCAACATCCCCGTCTAGAGTGGCACATTTATTATAATCAAAGAATTAAGATCCACACTTCATTATCACCAAGAGTCCACCGTTTCTGTTAGAGTCCACTCTTGGTATTGTCCATTCTGTGGCTCGTAGACACCACTGTACTGTCACACGGAGTACTTTACTGCCTGCAGAACCTGCTGCGCTCTGCCTATTCATCCCTCATGGAGTTTTTCAGAGTGACAATCAAGATGACAACGATTGCTTTCTGTTTTGCTTCTAGGAAAGCAGAAAAGAGTAGAAATGGCTGTTGTGAATAATGAGAGCTTCCTGTCCTCCCTGTGAGTCTTCCAGCATGCAACACGCAGAAATGGGATTTCCAGGGCTGCAGTGTTTGTCTGCAGGTGGCCTAGGCTTCTTTGTGTAAAAATCGTCTTTCTAGTTGGGAGTGATCTTTTGAAATGTTTCTCAAAATATGGACTTTTAATGGACCTGGACCTTGATAAATAATATTTTTTTCCATAGATGTAAAGATAATGGATGAAAATTTCAAAGCACATTTAAAAGAGTGGAAGAAATTTTAATCATTATGCTAAAGATGTGTATGGAGCATCTAGTAGTTAATATTCACATATATGGATATAGCCAGACTAGCCCTCCTCATATACATTTAAACACACACACACACACACACACACATACACACACACAGAGAGAGAGAGAGAGTGAGTGAGAGAGAGAGAGAGAGAGAGAGAGAGAGAGAATGTGTGCACCAGGCTCATTCATATATATATATCAGTCCTTAGGCCATTTTAGGCCATTGAGGCAGGAGGGTCATGAATTTGGTGCCAGCCTGGGCTATGTAGCAATACTGAATCTACCTTTTCTCTCTCTCTCTCTCTCTCTCTCTCTCTCTCTCTCTCTCTCTCTCTCTCTGTATGAATGACTAATGGAGTCTGAAAATTATAAGTTTGGTCAATTTATCAGTGAGTAAATTATTCATCTTTTTTATTGTCTGCAACAAAATTTGAATCCCACGATGACTTCTTCAGCTTGCTTTGCCTGCAATTAGTGAGCATGTGTTTAGGAATGCCAACCAACTCTATTATTAGCTCCAGGAAAACATAATCCCCAAGGTAAACTTGCAGCTGCTGCAAGAATGAAGGCATTCCAAAGCCTTTTAGGTTGTATGTGATTTATAATATTTAGACTAAATAGCACAGATTATTAGAAATATATCAGAAATACATCAGAGTTTTTTTTCCCTAGCCTGTGGGACTTCCTCTTGATCACCTTCCTATGACTGGTTTTTGCCACAGGCTACCTTACTGTGCAAAACCCAGTTGGGCTTCCTGAGCAAAGAGTTTGAGAACTAAGGTTCGTGTGCAAGTTTGTGCCATGTGACAGTCTACACCTCCAACCTACACTAGGAGTTCCCCACAGTTACAAATGTTGTGACTTCAAGGGATGTCTTCAAATGGCTTATGTGGGTCAGAGGCAGAGATAATCCTATTTCCAGGAAAGTGAGCACCTTTGAGTGGGCAGAAGCTAATAGAGAATGATATTCAGTTGTCATTTGTAAACAGAAATGTTTTCTTTAGAGGAACAACTGTGAATTCAAATTGAGACTGTCCAGGAAAACAATGCAAATTTTCTTCAGGGCTTCTCCTCTTAGCAGTTAGGATTACATTAACTGTATGGGACAGATTGCCACCCCCCCCAAAAAAAAAAACAAAGAGCATAAAAACACTAGAAGAAAATCCACAAGAGGACAAGGTCAGTTTCACTAATGTAGAAGGTAACTCCTCAAGGTACTCAGGCTCTAGGTCTCTTGGTACTCAGTGTCACTCAACAGGTGGTTTCCACAAGGATGCTCACTCAAGTTCCAGTCATTGGATCCACTTTTAGCTAGGGAATAAGTGAATGAATGAATAAACAAATAAGGTAGATGGGTCAGAAAGGGCATGCTATTTCCATGTAAGAACCTTGGCTGGAAGTTCTTCAGAACTGTTCAGTGTGTATCCCGTTTGCCAGAAGGGAGCCACACGATTGCATCTAGGAAGGTGAGGCTAGCTAAAACCAGGGGATTTTCTTACCAGGAAAGAAGAGAACCAATATCAAGAGATAATTAACTGTGTCTGCCACACACTAGTTACCTTTTATTAAGGGCAAAACAAATGGACTTCCAGAAGGGATGGTATATCCTATTACAGTTCATCTTAGATTTCACCAGAAAGGAAAGCCTAGCCCCATTGTCTCTCTTCTGGCCTCCTCTCATCTTCTGCCCTCCTTTCCCAGTCCCTGACTGCAAGAATCATCTATGAGACCAGAAAACTTTGTAGAACTAAAGAGAAAAAAATTGTGAATATTTTCAATAGACAGTAAAACAAAGTAAACAACAGTAACAACAAAACACCTCATTGTGCGCTTCAGCTTCCCTTGCATGGCTACCTGCACCATCCGTCATCTTTGAGCATTTTTACCACGCAGTAAGTTGCTTGCAACCGATAATAATGCAAATTATTTTTCCTCTAGAAATGTAAATGGATAGTGTCTGGTGGAATGGAATTGAATTTTGAACCATTTTTTTTTTTACAAAAAACCAATTTCTAATTTCATTTCAATATTCTTTATCTGCCTATGGAAGTGTA
Organism: Microtus oregoni; assembly: GCF_018167655.1. NCBI lineage: Eukaryota > Metazoa > Chordata > Mammalia > Rodentia > Cricetidae > Microtus > Microtus oregoni. Next base: position 2,285,996 of record NW_024544726.1, read on the forward strand.
GGACTACTTTGAATTTTCCTTTGAATAGCTTGTCACACCTTACTGGTTCCCCCATGACTTAGTGAGTTAAAAAATATCTTTGACATGTTTTCATTTTATATCTGTGAGACAGTTGCGCTTATATGCTATTGAAAAATTATCTTTCAACAGAATCTTGAGTCAGGTCTGTGCCTGTTGTTGTGGTATATCTGATAGTCTATTCAAATTTATTACCTTAGAGTCTTCTGTGTACTCAGTCATGTGGTTAGAAGACAACTGTAAATAGAACATCAGTAACAATAGTAACGGTAACATAACACCATTTGCCAAAACTGCCATACATATCTGTCCACATTTAACTTTCCTTGCCTAACTCTGTTGCAAAGATTCATAACCATCTCATGGGTGTGAAAACTAAAGCTCAGAGTGGTTCAATGCCTTCCCCAAACTCATGCAGCTGGAATGTGACTTCCAAGCCAGTATACATTTCCCAATTTTGATTGTTTAAAAGTTAGGGTTTGGAAGTTGTCATTGTTGTACTTTTTAGGGACACTTGCATATTGACTGAGGATCATAAAATCCAGCATGTTATCTACAATGGATAACTCTTTGATAGGATTCCAGAGGGGTTTTTGGAGTTATTAGAGCTGAGGTGTTTCTTTGGAAGGCAGTTTCAATCATGGCATGTATTGTTTCCTGACTTCTTTAGCTGATGAATAGAACTCACATTATTCTAGGAGCAACAAATACTGGGAATGGCGAAGAACTATGAGGCCTGGAGGACTGTCTTTGAGAACCAAATCTGCTGCACAAGTCCAGCAAGTAGAGATGAGGATGCAAGGGAACACAGCCGAGATGGGAGAAAGTGCTGGAAACTTGGTCTTGGAAGACTTAGGCTTGGGGACGGACTCTTCTGTGTCGTACTGGATATTACATTCTGTCTTTTTGTCACTCGAGTTCTCATCTTCAAAGTCGGCAATATATTCTTTTCAGAGTCTCCTTTTGCACCAAAAAATATTTGCCTTTCTGAAGTAATTGCAATATAAAGTTTGATATTGACTATAAATCTTATTATGTGTGAAGAAAAGCCAAATGTATTCTTTGCTCCACCACTGTATTTACAGACTTAGAAATTTTTGCATAATTACATTATTTAATTCTTTTAACAATTTCTGAAGCAGATTTGAGAAGTATTTGATTCCTCTTTTGGAGACAAAGGAGATGGGATCAGAAGGTTTCACCGATCCAGATAAATGCCACATTTGACTTCTAGAGCCCTACAAGTGGATTTTTGGAAGAAGGAACTTATGAATATTTTGTTAGATCACAATCTTGGAGCTTGAGGGACATGTCAAATTCTCAATGCAATTATGAAAATTAAGCATAATTTCTAAATAGTGTTTTAGTAATTGTAAGTTCAAATATTTGAAAACTTAGTTCATGGAATTCTTTGCTAGAAAGTAATTATTGGCTTCCTGTCTAAAATGCTATCACTAACAGCCACCTTGCAAGGTTATGGTTGGGATTAGATGAAATGATACATGCAAAACATCTTGAACCTTGTTGAGAACCCTCAACAGTAAGCTAACTTTGTTATTGTTAGTGTTGTTTGCTTGCTGTCGTATGGCCTTCAGATGTCATTAAAGAAATCTGTTCTTTGAGGCTGTCTTTGTCAAAAGGCATCAAATTCTGGTGCTTTGTATCAATACAAATTTGAATATGGTTCATTTATCATTAAATTACAATCAAATAAGTTTCTTTGGAGGCAAACAGCTACCTAGTAGCACAGAGAATACAAACACAGTGATCATCTTGGGCAAAGTTCACAACTGTTTCTTTAATTTAAACTGTTGGATTTAATGGATTGTTTTCGGGGTACAGGACTCTGCAGACTCAGGGACTTTTAAAAGCTAATTCATTTTAAGAAAAAAACTAATACATTTACACAGTAGATATTTCAAACAGAATAGGACTTCTAAAATGAAAACTACAAAGGTAATAAATTTTCCCCTTAACTCCTATCTTACACCTGAAAAAAATTAACATCTATAATGGGTGAGGCCTTGGGGTCCATTTTCAATACTGCCCCAAAGCAAGAGATCTTGGAAATAATTCTACATTAGCACATACTTATGTATTTTTAAAACAATGACATAGCATTCCAGGTATATTAATTTAATGTGTCCATTTCCTCTTTCTTTCTTTCATAAACTACAATGTAGTAAACAACTCTATAAAATATTTGAATAGTTGTGAAAATATTACAGTGAGAATAGAGGTACTTGGGGTTCCAAAAGAACTAGTTGTGAGGCTTTATCATGTGTGTCTTGATCTGAAATAATGACTAATTGAAGGAGTGTCAGAGGTCACATCAATCTTCTTTCTTTTAGCAAAGGTCATCTGATTAAGGCACTATGGGTGTCAACATCATAATAAAACAATAAAATATTTGAAAAGACTCTAAGGAAGGCCAAAGTCATACAAAGACAACCAGTCCTATTCTGAGTAGTATTATGATTTGTTGTTAGGATATGTCCCTGATGTGGGGTTCACTGAAGTCCAAAGCTCTATATCTCTCCCTCAACCTTCTCACCAACCAACCGAATCTTTAAATATGCTGATATTTTCCTTTCATAGTTGGTTGAGTTTCCTCCATCCATCCTCCTTGTTAGCTCATTTGATAACCCATCATATCTGATGTAGTATAGCTCTCACTATTTGCTAGGTGTCTAATAGGAGATACAACTACAATTTCTTGTGTAATCCTTTCAACTGCTCTTTTTTAAGAACAAATGAGGAAACGGGCTCAGAGAGAATAAGTGATGTACCAAAGGCCGCACTATTTGCATGATAGACAATGACAAGGAAGTAATCTGAGAAATCTTATTCTTGAACAGAAAATCCATTAAGTGTTATGTTTGACCACCAATGGAGAAGTCCATTTTGGGTTTTCAATGGCAATATCTAAGAAAAAAGACACTTTCCCTCTTCATCAGATCATATTTGGGCTAATTTTCTTTCTGCTGATCAGATGAGTAAAGTAAGACACAATTTGCATTCTACAACCCCCACAATGCAAAACATGCATGGCTATTTCTTGACATTACAAAGTATTAGAGTTTGATATCCTCAGGAGGGAAAGTATATTAAAGGCATGCTACTATTTAGACTATTTTGATTGATGCACACTGCATTTTCTTTGTATTCTCTAAAGGCCTTTATTTACTAACTCTCCAAAGGTAGGGGCCATTAACATAAGCATGAATATGTTTACAGTGAGTTCAGATTGACTGTTTAACAATCATCTGTTTGGGGATTTCATTCCTCACAGAGTAGGGAAGAAAACAAAAAGAAAAACAATCACAAATAGAAACCCCTCTGGGAAATATATTCTCAGTAATGTGGAATTGAAAATTATGATGCCTTACATTATTATTTAACAGTTGTGTCAGTTCAATATTCCCCTAAATTTAACTCTACACTTCTCTTTCATATTGTTGTCTGTGAGTCATAATGTAAAATGGAATGAGAGGGAGTGTGACCTAGGGAAATGAATAAAAAGTAAGTTGCTCTCAAATGTAAACCATGTTTAATTTCCAATCCCATTTAAAAATAAGTTTATTGAAATATTTCTCAGACATTTGTACTTCAATGTACTTATTTTTGAAATGCATTTGAATTTAAACATGGACCTACATTTAAAGGGGAAAGGGGAATAATGGAGGAGGAAGTGTTAAAAGGGGTGGGGGATGGGAGGGCAGGACAGAGGAGAGAATATGGGGATAACTAAACTAAAGACTTTCTGGAAACATATGAAATCCAGTATTGAAGAAGTTTCTTAAAATATAAACATATACATATAAAAAATTAAATGGAAATTTCTTAAAATATAAACATACACTTATAAAAAAGAATTTAAAGGGAGTTTGCCTTATAGTAGAGTGACAATGTCCCTACTATTTTCCATAGGCTAACAAATAAAAAGCTCAGTCCAGGAATGGGTTACCTCTACTGGAGCTATGGACCACTGAGGTCTAATAGACCTCAATGAAACAGTCTGGTTTCATTGATCTTGGTTATCCTATAGAACTTAGTAATAGATCATACTGCTGAAAACACCACATTTTTGAGTCATAGAATACAGAGAAATAAAGCTGGTTCTGACCTGTTTCTTCACCTTTACTGGCTAGTTTTCATAGGGCTAGAAGGTACTCTGTACACTACTAGTAGAGCAAAGTAACTGCCAGTCTTACCTAGGTGTCAACTCTGGGAGTTTGCTGTGATAACAACTGGCCTGGCAGGATGTGCCCACGGGAGCAATAGTGTCGTGTGTGCCCTAGGAGCAACCACTTCTGGCTTCAGAAGATGTAACCCATATGTGGCACTGTTATGGGGCAAGAACCTGTGGCTAGATAGTCAGAGGACCTAGGGGAGAACCTAATTATATTTATAAAGTGGTCTTCTGTTCCAATACATTCAAGAGTACGTCCCACTTTCTCTTCTATAAGGCTGGCTTTATGTTGCAGTCTTTGATCCATTTGGACTTGAGTTTTGTACATGGTGATAGATATGGGTCTATTTTCATTCTTTTACATGTTGATATTCAGTTATGCCAGCACCACTTGTTAAATATGCCTTCTTTTTCCATTTTATACTTTTTGCTTCTTTGTCAAAAATTGGGTGTTTGTAGGTGTGTGAATTAATATCCTGTTCTTCGATTTGGTTCCATTGGTCCACCTGTCTGTTTTTATGCCAATACCTGGCTGTTTTCAGTACTGTAGCTCTGCAGTAGACTTTGAAGTCAGGGATTGTGATGTCTCCAGAAGTTCCTTTATTGTACAGGATTGTTTTGGCTATGGAGCACTACACAGCAGAAAAAAATGACATCTTGAAATTTGCAGGCAAATAGATCTAGAAAACATCATATTGAGTGAGGTAACCCAACCCAGAAAGACAAATATCATATGTACACACTCATATGTGGCTTTTAGACATAAAGCAAAGAAAACCAGCCTACAATTCACAATCCCAGAAAACCTAGACAACAATGAGGACCCTAAGATGGATCTAATGTACATGGGAAGTAGAAAAAAAGACAAAATCTCCTGAGTAAATTGGGAACATGAGGACCATGGGAGAGAGTTGATGATGAGAGGAGCAAAGAAAAAATATATAGCTCAATAAAAAAAGTACAAGGAAAATGAAAAACTAGATCTGGTTACTTATTACTGATTAGATAAAACTTTGCTTCTCTGCATAATTTTTTTTCGAGACAGGGTTTCTCTGTGTTGCTTTGGAACCAGTCCCGGAACTAGCTCTTATAGCCCAGGCTAGCCTCCAACTCACAGAGATCTGCCTGCCTCTGCCTCCCGAGTGCTGGGATCAAAGGAGTGTACCACCACTGCCTGGCCCTTCTCTGCATAATTTGGATATAAAAGTATTATACATATATATATATATATATATATATATATATATATATATATATATATCTTGGAAACAACCAAATGGTTTAAAGGTTCTACCCAAAGAAAGATGTAATGGTCATGAAGAGAATTGGCTGAGGGTCCCCATTACAGGATAACACTTTCTGGTGGATGTTGATGGCTGAGCTGGGTGTAAAGGTATGTAGGAGCAGAGAGGAGGGAGATAAAAGGATTTTTTAAAATCTCCTGTGGTGTTGTCAAGAGAGAAAGGAAAAGAAGGGAGTTTTGTTTGGGTTCCAGATGCATGTATAAAATATGCCTGGGTCATTAAGAGCAGCTGGGAGATTCTGCGGATGTAGTGTTTCTCATGTATAAATAATTGAATGATGGGCAATTTTGCATTCCATCTCTTCTCTTTATAGGCAGTGTATCTCAGCCTTGGATGTACATTAGAATCACTCAGGAAGCTTTTTATAAAGTACGTTGTCTAGACCTTAATAATGAACAATTACATCAGAAATTCTGGGGGAAGATGTGGAACCTTAGCATCTCTGTGTGTATTTTAAAATTTCCCAGGTAATCCTGATGCACAGTGAGGATTAGCTACTGAAATAGAAGCACTGTTTTTGAGTGTAGTTCTTATGACTTCAATTGAGATAGAGGCAGCACCCCAGCTCTGGAATTTAAGGGTTTCTTGTAGCTTCAGATCTGTTTTTAAGTCATAGCTACATGGGGTTTTTAGTGACCAAGTAAATATCCTGGATCTCCCCTTTAGTACATGAGAGGCCTTGAACAATTTGTACACTTATCTAAGCCCCTGGTTTTGTACCTGTAAATTGGATGTACCTTCTACTTAAAAGAAGATGTGTATATCAGTACATTAACTAACACATTCCACAATGTATTCAATACTTCCCAGAAGTATACTGGGATCGTTTCCACAAAAACTCAGTCAAGAGGTTTGAAATATACATTAAGTCTACAGACAATAGTGATGAGAGAAGCATCTGGGGCAAGAGTTAAAAAAAAAGGATTTTGATTAACTTGAAGGATGACTAACACTTGCCAGATAAGTTTGGGGAGTTGAACTCTAAATTTAATAAAAAAATAAATATAGAATCACAATGTGTCAGAGGATATGATATGAGAGTAGCTTTTGTGTAAAAGGTCTGCATGTTTCATAGACAAGGTTTAATAAAGAATAGTTTCCTAGAGTAAGTCTTCAGAATGCAGATGTGGATAGATTCTGAAAGGAGATAAATGTGAAATGCAAGAATCTTGCTCCCACACTCTTTCTGCTCTGTTCTGAATACCATATTTAAAGCCCAGCTATTCATATTATAAGCTTTTATTAAGCACCTCCTGTATGTTCTGTTCTAACCTTTGCGGATGCAACCTTCTTTTGGTTAAATTGTATTTAACTCATTTGCTGTTAAATTATGGGGGTGTTCTGGCAAGATAAAACCCAAACATCCTAAGTTAGATGAGCTATAGGGAAGCTATAAAAGACACCTGGTTGGAGGAAAAAGCAGCATCATAGGTAGTATAGTCAGGGATGACTTTATTAAGAAGGTGACATTTTGGCAAGATTTTATAGAGGATAGTTGGATATCTGAAGAACAGGGTAGGGGGTACACTCCTCTGGTGAGCCACAATGGAAAGATACTCATTTGCATGTGCTGGTTTTATTCAAGTGAAAGGTAAGAAGTCCTAAATGGAATATTTCACTAGGACCATCACACATACACCCTGTTCTTACTCTTTAAAGCTGAGTACTAAAAGTGAAATATTTAGAAACAAAAAATTTGAAAAGCACAAATTTTTAAAGACAGTATAAGTTATCAGCTATTCAAGTATTCTTGGCATTTGGCTTGCTTCCTGCTAGTTTGTAAGTAGATCAATATGCAGAAGTAGCAGAAAATAGCAAAGTTGAATTGAAACTTGTGCTTTAGAGACTCTCTAGGGCTCTATTTCTAGTTTTGGTGATTCAGTTTTGCATTTTTCTCATGTGGTATTCAAATGTGAGTTTCAACATACTTTCAAATTATTTCAGGTAAAATCTAGCCTCTGAATTCTTTTCAAATAATCAAAATCTCTAATGTTTGTATCATAGATCTTTTACATTCAAAGCCTTATAGTTTTCAAACCCTTTGCCTGTGTGATGAAAATGTGCCTTTCCTTTCAGCTTTCCATGCTATTGACACTGAGCATTCTTTCTTATGTTTATTGATCATTTGCTCTTTATGAGTTTTCTGCTTACCAATGACTTTTTTATAAGGTGTGATATCTAAACTAAAATGTTTCAGAAAGTAATTGAGTTAAATGGTAGGGAATTTGGTCTGTCATTTTATTAAAGTCACCTTGAATGATGGCTCTTCTATCAAAAACATCTGTCTTTCCATCCCATATATATACATATATATACACATATATATGCAAATGGATTTATTTATTCCAAGAGACAAAGTCCATTTTCCCTGTCTTGAATTTTGACTGACATTGTGACTTCCTCTGACCAATAGAATGTAGTAGAAATTACAGTATGATGTCTGTCCTTAGGCTTTAAGTGCTTTAAAATTTTCTGTTCTTGTCCCTTTGAAGATTGTCACCGTCTAATGAAGTTAGGACTGGACAAGTGAATAATGCAAAACTAAGTGGAGACAGAAGAAACTGCAAGGGCAAAATGCAGCTGAACAATTGACAGCAAGAACTCAGGCTCTAGATACACAAGGGATTCCATACAGTGGACCCTTTGGGTATAATAGAGTCATATAAAACAATTATGAGTTGTCATGATGACCTCTTCAGTTCATAATACAAAGAATAATGGACAATGAAATGTTTCTTAGGCCACTTGGTTTTGGAACAAGTATGTAAACAGCAATTCATAATAAATCTTCAGGAAGATAGAATTTTGATTGTCCTCCTTTGAAGTGTTCTCACAAAGAGTAGGGAGAAGGATTGTCGTATGTTGATCTAAACAGAAGGACAAAAACTCATGTCTGAGTTGTAATTTATATTACTGTGATGAAACACCATGATCAAAAGCAATGTGGAGAGGAACAGGTTTATTTGGCTTACATTTCTACACCACCGTCGATCACTGAATGGTGTCAGGGTAGGGGCCAATAAGTGTTAATTACTGGCTTGCCACTGGCTTACTAAAGTCGATTCCTTACAGCACTCAGGACCACCTCCATGGGGTAGCACCACTCACAGTGAGTTGGGCTCTCAAGAAAATGTACCATAGACTTGACCACAGGCCAATCTGGTGAGAACATTTTCTCAGTGGAGGTTCCCTCTTTAAAATTAACTCTAACTTGTGACAAGTTGAGATAAAACTATCCAGCACAACATACTTCAAAGCAGAGGCTACTCTGAGGCCCATTCTTAGATGCTTGTAAGAAATGACAGTAAGTGTATGTCTACAATTAATGGATTTTTTGGAAAGTAGTGAAATAATCATCCCTTTAATATTTCTAAAAAGATAGAAAATCATCAACCAGAGACACTGTGGTGAAGGTGAATTATGTGGAATTTAAACTAATATCATGCTTTCAAAGGGCATGAAGGGGAAGGAAAAACTGGAAGATGAAAACTGTAGTAAAAATTACTGCTAAAGGATTGCTGAGAGATAATTTTTCATGTTATGGAGTATCATCTGTTTTCCTTTAGGTTTTTTTTTTACTGCAGATTTTGGACATACATGCAGCAGCTTATTTTGTTTGGCCATCCTGATGGCTTATTCTTAATTTTGGAATGAGAAAATCAAGTGAAGGTAATGGCCAAGGTATTATGAAACCTTAATTGTTGCAATCATGGCAGTTTGGGGTAATGCTGTGGAGTTAGAAATTTGTCTTTTTCAATAGGTTGATCTCCACAAACTGACAGCAAGTCCCCATTGCTGAAGACAACACCCGCACAACTCACTGAACATGGAAAGGGTGAGCTTGCACCTACATAGAACCTTCACACCCATGTTCTAGTGTCTTTGACATGGAGAATTACTCTGCAGGCTACCAAAAGAGAAAAATAAACACAAACCCAGCCAAAAAACCTTTGATCTATAGTCTGTCCTGCCTGCAAAATATGCTAGAACAAACCTTGTGGGAGTAATCAACTGATGTCTGATTTGACTTAAAGCCCACATTGTGAGGTGGAACCCATGCTTGATGCTGCTTGGATGACCAAATACCAGAGACTTGATAGCTCAGAGAACTAGGGTAAAACCAAATATTCTGGTCTAAAAAAATAACAATAAAAGGAGTACTAATGATATTCTGCTATACTCATAGATCAATGCTTTATTTAGCCATCATCAGAGAAGCTCCTCCTGTAGCAGATGGAAGCAAATAGAGACCTACAGCCAGACATTATTCAGAGAGACACCTTGGAACACACAGCTTTAAATGAGATGTCTCCAAATCCCTTTCCTTAGAGTTCAGAGAACCCCACAGAAGAGGGGGCAGAAGCAGTAATTGAGACAGAGGTGATGGAAGACAACAAGGGAACAAGGCCCTCTAAAACAACTGAGCAAGGCTCATGTGAATTTACAGAGACTGAAGCAGCAAGTATAGGACCTCCACAGGTCTGCAGCAGGTGCTTTGCATTTATACTATAGCTTTTGTTTTAGGACTTTTATGGGATTCCTGAGTGTGTGAATAAATGGGTCTCTGATTCTTGTGCCTTCTCTTGGGGCTTTTTTATTTTTCTGTTGGCTTGAATTGTCGAATTTTGATATGATGTTTTGTTTTGTTTTTTTGAGACAGGGTGTCTCTGTGTAGTATGAAGCTTGTCCTGGGACTCACTCTGTAGAACAGGCAGGCCTCCAACTCACAGAGATCTGCCTGCCTCTGCCTCCTGAGTGCTGGGATTAAAGGTGTGTACCATCGCTGCCCAGCCCAATAGGATGGTTTGTAATTTATCTTAGTCTATTTTATTTTCTGTTTAAAAGCTAATACTCACCAAGGCCAGCTGGCCCGGGTCTGAAAAAGCATGGGATAAAACCGGACTCGCTGAACATAGCAGACAATGAGGAATGCTGAGAACTCAAGAACAATGGCAATGGGTTTTTGATCCTACTGCACGTACTGGCTTTGTGGGAGCCTAGGCAGTTTGGATGCTCACCATACTAGACCTGGATGGAGGTGGGTGGTCCTTGGACTTCCCACAGGGCAGGGAACCCTGATTGCTCTTTGGGCTGACGAGGGAGGGGGACTTTATTGGGGGAGGGGGAGGGAAATGGGAGGCGGTGGCGGGGAGGAGGCAGAAATCTTTAATAAATAAATAATAATAATAATAAATAAAAACTAATAAAAACAACAAAAAAGAACTTTGTAATTTTTGCATATTATTTCCTTTCCTTTGGAGATGAATTTTTTTTTTTTTGGTTTTTCGAGACAGGGTTTCTCTGTGGCTTTGGAGCCTGTCCTGGAACTAGCTCTGTAGACCAGGCTGGTCTCGAACTCACAAAGATCCGCCTGCCTCTGCCTCCCAAGTGCTGGGATTAAAGGCGTGTGCCACCACCGCCCGGCCTGGAGATGAATTTTTAATTTTTTATTTTATAACATTGGTGTTTTGCCTGCATGCATGTCTGTGTAAAGCTGTCTGATCCCCTGAAAGTGGAGTTACAGACATTTGTGAGCTGCTATGTGGATACTGGGAATTGAACCTCAGTCCTCTCGAAGAGTAGTCATTTAACCATTGAACCATCTCTCCAGTCCATGGAGATGATTTTCTTTTAGGAATCAGATAGATGCGACTATTGGGGGGAAAGAGCTAACATGAAGTCTTTGGGTTTTTTCTAATAGAACTTAACACCAAAAACTTTGATATTAATATTATAGGAAAGTTCTCTTAATTTAGTTACAATCCTGATAGTTCACACCGTTGCTATAGTCTTTCATAAAAAAGAAGAGGTCCCTCATAGACAAGGGACATTTTATAAGAAAAGAGAATGGTTGGATAACAATTATTGGTAGAAAATGTAAGAGCTAGCCTGTGTACTGCTACTAAACCTTTGACTTATAGGCCAAGTCAACTACATAGGTGACTAATTAGTATCCTGAAGCTAATAATTAATCTCACTGAATTTATGAGGAAATGATTGTTAGAAAAGGAGTTGTAAATTATAATCTATAAAATTTCTGTCTGAGGCTCTTTACTCATCCATATTCAAAAGAAAGCTGCATATTGTCATGCTAGTTACTTTCCTGAAACATGATGCTGAGGGTCAGAATGGATGCATTGGGCTGTATTGAGCACCTGGTCACCAGGGCTGATTTTAGATCTGGCAAAGTGGATACCTGTGTTATCAATTCTCCCTTCGTTCACATCAATTGCATGGTCTCTGTATGCTACAATATTCCATCCACAGCAAGTGCTATGGAAAAGTCAAGGATGAGAACGGGAAGTTTGTTGACAATGGGAAGGCCATCTCCATGTTCCAGGAACCAGGTAATGTCAGTATCAAATGGGTGACACTGGTATCTCTACCACCATGGAAAAGACCAGGGCTCAGTTGAATAGTGGAACCAAAACATGTCATCATTTCTGCTCATCAGCTAATACCTTCACATTTGTGATATGGAAGGACTATTACCAATATGATAATTTCCTCAAAATAACCATGACTTCTTCACCTTAAACTACCTAATGCTCTCACAGGCTTAGGCTGTTCATAACTTTGCCATCATGGAGGGATTTGGGATCACAATCACTGACATCAATAACACTCAAAAAGCCACAGTGAAGCCTATACCCATTGGTCCTGCAGAAGATGTGGAAAAGGCCATTCCAGAACTTAATGAGCAACAAAATGGCATGGCTGTCCAATGTGTCAATCATGGAAAATATGTCAAATATGATCCATTAGTAATGTTGTGAAATGAACATTGGCTATCCCTTTAAGGAATGTATTGGGCCACACTGAGTACCAGATTGTCTCCTGTAACTTTATATAGTGTCACTCACTCCTCAACCTTTGATATTCAGACTGACATTACCCTCAATGGCCACTTTGTCAAACTCATTTCTAGGTATGACGGTAAATTTGGTTTTATCTCACAGATGGTGGATTTTATGGTACACATGCCCTTTATGAAGCAAGAGACCCTGGACTACCAGTCCTATCTAGAATACATGAGGAAGAAATTGGCTCTTAATGGCTAGACAGTCTCTGCTCTAACTCAGTTCCCCATTACACTAAAAATTCCCCCTTTATACTTTCCATACTAGCCCACATAAAAGAAATATGTGTATGTGTGCTGAAACACCCTGCTTTGTTACATACTACAGTGAAGTTCACTGCACTGTAGGAATATTTTACTTGTATTTTAATAAATAATTAAGACTTGCCTGAAGACCAGAGAGTAAAACAGCCACACTGATCAGCCTTACGGACCAGGCAGTGGTGACACGCACCTTTAATCCCAGTAGCCACACAGTTTGCCACAGAAACAAGGCGGTAGTGTGCATACTTTCAATCCCAAAACTAGAGAGGAATATAAGATGGGAGGAGACAGCTCTCATACAGTCTCATTCTGAGATTCTTGGAGGCAGGACTGGTATTTTGGACATATCCCTCTATATGTCTTCCTATCCACTTCTTCTCCCAATAGCTTGAATCTTTCAACTTTTCATGACTCCAGACTACAGTTATGAGTTACTTTGATGAACATATTGCAACAGAGGTGACTTTCGCCCTTGTTTTCTTTGGAGGCCGGGTATTATATAGCTTTGGCTGGCCTGAGACTTGCTCTGTAGACCAGGATGACCTCAAATACATGGAATCTGCCTGCCTCTACCTCCTAAGAGCTTTAATTAAAGGCCTACACTACTATGCCCAACTGGTTTTTGGCATTTAAGAGAATCTGTACCTATTTTTAGAAGTCAGCATCCAGGTGAGAAATAGTAATATTTTGAGACTACTGTGTTTTCTGGAAATTCAGGCTTGACTGATAGGAAAGTCACACAAATTGAGGCACATTGCAGGCCAGCCACTTGCCATGGAGAAGTAGGCAGAAGAGGCCTTGGATATTTTGCCTCTGCAATTTATTTCTATCAGAAACCCTAGCTGCAGAAGGGAGAAGTTACAAAGTTCAATCACGTGAATAGCTCTGCTTTCTGTGATAGACTGGTTGGCCATTCTTATTTCTGAACTGAGTCTCTTTGGGGGTTCATAGTGAGTACAGAATTGTCTTTTATCTCATAGTGAACAGAAAATGTAGGAGTCGGAAGGTATTCTTCCTTTAGAGGCAGGGAGAATATGTAACTAATTTTAAAGGCATTAATAAAGCAAGAAGACAATAAGATAAAGGTAAAGGTCAACTTTTATGACTTCACGACTTGTGCTTCATGAATTGGATATTACAAACACATATTCTCCTTAGCCAGTGAGAAATTGCCAAAGGTTAGGAATGGCTGCTTCTGACCTTGGCTATTCTGCCATCTGTCCAGGCTGTCACCAGCCATTGGTCTATTGTAAACACAATAGTAGATACCTGAAACTACCACAAGTGAGGTGTGTAATTCAGTGATCACTTTATTGTGTGTGTGTATGGGGGGGTGGTGGGTTACCAACCTCTAAATACATTTCTGTCATTGCTGAAGTAAAAAAGTCTATCTCCTGCTAACAAATGATGGTACTTCTAAGGCTACCTCTTCAGGACCCCAAACACATGTACATCACTACACATGAGACCATGCACCCACCATAGACTGATGGTAATGGGGATTAACTTTTATAATTGTTCCCTAGATCCAGACTTATGTCTTAAGTCATCTAATATATACACTCTAATGTGAATATTTCAAGAACTTATTTTTTAAAATATTGCTGTAGTCTTTTAAAAAATCTAGTTGTTATATAATAATTATATGTATTTATAGGATATTAATGTAGTATTTTCATTTATGCATATAATATGTACTTCTCAAATCAGATTGATTTGCATATTCATTACCTCAAAGATTTATTTCTTTGTGTTAGGATAATTCAGAGTCCTCCCCCATCTTGAAATGTAAATTGTTAACACTATCAACTGTCATGTCCTAGATAACACTATAACTTACTTATTCCATCTAACTATAATTTTTTACCTGCTCTCCAACCTTTTCCTTCCTGTTTTCCACTTTACCCAGCTTTTGGTAATCACTATTTTAGTCTCTGTCTCTGTAAGATCATTTTTTTTCAGCTGGCACACAGGTATGAAAATGTTCAGTACATACTTATCTGTGTCTTCCTTATTTTGACCTCAAAGATACTGGAAGCAAAAAAGGTAAGTAAAGTGTTCAGGTCACATAATTAAGTAGCAGATGGGATTTAAACCGAGGGCTGTCTAGTACAGAGATCACCAAATCAACCACAACCTTATCATTGTCTGCTTTTATAACTATAATTTTCTTATATCGTTGGCAACTTTAGGCAAGGCCTCAACCTCATATTACACACTGTTGAAAAGAAAGAAGGAAATGTCACAGGATGGCTACTACTTGTCACAAATAGTAGTGAGCCATGGGGACACAGGCTGTGAGGAAGAAGCACAGCATCTCACTCAGATGGGGAATGATGTAAGGATGGCGAGTCTGTGATGGACTGGACAAATTGATATATGGTGATGTGGGAGTGTCATATATCAATCTGTTGATTTCATTGGTTAAGTAATAAACAAACTGCTTGAGCTCATAGCTTAGAACATAGGTGCGTGGAGTAAACAGAACAGAATGCTGGGAGGAAGAGGAAGTGAGGTAAGACGCCTCAAGGAGAGATGCAATGCTCCGCTCCCGGGCAGACACACGCAATGAAGCTCCGACCCAGGATGGACATAGGCTAGAAGCTCCCTGGTAAGCCACTTCGTGGGCTACAGCAGATTATTAGAAATGGGCTAGTCCAGGTGCGAGAGTTAGCCTAGAAGTGGCTAGATAGAAATGGGCCAAGCAGTCTTTAAAAGAATACAGTTTCCGTGTAATTATTTCGGGTAAAGCTAGCCGTGCAGGCAGCTTGGTGTCGGGGACGCAGCCCCGCTGCCCTTATTTCAACACTAGAGCATTTCTGCAAGCTTAGAGGTGAGCTAGCTAGGTGAAGATTGCATGTGATAGACAGAGGTGCCTGAATTTAAGACAAAGCCCAGTGAATTGAGAGTGCTAAAGGTGCTAGACCCTGGTAAGGAGAATTAGGTGAGTAGTACATTCGCTTCTCAGGGCCCAGGCTTGACCCTGATACATCTGAGGGTCACCTCTGTTGTTGTTACTATTCTTCCTCCTCCACTTATTCCTTCTCTTTCTCCCCCTTCCCCTCCTCCACTTTCTTCTTCCTCCTTCCCCTCCCCTTCCTCATCCTCCTCTTTTTTATTCTGATCCTCATCCTCCTTGTTCTCATCCTCCTCGTCCTCCTCATTCTTCTCATCCTCCTCATCCTCCTCATTCTTCTCATCCTCGTCTTCTTCTTCTTCCTCCTCCTCCATCTTCCTTTTTTTGAGGCAGGATGTTACTATATATTGCAGGGTGTCATCAGACTTGTCATTCTTCTACGTCAGCCTTCTGATTTCTGAGATTAGAGGTATTTATTACCACACTTTTCATAACTGGATCCACCTCAACCCCATTATCCACCCCAGTGGCTAAGGGGTGGAGACATCACACAAAATAGGCAAATCAGAGTATGTTCCTTGAGGATCTGTGTCAATAATACTGATCTAAGGATGGAGAAGCATCAGGACCCATTTGTTCTGCTATCTCTGTGGGGAAAGTCATTCCTGTAAGTTTCTAATACACTATTTGCAGTCACCAGATCTCTTGCCCTTTGCAAGGCCTGCTTATTGAACTTTCAATTCCATAAGGTTGTTTGGGTTGAAGTTATCCAGGGTTGATTTATGTGACTTGGGACTAAAAGAAAAGGGTGAACAGGATAAAATCCCAGATCAGCAACAATCAAGAGATTAAGAAGTTAGTAATGTTGACCTTTAGAGGCTAGTGTGCACCAGTCATGATCTAATTTAGTTTTGAAAATTCACTCTGGTCTTTTTTCCTTTCCCCTTAATCTACTCTGAATGTACTCACAAGTTTAGTTGAGAGGTGGTATACGTGGTCTTGAGTAAGGCAGAGAAGTTGCAGAAAATATGACATAGAGAAATCCTAATTATCCCCCAAACCTACTGCAGGCAGGAGAGAGAAAACTTGGTAGCTTGCCTGCTTTTACACCATCACCTAGTAGACTTAGTCTTGATATGCTTTGTCCCTTGAGTGGAGTAAGAAACACGGGGCCTGTTAATACCCAGTGACTCTACTTGCTCAAAACCAAGATCAGATTTTTAATTTAAATTTTTATAATTTGGCCAAACAGATCAATACTCATCCATATGTGGAGAATGAAGGCCTTGATTTTGATTCAGCTTTGTGGGAGGAATGAGATAGAGTATTCATTTATTTTTTTTTTCCAAAAGACAGTCTCTAGAGCACTGGTTAGCCTTCATTTTATCCTTTTTCTCTTCTGTTTTTCCATGCCTGCTATGGGATAAATTTCTATGATTCTAGGGTTCTTCGGGCTGGTTAATTAAGTTTCTGAGACTCTCTGGGAAAGCATACAATAAATACCCATAAGGAAATGTCATCCACGGTTGAGGCTGCAGAGTAATTAGTGGTGAAGAAGAATTTGCCCTTTCAGCAGCATAATCTGTGAGGTTTGAGATATTTGGGATGAGATATGACATGTACCCTTCAATGGTGACCTAGCTGGTAGTCCCAAATAGCTTGGGAGCATTGCCATGAGCAGGAAAGCTCATCCCATGCTTGTTGAACTCTCAGAATAGAAATTTAGTGGCTGGAGAGATGGTTGGAATAGAATTCATCTCATCCAGTGGTTTTTTGAAGTCTTCACAGTTAGGGAACACTTTGTTCACATGGGTTCTGTGTTAGTTACTATTCTTGTTGCTGTGACAAAATACAAGACAAAACCAGCTTAGGAAAGAAGAGTTTCTTTTGGCTCACTGTTTGAAGGTAAACTCCATCATTGCACAGAAGTTATGGTAATGAGAGCCACTCTACTGGAATGGGTGAAACATAAAGCATATGGTCACATTGCATCTGTAGTCAGGAAGCAGAGAAAGATGAATGTTCCTGCTCAACTTGATTCTCCTTTTTATTCAAGGTGGCTTCGCTGCCCACAAAATGGGAGGGGGTCTTCCCACCCCAGTAATAGCTCTCCAGAAATACCTTTACACAGACACTAAGAGGTTTGTCTTCTACATAATTCTAAAACCCATAGTGTTGATATTCAAAACTAACCATTTCAGATTCTAGCAGTGAAAGACATTGGTTAAACTGTTGAGATCCGTGGTTCTTAATCTGTCAGTCATGACCCCTTTGAGGGTCAAATAACCCTTTCACAGGGATTGCCTTTCAGATATCCTGCTCATCAGATATTTAAATTCTGATTCATAACAATCACAAAATTACAGTCATAAAGTAAGAAATAATTTTATGGTCTGGGGTCACCACAACATGAACCCCATTAAAGAATGGCAGAGAAGGAATGTTGAGAACCACTGGTCTAGATGAAGTAGGAATAGGGATTCTTTCCTCATATTGTTGGCCTTAGCTCAAATCAGGACCTTGGTCCAATCCCTTGTGAACAAAGTAAGGACACAGTACTATGATGCTGAAAAGTAGATGTGGGAAATTGTGGTTGAGACTGGTTTTCTTCCTGTGTTATTGAAGCATCACTGATCTCTTAGAGTTTTCACCAAGTCCATTTCCATCTCTATTAGGTGGGTATTAGTGTTCACATATAACCTCTGAATTATATTTCCTGGCCATTTAGCAATTCTGTCTACTCCCATGCATTGGATTGTCATAATTTCAATGTAGCCTTTGCTCTGTAGATACCATCTAAATCAATGGTTCCATTTTATAGTAGAAATTTGGTATAGAGTTCAAGATTATACAGCAAGAGAGACATCTTGAGTCACTTTATATGCCAATAAAACAATTCTGGAAAATAAGCACTTTAAGAAGGAAGTGTTAATATAAAAGCCCAAAAAGAAAAAAATCATAACATATATTAAGACTGATAATATAGCTCAGTCATAGAGCCTATGCTTTTAGCATGGACAAGGTCCTGGTATGACCTTGGTTATAACCAATTATATATAAATGTAAAATCATGTAGTATGTGTTTTGAGTATGGCTTCTTCTGTTCCAAACAATACCTGTAAAATTTAACTATATTATAGCATGCATCAATACTGCATGTCCTTCTTATTGAAAGTATCATTCTAATTTTTATTTGTTTACTTATTTTCTCTCATACAATACATTTCAACTGTAACCTCCTCTCCTTCCACTCCTCCCAATCTTCCCCCTACCTGCCCTCTCTCCAAGATCCACTGCTCCTCCATTTTCCTTCAGAAAAGAGCAGGCCTCCCGATGATATTTACTGAACATGGCATAAGACACAAGGTTAGAAAGCAACCCAGTAGGAGAAAACGGGTCCCCCAAACAGGCAAAAGAGTCAGAGACACCCCCACTTCTACTGTTAGGAATCTCACAAAAATCCCAAGCTAAACAACCACAGCATGTATACAGAGGACCTAGCACGGACCCATTTAGGCACTGTGGTTGCCACTTCAGTTTCTGTCAGCCCCATGAACTCCACTTAATTTTTTCTGTGGGTTGTGTTCTCCTGGTATCCTCAAACCCTCTGGATCCTATCACCTTTCCTCTCTATCTCCCGCAGGTTCCCTGAGCTCCACCTAATGTTTAGGTGTTGGCTGCATTCTATTTAATATTCTATTAAATGGATGTGCCATAGTTTGTTCAACCATCAATAATCACTTGATGGACGTATAGATTGCTTACAGCTTTTTGCTATTTGGGTAAAAAAGTCACTGTTTATATGTATATACAGGTTTTGGGTCAACATACAGTTTTTGTGTGTGTACATTTCTAGGGTTAGATAGAATTGCTTACCCGGAAGGTTTAGAGTTCAATACCTAATCTCTGTACTTTAATGTTACTTTAGGTAAATTATTTTCCCTTTCTGGGCTTAAGAGTTTTTTGCACAGGAGGGATTTGAGCTAGGTGGGGTCATTAGTTTCTGTATCAGTTGGTAGAGGAAGGGTGAGAAATGAAAGGTCAAATCACTAATCGTGTTTGACCCAGACAGCTTGAGTGATGTCTATATGTGGTATTTCCCCACAGGAATCCATTTGAATACATGATGTATTTTGTGACTAGGTATGCTTATACATTATTAGACAAATAGTCTCTAAGATGCCTTTGGTTGCCTAAAATTTTGGAGTCTATATCTATGCCATTTCCTCAACTTCCTTTAGTAGTAACAATTTGAAAACAACATCAAAGGTCACAGAAGAGCAAACCTGGGCGAAAACTCACCCTTCATTTCCTTTTCTTCTTCCTTATTTTTTGAAAATGGATTTTTTCCCTCACATAATATATCCAGATTGTAGTTTCTCCTCCCTCTACTTCTCCCAGTCCCTGCCACCCAGATCCACTGCCTATCTGTCTCTCATTAGAAAACAAATAGGCTTCTGAGTGATAAAAATAAAATAGAATATGATAAGATAAATCAAAATCTAACTCATTTGGATAGGACAAAACAAGCAGACATCAGAAAAGGAGCCCAAGAAAAGGCACAAAAAAAAACAGATAGAGACTCAGAGACCCACTCATTTGCACACTCAGGAATCCCATAAAAACATGAAGCTGGAAGCCGTAATATATGTACAAAGGACCAATGGGGGTAAAAATAGAGAAAAATACATAAATAAAATAAAAATAATTTAGAATCAGAAAAGAAAATTCCATAGATGTCAGAAGGTGAAACTAAGCTAGACATAGATGAAGTGTGTCCTCGTATCAGACTTCTGGTCCAGACTAGTCCCTTCAACAATACTTCTCCCAGATAGGTTTCGATAGGGACAGCCATGAATTTAGAAACTAGCATAAAAGGGAATGTTTGAAATGTGGCAATAAAGTGAGCTGGTCTGGTTCACTGGTGTTGGAATAACAGTATAACTTCAGAGCATTAGGTTCCCCCCACCTTAAAAAAAAGGTATCCAAACTTGGTGTTTCCACACCTCCAGCCTAACAATAGAATGCAGTCTAGATTGGCTCGAGGTACCTATCTTAGGGTTTCTATTGCTCTGAAGAGACACCATGATCAAGGCAGCTTTTATAAAGGAAAATATTTAATTGGGTGGCTTACTTTTCAGAGGTTTAGTTCATTATCATTATGGCAGAAAGCATGGCAGTACACAGGCAGACATGGTGCTAGAGAGGTAGCTGAAAGTTTTACATTTAAACTGGCAGGTATCAGGAAGAAAGTGAGAAACTGGGCCTGGCTTGAGCATCTGAAACCTCTAAGCTAACCCCCAGTGACATATTTCCTCCAACAAGGCCACGCCTTCAATAATACTACTCCCTATGAGCTTATGGGGGGGGACAATTACACTCAAACCACCACAGTAGCCATCATAAAGAACTCCCTGTGACAATACTAGAAAAGCATAGAGCCACTTGTAAGGGGGATGGATTAATGAGCAGCATTCCAAATGATAAGAGATCAAATAAAACATTGTCCTTTGTTGCCTAGCTGGAGACTACTCTCCTCTTTTGAGCAAAAGTCAGACACCAGCATGAGGGACAGAGCAGTATAGGAAGTCTCTTCATCCCTGTGGACCAAAGACCTTTTATCCTATCCAGAGGCATCTGCATGCCATTCTTTAGAAAACCCCTTCTATCCATTCAGATAGCACATAAATGAATAAAAAGAATCTCAGTGAAGAAATAGAAAAGATACTTTATAGAAGGGGATGTACAGACGGTAGATAGCCTATAAAAGATGCTTATATCAGCTATCAGTGAAATTCAGATTAAAATTGTAGGGACTATCTCTTTACATCAATTTCCATGACTAAAATAAATGATAGCAGCAAAATTAATTAGTAGTTAAGAAGCAGAGAAACTGGATCGCTCATACACTGCCAGTAATGGAAGAATGACAGAGCTACTCTAGCAAGCACTTTGAAAATTTGGTAAAAAACTGAATATGCAACTACCATATGACCCAGAAGTTGTACATTTCTCTGGCATTTATCCCAGAGAAATGAAAACGTATGTTCACTCAAGAAAACATATATGAATATTCACAACAGCTTATAAATAAGTAACAACTTCAAGCAAGAACTAGATGTCTTTCAACAAGTTAGTGGTTAAACAAACTAGTACATCCCTACCATGGAATACTGCCTAGGAATGAAAAGAAATGGACTCTTATTATATACAGCAGGTTAGACAAGTCTCTCTAAGGAATTATGTTGAGTCAAAGGCAACCTCAAAAAATTATGGACTTGATTTCATGTAGCTGACATTTTTACAGTACAATTTCAGAGAGCAGGTTAGTGGATCCAACTATTTATAAACTGCCAGGGTTCTTAAAGTGAGGGTAAAAGAGCATGGGGAGGGACTAGAACTTGGTGAGCATCATAAAAGTGCAAGAAGCAATAGGCTTGCCACATTTTAACTATTCTGAATAAGGTTTTCATGTATCTTAGCTGTGGTTGTAGATAATTGAGCCTACATGGGTGATGATGCAGTTGTGTTAAAACTATACATGCGCACTCACACACACACTCATATTCCTGTCAAAATCTGCATATAATAAACGGATTGTATCATTGTCACCATTGTGGTTGTGACATTCTGCTCTAGTTTTACAAGATGCTTCCATGGATGGGAACCGGGTAAATGATACACAGGCTTCTGTGTTATTTCATAAAAACTGCATTTGCATTTACCATTTCAAGGAAAAATTAAGCAACAGAAGACATAGCAAAAAGCAAGAAGTGTGTGATGTATACATACTTTTATCCTAAGGGGGATTTCTCCTAGGAGTCAGGCTGCTCTAGGTTTTTAGAGATGACACTGGAGAGATTTTGAAGGTTTCCTTGACAGAATGTGGGATGTGGGCGGCCATACTTTCATACTTCTGAAGCTAGGCTCTTAAGTGTTGAATGCTCTATATTTAAATTTGAAAGACCAGGGTAGCATGCTTTTGTTTGGGCCTGCCACTAAATGAGACTGCAATTAGCAAAGTATTTTCAGGAACACTCAGACTCTCGTTAGTCACACAGGATCCAGAGATCTAGGTTGTTTTAATTACCCTCTTATAGCAAGTGCCCTGACAGACACTTTTGTCCTCACTCCAAGTGTGAACCCCCCCCACAGCTTCAGACAGCACAGCAGAGAAGAAAAATCCTTCTGAGAAAGGGTGCTTTCGATATAATTTTGCATCATTGATGGAATTTAATTATATATGAGCACACAAGTTTAGCACTTTGTAGCCAAGTTTTACACTTCTGATTTTAGGTTTCTTTAATATATTTATTCAGTATGCCAAATCTGCTTTTTTTTCTTAAATATTAAGTCTGTAGAGAACTTGACTCTCCAAGTGAAAGCTGGCAGCAAGATATACAGAATGAGACGATAGAATGTGCAGGTCATTGAAAGTTTCTAAGCGCCGATGACAAGGCACTGGTAATTGAGTTTTAGTGTTTAGTCAAGAGTCAAGACCCTGCCCCCCACACTGATAAGAGTTTTGAGTGCCGATGGCCAATTGCTCTCTTAACCTTAATTTGGGACAATGTTGAGGGGCTATGTCAACTCTAGAGAGGCCCATTAGGTAGGATTGGATGACATCTTAGTTTTAGTCCCTGTGTAGGTCAGCTTCAGTTTTTACAAGTCATTCTAGACATTCTACCTTTCATCTCTCCTCAAAACGTTCTGCTTCAGATGCGTTTTCCAAAGAGCTCAGTGGAAAGCAGTGCAGTGGGCCCAGTGCTGGGTGCTTTAGAGAAACATAACTTATAGAATGAGTCTTTATTGAAAGGGGATGTTTTAGAATGATGCATGCAGGCTGTGGTCTAGTTAATCCAGCAATGGCTGCCTATGGACAGAAGATCCAAGAATCCCCTAGTTGTTCAGTCCACGAGGCTGGATGTCTCAGCTGTCTTCAGTGTATGCTGGAATCCCGAAGAAGTAGACTCTAATGCCAGTGAAGGAAAGGACTTGCTATTGAGGGTGAAAGCAAACAGTCAAAGAGAGCAGCTGCCTTCTTTCATGTCCTTTCTATAGGCTCCAGAAGGAGGTGGAACCCAGATAAGAGGTGTGTCTTCACACCTCAGAGATCTGGATTGAAAGTGAACCTTCCACTTCAAATGATTAAGTAAAAATCCTTCACAGGTTTGTCCACCTAATTTTGGGCTTTGGTAGTTCCAAAAGAAGTCAAGTAGACAATGAAGAATGCCCATCACAAGTTCATTGCTTCTAAACTTGACACATGATCATATCTCCTTATATCATGTTTCTTTTCAAAGGAAATAAAATAATTTCATAATTATTCCTAATAGTATATAACTATTCCATGTACAATTGTAAATGCATTATCTATTTAAGCAGGTCATAATTATGCATAATATGATATAACTATCCTTCATACAACCACACATTATAAATTTATAATAGATGGCAATGTCCTTTCAAGGATAGTCATTTAGTATCTCAAGCTTAAATATGATATGTATTTATATCTCTTAATTTATATTATATTACATGTTAAAGAAATTGAGGAAAGAAACACAAATATCAGTATAAGCATATTCATTTGTTAGTTTATTTAATTATAAATAAATTCTTAACAAAATACAATAGAAACACTCATGTCAATTTTAATCCTTGTTTTGACGGAAGCATTACACGCAAGAAAAACCAATCCATAATCAGAACAAGTGTCTATTCCAGTAAGGATAAATAATTGTCCTTTCCATGGAGGAAGTGGTCCAATGCAGCCAATTTGCCACCAGGTCACCCAGAAAATGGTAACATATCTGGGACTCAGTGTTGGTCTCTGTTGTTGGCCGATCTGACACTCATTAGCACCTGTAACAAGTCAACCTCGGTGAGTGGAAGTCCATATTGTTTATCCATGTATAAATCCCATCTCTGCCACCATGGTTATTTTGTTCATGGGCCCTAAACATTTATTTATCTTTTGTGACTTGAAATGTGTAGATTCAGAAAAGTTCATGTTACAAACCCACTGGAAAGCTGTAATGTAATGCCCTAATGGTAAAAACCTCTCCTTTAGGTTACATAAGAAAATTAGTAAGAGTCTAGGGACAGATAATTTCACCCTGGCTATAGATCAAGCAGTGCCTTCCATCAAGGAAATGGCAGCTATGGCTGAGAGCTGAGCCGGTAATAACTACCAAAGAGTTTTTCGTGATTATGATGTGCAGCTTTGGACTTTTCTGTGTCAGCAGTAAACATCTTGCTTCAGGTTAAATAAAACCCCACTCTGCTTGGAAGCAGCAGTCCTCAGCACACTCTTGACTAGTCAGTTTGCCAGAGCTGATTTATTAAATGCATTAAGCCTAGGGACAGCTTCTCCAGCCAGCACCAGGAATTATCTAGAAGGCATTCTCATCTTATCATAGTGGACACGGTTATTCGCTCCAAATGTTCCAAACACTCCTGCACACTGTGATGCTCTCTGTCAAGAAGTCTGCAGGAAACATGTGAAAATGTAGTGTTGTGAGATCTATAGCTGCTGAGTTTCAGGTGTTGGTTCAATCTAATAAATGATGAACAATTCAACATGGAACGGCATGCCATTTCCTTGGCCATGAGGAACTCTCTTTGGAGGAATACTTAAGAATGCAAATGCAGGGGAGATTTCAAAGTAGAGTTACTAAAAATATTCAGTAAGAAGCATTTTTCATTGTTTTCATGTGGAGTACCTTTTAAAATCCAAATTTTTAGGGAGAGGAAGCTGGTTCTGAAGGTTGATCTTTCTGTACACCTTGACTGAGAAAATTTATGATATGATATGATCATTTCAATATAGTTTATATCTAGACTTTTAGTTTTATTAACTTTTAGTGTTTCTATAAATAATTTGAAATTATTAGCCCATCTATATGTGAGGTGTGTTTTCCTCTTAGTTTCCTGAATGAAGCCCACAGTCCAGTGGTTGTAAATTTAGGTTGAGATTATCTTTCAGGGACAAATTTATCTTCCTCCAAGAGGCCTCTTTCAGTAATACATGGTTTGTTGAATTCTCGAAGTAAGAGAACAAACTAGAGAAAACATTCCTGAAACAGCTCCTCAATTTGGCCTATTTGTGGCAATGAGGAGAAAGCAGGCCCCATTTGGGGTTACTGTGCAAGTTTTAAAGCCTGGGGTCACCATGCCATGTACAAATTATATTGTCAAAGGTTTATCAGAATTTGTTCAAGCTGAATTCCTGTTTTCAAGATCTTGTTTGAGGAGATTCTGTCATTTATATTGTACCCTGTGAGGATCTTCTCTGCTCTGTGTCATCTATAAGTGGGGACTGGGTTGAGAAAGCATCTTTTTAATAGTTAAAGGCCTGATGTGGACTTTATTCTGAAAAAACAAGCTACCTGGAATACAGATCCCTTTGACTCTGGAGCTCATGTTGGTAAGGTTCTGTTTTATTTTCTGTTTGAAATCTAATTTGTAAACTTGTATTTCAAAACAAGAAATGTGTTCTTCCTCAAATGGCAGGGAGGTGGCTTTGGAAGAACTCCAATAGATTCTCTCTTTCCTGTACTCTGTGCCCCCTCTCCCATGTGTGCGTGTGTATGCTTTATATCCTGTCATGCACATGACTCGCACAGACCTTTTAAAGTTAATTAAAAAGCTTTGCATTGGCTTCCAGAACTGGGCAGGAAAATTCCTCTCTAACCTTTTGTACCAGATTAAAAGCCTCTGACAGTTGGGGCTGATGCCGAATTTGAAATAAAGTGTGCAGAGTAAATTCAATAAGATGTACAATTCTGTCAGGTTCAGAGTAACTCGTGTTTGGTTCAGCAAGAACCAGGGGACTGAAGGAGAGTGAACTTCTTCCTTGGAAAACCAGATACTCTATTTTACCATCCCGACAAAATGCCCATGTTTCCAACCATAAGAAAGTGTTGCCCGAACTCTCCTGAGGTATGTCATTAACAAAACATTTCTTCCTTACATATAGGTTCAGAAACTCTGCATATCCTATTCTGTCCTTGGAGATACATGATGCATATGAAATACAAGTTTTTAAAAAAATATTTATTTTATGAGTGGATTCTAGCCATAAATAAAGGACATTGATCCTATAATTCGTGATCCTAGAGAAGGTAAATAAGAAGGTGAACTCCCCAAAAAACATATAGTTATCCTCCTGGATATTGGAAGTAGACAAGATTGCAAGGCAAAAATTGGGAACTTGGGGGTGGGGGTGGAGTGGGGGTGAGGGGAGATGGGGAGAGAAAAGTGAGAAGGGGAGGATGGGGAGAGCTTGGGGGAATGGGACGGTTGGGATGGAAGAAGAATAGATATGGGAGCAGGGATGTATATATCTTAATTAAGGAAGCCATTTTAGGGTTGGCAAGAGACTTGACTCTAGAGGGGTTCCCAGCTGTCCAAGAAGATGTCCCTAGCTAGTACCCTGGACAGCTGATGAGAGGGAGCCTGAAATGGTCGTATCCTATTGCCATACTGATGAATATCTTACATATCACCTTAGAACCTTCATCTGGCGATGGATGAAGATAGAGACAGAGACCCACATTGGAGCATTGAACTGAGCTCTCAAGGTTCAAATGAAGAGCAGAAGGAGGGAGAACATGAGCAAGGAAGTCAGGACTGCAAGGGGTGCACCCACCCACTGAGACATTGGGGCTGATCTAATGGGAGCTCACCAAGGCCTGCTGAACTGGGACTGACAGAGCATGTGATCAAACCGGACTCTCTGAAAGTGGCGGACAATGAGTGCTGACTGAGAAGCCAAGGACAATGGCACTGGGTTTCGATCCTACTGCATGTACTGGCTTTGTGGGAGCCTAGTCTGTTTGGATGCTCACCTTCCTAGACCTGGATGGAGTGGGGAGGACCTTGGACTTCACACAGGGCAGGGAATACTGACTGCTCTTTGGACGGGAGCGGGGGGAGAGGAAGTCGGGGTATGGGGGAGGGAAACGGAAGGAGGGGAGGAGGTGGAAATTTTTAATAATAATAAAAAAAGAAAAAAAAGAAAAAATATTTTTATTTTATGTGTATTTGTGGTTCTGCCTGCATGTATGTCTATTTGAGGATGTTGGATACCCTGGAATTGGAGTTAAAGATGGTTGTGAGCTGCCATGTGGGTTTGGGAATTGAGCCTGGGTCCTTGGGAAGGGCAGTCAGTGCTCTTAACCACTGAGTCATGTCCCTAGACCCTCAAACCCAAGTTTTTACACAAAAAAATCATTTTAATTTAACATAGTCTTTTGGATATGTTTGCTTTCTTTATATGTTAACTTTTAACATTTGATCACAATATCCTCGGAGGACTGGGTTTAAGGTTCTTTGATAATGAATAGTCTGACAAGTAAGTCTTGTAAAAACCAAGGTTTTCTGTGGTAAGCATAGAGGCTATACTGCTAGCAGACCATACGAACAGACGGAAGACTAACAGTAGAGCAAAATGTCCAAGCTACCCCAGTTTTTTACAGGATACCAGCTCTGGTTACTGGTAATGGAATATTTTGTCTTTTCCAAAAGAGATTTAGTAAGGGAGGTCACAGAACCAAGACTTCTATGCTTTCAGATACATTGTCCTAACACACTTCCTTTGATGTAAGGTTGCAAAAACTGGCAGGCAAGATTATCACCATGATTCACCATTTGGCTGCATGTCCTCTCTACACCATTTTCCCATCTGCTCTGTGCCCATTGTGTGTAATGAGAAGGAATCACTCATATTTGGTGGGCCCACCTGCTGAGTTTCCTATGAATTTTAAGTGCAGCTTAGCACAACAGGGCTGCTCTAGGGTTTCCTTGAATTAGTGTTGTGTGGAACACATGTTGACTTCTTGCTACTACTTCCCAAGCTTCCTAGCTGCATTAGTGAGTAGAGACTGGAGAGTACTGAACATAAATTACTTTTTATCTGCTTCAAGAATTTAGTTCCTGGATAGGCTGTGGGCACCCAAATCCATGGATGGTTTTGCAAAGACTATACACACACTCTTCTATACCTCTTTATTACTTAAGAAGTCCTATTACAATGTGAATAGCTTCAGTACTACATTATTAATGGAATCACGACAAGAAAATATCTGTACATGTTCCCTACAGATGCAAACATCATGGACTTACCTACCTGCTACACAAGAGATACATGAGATGTACAAACCTTAAATATCAAACACTAGGCAGAGATTGAGACCCTGTGAAATGACTAAAGCTATATAGGAGGGTATGTTTATGTAGCATTTGGATGCAGAAAATTCGGTTTTTGCTTTTTTGAACTTTCTGGAATTTGTTTTTGAAGAATACATTGGATCCATGGAGAGTTGAATCTACGGACATGGAACCCACAAGTGTAGAGAAAGCTGGCTACAATTCTCACTCTTTAGTTAGTAAAGACAGAGTCCAGTCCTCTTCAGAGAACAACCTGCATTCTCAGGGATTTAACTGTAAGCTATTAATGGGGAGTTTATAGAGGTAGAGGTGAAGTTAAGAGAGCCAAGAAAGGAGGAGGAGACTCTCAGAGACTAGTAATAGCTGGAAGATGTTACTACCCAGACTTCGACTTCACATTTTAAAGTCAATATATCGCTTTTCATGAAACTGAAATTAAATGGCAATGTTTCAAATGATTAACATTTGAAAGCCACAACAAAATAAGATGTAATACTGAGTTTCTTGAAAGGAATTGTGTCAAATGACTAATTTTAAAACTAACCATCTGTCTTATTAATGGTCAAAGAAATACTCATCATAAGGTAGTTATAGTATGCATAGACTGATTCTGAAGCACGAGGAAAACCTGGCAGCTTAGAGTCCTGCTATTCTTCACTCTCCTTCAAGCCCATTTATGTGGCTTTGAAAAGGAGTTTCATAATAGCGTAAAGGGTCTAGCTGGGTCTCTGGATCTTCGTCTACTGGACCGAGGCATTTAACAGTAAAGCTATAAGAAAATACTGTTACTAATATTAAAGTTCAGATACTCTGGGGCTTGAACTTGAAAAAACTACAAATGAAGAGTATTGTTTGTTTGTTTTTTAATTAATTATTTTTTTAAAAAGACAATCTTTTTTTTATTTTATATACCAATCCCAGTTCACACTTCCTCCCCTCCTCCTGCTCTCTCCACCTTTCTCCCCACCCGCAACCACTCTCTAAAGAATATTGTTTGCAATACTGTGTGTTTCTTTAGCAGCTAGTTCAGGCAAGGAATGTGATATGCTTGTCATCAGTATTCCACATGGGCGAAGCTTCATGATTTTCCCACATTGAACGGCAATGCTTAAAATAGGCTGTGAGCTCTACAAAATATAGGCTTTTATGGGAATACCCAAACAGTGTAAACAACTAGATTAATCAGCTTTATCCAGATTGATGCATGCATTTCTAGGTCACAGGCTGGTCATTAATCAATTTTTGAGAAAGTTGATATGAATTTTGACGTTTTACAGATTGTTCATTTGTCACCTGCAGATTACAACCCCTCCACATCGTCTCTCTCTGGTTTTTACCACTCAAAGTTATTTGTTAGCTTCATCATTTATTAAAGATTTAGCTTCTGTGTCACAGTTTTCATAGAAATTATTCGGGGACTAAATTAATTGTCCTTATGGAAGATCTTCCACATACTCTGGCAACTCAGTCCTTTGGATTCATCTTAAATGGCTTTCTCACCCATCACTTTTCAACCATCCAATTCCACAGGCAAACACTGGGCACCCTCATTGAAAAATACACCATCTCCGTGGTTATGTTTTAAAGATCTTACTCTATCCACATTTTCTGCTTATTGCTCAGATATATCCACTATCCATAGTTCTTTATTTCCAGTGAGTCTTTCAATCCATTGTGATATCGCCACTCTCTTTTCCACTGAGACCTCGCTACTTCTCTGTAAGTCACACTTCTGCTCTTACCCCCTTTAGCTAATAGAGAGTAGGTGCAGCTAACCTCACAATCCTTCTGTGGTAGATATTATTAGTTACCCTTTCCCCGTGCCCTTTAGTTGCTATAGTTAGTTAAATGGCTTTCTCAGTGAATGCACTGATTTGACATATCCATATGGGTGAGTTGTGAAACTTGCAATTGCTGGAGGATTCCCATGACAAAGTGATAACTGTGACCACTTATGATTATGAAGCCCAACCAGGCTTTCAACATTGCCAGGAAACCTGCTTGGTTATCTTATACGTTCTGAAATCATCCACTCTCTTACTTTACTGCTATTTTCTTCAAGTTTCTGACTATGGCCTTTACATCATTCTCTTTTCAGTTTTAGTGGATGGTTTAACTTTATATTTCATATGTAAATTGAACAGTGATGGAAGGAAATTCTCTCAATCTTTGGCTGTTGACTTTCAAAATTTTATCTTTACCTTAATTTCTAGCTCATATTCTACCTCCTTCTACAGTGGACAATGTACTTCTCCTTGTCTTGTAGATTATATATTTCTTGCATTCTGATGGAACTTCACTGCATTATAAATATTTTAATCTTTGTGTTTATCACCTTCTCATTCTTAAGCATTAAACTTTGTCTAGGCAATTTTATCAAGACATACAAACATAAATGACACACACACACATAAAGACATGCACAGCCCACTGCCTCCCAGTATATCCTGGTTTACTCCTTCTCTTACATCTCTTACTTTAATTAACCAATCAATTAATTAATTTTGACTTTCCAAGGTAGAGTCTCATGTAGCCTAGGCTAGTTTCAAACTTGTTATATAGCCAAGGATGGGCTTTATTTAGCTCCTGATCCTCCTGACTCCAACTCCCAAGTAATGGGAGTATAAGCATGTGTCATTATGCTCAGTGAACTTTCTATTTTTAGAGTGTGTGTTCTAAAATGGTGGTCTCTACTTGCCATCTCTCCTTTTCATTTTAACTTTTTTCATAGATGTTATTGGAAGTTACCAATATCTGTCTCTAATTTCTTAGCAGATGCTGGTTCCTTTGTGATATGAGACCATGTCAATATTTAGATAGAGTGAATGTGTAAGTCTTCATTATTTCTTCCCCTGCCACAAAAACCAAGGAAAATCATGATGTAATGGCCAACTGTAAGATGATGGAATATATCACCATAATTAATAAAGGCTATTTTAGCTCAAACCTCTGCTGACCCACTCATAAGTAGCTATTTCTTTTTTTTTTGATTTTTATTGTGCTCTACATTTTTCACTGCTCCCCTCCCTGCCTCTCCCCTCCCCACTTCAACCCTTCCCCAAGGTCCCCATGCTCCCAGTTTACTCAGGAGATCTTGTCTTTTTCTACTTCCCATGTAGATTAGATCTATATAAGCCTCTCTTAGTGCCTCATTGTTGTCTAAGTATTCTTATGGGTTGAAACATCCCTTCTTAGATGGAAAAGTAATGTTCATGAATCTCAAAGCAAAGCTTCAAGACTCCCAGGGCCTCCCTTTGAGGTCATATAAACAATAAACAATGGCTTTTAGGGGGTGTATTCTTTGTGGAGTTGCTTGCAAGTTGTATGTGGCAGATTCCATGAGTGCCCGGGTATGCTGGGGTAGCCAGCTGGGTTGGCTGCCTTTGAGTCATTTGTGCTCCTATAAGTAACCTCTCCCCTTTGCTTTAATCACAGTAAATTCATTGCTTTACCAGGTTCAATGTTTGCAGGATAATTTCTTTGGTCTGTCATTTATGACCTGCCTGGAGTGAGCAGATAGTAGTTAGCATTGTCTCAGGAAAGTCATATATCATCTGCATATTACATCTTATATAAAAAGGGAATGAAATTTTGCATATTGTACAACTGAAAGTTTGAAATAGGTTTCTGTAACAGTAAAGGTTTGCTTATACTGGCTAATTCACTTTTCAGTTTATTCTACTCTGACATTTTTCCTGACTACTATTTACCAAGTTTGATTGTTAACACATCACCACTGCCCTTCATGTTGCTAAGCACAATGACCATATTAGGTTTCAAGTCTATTATAATTGACCTCTCAAGCATATTCACTGCAGTCTGTTGTTCATGGTCTGCTTGCTTGGCTTCTATTACATTAGATTTTCTTGGCCGGTTCTTTGCCAGTTATGTTTCATAGCTCCTCCCTTCCTTTCTCGTCTTTCTTTACATGTCTTATTTCCACAA
This sequence comes from Microtus oregoni, assembly GCF_018167655.1. Taxonomy (NCBI): domain Eukaryota; kingdom Metazoa; phylum Chordata; class Mammalia; order Rodentia; family Cricetidae; genus Microtus; species Microtus oregoni. The sequence goes on from NW_024544726.1 coordinate 2,318,608, forward strand.
AACTCAGTCTTAAAAGCTTCAGGCATATTACTTTGACTTCTTCTCAACTCCTCAAGTCACTCTCCTACATTATGACTGGTATGGTGTTAGCCAGAGAGGACTAGAAGGCAAGGTTAGATGGACAGAAAAAGAAGAGCATTGGAGACAGAATTGTACTCATAATGTGAAGTAATAAGGGCGGCGGCGGAGCTGCGTCCCTAACACCCCAGCCACCTGCCCGGCTAGCTTATGCCCCGAAATAATTACACGGACACTGTATTCTTTTAAACACTGCTTGGCCCATTCTCTTCTAGGCTAATTCTCACATACTAATTTAGCCCATTTCTAATCATCTGTGTGTAGCACCCCAAGGTGCGTTTACCGGGGAGATTCTAGCCAAGTCCATCCTGGGTCGGAGCTTCATCCCGGGAGCGGGGCATGGCATCTCTCTCAGGCGTCTGCTCCCAAGAGGAGAGCTGTGGAATCTCTGAGCTCACTTCCTCTTCCTCCCAGCATCCTGTTCTGCCTACTCCTCCCACCTATCTTTCAACCAATAAAATGGGCCAGGGCAGTTCCTTTATTAGCCAATGACCTTCCACCATCATTTCCCCTTTTTCGGTTTAAACAAAAAAAAAGTTTTAACTTTAACATAGCAAAATTACATATAACAAAACAGTTATCAAGTAAAAGTTACAATAATCTTTATCATAACTAAGGAAAACTATAACTAACTATTCTTAACTCCATCAAAGACTCCAGAAAGATACAATATTACCTAAGCAAACAAGAAAAAAGCAACTTTTAAAACTCTAGAAATGACAGAGACATCTTGCTGCCTGGACAGTCACCCAAAGTTCCTCTGTACCGTTGGGGCATCCATCTTCAGCCTTCAGGCCCATGCTGTCCAGCAGACATTTCCATAAAGCAGGAAAATTCAAAGTCAGTTCAGTCACTATCTGTTGTGTCCTGCAGAATGTCTCGCAGACACTTTCATGAATCAGGAACCCTGAAAGATCATCTCACCTTAGGCAAGTTCAGTAGTCCTCTCTCTGCGGGTTCTCTGTGTCCAGTTTATGCAATAGTCCAGGCAAGAGCAGTTTCTTGCCCAAATGGCTATCAAACTCCATAAGGATCCTCTTTGATGCCCATCTTCCTCTTGAAGTAGATTGGTGCTGCCAGGAGCAGAGTGTCTCATTGTCATGAAAAGTCCTAAATTATTAAAACATTTAAAATGCCATATTCTATAATCTTTGAAAAATATGAAGAATGCCTATCTAAAATATATCTATGTACATCTAGAAAATCTTAACTAACATGACTACAAACTTGACTATTATGATTATCTATTAACAATCTATATTTCTAATTATACATTACATTTTTAAATGAACTACACAATCACAGTTCCTTAATCAAGATCAGAAACACATATACATATAACAAAATTGACCTTAAATCACTAAAACAAAATCCATATCAATGTAAATTATTCATATCTCTATCATATCCCCCTTTAAATGTAAAAGGACGTTTATAAACCATATTTGGGAACATGGGCGCAGTTTTTTCTCTCCAAACTGCTTCCTGCTGAATGGGGGCGTCGTTAATGAGGTCTTTCATGGTATAACCTGTGTGCTAGTTTCATCTCAGTTGGCAGTTGAGCGAAGCAATTTTTTGAAGGCGTGCACAGGAACCATTCAGGAGGACGTGGTCCATCATACCAAATTGGAATAGAAGAAATGAACAGCGTCTCATCCTCTGTGAAAACAAAATAAGAAACTCCTTTCCAAAGTATCATATCCTTAGATCCAAATTCAAAATATCTATGTTGGATTAGTTCAGCAGTATTTATAAATAAATATCTTTTAGCAGCTGTTGCTCCTTCCTCAGCATTCAAACGATTCAAAGAGAGCATAATAGCATACAGTATCAAGATTCTCTGTGTATTTTCCATCTTTGTTCATTTTATTTTAACATCTATTTTGTTTATTTTTACTTTTAACTTTTTGCTTTTTGGGATAGGTTCTCTGTATCTTTGACCTGAAGTAACTCTGTAGACCAGGCTGTCTTTGAACTCTCAGAGATCCGCCTGTCTCTGCCTCCCAGGCATTGGGATTAAAGGTGTAAGCTACTACACCTTGAACTCACAGAGATCTGTTTTCCTCTGCCTTCTAGGCACTGGGATTAAAGGCGTGTGCTACCACACACAACAACTTTCTTCCTTTTTTTTTGTTACTTTAAGAACTTTAAATTTTAGTCTGCATGTATTTTTAACACACTTCAAACCATTTAGAAATTTTCTTTGTCTTTGAATCTCTCTTTACTGTATATCTCTCCTTTTCTGACCACACGAGTCTTTAATTTACCAAGCAATATCAGTAGGATTAAAGGCGTGGCTTTGCCGAATGGATCCAGCCCATTCCTTAGCTTTCCAGCCTCAAGGCTGAGGTACTGGCTGTAGCCAGCAAGCGAGCTTCAGCAGCCTGTGCTTGCAAACTGCACAAACCGCCTGCGTAAAAGAGTCAGAGTTTGTCCTGGCAGGACAGCCCAGAAATCCGGCATTTTTAAACGACACAGCTTTTTTCCTGCTATGGCTGAAAACCGAAAAGCATGCGTTCAGCTTTTCGCCAACACCGTTTAAGTGTTTCATGGCAGGACCTCTTAATGAGCTGCAGGCTTTGCAGCTAAAGCTGAGTCAGGAAGCCTCTCTTAGATGAAAGCGCATGCTTGCCTCTAACAAACAGAGCAGACCCGAGAACACAGCGAGTCTAGTTGCCATCAAACAAATCGTAGCACTTTACTCCAAATGCTCTATTCAAAAGCTCTGTCTCCCGCAGGAGCCAGACAGAGATCGCAATGGCGGCACAGCCCCAGGAAGTTGCGCTTTAAAATGACACAGCATTTTTTTTCTGCTACTGTTGCCGAATCAGGAAATCTCTCTACAACACGCCACCAACAAACAGCAAAAATCTGTGTTAAACTCTCTTTCCCCTATTTTTAAGCCTTCTCAGGTTTTTTAAGTGGGTTTAGTCCATCACGTGGGGCGCCATATGAAGTAATAAGGGCGGCGGCGGGGCTGCGTCCCTAACACCCCAGCCGCCTGCCCGGCTAGCTTATTCCCCGAAATAATTACACGGACACTGTATTCTTTTAAACACTGCTTGGCCCATTCTCTTCTAGGCTAATTCTCACATACTAATTTAGCCCATTTCTAATCATCTGTGTGTAGCACCCCAAGGTGCGCTTACCGGGGAGATTCTAGCCTAGTCCATCCTGGGTCAGAGCTTCATCCCGGGAGCGGGGCATGGCATCTCTCTCAGGCGTCTGCTCCCAAGAGGAGAGCTTGTGGAATCTCTGAGCTCACTTCCTCTTCCTCCCAGCGTCCTGTTCTGCCTACTCCTCCCACCTATCTTTCAACCAATAAAATGGGCCAGGGCAGTTCCTTTATTAGCCAATGACCTTCCTCCATCAATAATGTATATTTTGACTGCTTGTTTATAGAGTTCGTGCCTGGACACTCTACACTAGGCTGTTCCCTGACCAAGTTCTTTTCTCTCATTCTACTCTATGTATTTCCTTTATAAAATTTATTGTATATGGCTGTAGTTGTAGTCATTTGTAAAATTATTGCCTCTTCCTTATTAGTATATAAGCTCCCTAAAACAAAGAATATTCCTATCTTGCCAATCATTGAATTTTCAATGCTTATCATAATGATTGATTTGTAAAGTAAGTTGATAAATGAACAGATTCTGAATAAATGCATAACACAATATCATTTTGTGTGGACATTTTTATAAAATAATGTATGTACTTTTTAAAGTCACATGGCACAAACATTTATAAAATATGCTATCTGGTTAGAAATTGCACTTTAACACTTCAGATCCCAGATCTTTAAATTTAAGAGACGGTTTTGTCTTATAAGGTAAAAATAAACCACGTTCAGCTAAAATGTTTTTTTCTATAAAGCAGAGCAACATATATAAAACAGATGCTTAATAATTCAGATACATTTTGAAAACTGATTAAAAACACTGCAGAGATCTGAAGTATAATGCAATGCACAAAAGAGTACGAATCTGAGAGGCGCAGCGGCGGCAGCGCCAGACGCACAGAGGCGCAGCAGCAGCGGCGCCAGACGCACAGAGGCGCAGCAGTGGCGGCGCCAGACGCGGCGGAGCAGCGGCCAGACCCAAGCGGCTGGGACAGGCGTGCAATAAGGAGAGCAGATCGCCCTACTACAATTGAATCAAAGAGGTAGGCCTTTGGTTGGCCAGGTCACTGGCACAAGGGGAGCCTGGTCCTGTCCTGAAGATCCTTCGGAGGGGTGAGAGGGTTCTTGGCCTGCAGCAGGAACCACGAAAGAGAGTGAGGGCATTTTGTAAGCGGAGCCCTTGGCCAGCAGGGAAACCTGATCCGGTTTCTAAAGGATCCATTGGATAGGATCAATAGGAGGAGATGGGCAGGCGCCAAGGCAAGAACTCACCCAATAATCCAAAAAACAACATGAAAACATCAGAACCCAATGATCTTACAACAGAAGTATTTGAACAACCTAACACAGAAGAAGTGGAAAAAATCGACTTTATGAAGATAATAGAGTCCCTTAAACAACATGTAAAAAATGCCCTTATAGAAATGGATGAGAAGTATAACAAAAAGTTTGAAGAAATGAATAAATACGTACATGATACCCTGGGAAACCAAGAAAAAACCATCAAACAGGTAATGGAAACAGTTCAAGAATTGAAAACTGAAATGAAGGCAAAGAAGAAAATACAAACTGAGGACCAGCTGGATATGGAAAATCTAGGCCAACGAGCAGAGTCTACAGAAACAAGCATAATCAATAGAATACAAGAGCTAGAAGAAAGACTCTCAGATGCTGAGGACACCATAGAGAAAATAAACGAACAGATCAAAGAAAACAGCAAAGCCAACAAATTCTCAACACAAAACATTCAGGAACTATGGGACACAATAAAAAAACCAAACCTAAGAATAATAGGAATAGAAGAAGGAGAAGAGTCACAGCTCAAAGGCTCAGAAAATATTTTCAACAAAATTATGGAAGAAAACTTTCCCAACTTAAAGAAAGATATTCATTTAAATATTCAAGAAGCATACAGAACACCAAACAGACTGGATCAAAGAAAAACATCTCCTCGCCATATAATAATCAAAACACAAAATATACATGTTAAAGAAAGAATATTAAGAGCTGCAAAAGAAAAAGGGCAAGTAACTTATAAAGGTAAACCGATCAGACTTATACCTGACTTCTCGATGGAAACTATGAAAGCCAGAAGGTCCTGGATAGAGGTTCTGCAGAAGCTAAGAGACCATGGATGCAAACCCAAACTACTATACCCAGCCAAGCTATCGTTCACTATCAACGGAGAAAACAAGACATTCTAGGATAAGAACAAATTTAAACAATACGTAGCCACAAATCCAGCCCTACAGAAAGTAATAGAAGGAAAATCGCAACCCAAGGAATCCAACACTGCCAACACTGCCTACAATAACCCAGGCATCTAATGACCATTCACGAGCACATCTCAAAGAAAGGAGACACACAATCTCTACTACCAAAAGCAATAAGAATAACCGGAGTAAACAACCACTGGTCATTAATATCACTTAATATTAATGGGCTCAATTCACCTATAAAAAGGCACAGGCTAAAAGATTGGATACGAAAACAGGATCCAACATTCTGCTGTTTGCAAGAAACACATCTCAACCACAAAGACAGGCACCTACTCAGAGTAAAGGGTTGGGAAAAGGTGTTTCAAGCAAATGGTCCTAAGAAAAAAGCAGGTGTGGCCATACTAATTTCTAACAAAACTGACTTCAAACTAAAATCAATCAGAAGAGACCGAGACGGTCACTTTATACTCATAACAGGAACAATTCATCAGGAGGACGTCTCAATGCTGAATATATACGCCCCCAATATAAAAGCACCTACTTATGTAAAAGAAATATTACTAGAACTCAAGGCAGACATCAAACCACACACACTAGTAGTAGGAGACTTCAACACACTTCTCTCTCCAAGGGACAGGTCAATCAGACAGAAACATAATAGAGAATTAAGAGAATTATTGGAGGTAATGAAGCAAATGGACTTAACAGACATCTATAGAACATTCCACCCAAATAGGAAAGAATATACCTTCTTCTCTGCAGCTCATGGAACCTTCTCAAAAATTGACCACATACTCGGAAACAAAGGAAACCTCCACAGATACAAAAAAATATCAGTGTCCACCTGTGTCTTATCAGATCATCACGGATTAAAGTTAGAAGGCAACAACCACGCTGCCCCCAAAAAACCGACAAACTCATGGAAACTGAACAGTCAACTACTGAACCACACCTGGGTCAAGGAAGAAATCAAGAAAGAAATTAAAGTCTTCCTTGAATTTAATGAAAATAAAGGGACAACATACTCAAACCTATGGGACACAATGAAAGCAGTGCTAAGAGGAAAGTTCATAGCACTAAGTGCCCACTTAAAGAAAACGGAGAATGCATACATTGGGGACTTAAAAACACACCTGAAAGCTCTAGAAAAAAAAGAAGCAGACGCGCCCAGGAGAAGTAGAAGACTGGAAATAATAAAACTGAGGGCTGAAATCAACAAAATAGAAACACAGAAAACAGTCCAAAGAATCAATGAAACAAAAAGCTGGTTCTTGGAGAAAATCAACAAGATCGACAAACCCCTATCCAAACTAATTAAACGACAGAGAGAGAACACGCAAATAAATAAGATCAGAAATGAAAAGGGGGACATAACCACAGACACAGAGGAAATTCAGAGAATCATTAGATCTTACTACAAAAGCCTGTATGCCACAAAACTGGAAAATACAAAAGAAATGGACATTTTTTTAAATAAGTATCATATACCAAAGCTAAACCAAGACCAGGTGAATGATCTAAATAGACCGGTTTCTCGCGAAGAATTAGAAATGGTTATCAAAAATCTCCCTTCGAAAAAAAGCCCAGGACCAGATGGTTTCAATGCAGAATTCTACCAGAACTTCCAAGAAGAATTAATACCTATACTCCTTAAGGTATTTCACAATATAGAATCAGAAGAGTCATTGCCAAATTCCTTTTATGAAGCTACAGTTACCCTGATACCAAAACCACAAAAAGACCCAACCAAGAAAGAGAATTACAGACCGATCTCACTCATGAACATCGACGCAAAAATCTTCAATAAAATACTGGCAAACCGAATCCAAGAACACATAAGAAAAATTATCCATTATGATTAAGTAGGCTTCATCCCAGAGATGCAGGGCTGGTTCAACATACGCAAATCTATCAATGTAATCCACCATATAAATAAACTGAAAGAAAAAAACCATATGATCATTTCACTAGATGCGGAAAAAGCATTCGACAAAATTCAACACCCCTTTATGATAAAGGTCTTGGAGAGAATAGGGATACAAGGGTCCTACCTAAATATAATAAAAGCTATTTACAGCAAGCCAACAGCTAACATTAAATTAAATGGAGAAAAACTCAAAGCCATCCCACTAAAATCAGGAACACGACAAGGATGTCCACTCTCGCCATACCTCTTCAATATAGTGCTTGAAATTCTAGCAATAGCAATAAGACAACATAAGGAGATCAAGGGGATTCGTATTGGAAAGGAAGAAGTTAAGCTTTCGTTATTTGCAGATGATATGATAGTGTACATAAGCGACCCCAAAAATTCTACCAAAGAACTCCTACAGCTGATAAACAGCTTTAGTAATGTGGCAGGATACAAGATCAACTCCAAAAAATCAGTTGCCTTCCTATACACTAAGGATAAGGAAGCAGAGAGGGAAATCAGAGAAGCATCACCTTTCACGATAGCCACAAATAGCATAAAATACCTTGGGGTAACCCTGACCAAGGAAGTGAAAGATCTACTTGACAAGAACTATAAGGCATTGAAGAAAGAAATTGAAGAAGACACCAGAAAATGGAAAGACCTCCCTTGCTCTTGGATTGGGAGGACCAACATAGTAAAAATGGCAATTCTACCAAAAGCAATCTATAGATTCAATGCAATCCCCATCAAAATCCCATCAAAATTCTTCACAGATCTGGAGAAGACAATAATCAACTTTATTTGGAAAAACAAAAAACCCAGGATAGCCAAAACAATCTTATACAATAAAGGTTTGTCTGGAGGCATTACCATCCCTGACTTCAAACTCTATTACAGAGCTACAGTATTTAAAACAGCTTGGTATTGGCATAAAAACAGAGAAGTCGACCAATGGAATCGAATAGAAGACCCTGACATTAACCCACAAACCTATGAACACCTGATCTTCGATAAAGGAGCTAAAAGTATACAATGGAAAAAAGAGAGCATCTTCAACAAATGGTGCTGGCAAAACTGGATGTCAATCTGTAGAAGAATGAAAATAGATCCATATCTATCACCATGCACAAAACACAAATCCAAATGGATTAAAGACCTCAATATCAGTCCGAACACACTGAACCTGATAGAAGAGAAAGTGGGAAGTACTCTACAGCACATGGGCACAGGAGACCACTTCCTATGTATAACCCCAGCAGCACAGACACTAAGGGCATCATTGAATAAATGGGACTTCCTGAGGCTGAGAAGCTTCTGTAAAGCAAAGGACACTGTCAATAAGACAAAAAGACAACCCACTGACTGGGAGAAGATCTTCACCAACCCCGCAACAGTCAAAGGTCTAATCTCAAAAATATATAGGAGCAAGAGCAAGGAACTCAGGAACACAAGGGGTGCACCCACACACTAAGACAATGGGGATGTTCTATTGGGATCTCACCAAGGCCAGCTGGCCTAGGTCTGAAAAAGCATGGGATAAATCCGGACTAGCTGAACATAGTGGACAATGAGGAATACTGAGAATTCAAGAACAATTGCAGTGGGTTTTTGATCCTACTGCACGTACTGGCTTTGTGGGAGCCTAGGCAGTTTGAATGCTCACCTTACGAGACCTGGATAGAGGTGGGCAGTCCTTGGGCTTCCCACAGGTCAGGGAACCCTGATTGCTCTTCGAGCAGATGAGGGGGGGGGACTTGACCGGGGGAGGGGGAGGGAAATGGGAAGCGGTTGTGGGGACGAGGCAGAAATCCTTAATAAATAAATAAATTAAAAAAAATGAATTATCATAAACCAAAAAAAAAAAGAGTACGAATCTCTTCTAAAATTTTAGTCTCATTTCTAGATAATAGTGTATCGGCATAAATAAATGCAATGCAGATACTAAAGAATATTTACACTTTAATGATAAACTTACAGTACCGAAGTTCCCGCGTGGCACAGGAGGTAGAAAGAAAAAAGCCGGAGCCGCCTCCCGCGCGCCCATTTATCTGTAGCCATTCGCCCGAGGCAAACCCTGCCCCCTCAAGGGGCTGTCTTAACCCTACATCTCCCCCTTTTGTCTAAATAAAACAGAACTAAACCAAATATAACTATAAACAATAATAACAAATGATAAATATAACAAACAATATTGAGAACAAAAGTTTTGCTAGGCATTCTATCTCAAGGAGTCTAAATAATGTAGAGAGTAACTACTGTTAAATAATCTTCAACTCCATCAAAGATCTGAGAAGGGAATAAATATTACTTAACAAATGAGAGATATCCAAAATGTGCAACAAATGACAGAGACAACTGACTACCTGGGCAATCACCCAAAGTCTCGTTTACAATGTTGAGTCAACCAACTTTGCCTAAGGCCTAACATAACTGACATACCATTATCAAATGCAAGGAACTTTCTTAGAATTATCCTACCCTGTCTTGGCAAGATAAGACAATCTTGTTTCATATCTTAGTCAGTACTTGAGGTATGGGTTTTTCTTTTTTTTTTTTTTATTTTTTTGGTATGGGTTTTTCTTAACCCAAAGGCCAGTTCTGCCAAGAAGACAAGCTCCCAGTGGAGTGTCTTTTGTGCTCAACGTTCTCTCGGGAGTAGAGTGGTGTTGCCAGGAGTAATTGTGTCTCGTTGGCACAGAATTCTAGGTTAGATTAAAGGCCATTTTTTACAGCTCTTCAAAGAGGCTGAAGATTATATTATCTATACTAAAAATAATCTCTATGTATCTAAAAGACCTGGTTAACCTAAAAATAAATATGAAAAACATATAATTCTCAATACCTATCTAATTTGAAAACTAAGAGAATAAACAACTGTGCAATATATGAAGACAATGATCTTCACCTGTAAACAATGTCATTACATATCAAAATGTAAACAATGTTATTACATAAATAGTACCAGAGGTAGAAATGTACATTGTGATATGATAGATGTATCCATACAATATAAGCATACTCTTATACAAAAATAGAGGTAGGAACACCCACATTCAATATTCAATATATCAATATACAAGAAACAGTACCAATATAATTTTCGAAAAACAGTAGGTCACAAATACCAATCATCCCATCAAACCAGTTAATCTCCCCTTTTTTTTATATACCCCTAATTCCATACAATATCTCCCCATCCCCTCAACCCTAAACCAACCACTAAAAGATGTCCCTAACCCTGTGGGCAAACTCTGTTGGGAGAGGGGACATCGTCCTCTTAGATTGCTTCTAGCTGACATGGGGGCGACGTTCTTCTTAGGGGCCCCTGTGAAAGCAAATGATAGTAAAATTCCCAAATTAACCTTTGACTTAAGAAAATTATAACTAGTCTCTGAGCATTTTGAGAAGGTCCAGCCAGAGTGTTGTCAAAAATGTGCATCAATCGAAATTGTCTCTTGCAGTTGGTACCAAAAAACAGGTCTAATATTAGCGCGTAAAAAAAAATTCATGACGTCATAAAAGCCAGATTGAGTTGATGTTTGGGGCCCCATTTTCATCCTGGAAACTTCAAAGATTACTGTAGGAAAATATGTTGCTTGTTATGGGAAATTTGAACATTAACAACAAGGACATATACTGACATATAAAGAAAGACACAGATATGAGGAAAGGCAAAGAAAGTTTATCAAATATAAAATTATTCTTATTCTGTCCCATTTCATGGCTCCTGACCTGAGACAGAAACTCTGAAATATCTCTTATCAACAGGCTTGGAACTGAAGAGGGACTGAGCCATAGTCCAACTCCAAAACCAGCTCTACACATTTATAAAGAAGTGTTCAATAAAACATTTAAATAGATATAAAAAAATCAATACTTACAGTATATATAGAATTTTATTGTTGATACTCAGTGGGTCGTAACTATTTTACACCCATCAGTAATTAAATGTTCAGGGTCCCTTAAATTCTTTGAAGATGAGTATTTTCCTGTGGAAATAAGAAAAGAACCCTGTCCCCAACTTATCCGTAATCCTTACCATCAGAATATCCGTCATCCTTGTGAATGAATTGTTATTTATCGTTTCCAATTGACTTCTCTTCCTCAAACCGAACCTTTATTAATTTTGACGGTATCCATAATTTTTCCTCACCTGTGGAGATAAGAGCAAAACCCCTTCCCCAACGCAGTACATCTCCTGGCTTCCATTGTGTGGTCAGCACATCCTTGAAATAAACTGGTTGATTTAGTTCAGCAGTCTTTTCCATTATCCAATGTCTTTCTGCAGCCGTCATTCCCTTCTCATTCGCGTTGAGAAAATTCAAGGTTAACAAAGCATTATGTAACCTATTTCTGGGGGTGTTTTCCACCCCTTTTCTGTTTGTTCAACATATCCTTTATAGTTCGATTTGATCTTTCTATGACTGATTGACCTGTAGGATTGTATGGTATACCTGTAACATGCTTGATATTGTAATAATCAAAAAAACGTTTCATTTTCCTAGAGACATAAGCAGGACCATTATCTGTCTTTATTTGTGTAGGTATACCCATGATAGCCATGACTTCTAATAAATGAGTGATTACTGAATCAGCTTTTTCTGAACTTAAAGCAGTTGCCCACTGAAAGCCTGAATAAGTGACAATGGTGTGATGAACATACTTCAATTTGCCAAATTCTGCAAAATGGAACACATCCATCTGCCAGATTTCATTCCTATGGGTGACCTTTGGATTAGCCCCTGCTGGCAGTGGCGTTTGGATATAGAAAGAGCAAGTAGGGCATTTCTTTACAATCTCCTTAGCTTGTTGCCATGTAATTGAAAACTCTTTCTTCAAACCTTTGCTATTAACATGATGTTTTTTATGAAATTCAGAGGCTTGTAGCACACTACCAATCAATAATTGATCAATTTCTGCATTACCTTGTGCTAGAGGACCTGGCAGACCCGTATGGGATCGGATGTGTGTTATGTACATAGGGCAAAGCCTGTTCCTGATCAAATCTTGAACCTGGATAAACAATAAAGTTAGTTCTGTATCATCAGGTATAAATTCAGCAGTTTCAATATGTAAAATAACTCTTTCTGCATATTGTGAATCAGTAACTATATTAATAGGTTCTTTAAAATCTCTTAGTACCATAAGAATGGCATATAATTCTGCCTTCTGGACAGAATTATACGGACTTTGTTCCACCTTACCCAAGTCTTCTGATTTGTAACCTGCCTTCCCTGATTTATTGGCATCAGGATACATTGTACAGGTTCCAGTTATTGGAGCATCACGGATGATTCGAGGAAGAATCCAAGAAGTTCCCTTTATGAAGTTAAGCCGCTTACTTTTTGGATAGTTGTTATTAATGTCCCCCAAAAAATTAGCAAAAGCTCTTTGCCATGGTTCATTATCTTCCCATAATTTCTTTAGTTCATCAGCAGTGAAAAGCACTATAATTTCTGCTGGGTCTATGCCTGCTAGTTGACGAAGTCTCAGCTTGCCTTTTATAATTAACTCAGAGACTTTTTCCACATAAGTTTTCAGTTTCTTACTTGGTTTATGTGATAAAAAGATCCATTCCAAGATAATGTCATCTCTCTGCATTAAAATTCCTGTAGGAGAAATTTTTGATGGTAATATGACGAGAATACAATCGAGCTCTGGATTCACTCTGTCCACATGTGCCTGTTGTAATTTCTCCTCAATCATTGTCAGTGCCTTTTCTGCTTCAGCTGTTAATTCTCTGGGACTGTTTAAATCTTTATCACCATCCAAGGTTTTGTTCAAATGAATTATTAGATCAGGTATTATTCCGATAGCTGGTCGTAGACTGGAAATGTCTCCTAACAGTCTTTGAAAGTCATTAAGAGTCCGTAGGCGATCTCTCCTAATTTGTGCTTTTTGTTTCTTAATTTTTTGCAAACCTATTTTATAACCTAAATAATTAACAGAATCTCCCTTCTGAATCTTTTCAGGAGCAATTTGCAATCCCCATTTAGGTAAAAGGATCTGTATTTCTTCAAACAGCCTGTTCAAGGCATCTATTTTTGAATCAGATAACAATATGTCGTCCATGTAATGGTATACTATAGATTTGGGAACTTTCTTGCGTATTATTTGCAATGGTTGGTTCACAAAATATTGGCACAGGGAGGGGCTATTTAACATACCCTGGGGGAGGACAGCCAAATGGTACCTCCTCGAAGGTTGAGAATTGTTATAAGTAGGCACTGTGAAGGCAAATTTTTCTCTATCTTCTTTTTGCAAAGGTATAGTGAAAAAACAATCCTTTAAATCAATAACTATGAGAGGCCATCCTTTTGGTAATAAAGAGGGCAAAGGAATTCCAGATTGCAGAGGGCCCATAGGTTGAATAACCTTGTTGATGGCCCTGAGATCTGTCACCATTCTCCATTTACCTGATTTTTTCTTAACCACAAATACAGGAGAATTCCAAGGGCTGGTAGATTCTTCTATATGTTCAGCATCTAATTGTTCTTGTACCAGCTGTTCTAAAGCCTGTAACTTTTCCTCAGCTAAAGGCCATTGCTTTGTCCATATTGGTTTCTCAGTCAACCATTTTAGAGGCAAGGCTGTTGGTATCTCTGAAGGGACATCAATTGCTTGTTCTTGTACAGCCCGATTGGCCAGTTTTCTCCGTTTGTAATATCTTTTAATATTATTTTTAGAAATATAGGCTCTAGAAGTAGCAGGAATATTAATTTGGGTATTCCATTGTTGTAATAGGTCATGACCCCATAAATTCATTGCAATATTGGCTACATATGGCCTTAATTTTCCTATTCGTTCCTCAGGCCCTATACATTCAACCCATCTCGTGCTCTGTCTTACTCGAGATAGGGTTCCAATTCCCAGGAGCTGAACATTTACATTCTGAAGAGGCCAATATGGATGCCAAGATTCTGGGGTAATGATACTTACATCAGCACCTGTGTCCAGCAGGCCAGTAATAAAAATGCCATTTAAACACACTCTCAGCTTAGGTCTTTGATCATTTATAGAAGTTTGCCAAAACACACTTAACTCATTTTTCTGATTACTAGTGCTTGTAACAGTAGGCATGTGGCTTCCTAATTGCCCTGAAGAGGCATGTTCTCTGCAGAAACTGGAAAAGACTGAACTATGTTTGCCATGGGGGCCTGTGAGGCCCCCCTCTCATGTTTCCCGACTGTATCGGGTTGCCTTGTCTATCTCTTGTAGACCTGCATTCATTCGTCCAATGCCTGCTTTTTCCACATCTTCTACATAAACCTGAAAGCTGAGTCCTTTTATTTCTGTTATTTCTAGAAGATGCATTATTATTATTTCTAACAATCCATTGTTTACAATTCCTTTTCATATGACCCAGTTTGCCACAATTAAAACATTTGATATTCTGGTGTCTCCTTTTACCATTGGAAATTGCTTCTTCTACACATGCTTCAGTGCCATAGTCAAATGTGTCAACATTTAGTGTGTACAAAGACCCATTCTTCCAAGGATGCTGATCTGAACTTTAAAGGCCCCAAGATCTTTTTGCATTCCACATTTGCATTTTCGTAAGCTAAAGACTCAATTATTATACGCCTTGCTTCTGGGTCAGATATCCCTATTTGTACAGCCTTAGTTAACCTTTTTAAAAAGTCATGAAAGGGTTCTCTCTGACCCTGTTTAACTGTGACAAATAATTCCATTCTCTGTCCTGGGTCTTGTACTCTGTCCCAAGCCCTTAAGGCTGCTGTAGTACACATGGAGAGTATGTTTTCACCCAAATTAGCTTGTTCCTGAGGGTCAGAAAAGAGCCCTTCACCTAGAATTTTATCTAGGGAAATGTCAATTCCCTTCGCCTTTTCCTGCTGCTCTAAAAGTCTAGCCTCTTGCCTGAATAAGCATTTCCATTTCAATTGCGTTCCACTCTCAAGGACCGTGGAGCTCAGCTGGAGCCAATCTGAGGGGGTTGCTCTGCTTGTTGCCCAAGATTTTAGCATCTCTTTAACAAAAGAGGTGTGCATCCCAAAAGTCATGACAGCCTGTTTAATTTCTTTGAGATCATTCATATGGACAGGCTCCCATGTATCTTCCTTGATGACCTTAGGGTTTCTGGAACCAATCACCTTTTCTGTTGTTATTACTGGAAAGGCATGTAGAGCTGTAGGTAGAGCTTTGTGGAAATTGTCCCTGAGGGATTTATCCACAGATGTAGTTAAAATTTGCCTTTCTACACTTTGCTCTTCTTCATCAGAATTTAGAAATTCCTCAATCTTTTCAATTGTATTCACCATTGCTTTTTGTAATGTCTGAATCTCCTGTCCAGAATTATGTTCCAAAGCCTTCATTGAGGATTCTAAAGTATGAAATTTGTCCATTAGAAATAACTTGTCATCTTTGGACATAATTTTTATGGCACAAACCGTGCCTTCTTGTATTATAATCTTTCCGCCAATCTGTCATAAGCTTTAGACAAAATTCGATTGTCACATTCAGCAGTTTTGATTCTCTCAGTTAATGTTTCAGTTCCTACAGAAAGGGACTGCTGGAACTTACGATCTAATTCAACTGTTCCTTCTTTCATAGTAATGAATTTCTCCTTAACATCAGCCTGTACCTTTTCTAGATTTTGCTCAGTTAACTGAGTCATATTAAACAAAGATCTGTTTTCTTCCTGGAGAACTTCAAACTGATTCTTGAGAAGATTGTTGTCATTCTCAATAGTTTTTAAACGTTCAACCTCTGCCTTAAGATATTTGATCATTTTTCTATTATCAAACCAAATAGTGCTAAAGAAAATTAAGAATCCCAGAAATATCCATAGATGTGGGGTGATAGACACCTCTTGTAAAATCTCCCAAATTGTACACTCAAAAAGCTGTTGAAATCTGAAATTGTCACGTTCTCAGACATTTTTATTTATAAAAGAAAAAATTCTTTTACCTGTAATGACCGGTTCCTGCCAGTGGTGGCGAAAGAGTCCACTTGAGTCCCCGTGGCCTAAGTCTGAAATAAATGACTCAAAAACAAAATTGAAACAGACACCAGACTGATAAGTAGCAATTGGGCCAGAATGGGAACAGAGAGAAAAGCCTCCAAAGTGAACAAATCAGAGGGATGCTGGCGTGCCGGGGCTCGCAGGGCCGCTGTCACGTGACCTGAGTGCCGGCGGAGGTGTGAGGGGAACAGAGATGGATCACACTGTTACAGAGGCGCTGCCGATTCCAAAACGCGGAGGAGTGCTAGCTCTCCCGTCCTGCTTGATTCTCTAGCAAGCAGCAGGGAAAATCGAGTCACTCAGAATCTCGCTGCTTCCGCGCGCCCAGGGAGACCACCGCCAGGAGCAGTGCCCCAAGAGGCTCCGATTTGGGTTGGGTCTCGGCAAAGCAGGCGCCAAATATATTGGCGTAAATAAATGCAATGCAGATACTAAAGAATATTTACACTTTAATGATAAACTTACAGATCCGAAGTTCCCATGTCGCACAGGGGGTAGGAAGGAAAAGGCCGGAGCTGCCTCCCGCGCGCCCATTTATCTGTAGGCATTCGCCCGAGGCTAACCCCGCCCCCTCAAGCGGCTGTCTTAACCCTACATAATAGTACTATAAATTTAAAATTTAATAAATAAACCGCTTTGGACTCAATGAAATTTGTACAAAGGAATTGTTGTTTTAATGTCATATTTTCTCAGTTTAAATGTGAAAACCTGTATTTCCTTGTCCAAACAGGCCAATTATTCTACCCTAGACCCAGGACAGTATTTAATCAGAGAAAATTATCTAAAGAAGTAATCATGTCAGAAATCACACACACACACACACACACACACACACACACACACGGATGGGAAAATTTACTGAGTTTTTACATATCTGTCAAATCTCTTTGCAATACAGACAAAACTATGAAAAATTTGATGTGGTTGTTGGTAAGCTCTCCCGTCTCTTATTCGGAAAGTTTTTTTTGCAATTTTAATAGCAGACATTCCCTTTCCAGCTGTTGCAGGGAAACTACTGCACAGCTCCCTTCTATTTTCACTCAATGGGGAACAGAAGTAAAATTTCAACTGCATGATCATCCTAATAGATTCAGGAGTAACATTTGATAAAATTCAACTTATTCATATGATAAGATCTTACCAAACTGAAAATGGAAGGCAATTTCACCAGCCAAATAAAGGGGATGCATGCACACCCAATACTGCATACTTAATAGTAAAAGACTAACCCTTGCCCTGATTTAGGAGCAAAATAAGTATATTTTTTTAAATTGCCATTCAGTACCATTCTTGATGTCTCAGTCCATACAATAAGGTAAGAAATAGAAATAAAAGGCATACAGGTTGAAAAGATACTACTAAAATGCTCTTATTCACAGAACACACATGATCCAGAATACAGAAATCCTAAAGTAACTGGAAAAACTGCCATTAGAACTAACAAAGAATTTCATTTTGGTCACAAGAAAGAAGACTATTGTGCAAAATCAACTGTATTCCTATTAATAATGAAAAATGAAAAGAATTAAAACAGCAAATTTCATTCATACGATTCACTATACTAGAATGTTGACATCAGTTTAAGAGAGTCAAAATAAATGGAGATATGTTTTTTATGGACGGATTAGAAGACTCATTGTTATTACAGATTTATGTATGTGTGTGTCTGCGTATGTGTATTTGTGTCTATGTAAATGTATGCCATGTGTGTATGGATGCCCAGGAGGACAGAAGATGTCAGATCTCCTGAAATTAAACTTACAGGAAGTTGTAGGTCATTAGATGTGGGTTCTCAGAACTGAATTCCCATCGTCTAGAAGAGCAGCAAGTGCTCCCAACTATTGAGCCATCTCTCCAGCTCAGCTCTGTGGTATCAAGATAGCAACTATTCTCAACCTAGTATACAAATTTAGTGCAATCCTCACCAGATTTATGCATGCTGTTATGTCCTTAGCTTCTACACTAGGAGAAAGGCCTGAGGTAAGATAGGGAAAGTAATGCATATTAATTGGTACCATACCTAATGTTGTCAACTTGGATGGATTGAGAGACAGCTGGGAGATTCTTAATGCTGCCTTATGTCATTCTCTTTTTATTTTTCCCGTCTTGATTTAGGGTTTCCTCAACCCTTGGCATGTTTGAAAGTCAGTGCCACCTATGAGAAGCTGCCTATCCTCTCAGTGACTGTTCTGCTTGAAAAGAACTTACACGTGTTTTCAGTCTCCGCTGAAGCTAAAGCAGCCTTGAGGGAGGTCCTAGTGGTATATAGGAAACACGAGGACAGTTAACTTTCCATGTCATTGTCTTCATTTGACTTTTTGGCTACTATGGTGTGGTCCTTGGTGCTTCAGAATCAGACAGGAGCTGGGTCCAAGGAGGATATAGTTCGATAAGGTGGATATCAAAGTGGGCCAAGTATTTACTGAAAATAAGAGAATCAGGGGTTGGGAAGTACTAGACAGTATGCCTCTGAGGAGAAATCAAAACAGAATTCTGCTCAGAGGTAAATTAACATTTTGTTGAGTAAAATATTCTTTTCCAGCTCCACAAGCTCTTAGGTTTTTTATAAATGAACTGCAGCATATGTTAAGTTAACACACTGACATGATAAAGGGCAATTTCTGATACGTGCACCACTTTAGAAAAGAGTTGTTTTTTTTTTTTAAAAGACCCTCTATAGAAAGGTTGACATGATTGTGTTCTTGCTGTATCTTTCCTGTGTAATTTTCATAGTTTTACCTTCCTTTATTTAGTGATTTCTAGCTGGCTCCATTGTGTGACAAGATGAGGAGTGAAGGGGACTTGCATGATCATTTATGTCAGTCCAGATCTGTCTGTGTTCATTTGAAGAAACACGTAAGTAACATTGCCTCCTCTGTCCCCTAGGTATTGAGTAGATCCATTTTAATAATAAAATAATTAAAACCAAAATTTCTCAGTCATAGTTAGGAAATAAAATAGAGCCTCGTCAGAGAAAGGTTAGATGATGCTAGCTTTGAAGATGGTGGATGGGGTGGGGCATAAGCTAAGGAATGTGAACAGGTTTTGGAATCTTGAAAAGGCAAGGGAACAATTTACCACAAGGATCTGGAAAGAATACAGTACATCCACTCCCAAGCCTTGATTTTAGTTCAGTGGGAATTATCCGACATTTCCCTTATTCAGAACTAGCTCCAGTATCAAAGGACAAGAGAGAACAAATTCAAATACTGAAAGAAAGTAGAGAGGATGGAATTATTTGTCTTCTGTCCTTATAAATATGTGCTCCTGTTTTCTTCTTCCTTTCACTGTATATTTTATGTGTCGATCAAAATTCTTATATCTTAGTGGGTAACATTTCAGATAATTGACACATGCCCTGTATATGTAAGTAATCTAACATGCATGTGTGAATGCATAGGTTTTAATTTTATGTAAGATATATTCTACAGAAAATTTAATTTCTTGTAGTGTTTTCATTTTCTCTTGATGCTGTTTCTTTAAGGATGATTCAGTTGGCAGCGGTGGCACATGCCTTTAATCCCAACACTAGGGAGGCAGAGGCAGGTGAATCTATGTGAGTTCCAGGCCAGCCTGGACTACAAAGCAAATTCTAAGACAGCCAGGACTGTATTGAAAAACCAAAAAAAAAAAAACCAAACAAACAAACAAACAAACAAACAAAGATCAATGTGACTATGTGGACTATGTGGAACCTGGCTCCTGGCTTCTGGTTTTTGACAGCTACACCACTGTTTTCTATTCAGAAATCACAGGAACAAACTGAGGCCAGAGGATGCCCGGGGGCCCTGGGCATAGAGTAATGCCCTCATCTCAGAAGATGAGGTGGAAAAAAGAGAGCAGGGAAGAAATTGGGCGGAAGGAGATAGAAAGTGAAGAGCTGCGGCTGAAGAGATGTCCTTACGAAACAAACATTTGGAAAATGACTTTGAGAAAACAAGGTCATTAATAACAGTAGCGCTCTAATATTTCTATTTGATCCAGTTTTCTTACATTCTCTGCCATTTCTAGCCTTACCAGAGACATTTCTGTCAGATCCTAGGAAGCAAAGCAAAGCTAAACAGAGCTCAGCTAGGTGTTAATTCTTGTTCTAACTGAAATTTATTTACTCTCCTGGCACCTAAATATTCATCTGCTTTGTGTGAATTTATAGCCTCCTGAGTTCGGAACTATATGTAGATTTAAATCATACAAATGACTTCTTGTTTGACCCATGAGAGTATTTCTTTTCAATTATATGTTTTTTTTCCTCAGCAGAAATAGTTTTCTTGCTTTAATTCCTGGTTATAAAAGTAATTCATAGTCAGGTGGTGGTGCATGCCTTTAATCCCAGCACTCAGGAGGTAGAGGCAGGCAGACCTCTGTGAGTTTGAGGCCAGCCTGGTCTACAAGAGTTAGTTCTAGGACAGGCTCCAAAGTTACAGAGAAACCCTATCTTGACAACCAAAAAAGTAAAATATAATAATAATAAATAAAATTAATTCATGATTACCACACAAAAATATTATTTTAATAGGAAGAATGAAGATTTAAATGTTACTATTTTCCTATCATCTGTATAACATTTTTGGTAATATAACTATAGTCTTTAGTTACTGTTATTAATGATATTTAATCAATAAATATTTACTATGAAATCCAAAGCGCTATATGTTGCTATACAGCTGCATGCAAAATCCTGCACAGATTTTGCTCTATGGACCTCATAATATAGAGAGGGAGAATTGTCTTTAATGATATGATTATTTAACTAATGCCTGTAGCAGCAGTTAGGATTGTTGTCCTTTTCCTGGCATATCAACCAGCTATTGCCATGGTAATACTCAATAACATATCATATCCTACTAAGTGAAACACACAAGCAATCACTTGTTATGTTCACAAGTCTACAGGTATGCTGAAAACAACTCTACTTTAGACTGTAGCTTCATGATCTACAGAGGTTGTCTCCTGTATATGTGTCCATTTTGGTACCCAGGCTGAAGGGAAAGCAAATACCTGAAAGATGACATGGTCATGTGGACAAAGCAAGAAAACAAAACAAACCACAAAGCCATGCAGCATCTTTTGTTTTTGCCACACTTGCCATTATTTTATTGTCTAAAGCAAGTCGCATGGCCAAGCAAAAGATCAAATAGCAGGGATGAACACTCTTTCTACCATCAGAACATGGTAGGTATGTCTTGTCTACTCCAGAACTTGGAAAAACTAGGAAAAGAAATTTAATCCCCATGCACAGCACACAACCAAAAGTATTATTTAATAATTGTTTTATGACAGCCAAAAATATGCCTGAAAGTTATTTAAGCATTATATAATCTTACGTTTTCCAAAGCTGGGAAGGGCCGAGTTGTGCCTGATTACTTCCTAGACACTCCATCTCCGTGTCATTTACCTTCCTCTTAGCAAAGATGGTTTCTTGTGTCCACGACTAATCTTAGCAGTAGTCGGAAAAATAAAATAGACATGGTTGGTTTTTGCTAGAAAGCATTCTCTTCCTGGGGCTAGGGATAGTTCCTGAAACACAGTGGTCTGATACCCGAATGTAAAGAGGTGTGATTATATAAAAGATGAAGTGATAAAGCAGTTATAAAGACTATCAAAAACCACTACTTTAATGTCTTTGAGGTTGTCATAAGAGTTCAAACTATGAAAAATAACAACATGGGTACTTATGTGTATAGAGGGCATCATAAAATTGAGCACTAAGCTGAAACTAGAAGGGTGAGTGAGAATTTGTCAACATCAGATGAGAGGTTTTAGGCAGAACAATAAATGTTTAGGAGTAAAGTGAGCCTGGGATCAGGGAGCGTGGAAAGGCCTTACAAAAGGGGAAAGTGTGATGTAAAGCATCATGGGAATGAGGCTGTAGGGAAAGAGGCATATCTTTCAGGGTCTTGGAGATTAAGTTAAACTTTTACTCTTTATATTGAAAGCAATTAAGAGCCACTGAAAAGAATGCTCTAACCAGAATTGAATTTAAAGGAAGATTACACCTACTATGGTGTGGAGACAAATTGAAGAAGTGAAGGAATGGATATAAAGAAGAACAATTACAATTTGTTTTGCAGTTTAGCTGCAGGAGTATAATAGCTAGAATGATCTGGGAGAGACACAAAAGTGACGTGACTGAACTTGAGAACTGTTTAGAAAGTGACACTGCTGTACTTACTGATGAACGTGACTTAGGAATGGTGATTAGCAAAGGTGTCAAGGACTACTTTAAGATTTCAGGACTGCATGGCTGGATCAATTTTGGTAGCGCTCACTGTGACAGGGTTTCCAGGAAGAATTTCATTTACAGGAAGAATTTCAGATTTAAGCAGGACAACTCTAAGCACAAATGTTGAGTTTGACATGTTTCTGAACGGTTTACCAAGAAATGTTGTATTTCTAGCTTTGAAATATTATGTATTGTCTGCACAGAAATGCCAAATGACACCAAAGACATCAGCAACAGAGAACACAAAATGGGAAGAGTAAAGGTTTCCCAAACAATAAACCTTCAGAAATAGCACAGTTTTGAGGACCTGTAGGGAAGGATGAACCTATGAGATAGCAAGGAAAGATAAGGAAGACTACTCATAGAGGTAAAAGTAAAACCCAAATTCAGGCAGAAACCAAGGGAACAAAGAATTAAAGAGGAGTGGGGAAATAAATGTAGGAAGTTATACTGGCTACTAGAATGGATGCCACATTGCACAATTTAGTTAGAAAGTTAAAGTGAAGTGATGACTGCAAAGCATGGGGTGGAGTGGTTTGAGGACTGGCAGTTGGGAGAAAATCAAATGGGTAATGCAAAGCATCCATCTGAGAGGAGGATGCTTTATATACAAGAATGATTGCTTAATAGTCATTTGAAAAAATAAAGCATGTGGTAATGATATTTAAACTTTATATGTTTATATGGCCAGAATCTATATATTTATATGGTTTTATTTGGGATAAACTATTAAAATAAACACTTGTTTATAGGGAACAAAATGCCAAAACAATGACAAAATATTAAGATAGACATTTAATCAATAAACATTATAAAAAGTTTAGAAGACAGCAATGCCAGAATGGTTTCAATGGCTTACAGACATCACCAAATATCTGGAGTGGCTCCTTCCTGTCTCTTCCACTTTGCCTCTTTGGTCTGTCTGTGGTGTTTCCTCTTATGATCTCCAGATGGCTACCCCTATTCGAAATCTGTTCTTTTCAAATTCTAGTGTGGAGGAATGAGTGATTCAAATGCTTTCTGTACCAACTGCACTCTGCTTCTTACAGTAAAATCTTAATTTGATGCCTTTAATACCAGCACTTGGGAGACAGAGGCAGAGGCAGGCGGATCTCTGTGAGTTCAAGGCCAGACTAGTCTACAAGAGCTAGTTCCAGGACAGGCCCCAAAGCTACAGAGAAACCCTGTCTCAACCCCCTCCCCCGCCAAAAAAAATCTTAACTTGAGTCTATCAAGAAATCTCTCTTTTTCACCAGAACTGGTTCAAATACCCCTTATTAGATGAATTAGTATCAGCAGAATTAAGCCCATAGTTAGTTTTTACTTATTTTTTCTATCTATGGAGTCAGGTATATTGGACCCAAAACTTCAGAACAAGAATAATTTTTTAGACAGGCAGGTTCAAGATGACTACCATGAACAATGTTTGCCTCATGACTGGCTTGTGTTCATGTCTGTGAATGATTATAAAATTAATTGATACTGTTAAGCATTCTCAAATCATTGAATACAATAATTAAAAAGTGTTAAGAAATAATGTGTGATTCCACTGATTCCAAAATAAGCAACCGTGCTTAGTATTTTGATAAAGAACTTAGATGAACTTTTTTGTGCTTAAAGAATGTTCTTTTTTTCTCTCAAAATTAAAACTATGCTGTCTGTGGGCATTTACTATTTCATTTTTCACATTAGGCATCATTTTTTGTGATGTAGTGGAAATGGAGATTGTTACTATGGGGGATTGGTAATGTGGTGATCCCTTTACTGGATGTAGCTTTTCTTCATTGTGGCCCAGACAGAACAAGAGAATCCCATAATGCATTGCCTTTCTTCTTAAGCAGTACTTTGTAAAAGTTAAAACAGGGATCTGTAGCTCAATTACTTGGGTGTGAACCCCACCTCAGTTCATGAATAGCTCTGTGACCTTAAATAAATTACTCAACCTCTCTGTGTATATTGATTTGTTTGTGTAACCAAACAAAAATAAGATCCATTCCAAATTAATAAGCGATGATTTATGGAATTGATGTCCTTAAATATATAATCATCACTAAATATTATTGTTATGATCATCTCCTTTTCTATTTAACTTCTGTAGTAACACACAACATGAGCTGATAGACCTTTGTGCTGGATAGAGGCACAGAAATGTCTTCAATTGCCTGGTTGCTAGTATAGACTGAAAAAGCCCAGGATGTCGGCGGTTTTCATTTTCCATCTGTGTAGAAAGGCAGGGCAGTGATAGAAGAAAGCAAAGCAGAGAACATTTGATAGTGCATCAAGATATTAGTGGAGCACTTCTCTCTAATGAAGAAAGGCATTATTTCATATACTATACTAGATATAATCTATTACAGGCATTCAGAAGATAGCATCGAAATCCATTCATTATGTCCACTGGCTATTGTGGTTATTCAGGCATCTGCTGGCATATTACTTGATATAACCGAATAATGAAGCACTCATTCAATTTGCAGATCTGTAGTGCAGTGTATTTAGGAATTAGCTCAATGTTTCATCAGTGCCTGTTATGAGAAGGACAGCTAATAGAAAGATTGCTCTGCCATCTGGTAGCGAAATCATGTCAAGCGATTGCTGAGTGAGCAAATGCATCTGGAAATCCAGGCGGTCTCTCCCTGCTTTCTAACTTCTTTCTTTTTCCAGCAGAATACCTTCCATTTCCAGCTGCGGCAGGGAGGTGTAGCAAATTATTGTGAACTGTGGAGTTGCAGTCTCTGGCCTGAATTATGCTCTCAGAATTAAGTAGCAGCCTTGATGCCAAGAAGTATCTGCAGAGCCAGCCTTGAGAACTCCAAGCACTAACATTGTTCCCGTATCTGAGATGGTTTTTAAATAGCCCAGTATGGTTGATATTTATATGCTAATACAGAATGCCAGAAAATAAGCCCGATAATAACCCCAGTACTAAATAAAGTGAGAAAAATTCAACAGTAGCCTTCTTTTCTTAAGGAGACCACTGATTCCTTGGTGACCTTGAAAATAATCATTAGAATTAATAAACCACAGGGCTTTCTGTTCTACTCATTTTTCTGCAAGTAAAAAGTGTATGTGTGTGCATGTGCGTATGTGTATGTATACATGTGTGCATGGGTGTGCATGTGTGCACAATGTGTGAAGGTCAAAGATCAATCTTGGATTTCAGTCCTCAGTTGCTATCCACCTTCTTTTTTGTCTTCTTTTAGCATTTTAGAATTTAATTAATTTCTCTCTCATATATTACATTCGCAGTGCAGTTTCCCCCTCTCCTCTACTTGAAATCCCTCCCCCCCTTTTGCTCACAGATCCACTCCTCCTCTGTTTCCCTTCAGAAAAAAGCAGGACTCCCAGGAATATTAAACCAACATGGCATAACAAGTTACAATAAGTCTAGACACATTCCCTCATATAAAGTCTGGATCAGACAACCCAGTAGGAGGAAAAGGGTCCCATATATGAAGAGAACCTAGCTCAGATCCATGTTGGGGCCATGATTGTCAATTCAGTCACTGTGAGCCATTACGAGTCCTGATTAGTTTATTCTGTGGGCTGTGTTCTTGTGTCCACCTTGTTTTTTGAGGTGGGGTTTCTCATTCGGATCTGGAGCTCATCAATTAGGGTAGGCTAGCTGGCCAGTGAGCCCTGGGTATGTGCCTGCTTCCAATCCTGTCTTTGTCTCCCCATAATGGGCACATCAAGCATTCTGCATGGGTATTAGGAATTAAAGTCAAGTCCTTATGTTCCCATGGTGTGGTGGCTTGAATGATGCTCATGCATCTGAACACTTGTTCTCTAGTCGGTGGTACTGTTTGGAGAGGTCATGGGGACTTATTGGAAGAAGTATATCACTGGGGGTAGTGAGTGAGCATTTAAAAACCTTGTGTCAAATCCAGTTTGCTCTTTCTGCTTTATACCTGCAGTTAATCACGTGAGCTCATATTTCTGCTCTGGCCTTCATGCACCTTCCTGCTATGGCCCCTGACATGGTGGATTCTTATTTGCCTGAAACCTAAAGTCAAAAACGACTCTTCTTTCTGTGAGTTGCTTTTGGTTATGATATTTTATGGAAGCAACATAAAAGTAACAATATACAGAGCAAGCACATTACTGACTTTTCTCTACAGCTCTAAAGATTTTTTTCCCTTTTAAAAGGGATCTGGGTATATACCACATTTAGAAACAGATTTATAATCATAACATCCTAAATTTATGTAGGTCAACTCACTGTCTATTTCATACATAGGCAGCACTGAACATCCTACCCATGTACTTATCACTGATAAATACTAAAGTATGCCTTAATTCAAAAGTATTGAAATCTCAAACCTTTTTTTGTAAAATTCAGATGCAAAGGGAAAAATGTAGACTTATCTACATCTCCAAATGGCCCAATTTTTCTTTTGATAATAATTCCTTTTATTAATATGAAAGTTAGTGGTGTTTTACATATAAAAATAATGTTATTATTATTTAAAATATGGTGATTTTTGTTTTCATTGATCTTTAAAATTACATTTTAAATTAAAATATGTCACTCCTTTCCCCATTCGCTTTCCTCCTTCCAGACCCTCCATTTAACCTTCCTTTCAATCCCTCCCATGCCTCTTATCAGTCTCACATTTAAGGACTCTTTTTCTATGATTATTATTGTTACATGCACACATGCAACCTACAGAGCCTATTTTTGTTGTTTCTGTGTTTATGGTTTCAGGGCTGACAACTTTGTATTGGGTAGCCAATTATGGGGCTCATTCCTGGGAGAAGCTAATTCTACCTGTCTTGGTTTTCACTAGTTACCTATAATTCTTTCTTTGTATCAGGGTAGGAGCTCATCAATATTGTCATTGTTCTGGCCTTTTTATACAGTCATTTCTAGGAGAGACAGTCTTGCATCAGACTTCCTGGTATTCTGAGTCTTTAATGTCTTTTTTCTCCCTCTTCTGAGATGTTCTCAGAGCCACAGATTTAAGAACTGTGTTATGGATGTTTCCAATGGGACTGACATGTGATCTCCGCATTGTGTCTAGTTGTGTTTTTTTGTGCTGATCTCTATTTGCTATAAAAAGAAGGTTTTTTTTTTTTTTGATTTTTCGAGACAGGGTTTCTCCGTAGCTTTTGGTTCCTGTCCTGGAACTAGCTCTTGTAGACCAGGCTGGCCTCGAACTCACAGAGATCCGCCTGCCTCTGCCTCCCGTGTGCTGGGATTAAAGGCGTGCGCCACCACCGCCCGGCAAGAAGTTTTTTTTTTTTTTTGATGAAGGTTGATAGCTACCTGTGGGTATGATGATAATATTTAGAATGTAGTAAGGAATAATGCTGGTCTAGCAAAGTGGTGGTAGTAGTTTTCTCTTCTAAGATCCTCAACCCCACTGGCCTTGGGTAGTTGGCTAAGTTTCTAGGATCAGGCATGGTTTCCCACTTATTGAGTATCGCTTAAGTTCACTTAGGTTACCATCAACATGTAAGTGCCACCAATGAAACTTTGCAGCTCTCTTACCATTCTGGTTATTTTTGTGGTTCACAGGTGTCACAACTGGGTAGGATTGTCTCATTCCCTTGGCAGCCTGTATTGTGCTTTCCTGTAATATGGGAACTAGGCTATGGCCAGGAGGCTTTTAGGTTAGAACCAGCTCTAATCTAATTCTGTGTCCTAAATGTGAGGCAACATCAGCAATAGGAACTATATCGATTTGGGAGTCACTTGAACTACTGAGACCAACCACTATACTTGGGCTTTCTTGTTCCTGGTTCAGGTTTTGTTAAGTCTATGGTTCTTATAGGCAGCATTGTCATCCCACGTAACTAAATTTCAATTATACATGTATTATATATAATTTTAGGAAAATTCAAAATAATATGATTCTTCGAGGATTTATCAAACATTCTTGGTATTATTTGTCCCTCCTCTCTCCTTCTTCTATATTGACATCTCTTTCCCCTTCCTTGTTGAAGCCCCCTCCCTATTTGGATAAGGAAGCCTACCTTATGAAGGTGGTGACTTTAAGATGAACTAACCCATGTGTGAGCCTGAAGTTTGATGCCTCATCTGAGGTTAACCCCTCTAATTTATATATTCTAGTTGTGGTAAACTACACACAATAAATTTACCAATTTAACCAAATTATATGTAGAATTTAGATGAAATATTTTCTGTTCTATGCATCACCTTCAGAACTTTTTCACCTTCTGATATAACTCTGTAGCCATGGAACAATAACTTTGCATTGTTTTCTTAGTCCCGCTCATAACCACCACCATTCTTTTAGTCTCCTTGGATCTACTTTTATGGATCCCTAATGTCAGCAGAATCATTGCATATTTGTCCTTGTCTTAGTCACTTAGCATACTGCTTTTAAGATTTATCCAATTCATAGAATGCATCATATTTTCATTCTTTTGAATACATATATCTTATTTTGTTTACTTATTCATCTTCAAAGATTACATACAAGTGATCAGAAATCATTGGACTTACAAGTTTGTTAGATTCTCTTTACTTATGTTTGTTCCTTTGCTTCTTTGTTTATGTTTTAGTTAACTTGTTTGAAGCCGTGATAAACACTATTACCTGAAAATAACTTGAGGAAAGGGTTTACAATTTACAGCTTGCTCTTTATCATCCGAGGAAGCTAAGGCAGTAACTCAATGCATGAACCCAGAAGCAGGACATGAAACAAGCCATAAGAAGAACACTGCTTACTTGCTTGCTAGGATTGCTACAATCCAAGACCACCTGCTTGCTGTGGGCTAGTCCCTCCTCCATCAATTAGCTATCAAGAAAATGTTCCATGGACAAGCTGATGGGAGCAATTCTTCAGTTCAGTTTTCCTCTTCCCGGGTGTCTACAGTTTGTGTCAAATTGGCAAAAACTAATCAGCACACCTTATCATGGTCCAATTTAAGTAGCTGAGGTTGTATCAGTATTAAGCAACTTCAGGGGTTGGGGTAGGGAGTGAGTAACTTCCTTATAGTAACAGCCTACACACGGTACAGGGGAGTCCCGTGATGCAATGCAGCTATCATCAGTAGTGAGTCATATCCATGCTGGAGCAGACATTTCAGTGCCTGCCAATGCCGCCTATGTTCCTCTCACTAGCCCCTTTACTCATCATACTCTTTCAAGTCATGCCAACAAACTCACTAGTACAGCGAGCTGAATAGGGATATAATGGTTTCTTTGTTCTGTTGTTGTTTTCTCTATTCGGAACCAAGAGGTAGACTTCCCGGGAAAACTATTGCAGCATGGCTGTACAAAACTCAATGTTTGGAAACTACTTCAGATTAAATAAACAGGGGAAGGCAAGTTTGGGCACCCTCTCCTTTATAACTAGGAATCTTAGCTGGGGTCATGCTCATGAACTTTTGGGAATTTTTCTAGCTCCAGGTTTCTCCCTAACCCCTTAGTGGCTGTCTCTAGCAAGGTCTCCCTTTCATGACTCTCCCACTCTATCCTTCTTCCCCTTCAGCCATCTGTTTCCTCATGTTCTCATCTCCCATCCCCTCCCCTTTACTACCTCCCTCACCCCCAGTTTAGCCAAGAGACCTCATTTAATTCTCCTTGCCATTCTCAGCCTTAATGCAGGGGAGAAGGGCTTGGTCCTGCCCCAACTTAATGTGCCAGACTTTGTGGACTTACAAGATGATCCCTTACCTGTTGGGAGGAGTGAATGGGGAGGTGGCCTGGGAGGAGGTGAGGAAGCAGGAGGAGAGGTGGGAGGGAATACTGCGGTTAGAATGTGAAATGAAATTTAAATAAATATATTCCAAATGGAAAAATTAAAATAAACATTGTTTGTTCAAAATGTGAGTTTAGAAGTCTAGTTTATTGGAAAAATCAGATGCTAATGTAGTTATCTTAAACATTACCCAAGTCTTTCTTCCTTTTTGGCCTAAGTCTTTTCTTGCCCATTCTTGCCACCTTAGTTTGTTGTTCTAGTTACAATGGCATATAAATGAATTGTTATCAAAACACTAGAGACTTTAATTTTGATTGATTTGAACAGTTGACAGTATTGTATTGAAGTAGACACTCGTGTATATTGATAAAAGTAGACACTATAAATGATAAATGACAGAGGTGCTTAATACTGAAGTTTTGTATGGTTTACTCTATAAGGAATAATAAAACAAAATAAAAATAGATAGTACTTATACTTTTTATGATTTATTATTTTAAAAGGATAACAAAGTATCTTTTCTCATTTTGCATACCAATCCCAGTTCCCACCCCCTTAGTACTTATAATTTTAAGAATTTAAGATAAAGTTGGGATTTTTCATTAAAAATTCTTTATTTGTATTTTCTAACTAAAATATTCATTGGCACCCAGTAAATAAAGTACAATGCAGTATCACAATGTTAATATTAAAAATAACTATTTTAATATAATCTAAGAGAATTTGGAAAACAATCTTGCAATTTCCCATGAGAGTTAAGGAGCCTATCCTGGGGATTTTTCCTTAATTTGAGTCTCCAGTAAAGGCATTTGTTAATAATTTCAGATTAGCCAATATGGTATCTAGAGAAATTGTTTGTCTGTGTGTTAAACTGTGAAATAAGCCCAACATTAGTAAAAATTTTTCTTGGAATTAGAGAGAGGAAACAGTATGGCATCACTCTTTGGCGGCATCATGCCAAAATCAAGTTACACTTTGAATCACCTTTTTAAAAAGCTTTAATATGGAATGGAAAATTATGCATAGGATGATATAAAAAGCAGATTAAAAATTAAATTCAAGAACATAACTGGTGTAGGAGGTTCTTCTGTTCATGTGTTGCTTTCATTGGTTAATGAATAAAAAAAAACTGCTTTGGGCCTGATAGGGCAGAACATAGGTAGGTGGAGAAGACAGAACTGAATGCTGGGAAGAAGGACAGAGGGAGGAAAGCCATGGATCTTCTGCCTGAGACAGATGCTGGATAGAATCTTGCTGGTAAGCCACTGTCACGTGGAGATACACAGATTAATAGAAATGGGTTAAATTAAGATGTAAGGATTAGCCAATAAGAAACTAGAACTAATGGGCCAAGCAGTGTTTTAATTAATACAGCTTCTGTGTGGTTATTTCGGGTGTAAGCTAGCTGGGCAGCCGGGACAAACATAGGGCCCCCTTCTCCTCTGCAACACATAACACTCAATGTGCAAACATAGTTTATTTATTTGACGGATTCTATTGTTCATGAGGTTTGTACACACACTTGTGTGTATATGGGTATATATTCATGCACAAATGCACACACACACGTACACACAGACACACACACACACTGCACTGAGACAAATGTTGAAACTTCTGATATTTGTTGGCTCAATTTTCTAAAGTTTTGAAGGGCTTAGTTTCAGGTAAATAATAATGTTTTACTGCATTAATCTCACATTTTCAAAAAATGGCATTTTGTTACCTCAGGATAAGACTGTCAACTTAAATTTACTCATGTACCAATCTCCTCTCAAGAAAATCCTGGAAGACTGAACTAATATTTCAGTAAAACATGCCAATGGAGGTAAAGCTGTTTTCAGTGAGGGTGTGTCATTGAATGATGACCTTCTGCAGACTGGCTCTGTCCCAAAGGCTCAATGCTTGACATTTACACTCTAGGATAGTTCTCCTAATAATTAAGGTAGAACTATTTTATAGGCTCTTAAGCATAGAAGGAAATTTGAGAACCCATTTGTTAATGTAGGGCTAAATCTTATTCTCTTTAGGGAGAATACCTGTCTGCATGTGAAACAGATGACAGCATGTCTTTTGCTTGACAGGTTTTTTAGGAGAAGTAATAAGGGGAAATAGTTTTATAGTGAACAGTGAGGAATTATCAAGGGGTTTACTGGTAGAACATGTGAAATATTAGAAATGTTGGTTTCCTCTTCTCTGTCTCTGTTTCTCTCTCTGTCTCTATCTCTCTCTTTCTCTCACTCTCTCTCTCTCTCACACACGCACACAAATATTTGGGAGTGCTACTTGGGAGTCAATTTATAAGTGCATCTATATATACATACAATCATAATTTTTATATTTTAATTTTACTTCTGTGATTTTTTAAAAATTAATTTATTTTTATTTTATGTGATTGCCTACATGTATGTATGTATACCATGTGCATGCCTAGTGTCTATAGAAGACAAAAAAGGATCTTGAATTCCCTAGAACTTGAGTGACAGATAGTTGTTAGCCACCATGTGGCTTCTGAGAATTGAACCCAGGTCCTCTGACATGGCAGCCAAGTGTTCTTATCCACTGAACCAACTTGCCAAATCCTTTTATTTCTTATTCCAGTTCATTCAACTGTTGATGCTCATGAGGGTTAATATTGGTCTTCAACTTGAAGAGATCTAGAATCAACTGGGAGATGGCTTCTGGTTATGCCTGTGGAGGATTATCTTCACTAGGTTAATTGAGGTGGAAGATCAGCCTACTGTGGGTGGTACCATCCTCTGGGCTGGGATTTTAGACTATTTATAAATAAGAAAGGTAGCCAAACACAAGCATTCATTGCTCTCTGTTACTTGTTTATAACCAACTGCTTCAAAGTACTGTTAAGGAAATAACATCTTCTAGATGCAACAAAACTTATACACATCTGAACTCACAGACTGTGACAACACACACAAGAGCTGCACAAGTTCAACCAAAATGCTAGTGCTGAGAAGGGGAAATGGACAGGAAGATATTTATAATTGTTACCCACTTGGAAATGGAAAACCAATCATATTCCTCCAAGGTAGTGTCAATGGATATATCAACCATACTCCTGGCCATGGGGCCTGCCCAAGAGTAGTCAGTCAACACAAAATATACTGAATGTTTCTTGTATAAGCTTTTTGGTTTGGTTTGGTTAGCTTTTCTTTTCTTTTTGTTTGTTTCTCTGTTTTTATTTTCATTTTTTTGTTTTTGTTATGGTTTTGTTTCTTGGTGTTTGAGAGAGAGGAGATGGGAGAGAGGGAGAGAACCATAAAGTTGGGTGGAGATGGAGGTGAGAAGGATGTAGGAGGGTGGGGAGGAATTGGAGGAGGAAAGAGAGCATGATAAAAAGTTACTGTTGTAGTTTGATAGGGGGGGACTGCCAGCTCACAAATAATGACACAGAGACTTATTATTAATTATGAAAGCTCGGCTTTAGCTTAAGCTTCTTTGTAACTAGTTCTTACAACTTAAACTAAACCATATTTTTTAATCTGTGTTCTTCCTGGAAGTTCGTTACCTCATTTCCATGGACACATACTGCTTCCTCTGTGTTGACTGACAACTTTACCTTTCTTTTTTTCCCAGAATTCTCTGTCTGCCTGGAAGTGCTGCCTATACTTTCCTGCGTAGTTATTGGTCACTCAAATTTTTATTACACCAATCACAACAATACAGCTTCACACAGTATACAAATAAACCACAACATATTGTGACAAATTTTTAAATAAAAATTTATGAAAGAATTTTGAAAAAATAGAAAAGTTTAAAAAAAAACATAAGAAGTCCTGCTATTATGTCTTTCCCATCACTGTGAGCTAAAATAAACCCTTTCTCGATAACTTCATTTTGTCACATATTTACCACAGCATCAGAAGGAGTAACTAAGATAGAGTTTTAGACTGGAAAGCATATCACTGTGAGTAGGGGGTTAATCTGGTTGAATGTGACTTGATCCAGTGAGTAGTCTTAGCTCAGCCTTGTCAAATATGATTCTAGTGAAAAAAAAACTTTATTCAAAGTAGTCAAAGTCCAAAAGATAGATGTACAGATGATATGTCATTGTCTTACATTCCAAAAGAAAGCGTTTATTCTGTTGAGTGAAAAGGGCCCTGTTTTCTCTCTCTGAGACTCTGAAGTCAATGTGGTGGTAAATGCTGTTCTTTCCCTGGTGTTAATCTCTCCTTTGCTGAACCAAAACTAAATTTTCTTTTTTTTTACATGTTAGATACTCCCACGTATAGTTAGTACAGTTAAAGGGAAGTTGTTTGTCCCTAGATTTGTGAGACCCTATTTGTCTAATCTAATCTAATCTAATCATTTTAGCCATTACACCTGAGTTTATACATAGAACTGCCTAAATCAACTGGGTCCAATGGGAAACAAGAAATGCAACTTTTTCCATGGTTACATAATTAGGGGAAGCCAGTTTCTCATTGGCTAACTCTAGTTGGGGCTGGGGGCATACTGTGATCATGATGGCAATAAGCTTTAGGATGGAACTGACTGTGTTGGTGTCAGAATGGAGAGAAGAAAGTCAACCTTCTTTTCTGTTGACTTTGATCAACTCATGCTAATGTATGTTATATAGCTGAACTTTAGTTTTGATTGACAAAAACTTCTTTATTATGGTCGAAGGTAGTTTGAGTTGAATTTTCAATTTTATGCAGCTTAAAGCATATTAAATGTTATTAAGTTTGGTACCAGAAGTGAAGCATAGCAAATAAAAAAAAAACCTTCAGGTAATGGAGTTAACTGTGTAGAAGAGAAAAATCAGAAGAAAGTTTAAGTTTTCTATCACTGCCATGCTAAAGTGAAATATTTATCATTCTCCAATTAATTACCAAAGCCATAGCATTAAAATATTTTGTAATAATAAATCACTCTTTTGAATACTTCTTGCATCTTCTAGTAAGGTCTTACAAGAGCAAGATAAGCTTTAGTATTCACCTCTGATGCTATCATTGGAAGACAATGGAAATTATTTCATGTGATTAATTGTTTTTAGAACTACCTTTACTACCACAATAGGAATTATTGTTACCTGGCCTAGAAATATGTGTTTCAGAGAACTGGCATTTTTACTTTATGAAAGGGATATTATACCAGAGCTTTTCTGATTTATCAGCCATTGTGCATTATGTGTACTCTAGATGGATTGATTTATAACTGTCTATTGTTGATTCTTCATAAATTATGTCGTAACTAATGGAAAAGAATCGATGTCATTCCGCTGGATGTGAAAAGTGGTAGGGCTCTCAGTTGTTTCCTTTGAGGTGTACCCAGAGGAAAGAGGCTTTCTATTATCTTTGTCTCCAATAAACTTTTATCAAAAGTTTTTTTTTTAAAAAAAAAAAATCTCACTCTGGCTGAAATTGGATCACAAGTTATTCTTGGGGCAATCATTGGACAAGAAAGTGGGATTACCCTTAAACCAATTAATCTCATAGGGATTTCAAGTCACATAACTTGATTCAAATATACTCAGTGGAAAAGAGGTAGAATTCATGTCATAGAAGTGGCTACAGCATACAATTTGAGGATTTCATAATATACAATTGTTTGGTAAGCATAAATCAGACAGGAAGATTAGCTACACAGAGGGAACAATAGCACTTTTCTTTCAAATTGTTCAGATGCCTTGCTCTTGCTATTTCGCATCACCACCCACGTACTAGAAGGTCATTAAGGTGTGGAGTCCTAAACTTTCTAACTCGTTAGTTCTTGGTTAGCCATCTTTATTTGACTTTTTAGAGTTGAAGTCTACAGTGACAATAACACAGGAAGACTCTGATTACATAACAATGGGGATTTGTAAACTGGCTATGTGAAATAACGGATTTTGATTGTTTTCTTTTTTAAAAAAATATTTATTTATTATGTATACAATATTCTGTCTGTGTGTATGTCTGCAGGCCAGAAGAGGGCACCAGACCTCATTACAGATGGTTGTGAGCCACCATGTGGTTGCTGGGAATTGAACTCAGGACCGTTGGAAGTGCAGGCAATGCTCTTAATCACTGAGCCATC
This sequence comes from Microtus oregoni, assembly GCF_018167655.1. Classification (NCBI taxonomy): domain Eukaryota; kingdom Metazoa; phylum Chordata; class Mammalia; order Rodentia; family Cricetidae; genus Microtus; species Microtus oregoni. The sequence continues at coordinate 2,354,853 of NW_024544726.1, forward strand.
TCTCGTTTTCAGTAATGATGGGAATTAGAGGCAAATATTTCTCATTGTTTCCAATAATTACTTAAATATATGACTTACACTATCTCCCATTGGCTTTCTCAGATGCGTGCTTTTTCTTATATTAAGACTCTGCCCTCACAACTTGGGTGTGGAGTAACTGTGACATGATTGGATTTATAGAGTATGACAGAAGTGATGTTTTGGGATTTCTAAACTCAGTCTTTAAGACAACTAAGCACCCTCCATTTCCTTCATCTTAGAAGCATGTCTGCTTTGAGATCACTCTATTTTAAAATATTTTATTTTTAATATTTGTATATGTATATGTGTATGCGAATGCAGCACCTGCAGAGGCAAGAAGAAAACATTGGATTATTGGAGCTGGAGTTACAGGCAGTTATGAACTGCCTGATGTGGATGCTTCGAAAATAAACTTGAGTTCTCTCCAAGAGCAGTTAGCACTCTTAACAGCTGAGCCATCTCTCCAGACCCTATGCTCTCCATATTGTGAGCATCTCATGCTAGTCATGTGTAGAGATAACACGGAATGTCATTGAGGTTGAGAGTGAAGTCATGTCGGACTTTCCAGCATGGTTGCAAATTGAGTATAGACAAATGCAACCTGAATTTTTAAGCATAAGATCACATTAAAAAACAATGTATTTTAAGAGAAAATATCTTTTCAATTTATGTATTTTTGGATTGCTTTAATATATAGCAACAGATAACTGAGATCAACAAATATTTTCCTGAAATATTTTTCAGAGCCTTTACTATGCATGTAATCTTGAATTGTAGCCAAAATATATTAGGATAATTTACAGTGGGGAGCCCTTATCTCTTACTGCAATTTGAAGTGTGTATTCTGTAAGCAAGAGAATGAGAAATTCTTTCAGAATGTGGTGGATGGAGACTTGATGCTCTATGGCCAGCTGACTACTGAAGAATGAATTTCCAGGAAATTGGTATGTCGATGGTGATCAAGGAAATGTTTAAGGGCAGTATAGTCAGAGGATAGTGTTCCAGCTAGGCAGAAGAACACAGTATAGTCAGTCTTTGAAATCCATGGAACATTGGTTTCAGGATATCTCGCAATTACCAAAATTCATAGGAATCCAATTCCCTTAAAGAAAATTGTACCTTTTTGCATAGAGCCCATGCATGTCCTCCTGGGAATAAGGCTGGATATCTGACTTAGTGTTTTAGAGCACAAGATGACATGAAGTTATGATGTTACCTGCAGAAAAAAATGAAGATCTTAGTCCCGTTGCTGCTGGAAGGGTTGCTGCAAAGTCTGAATTGTCAGCCCTTTGGAACTGCCTCAGTTGAAGTGAACCACTTTCACAAAGTGAACTGTCTTTTCTAAGGTCATATCTCCTTCCCATTGATGGAGCAGTGCTCCTACCAAAACTTGAGACAGCCCCAAAGGGCTATCTCAGCTCTGGATCTGACTGTGGGTTTGACTGAGACTTTTATTTGGACTGTATGCTATTGTGCTCAGGCTACCTTAGCCAAATACCACAGACTGATAAGTATAAACAACAGCCATTTACTTCCTTACTGTCCTGGAGCCTAGAAATCAAAGATAGGTTTAGTTTCTGGTGTGACCCCTCTTCCTGGCTTGCAGCACCTGCCTGTTGTGTCCTCACATTGCCTTTCTTTCACACTAACATGGAAAAAGGGAGTGCTTTTTGAAGGGAACAAATTCTTTCACATTACGGCTCCACTCTTATAACCTTCTTTCTCTTTATTTATCTCCCTGTGAAGAGCCCATCTCCAAAATGTGGCTGTATCAGAAGCAAAAATTAGCACATGGATTCGCAGTTTTCAGCCAGCAGCATGGCTGTCCACTCTGCACCCTGCCCACTCCTGCCTCCTTGGCAGTCTCTCACAGGTATGGGTCCTGAGAACATTCCCCAGTCAGCATTCTGCACACAAGGATTTTTGTTTGTCTTATTCCCAGAGAATCCAGCTTGTGATGGCACTGAGTTCTCCAAGCTGGGACATGCGTTGAAGCTTGACTGTGGGAAGCACAAACATTTCTAAGACAGAAATCTCTCTTTTCTTCTCTCTCCTTTTTGTCGTTTTGTTCTCTGTATCTCAAATAGACTGGCTAATGGTGTATGTCTCATAAATGCTACTTGAAAAACTCAATGGATGAATAAATAAACAAGAGTAAAGCCTCTTCCTTACGTTTAGGATTTAACTTCAGACTGGGCCCGAGTTCCCTGTTCAGGCAGTATCAACGAACTTGTTGGATCAGTGCTTCCTAAATACACTGTGAAACTGTAGGATCAGAACCGCAGTCTGGGATGAGGCCAAGTATGAAGATGCAAGACAACTGGATTCAGGTTTGAGGATTGTTGCTCTGGGGAAATTCAAAGTATAGTACCTCACGTAGAGACAGTGTGCCTCCAAGTGAATTAGCATTTTAATATGACCATCAATTTAAATTTATGCCTTAGAAAAAGTGCCTGTCATTGACACTAACCCTCTTATACCAACACAAAAAGCATTTATATCCCAAACCCATCATCAAGTATTTATTTATTTTGTTGATAATTCAAACAAATATTCATGCCCAGACACCAACTCATCATTGTAAAGTCAAAATTTGTGACCAACACAAAGCTCTGTATTCATTTTCATCATGCTTCCATGGCTTAGAGCAGAGCTGAAACAGAGCCCAAAGGCAGAGCAGCTTGGTGACTCCATTGATATGTAGCTCTGGGGTCACACTAAGTTTTAATCAAGAAACTGGGCAGCTTTTTTAACTTTTTGAGCCTCAACTTCCAAAATGGGAATTGGTAACAATGACGCTAATAACTACCTCATGGAGTTATTTTGGTTATTATAGAAAAAAGACTCTGAAAAATGCCCAACTTGACCTTTATGTCCCATATTAAACTTGATAGAATAATGTTATTCTCTACCCCAATAGAGTCACGCTTTCTTCAATGCACATATAATCCAGATGTGAACTATTAAATATGACATGGCTGCATAAGATGTTTTTAAAAAGCTATGTGAACTCTGGTCACTTGTAGTGTTTCCAGCTCTGTAACAGAATGATATATTCACCCACATTGTTATCTGACTTTGTGGTAATCTCATTTGAGTAAGTAGAGTGCATATTCTATACGTCATTGCTTTTTGGACCTGGCTATGTGATTTTGCTTCAGCCAGTGGAATGTTAGCATATATAGAATTGTGGTAATTTGAACAGTTTTACTTCATGTTCTGTTGCTAATAACACATTGCAGACTGAGCAAGTTAGAAAGAAAACATTTATTTGACTCATACATTGAGTCCAAGATCAAAGAGCTACATCTAATAATTGTCTTTCTCTTGGCAGAGTTCAAAGGTGGCCCAGAGAATCACATGCTGAGAGACAGAATGAGGGAAGGAATACGATAGAGATCTGGCCAAACTGGTTTTCACAGTAGGTCCATTCTTGATTACCCATCAATCCCATTAATGCATTAATCACATGAATGGATTAATCTGTCGGTGGGATCAGAGCTCTAAATTATCCCTTAACAGTTCTACTTGGCTCCACATCTCAATGAGCCTCAACAGGGATTAAATTTCAATGCAGGCTACAGAGCAGGAAAACCATATTCAGTCGAGAGCAAATACTGTGTTACCCTAATTCATGTCTACCTGGAATCTGTGAATGCGCTCTTCTTTCTAAATAAGACCTTTGCAGATTTTATAATCAGATTTTATATGAGGTCATAGTGGATCCCAGGCTGTGGTTCTGATCCTACAGTTTCAGTGTATTTAGGAAGTGCTGATCCAACAAGTTCTTTGATACTGCCTGAACAGGGAACTTGGGCCCAGTCTGAAGTTAAATCCAGGGAGGCCCTCAATTCAACAGCTCAAATGTTTGCAAGAGGGAGGGATATTTGGTTAGTGACACAAACACAAGAAAGAAGTACGTGCAATGATGGAAGCAAAGTTTGGCGTGATGAAGCTACAGTCCAAAGAACATCAAGGATGACAGAGAGGCTCTGACCAGACGGACACTAGGAAGAATCATTTGGGGAGTTTTGTTATGCAGGATTATTGTAAAAGTATTGGTTTGTGTTGTGACAGACTGTGAATTAGACATGAATTAGAAGAATCAGTCTATTAGACTGCTAAAGAATGTTCACATCACCTGGTTCTTTATTTTGAGGAGTCTGTGCAGCTGGAAAATGTTGGGGCAGGGGTGGGAGAAAGGGTATCTTAAATAGTTTCTTAAATAGTATTTTAAATAGTTTCCCTTTCAAGGATACAAAAATTTGGGTGTTGGTTTCATACTCTGCACATGTTTGTTTGGACGAACAAGTAACACAGTGGAAATAGTTGAAGGAGAAGAAAGGAAAACCAGGGATGCCCCTGAGCTGATTCTGTCTTTGTTAAAGAAGCTAACAACCCAAATAAGAGTGGGTTGTCTTTAAGAATGACAGATGGCTAAATGGGTTTTGAAAAATTAAAATTAGAAGGTTTCTAGTGTTTCTAGATTATTATGGTATAAAAATGCAAACCAATTTGCACAGATGTGGGGAGTAACAGAATAGTGGAGGCTGATTAGGTACGTTTGCCGAGGGCAACTCATTAAAAAGCACCCAGCTACAGTACTGACACCCCTATAATTTCCGCTGCCTCCCACCTTTACCACTTTATCAGCTTCAGGGGGAAAGTCAGTTTATTCTTTAAAAATCCCACTCCTGAATGCATTTGTTCCCCAAGTCCTTTTCTTGCGGAAAGACTCAATTGCTTTTGGAAGAGGGTGCACAGACAACACCTCTCCTTAGGCTTAAGATAGGGATTAGAGATCCACATCACTTCTCTATTTTTGGCTCTTCTCTGCCTCTGTCTTCCTTCCAGTAGACAACATACCATTACAGATGAGGTAAGATCCACGTGCTCTGCTCTGCGTGTTTCTAAAGTGAATTCAGCAAGTTCATCTCTTTGCTTTGTTTTGACACTAGGAAGAGAAAGGCTGCTTTGATCTTTGAAAATTATGACTATAAATAATGCCTGTTCAAATATTGTCTCAAGATTAAAATGGTGATTGTCTTTGATTCTTTTAGAATCTTTGCTTCCAAAATCCTTTGGACATGTCAGGAGTTGATCAAGTTCAAAATTCTACGTTATTATGTTTATATATCTAAAGTAAGTTTGCCAAATAGACGCTGTACTGCCTTTTATGTGGCTTCAATATTACATGGCTTTCTTACTTTGAAAGTAATTCATGTTCATCACAAAGTTATACTGCATACCAAAAATACAAGTAAGGAAAATTAATCTGGAGACTTCATATGCAGAAATGTTCTTAGAATCTATAAGTATAAATCACATACAGGTTGAAAATACCCAATCTGAGCATACGAATTACAAAAAAATCCAAAATATGTATTGTTCTGAGTGTTGATAGGATACAACACTCAGAGAGTTTGATACCATGAAACTTAGCTTCACTCAGAAAATTACTGAAATAATATATAAAATTCTTTCCAGGCTTTGTGTTTAAGGTATATGCAACATAAATGAATTTCCTGTTTAGATTTGGGTTCCATGCCCAAGATAACTCATTATGTAATGCAAGTATTCTGACATCTGCAGAAGGCCAAAGCACTTCTAGTCCCAAGTGTTTCAGATATTGGATGCTCATCATGTATGACTGTACAGTTTTTTTCATGCATTTTCATAATCCTGGTTAAACAATTCTGAAATTTCGATTTTTGAAAATAAGGGTCCATCCTATGAACTATATGGTGCTCCATTTGATTCACATTATATGTGTGCAGCAAGGTTTACTGTGTTTGCTATGGACATTTTGCTTTATGTAGCCTGGTTCTTTCCCATGGCTCCACAGCATGTGGAGGTGTGATGTACTGTGCACATGAACAAGGATCTCTCATTTGCTACTCATGTCCGGAGGAAACTAATCCAATGCAGTGGTTCTTGCTTTCCCTTCCAGACTGATATGTATCTGGTCATAAATTTAAGTGCTAGGTGCTCAGGTTTCTAACACATCTGAATCCTAGACCGTGGACAGCATACAATGGTAGTTGTTTGAGGGCTTCTTGTGGATGTAGGAAACATCGGCCCTCCTGTGACCTGCACTTTATGAAGCAGGTTTTGAGAAGATCACTGGCTCTAGTAGAGTCTGGTGCTGGCTAGTTTTTGCGGAAGCAAACAAAATGGCTTGACTAATGTCTCGCATTCACCTATAGAACAAGACAAGCTATAATCACAAGGATAGAGGGTCTTTCCAAGTGTACGGGATGGCAAGCTGCTTGGTTTGGCAAAAGCAGTGAAGCCATGCAGGGGAGAACAGACTGGAGGCTGATTTGTTTGGAGAATCTGGACACTGGGAAGATAAGCCTGAATTTGACAACACAGATGGAAAGGATCCTGAGTAGCTTTCTCAACAGGGGAGTAAGATAAAGATGAGCACATTCAAAGCAGATGATTTTATTACCTGCATGGATCTGCAGCTCCTATTATCCTGTATGATCATTTGAAGAGCATGCCTGCTAGGCTTCTGCCCCGTTGGAGTCTGGCCATCTAAGCTGTGTGCATCCCCTTGAAATAATTAGTTTCCTATGCTCTCTGTGTACAGAACCAAGAGGAGCAGTTTATTGGCTTTGTGGGCAATGTCCAGCTACTGCCAACAGAATGTATAAAACTCATTGAATTGTGAGCAAGGGAATACTTACCTATTACCTAAAATTAACACAGATTCCTATCATTCAAAATGCATCTTTTTGCTCTTCACATTGCTTGAATGGTACCTATAAATGAGAACTATCTAAGTCATCGCAAAATCACATTGGCCCTGTGAATTACCAATCCTATTTCTAGGAATGTATTCCAAAGATATAATACAATATAATGTGTAAAAAGAAATCTTCAAGGTTATTCATTGCAACAAATTATTGTAAAATTGGGAGACAATTCAAATTCCTTCAGTAAGAGACTGAAAAGCTATCTTGCATCTACACAGGAATACTATATAGCTATAACAAGAATGAAGTATATGCTGGGAAATGATTTCTAGCATATATTAGTATGTGAAAAAGTAAACGAATATTAATATGTAATCATTTGCTCCAATAAAAGGAGACTATATATATACATATATACGCACATATATATGCTTATCTTAAACAGGAAGAATAAACATGAGGAAACTGGAGTATTTCCAATGGGAGACAAGAAACAAGAGGGGAGGACCAAATGGATACAACTTTTGTAGATTTAAACATGAAAACATGCAATTACTTTGCATAATTATATTTGACAATTAAATAGCAAAAGAAATCCATAAAATGAAAATCAATATGAATAAGATGAAAACTGCATGACACTTGGGGCTGAAAATGTGCAAGCTATGCCTAGACAATCTTAGGAAGCTAAGACCTTTCCAACACTAAAAGAACATAAGACATAAGAACCACTTGAACAGGGGCAATTTTATTATTGGTAATAACATGTATAATATTTGGACATATTTATGTATGTTTAATTCATTTGCTTATTCTGATTTAAACATAGAAGCTCACTCTTCACCTTTAAAACTACTTTGGATGTGCTAGAGAACCAAAAACTGTTTTGAAAATAGAATGATAATATGTGAGAAATTTTTATACTGTCTTTCCTACATTGAAAGGCACAAAACAATAGCTCAATAATTAGAAATAGTTCCTCCAATAAAAGAACTGTAGTTGTGGAGCTCAAGAGATGGCTCAGTGGTTAAGAGAATTTATTGCTTTTTGGAGGATCCAGGTTGGTCTCCCAGCACTCACAAAGCAGCTCATAACCATCTATACTTTCAGCTCCAAGGGGATTGGTACCTTCTCCTGTGCTCTGCAGGCACCAGGCACACATGCGGTACTTTCAGATAAACACCCCAATACATAAAAAAAATGAATAAAATTTTAGAAAATAGTAATTGTTAGTCAATGCATAAAGGGAAGATAAAATAATATCAAGACTAATTTTCAATTTCTATAAAATATTGGAGATTGAAAATAATCATCAGTAACTGCAAAGATCTCTCTCTCTCTCTCTCACACACACACACACACACACACACACACACACACTCACACACACACACACCACAGAGAAAATGAGCCCTATTTGGCCCCTTAATGAGTGCCCACAGCACTGTCTGTCTATTAAAGATTATTACGAAAATTTGAGCTTGACTATGATGAAGACTTTAATTTTAATAACCAATTTATGGGAAATGTGGGAGAAACAATGAATCTGTTAAAACCTGATGAAACATAATTAACAAAGTCCAGATTGAAGTAAATATTATGGGGCCACCCATATAATTTATTAACCAAAAATACTAAAAGCAAGAAAGGAAAAGAGGGAAACTGTATAAATGTGATAATCAGAAAATAAATTGCTATATCTACATCTTAGTTTAATTCAGATTTAATCAATATACTACAAAATGCCAAACTTAGACAAAGCAGGTCAAATTGAATTTCAATACTTGAGGATATTTTAAGTGTTGTTATTTGTAAATTTTTACAAGTGTCTTTGTTAGGAGAATTCAGAAGTAAATACTGAGCTGTTTGTAACTGACGTGTTAGCCCATGGGTTTGCTTCACACCTGGAGTCATCTGGGATGCAGAGAACAATGCCTCAGACAGGGCAGTGCTGACTGGTTGAAGCTAGGTGATGCGATGGCCGTGTGCATCAACAGCTTAGAAGAAGGCCTAGTTCTCTGAAAAAAAAGTGAAGAAACCATGAGGAAATACACGGAGAGAGACAACCACGCCTTCATTTTCCCTGAAGATTCTCAATATGATTCAAGCTTTTGCGTCCTCTTTGAGGATTCTAAGCCTCTATTATGATTTTTAAAATGCAACTTGTTTGTTTCGTGGCTCTTTAAATCATCAATTATAATTAATGGTTTTCATAGAAAACTTGAATTTTAACAGTATTTGTGATGAATGATACAATCCTAAATGTCAGTGCTTGTTAGAAATGGTGACATTTTCGATTGTAATGTTTATGCATGATCCTTTCTGCTTATTAAAGGCCACTGTTTAGTCTGTAGTAGCTTGACTTCTGGCAAGTTACATTTGCTGCAATCTGTGAACTTCATTTCTTGGTAGGGATTGACGGATATTAGCACAAACACTGCTCCTTTGTCATCTTTCACTGTGCTAAACCTCTTCTGCACAGGTGGCATGCAGTCTCCTTTTTTCTCCCTGACCTTACTGGGCCCTTCATCCCTACCAGCAGTCCCTGACTTGCCAGCTTTGCTGTCATGTCAAATGGATGCCACCAACATTGCATTCCTCTTATTTCTTCTGAAGCACGTCTCTCTTGACCAAACCGAACACTTGATAACCCACATCCCAGGAAAAATGCTTTGTTTTGGCTATGGCTGCAAGTCATCCGAGGAAACTCTTTACAGGCTCACGTATCAACAGATACCACCCAGAAGGAAGAAAATGCAGGCATCAGGCTGTGAACTCTCTGAAAATGCAGAAATTTCAGACTCCAGAAGGCACGAAGGGAAGGGCCTCTTCCTTCCAGTGTCTCATGTTTTACTGACTTGAGGGTGCCTTATGATGGGCTTCAAGAGTGTCCAGTTAGGTCTATAATCTTATGTCATATAGTTGTATTTAAAAGGTGGCTAAAAAATCACCAAAGCATACTTGGAAGTTGGATCATTCTGAGTTAATTGTAAGGATTTATGCGATTAATAGATAAATCTGTGCCATCCTCTCAACAGATATTAATTGAATTAACTTTGATAACACTATTCCTTGTATTTCTCTTTGTTATGTGCTAGCCTATTAATAATGATTATTAATAATGCCTTGGATCTTTAAAACATCATTGTAATCAAGCCATTCACGGTGATGATTTCTCATAAAGCAAGCAAAACAGTATCTGAGAGATCAAGAAATTTTGATCAATGAGGTCAGAGACCTATGAACTTAGTAACAAAACCCATAGTCAGGGATGATTCTTTCTCCCTTTTCCAAAGCATACATTACTAATTGTTCACATGACCTTTCTCGTCTATCAGTGTTTGCTTCATGTGCTCTGAATCTACATATGTACAACTATCATGTCTTCTTGGTGAACTGACTCATGTGTCATTAGATAATGTCCAATTCTATGCCTGGTGATTTTACCTGTTCTCAGATTCTTTGGGTTCCCTATTAATATAATACCTCCAACTTTATTTTAGTTAGAACTTGCATGGCATGTATTTTCACTTTCTTTTCTTTATGTTTTTACATTTTCTCTTTGTATTTAAAATTAACATATTGTTGGTATATTTTTAATCAGTATAATTATGTTTATAATCATGTTTCTAAGACACTTAATTTAACTTAATTTTTGGTGTTTTTTTTTGTTTCTCTTTTCTTGCTGACCTCTTGGATTATTTTATTTTCCTTTATTATTTCATTTGGGTTTATTAATTTTGTCTATATTGCTTTCTTTTCAAAAATATTATATTAATTCTTTGACATTGTATGTTGGACATTTTCATCCCCTTCCTCCATCTTATCCTAGATCTTCCCCTCACTCCACACCCACGCAGTTCTGTACTCTTTTTTCTATCATCCTCATTAATTCCATTGGTGCTGCCCTTATACTCCTAGGTGTGTGGTCCTCCACTGGAGCTTGTTATACCCACCAGGGACCATACCCTTAAAGAAAACTAGCTCACCTCACCTGGTACATATCAGTTAACAGTAACTCCTGAGCCAAGGAAGCGATTATGAAGGGGAACACGCCAGATGAAAGGGAACACAAATAAAGTAATCTCGTACTAGCTCCGAATAGGGTATAATAAGGGGTTCTTTATTTAAGGGGGAACTCACAGATCACAATGAGAAACAGGAACGGAATCCAGCATCCAGGTCTGACAGAGAAAGAGTGACAAGCGTGCACCTTTTGGTATCCAAAGCCATGCCCAACCTGGTCCAGCCTCTCAAAGGCCATTGGCTGAAGGAGGTTCATGCCTACCTTCCCCTTATGTGCTGTGATTTGTCTGGCTTTAGCTGTGTGGGTCTTGTGAATGCTTTTATAGCTTCTGTGAATTCTTATGTGCAACTTCCATATACTGTCCAGAAAACTATTTCCTTGTAGCCACCCACCACCTCTGGCTCTTACAGATTTTCCACCTCCTCTTCTGCAATGATTTTTGAGCCTTGGGAGGAGAAAGGTGTGATACAAATGTCTCATTTATGGATAGAATTTTACAGTCTTTTAGTCTGAACAAGGTGGGTCTCTGTGCTAATCACCATATATTGATGAAAGAAGCTTCTCTGACAATGGTTGAGAGATGCACTAATATACAATATAACAAGAGGTTTAAGAGTGGTTTTAATACTATGTCCATTTATCAGACTAATAGTAGTAGGTTCTCTTCTGTCTCTTTCAATAACAGTGGGTTCTTGGAACTTGGGTCCTCTCCAAAGGCACCATTTGCTCTTAACTTCTGAACTTCTGAGCCTTCTTTCTAGCTCTAGACACAATGCCTTTTGATATTATCCCATAGGTATGTGAGCTGCTCTCCACTTTTAAAAACTGTTTTCTCTCTGATAAACAGGTTGATAATATCTTTTTAACACACTTTCAAGTTCACTATGTCCTTTTTATTTCTATTCTTTTGTTGATCTTAGACAATGATATTTTTAAGGAATTGTTTTTAATTCTTAAGTTACTTAAATTTTGTATCTTTTCTTTGAACCCCGTGTTTCCACTTATATGAAATGTCTCTTTCTCAACCTAATGGGCCATAGTTATATAATTTTTATAATGTCTCTGATAATTTTAATATCTAGGTCACCTTGACATTGGTACCCGTTCTTTTATAACTTTTGAAAGTTGATCATATTTTTCTAATTCTTTGTTGAATAAGTTTGTGAAACATCTTAGACATTTTAAATATTATACTGTGAAACTCTGAATCATTTTCTAGTCATGTGGAAAATGTCAAAATGTGCACATGCATGTGTGCATGTGTGTGTATGTGTGTGTTTCACTTTAGCAAGCAATCAACCCATTTAGATTTAGACTGCACATTCTGTCTGGTCCTCTGTCAGCAGTGCTTTGTCCTATGCTTATTCTGGTTTCAAAAAAATCTTTGCTTTGGTTTTTTAGATGTGTCTCTTACACTCACCACTTTAAAGTCAATCCAGAAATGAAAAGTAGTTTATGTTGTGATTAAATTATCAATTTTTTTCCCTTTATCTGTGAATAAGTTTCTTAGGGGCCTTACTAGAACTAGAGGTGATTTCCATCTTAGTTTAGTTCTCAGTCTTTGATACACTGACTTTAGTGTGTTGCAGGTATGGGCAGGTAAGGCACAAGCTCAAGTCTTATCTGAGATGATACGCCAAACTACTCACTGTGTCTCTCTTCTTTGGGATTCCCACTCTGTCCAACGCACAGATTAGTTTGTCACAATTTCTTTCTTGGTTGTTTGTCTAACCAAATGGCATTTCTTATAGAGATTCTGTTTGTATTGCCACTGTTTTACATCCTAATAAGACCCCATCTTTTGCACATGAAAGAACATTTCTCCAGAATTTCTTTTCTCATCTCCACTACTGACTTATTTAATATTTGATTTCTCTCTGCAACATGCTTGTTTTTGTTTATATTAGAGTTATCAAGGCATTGCTCATTTGTATCTTGATCAAACAGTTGAGTTATAATCATTAGGCTACCATCTCTTTGCTTTATTTTTTTCTTTTTTTTATAAAATATTCCCATTTTATTCTCATAGTAAATATTATAAATCTATAGAACAAGCAGGGCCATCATAGTCTTAGAATAAGACTCCAAAGCATAAGGGAAATGAAACAGTTGGTGAATTAGAACACATATCTGTGCCTTTGGCTTTGATTGACTGCTTTTCTAGAAAGTCAGACATTCTTGTTTCAGGATGCCTTCTTCTTTCTTTCACGCAAGCTTGGTTTAAACCCTTACTGTTTTTAAGGCACAGCTGTCATCCTTAAGTGATGAATGTGCCTCTGCTTTTTGGCTCAGGCCCACATGTTCTTTTTTTTATTTTTTATTTTTTTATTGAGAAAAGGAAAAAAAAAAGTATCCGCCTCCTCCCAGCCTCCCATTTCCCTCCACTCTTTGCTTTATTTTTAAAACATCAAACATTATATATCTGCTGCACCATCCCCTGTCAACATATAGGCTTAGGCAAATCCCAATTCTGTGTCCAGTAGGAGGCTGTACCAACAAACCCATTATTTGACTAGGCCTCAAGAACAGGGAAGTCATCTTTGTACCTATGGTTCTATTTCAATCATGGAAAAAAAACTGGGCTCCAACCCCTCCTCCCTTTATTCTAGCTTATCCCTGCTTTTGTTATTGGTGGCTGACCAGTTTGGTAACTGCATTAATTAACTCTTGATGTGCATCTGATGCTGCCATAGTGCCCAACTGTAGTGACGTCCATGACAGTTATTTATGGATTAATTGTGTCCAACGTTTGTTCAATTTTCCAGGGTTTCTTGAATGGAAGAGGGTCTCTTCCCTGTAGTCTATGGTTCTTTGGTAGACACATATAGCTGACACTTTCAATATTTTCCAAGTTCCTTTTCTAAAGAAACCTTGAATAAGAGTCCTCTATTTTGAGTTGAAAAACTTGGAAGTCGCATGTTGCTGTAACACTTTTCTTAGCACTTAGTAGATTGTCTTGTTTTGGTTAGTTTAGACACATGATTAATTCTTATTTATAATTTGGCTTGGAAGTGATGACATTAATTTCATGCTGGAGCACTGAATTTGTCAATGTCAAATTCTTAAACTCTTTGCCTCAACCATAATAGCGTGTAATATTCCACCAGAAAGCAGAACTAAAGATTATGGCTCCTCACAAGCACAGGACCAAACTAGTCCCTCTGAATGTGGGTGACAGTTGCATGGCTAGGGCAGACTGAGGGGGCACTGGCAGTGGCACTGGGATTTATCTCTACTGTTTGTACTGGCTTTTTTGGATCCTATTCTCTTTGGATGGATACCTTGCTCAGCCTAGATATAGTAAGGAGGGCCTTGGACCTTCCCCAAAGCAAAGTGCCTTACCCTCTCTGAGGATTAGAGGGGTGTGGGATGGGAGTATGCGTGGAGGAAATGGGAGGAGGAGAGGGAGTTGAAACTTGGATTGATTATTTTTTTTAAATCTAATAAATTAAAAAAAAGATCACAGAGACTGAAGTGGAAACCAACTGCTGCTAGGGTCTGCACCTGGTCCTCTGTTTATACGCTATGGCTGTTAGCTTTCTGTAATAAACAATTCCACTATTTAAGAAAAGATCACGGCTCCTCTATCAGCCAAATTATCTGGGTGAGAATCACATGGAGCCGAGAATCCTGACAACTTATGGCCGTGTAGTGACAAATAAGATTTTGTTGTTTTAGGTCAATGAATTTGCAGGATGTTTGCTAGTAAAATATTATTTAACCTAATCTAGCTTCTGATCCTCCCAAAGAAACTATATGAAAGGTAATATCTTAATATCTATCATCATGCCTATTGTTTCCCACTTCAAACAAGGCTTTCAAGATAAAGACAAACTTTCTTAGTCTCAGCTAATTATGAATTCTCTGTCATCTAAGCACTTCTCTTTGAACGTTCATATTTCTGTTATGCTGAAATTTCTTTTGATTTCCTTAATGGGTCTGCCAGACATGAAACTTACAAACAATTTTCATTTGGTGAAACCATACAGTTGTCATATAACAAGAACACCTGGTAGCTTGACAGAAAAACTCAGAACTCAAGGGATGGACGGCATCTTATACTCACCTCTCTCTCCAATCCATACTATGAACATTGACTTTATTTCCTTTCCTGTGTGTCAGTCACTTTTGGCTTTCGTTCTACTTTTTATACCCTTCTCGATTTTATAAAATTCCATGATGGAGACACTTGATTATCTACTATTTGATTTCTACACCCTTCTTTATCTTAGATGACTTTTGTCCTAGTTTTATTTCTGTTGCTAATACAAAGTACTCTGGAAAAAAACAATTTACAGGAGAAAAGGTTTATTTTAAAATAGCTCACAATTTCAGGTTATATTCTACCACTGTAGAAAAGTTAAGGCAGAAATTTAAAAGAACTGATAAAATCACATTCATAGTCAAGAACAGAGAGAAATTCATGCATATAGGCTCACTTGCTTGCTTTGCTCAGCTGGCTTTCTCCAATAATACACATTTAAATTTCCACTCCTAGGGAATGGAGTCACCTCCAGTGAGCTGGTTCTTTCCACCCCAGTAAATTGAATTAAGGCATTCTTGGACAGCATGCCTACAAGCTGATCCAGTGAAAGTACCACATCACCCATACTCTCTTCTCAGTTGACCTTTAACTTTTGTTAAAGTTGTTTGTGTCTGTGACTTTTGTTCATCTCCTGAGTAGGAATGGCCCCATAGACTCATGAGTTTGAATGCTTGGATTATAGGGAGTGGCATTATCAGGAGGAATGGCCTTGTTAGAGTAGGTGTGGCCTTACTAAAGGAACTGTGTCACTGTGGAGGCAGGCTTTGAGGTCTCACAGATGCTCAAGCCATGCCCAGTGTGAGAGCTCACTTCTTGTTGCCTATGGATCAAGATGTAAAAGTCTCAGTTCCTTCTACAGCACCATGTCTGCCTGCCTGCTGCCATGTCCCAGCATGACAATGGATTAAACCTCCGAATTGTAAGCCAGCCTCAATGAAATGCCTTCCTCTATAAGAGTTGCTATGACCATGGTGTCTCTTCACAGTGACAGAAACCCTGAGACAACATACACAGTGCTGGGCTTAGCACCTATCATGCACTTTGCTGACCTCATTAGTGCCTTTTAATTCATTTAATAGTTCACAAAATCTTCTTATGTACATACAGAATCTTTGTATTTTGTAGACAAGATAATAGGCTAAGAGAATAATATGACTTCCATGAGGTGCCACAGCCTGTAAATAGCTGGGGTAAAATAAGAAAGCGGCCTTCTTGGCTCCATAGGCTGCGTCGTAGTCACTGACTCTTTTGCTTCTTTGTAGATTGGAGGGCTTTTAAGCATGAGTTGATAAGCTGTCATCCTTAGGACTTGTTTAAATTGCTATCCATTTATTTCATTGAGATGCAACCACATCTACTTATTTAGTGTTGCTGATAGTTGCCTTCGTGTTACAAAACTGAATAGCTGTGGTAGCTACTGCATGGCTTTCAGATCTTCAACTATTTACTACTTGATAGAGTATCTTAAGCATTTAAAATGAAATCACTTTATTAATCAAATTACTAAAAAGTAATCACTTTGCATTCAAGAAATTTTTACATAATCTTGGGTATATAAACATAAAATAAGATATAAATCAAACATTTACTGGTAATAAATCATAAACAAATTTTATTTTTATAATGGCTCTTTAATACACATGTTAGTTTACCATCTATCAGAGACAAAAGCAAATTTTCATACTGATGACATGAATTTACTTGTTTTTTAAATATAAAAAATTAGAATTTGGATGTGTTTTCCAGAGTTGATCCATATTTTGATTTTATAACCATCATTTCTGAGAATACAACCTTGCATAAATGTTAGAAATATGTTTACAGCTATTAGAGAAAATTTTCAAAATTCTGTCTTATTCCAAAGCCAAATTTTATTAATGATTTTTAAAATAAAAATCAGTTCAGAAACTCAAACATCAATTTTAAAAATCAGTCTAACACATTACAATCCAATCTTATGCTAATTTGATACTTAAATGCTGAAGAAAAATAGAGCAAAATATTAACAGTATTTGATTTTCATAATGAAACCATTGTTCCTATAAAAGCAGAAAACTTTGTGTATACAATGAAAGTGCTGCAGTTTCTAACACACAATATTCTTTAGTCTGAGCTGAAGTTTTTCAGGTAATGCTTGTTGGCATTGCATGGTGTGTGTGATGTCTCTTGCACAGTGCAAAGTGCACATATTTTATGTTCAAAACTGTAAGAGTTGCTAGAAAGACTCAAGATTCATTGTTTGTTTGATTTGTTAATTAATTTCTGATTGTCATACCTTCAGAAAAACATTACTCTTGCTAATAATTTTATGACTTCCACATTCAGTTAAGTTATACAACCCCACATGGGGTCACACTCCTAGTTTAAGAAGGTAGATGCTGAAGGAGGAATAAATTTTTCCTGACAGAGGAAATAACATGGGAAAATGTATGAGGCACTCCAAACTGCAGGTTTCTCAGTGCATATGCTACAGCATGTTTAAGGAAAGAGATATTTTGTCATGGTGGTGAGAACAGCATAAGTACTCAGTGGATGCTACTAAAAACACTTATTGCTTTTTCACATATAAATGTATAATTTATACTACTGTATTTATATTTTGTGTTTCTTAGCATTATTATTTATAATCATATGGATTAGAAACAAGGAAAGGTAATGAGTAGTGTAGTGAACCAAGTATATTATAAATTCACAGAAAATATTTTAAATTACATTCATTCAACAAAGTATTTGTTGATAAATTGTATATTTTGTTTTCAAGTGTGCTTTATAATATAAAATAGTCCTAGTGACGACTCGTGGAAATGTTAAATTTGCTTTTGAATTTCAGGTGGTAGTAGTAAGGTAGTTGGAAAACATACACACAGAAACACACCTGCACGCACACACACACACACACACACACACACACACACACACACACACACCCCTTACCAGACCTTGCTCTTAGCCAATAAACCCATTTAGAAAAAAAATTTAATAGTTAATATGTCTTAATATTGACAAAGAGTACTTTAAAATATAAGTAAGATTCAGTGTATTTATCATCACTATCTTCCTTGCCTTAGATTGGAGGTGCACGATTGCTCATTCAGCTCTGACCTGTATGAGGGAAACGTATCATAAAACTTCACATCACTTTGACACTTAGCAAAAGTGAAAAGTGTTGCCTGGAAGAACTTTTATACAGAAAAAAATCATTGCATGTATTAAAAACTTTTGAAACCTGATTATGTGTTAGATTAAAAGAAAGTGTTTTGTTTCTATTTAAAGATCATATACTTTTTTCATTTGTATGTTTTATAGTGCCTTCATTTATCCTTCTTCCTGCTGGATACGTAAGATGATGATTTGTCATATGGAATCTTATGGCAAAACAAATTTGGTAGATGATCCCACACATTTTTAAATATCATCTTTTTAGATGCCAGACACTTTTTATTCATATGATATGTTCTAGAAACCATGAAGACAAATTATAAATTGAGAAGAACTATTTTAAAAATATCCAAGGAACTGAGCTCTTCGTTCATGTTTCCCTGTTGAATCATTTCTTTTAATAGCATCATCTGACTGTCTGAGACTTTTTGCACAAGCACTTAAGGATTCTACTGCTATAATTAAACATCACGGCCAAGAGTATCTTGGAGAGGACTGGGTTTATTTCTTCTTACATTTCTAGGTAAGAGTTCATTGCTAAGGGTGATCAGGGTGGAAACTGAAGCATTGCAGGCGCCTTGAAGGACAAGATGATCCAGAGGCCGTGGAGGAGTGCTGCTTATGGACTTTCTCTTCATCTTTCCAGCAGCCTGGAAATAGTGAGTTCAGTCTCCTCAAATCAATCATCAATCAAGAGAATGCTTCACGGGCTTGTCCACAGGTAAATCTGGCAGGCGGGTTTTCTCAACAGAGGTTTCTTCTTCCAAAATGACTCCAAGTTGTGTCAAATTTGTATAAGCCTAGCCAGGGCACAGTTTGATGATTATCAGAAGACTGTGGTATTTCAAGCTACATATTGCTTCACTATAGAGGAAACAGTTGATGAAAGTTCCTGTGGAGTATCTGTGGGTTGCACCTATGGTCTTTTCCTAGTCACAGAACACTTGCTTATTAACATACTTTATTAATGGGATGGATACATTTAGTCTGCTTAACTTTAAGATAGACTTTGGAGAAGATTACACTAAAATAATTTAATGCAATGGAAAGCTTTCTGTTTTGTAGAAAATGGAAGCCAGAGAAACTCACTTGGCTTATAGCTCTTCAGGAACATTCTATTTCCTCTCTCCATCTCTCTCTCTGTCCCTCCATTCCTCTGTCCCTCAGTCCCTCTCTTCCCTCCCTCCCTCCCTCCCTCCCTCCCTCCCTCCCTCCCTCTGTCCTTCATAAATCAACAAGAATTTATTGATTATTTGCTAGCACTGAAATTGTGAAAAGTCTGGGTTTAGAATGCTACTTACCGGCTACTGAGGAACTGAGGAAACAGCTCATTTTAGTATAGTGTGATACATGCTACTGAAGAAAGAATGTGCTTAGCTTAACAGATCTATACACTAAGGTAAAATTAATAACATAGAATTAACTAAAACAGCAAATAAGTAGGGAATTAGAACCTTCTAAATAATCCATAAATCAATAAAATCAATATTAAACTCAGTGAAAATGAGCCATAAAATAACGAAATACCAAATATTGTGACATGTAATTTTAAGAAATGCTAAAGTAAAAATTAATAGTCTCAAATCCTAGAATTAGGGAAGAAAAAAGATTAATGAGTCATGTATCCAACTCAAGATTTTTTAAGAAAACAAAAAACTTAGCAATGTATTTCCTCCCAAAATGAAAGCAAATGATCAACAAGGATGGGGATACAAGATTTAAAATAGAAAACAAACATAAAGTAGACATTATCAACAAGTACCTACTTTGTAAAAGAGCCAGCAAAACAGAAAACATTGAGCCTGGTAGTATGGCTCAAAAGCAAAGAAAATAAAAGGAAATAACTATGGAAATGAGATAAAGGAGAAATTCATGAATAGACAACAATTAAAGAAAACATGAAAAAATATGTCCAAACTTAGAAAACAGGTAAAATTTCTAAGAAAATTATTATTTATTCAGTGCAGATAGGCGGCTCAGTGAATAAAGTGTTTGCCACATGAGCTCGAGGACGTAAATCTCCAGTACTCATTTATAACTGGGCATGGAGGAGCAGTCCTGTAACCCTAGTGTGGGATCAGAGACCAGCATATCTCAAGTGCTTACTGGCCAGCTGATCTAGAAAAAAAGGGCAAATTTTACATTCAATGGGAAGCCCACTCTCAAAAAATAATGTAGAGAAGTGAGGAGGAAGGCATCCTGGCATCAACCTATGACTTCCACAAGTGCCTTTGTGGGCAAGCACATGCTTGCACACACACACACAAACACGCACACATGTTCACACACACATGCATACCCTCCAATAATAAATAAAAATAAAATATAATTTATGCCTTATAAGGATCATAACATTAGAGGAATTGAATCAGTAGAAATAAATGTATCCAGTCTTTCCTTCTACATGCAAAAAAAGTAGGCAAAGATTATTTTGCAGGACAATTCCTATAAAATATCAACAAACCATCGTCCTTTTCTATACAACCTAATACAGGAAGCAGATTAAGAAGGATCATAGTTCAGAAGATTTGCCTAAGACTGCTTTTGGCAGGCAACCCAACTTGAACAAATCCAATTTGGTCAAGTTAGTCTCATGAAAAAATGGAGCAAAAGGAAAGTTTAAAATTAGAATCTATGAATACTTGAAATTGAGCCATATAAAACTGATGATATAAGACCTGTTGCCATCATGAAAAGGACCATTTCATATGGCTCAAGCTAATAATTCACCATTTTAACAAACTATGGAAGAAAGACAGGCAGCTATTTTAGAGAGTCAAGAAAAGCTGCTTATGTTAAACATTAAATTTAGTGGTACAACATTATAACCATTTTGCTGTCATATTATTATACATGCACCGCTAAGAAAGAAATGAAAGAAAAAAGTTGTACTAAATTTTCTTACATAAATAATCCAAGAGAATTTACAGATTATGCAAATTTTAAATAATTCAGCAATGTTTGCTTCAAATAGTTAACATGATACAAAAATTGCGTCTGTAAATGTCCCAAATAAACAACTTTACAAGCAGCAAACACAAGTATAAAGCTTCTTGGGAGAGGGGTTAGCATACATGTATAAAAATTTTTGAGAAAATTTCAAAACTGAAAATGAAAAACAATTTATGGTAAAAAAAATAAATTAAGAACTATATAGATAAAACTACTTGGGTTTTTTTTATACAATCTCAAATTTTCAAGGTTTTTGAAAAATGCAGTGTCATTTAAATAAAGCGGAGGACTTGTAGGGAAGTTTTAATCTTGCTGTCAAATTTTTATAGAAGCAAAATAAAAGGGCAATAATACTCAAAGCAATATTTTAAATAATTGAGAGACATGTCTTAACAGATAACATAATTTTTGATGTCTATATGTGTGTGTTTATGAATGTATTGTGCATGTGTGTATACATGTGGAGAGGTTAGAGATCAATGCTAGTTGTCTTACTCAATCGCCTTCTAATTTTTTTTTTTTTGATTTGAGAACCTCTCACCAAACCTGGAGCTTGCTGATTTGACTAGTATAACTGGCCAGCAAGCCTCCATGATCCTTTTGTTTCTGTCTTTCCAATGTGGGTTGGAGGCATGTTCCTGCCACCATGCCTAGCTTTTATGTCAGTGCTGGGTATCAAAGTTAGGTCACGATACTCATGACAGCAAACACTTTACTGATTGAACCACCTTCTCAGCTTGGATAATACAATCTACTAAAAGGTACTGTAATTAAGATAATGTATTATCTTGGAAGGATGCTCAATAGATCAATGAAACAAAATAAAACATGCAGACATAGCTTCCACATTTGTGAGAGTTCATCATACGACAGGGATAGCAGCACAGAGAAGTCGGCATATATTTGTTTCCAAAGGCTCATATATATTTTAACCACAAAGTTGGTGATTTAAACAGTGGAAAAAAATTGAAATTACTTTTTCTGGTCTTTCAAGACAGGGTTTCACTGTGTCTGTGTAGCTTTGGAACCTGTCCTGGTACCCGTTTTGTAGAGCAGGCTGCCCTTGAACTCACAGAGATCCACCTGCTTCTGCCTCCCGAGTGTTGGGATTAAAGGTGTGCGCCACCACAGTCCGGCGGAAAATCTTTTCCAAGTCTTGGATCTTGAAATTGGAAATCAAAGTGTTGTCAGGGTCATGTTTCCAATTTAGACTCCAGGAGAGGAAGTTTTCTTCTTCTGTCTTCCTGTGGCTGGTGGGAACATGATAATTTCTACCTGTGCCTTCGTATGACTTTTCTTCTGCTATCACGTGTCCCTGTTTTCTCATAAGAAGACCTGTTGCCATTGACAATTAAGGTCATGCTCAACCTCCTTAGCATTCAGGGAAATGCAAATCAAAACAACTTTGAGATATCATCTTACACCTGTCAGAATGGCTAAAATAAAAAACACCAATGATAGCCTTTGCTGGAGAGACTGTGGACTAAGGGGTACACTCATCCATTGCTGGTGGGAATGCAAACTTGTGCAACCACTTTGGAAATCAGTGTGGCGGTTTCTCAGGAAATTCGGGATCGACCTACCCCTGGACCCAGCAATACCACTCTTGGGAATATAGCCAAGAGAGGCCCTATCATATGACAAAAGCATTTGTTCAACTATGTCCATAGCAGCATTATTTGTAATAGCCAGAACCTGGAAACAACCTAGATGTTCTTCAATGGAAGAAAGGATCAAGAAAGTCGGGAATATATACACATTAGAGTACTACTCAGCGGTAAAAAACAATGACTTCTCAAATTTTGCATGCAAATGGATGGAAATAGAAAACACTATCCTGAGTGAGGTAAGCCAGACCCAAAAAGATGAACATGGGATGTACTCACTCAAAATTGGTTTCTAGCCATAAATAAAGGTCACTGAGTCTATAACTTGTGATCCTAAAGAAGCTAAATAAGAAGGTGAACCCAAAGAAAAACATATAGTTATCCTCCTGGATATGGGAAGTAGACAAGATTGTCGGGCAAAAAATTGGGATCTTGGGGGTGGGGTGGTATGGGGGTAAGGGAAGATGGGGAGAGTAAAGTGAGAAGGGGAGGATGGGGGGAACTTGGGGAAATCGGATGATTGGGATAAAGGAAGGTTGGATAGGGGAGCAGGGAAGCACATATATCTTAATTAAGGGAGCCATCTTAGGATTGGCAAGAGACTTGAACCTAGAGGGGCTCCCAGGTGCCCAGGGCGATGTCCCCAGTTAGTTCCTTGGGCAGCTGAGGATAGGGAACCTGAAATGACCCTATCCTATAGCCATACTGATGAATGAATATCTTGCATATCACCATAGAACCTTCATCTGGCGATGGATGGAGATAGAGACAGAGACCCACACTGGAGCACCGGAATGAGCTCCCAAGGTCCCAATGAGGAGCAGAAGGAGAAAGAAGATGAGCAAGGAAGTCAGGACCACGAGGGGTGCACCCACCCACTGAGACAGTGAGGCTGATCTATTGGGAGCTCACCAAGGCCAGCTGGACTGGGACTGAAAAAGCATGGGATATAAACGGACTCTGTGAATGTGGCTGACAAGGAGGGCTGATGAGAAGCCAAGGACAATGGCACGGGGTTTTGATCCTACTTCATGTTCTGGCTTTGTGGGAGCCTAGCCAGTTTGGATGTTCACCTTCCTAGACCTGGATGGAGGGGGGAGGACCTTGGATTTTTCCACAGGGCAGGGAACCCTGACTGCTCTTTGGATCAGAGAGGGAGGGGGAGAGTAGTGGAGGGAGGGGGAGAGGAGTGAAAGGAGGGGGAGGGAAATGGGAGGCTGGAAGGAGGCGGAAATTTTTTTTCAATAAAAAATAAAAAAAAGACCCACTGGCTGATTAATCCAGGATATTCTCATTTCCAGACTCAACTCTCAATTACATACCTAAAGGCCATATTTTAAAAATTAAGGTTACATTCATGGGCACCAGGGATTAGGATATGGGTATATCTGGGAGGTGGGCTGAGAGGGGGAGGGTACAGTATGACCTGCTACAGATGGTGGAGAACAAAGAGTTCAGTAGCTATTGCTG
Source organism: Microtus oregoni (assembly GCF_018167655.1). NCBI lineage: Eukaryota > Metazoa > Chordata > Mammalia > Rodentia > Cricetidae > Microtus > Microtus oregoni. The sequence continues at coordinate 2,378,835 of NW_024544726.1, forward strand.
AGCTGTTTGCTTTTTCATATAGAAAACAATTTCATTCTTGAATTTCACCTTATCAAAACCAAACTTCCACATGGACATAATATCTAGTAGAAGTAAAGACAGCTAAAATGAAGAAGAAAATATCTGGAATGTGATCATCATCTGAATAACAAACTATTCTAAAGAAGACTTCACAAAGCACAGGCAGAGCAGAAAAACAACAGGAAACTCAATTTCCCTGAAATGTAAAAGTGTTATACATCACAACTACCAAAAATAAAAATAATAAAAAATCATATTTGAGGAGCATATTTGTTATGCATGTAATTGATAATAAATATAAATAAATCAAGGAATGGAAGCAAAGCAGCAACTAAAATGTGCAAAGGTATGAATAAGCAATTCGTCGAAGAAGAAATAAACCAATAACAATATACTCCAACTTCCCAGTTATTTGGGGAATGAAATCATAATGAAACATGAGATTCCCTTTTGTAAACATTGTAAATATAGAAAAGCCTGTGATTTGCATGCAGAACTAGAACTTTGCAATTTCTCCAGAGGTCTATGCAAAACTATTCTTTTCAGTTTTCAAAGAAAATAAAGAGGAAATAGGAAGATGGTAACAAATTGTCTAGGGCAGGCATGGAGATAAGAGACTGTCAAAAAGAAATTGGGAAAGATTTGGTGTGTGGTATTTCTCATGTTACCAAGCTTGTTATATACCAAATAATATTATTAATAGTGGTTTGGGAACTTTGTTGATAACAAACATTAACTGTGAGCTCCTTTGAAGAGGAAGACTGGCTGGCTGGTCAACTGACCCCAAAGGATTCTCAAAGGATGACATTCATTACAGTGAGCCTGAGATTGTCTTTCATTTTGGGGGGGGTGTGTTCTTCTAATTATCAAATATATAAAGATAAAGTCAAAGATTTGGTATCTTACAGGTATCTAATAAAATGAATGCTTTAATCATGGGATGGATTTTTCCATAAATTTAATAAACAATGTATACAAAATGTTATTACTAAGTTGCAAGCTAAAAGTTTCTAAACTAAAAATTATTTTTAAAAAATATTCAAAAGACATTTTAAGCAACTAGTTTGTCTTTCTATGTTTTATTGAAATTATGTAGCAAAACCATTATATGTAAAGGCAATAGAATCATATGCATCAGTAGCATGGGGGATGTATTATAGAGGTGAATCAGATAGCCTTTCACTGAGTAAAAACATGATGATAAATTTTCCTTGATTTTGTTTAATTTGGGCATTTTTCAAATATACACAATGTATACTGTTGGTGGACTGTTCAGGTACAAACGGCATATCTCTTTTCCCCACAGCTGAAGGAGCATCAAAGAAGAGGAGATGATCCGATTGTAAAAATCAGAGGACCAGATCCAAACAGGGTCTTCTGGACATGAGAAGGCTGCTACACTCACAGACTCGTGGCATCTGCGGTTGTGTGCACGTGGTTTGCACCAGATCAAGTCCGTCAACATTCTAGCACGGAAACGGGAAGTACTTAGGAACCCAGAGCCATAGATAGGAAGCTTTTCATTTTTAGGGAAAGGAGGGCCAGTTTTCCTTAAGAATGTGGTCGCTGGTATGTTGAACATGCTGCAGTAGATGGTCCCACACCCAAGAATATTACAGACATCGCAAATTGAACTGGGCAGGTTATAAAATAACATACAAATTAGGAGAGGGTAGTGGTAATATCTTGGGATGAAGGTGAGTACAATGAAAATACATTATATTTATATATATATATATATATAATCTTCAAAAATTAGTAAAATATGGTACTAAATATGTCCTTTTAAATTTATTTTTTAATTTATTGATTATGTATTTGTACATGTTAATTTAATCCTTTAGTTTATGTTCTTGTCCTAATCCCCTTCCTCCACAATGCATATGATTCATATATCAGAGAAATTTTATTTTCCCCGATCTTGATATTGTAAATCCTAATTGCTTATTTACCATATACATTATAGATACATACTTAAGAAACTGGGTGTTGAAAATATAAAAATAAAATAATTGAATCTGTACTGTACATATATAAACTTTTCTTTTTGCAATTCTTAATTAAACAATGCTGGAAAACTACTTCTATAGCACCTACATTGTATTAAGTATTAAAATTAATCTAGAGTTGGTAAAGGTATATGGCAGCATGTTCTTTTCAAACATTTCACCATTTTATATAAGGGGCCCGGGCATCTATAGATTTGTTAACTGTTGGATCTTTCAGCCAATCCTACAGGAATAATGAGGGACAACTAAATACAGATTTGGATTCATTATAGACAACTGACTTGTATAATTGTGGGAGGTAGTTAAACTATCAAGACAATCTTCACATCTAATGCTACGTTTCAAAGTCTACAGGAAAATCCAGTAAGAAAGGGAAGAACATACAATTGGTAGAGATTCTGTGATCATGAGTTGGAAACCTACAAAAAATTACAAAGATGGACTGAAATCAGTATATGTTATTGTCTCAGATACAAGGCACCTTAGGGTTTCTATTGCTGTGATAAAACACCCTAACCAAAAGAATATATATATATGCATAATATATATACACTAATATACACATATAATTTATAATCTCCTTACTATTTCTTTTCCTTTTTATTATATTTTTATTACTTAAAACAATTTTTAAATTCATATTTATTTAGATCATATTCTTCCTCTTCTACTGCTTCTTTTCCTCCCTACCCACCCAACTTTAAGTTCTATTTCAAAAAACAAACAAGAGATACAATACAACAACAGAAACCCCAAACCTAGAACACAAAATACAACAACTTCCCCCCAAATAAAAGCCAAAACCACAAAATTGTAACAAAATAAAAGCACACAAAAAACTGTGGATCTGTTATTTGATAGTCAACTACTCCTAAACATGAGATCTCACCTAGAGCCATTGATATATGGAACATCACCCCAGCGAAGAAAACTCATTTTCTCTCTCCTTGCATGAATAAATGACAGTTCAGCTATTAACCTTTACCCTAGTGGTTAGTTTTTCATTCATTCATTCATTTAAAAAACTAATATAAATAAAATGTAATAAAATAAAACAAAACTATCACATTTAGTTAGACAAGACAAACCAACAGAAGGAAAAGACTCCAAGAGCAGGCACAAGAGTCTGAGACCCACTTGTTCACACACTCAAGGATCCCCAAAATACTCTAAACTGAAAGCCATAATATAAGTGCATGTAGTAGGGAGCTGCGGGTTGTGTTCCGCCACCCAGCTCCCGCCACCGGCTAGCTTTACCCAAAATAACAACACACAAATTGTATTCTTTTAAACACTGCTTGGCCCATTATATCTAGCCTTTTCTTGGCTAACTCTTACACCTGGACTAGCTCATTTCTAATAAAGTGTTACGTCCATCCTGGGCCGGAGCTTGATTGCATCTGCCTCAGAGAGCAGAGCTATTGCATCTGCCCAGGAGAGGGTAGCATGGCGTCTCTGAGCTCACTTCCTCTTCCTCCCAGCATTCTGTTCTGTTTACTCCACCCACCTATGTTCTAACCAATAAAGTGGGCCAAGGCAGTTTCTTTATTTTTTAATCAATGACCTTCCTCCATCAAGTGCAAGGGGCCTGGTGAAGACCTGAGTAGGCCATGTGTATGTGGCCTCAGCCTGTGTGAGTTCATATGAGCTTTACTTGTGTTGGTTTAGAGGACCTTGATTGCTTGGTAACCTCCATTCCTTTTTGCTCTTGTGCTCTTTCTGCCTCCTCTTCTGCAAGGTTCTCCGAGCTCCGAGGAGAGGGATTTGATGAAGACATCCCATTTAGGGTTGAGTGTTCCAGGGTCTCTTGCTCTCTTCTCAGGTCTTCTCACACTCACACTGCACATTGTTCAGCTGTGTGTGGCTCTATTTGTTCCCATCTGTTTCAAGTGGAAGCTTCTCTGATGACGGCTAAACAAGGCACTGATCTATGAGTATAACAGATTATCATTAGGGGTCGTTTTTATCACTATAATTTTTTAGACCAGTAGTATTTGTTTTTGTCTCATGTTCCTGAGCAATCTAGTCTCAGATTCTTGGTCACCCAAACAGTGTTGAGTATGTGTTCCATCTCATTCAGTAGGCCATAGATCAAATCAGGCATTGGTTGGTTATTTCCACAATCTTTGTGCCACCATTGCAATAGCATATCTTGCAGGTAGTGTAGTCATTGCAGATAAAGGATTTGTGACTAGCTTGCTGTTTACATTTCTCTTTTGATAGTGTGCAGTGTAGGCAGACTTTTCTTCTGAATTAACCACATGGAAACTTCTTATTAATTATAAATTCTCTGCCAATAGCTCAGATTTGTTACTAACTCTTATAACTTAAATTAACCCATTTATATTAATCTACCTTCTGCCACGTGGATCATGGCTTTTCCTCTCCTCCAGCATGTCTTGCTTCTTTGGTGTCTCTTGTCAACACACCAGATTCCGCCCTTCTTCCTCCCAGTGTCTTTAGTCTGGTTTTCCTGCCTAACCTTATACTGTCCGGCAAATGTTCAGTCAGTTTCTTTATTAATCCAATCACAACATAACTTACACAGTGTACAAAAGGATTGTTCCACAGCAGTGTAGAGTACCTACAATATATATACACAGCTATTTTCCAATGCTTTAATTATCCCGAGTCCCTCTTTTTTCTTCTTCCTCTCAAACTATTGGTATATCCTTTGTTATCCCAGGTGGAGCATTTTTTTAATGCTCTTAAGGACGCTCCCGTGTGGGTTCTTTTCCTAGTTAAGGGGGTTCTGAGTTAGGAAATACAGAGACAGGTGCCTAATGCTAGTTCTTCAAGCAGTTGTCATACTGGTCGGAGTAGACAAACTCAGTTCTTTGAAAACAAGCCATGCTGTCTGTTTTTGAACTAAGTGGTCAGGGCCCCTCATTGGACCACAGACTATTATTTTCAAAAGTGATGTCACTGAGCCAGGTATGGAGTGAGCTATGTGAAAGTGAAAACACTGAAAGCTATTCCTCAGTTTTTCAATTGTTCCACTCTAAGGTCAGATTGGTTACTGCAATCCTTTGACTGGTTTCCAGAGTTGCTAAAGTGGTCATTCTTGATCATTTTCCCTCCGATTTTGGTCTTCTTGTGGAGGAACAGAATCCAGCTACTCTACCCTTTTAGATGACATCTTCTATGCAATATGTTTTTGGTTTAGCTCATATTTGTTCTGTATAAAAAGATTTGTATACATTTTCTATATACCACACACCATCCTTAGCGGTTTGATTTTATTTAACCTTCAGTAGATTTATGAAAGCAGTGTTATTGTCTTCATTTCGTAAGGAGAAAAAAGACTTCAAGAATAATTAGTTGACACTGGCAGAGAGAGATGCAAATGAGCTTGAACTCAGATCTGCATGGTTACTAACCTCAGGTTGTTAACCACGAGGTTAAACTAATATATTAATACAGCTAATCAGGGATAATAATATGTGTTAGGTGACCTATTTCTATGCACAACTTTATGAAAAAGTGATTAATTTTCCTCTGTTTATGTGAGAAATAGTTTTGAGTTGCTACCTCTCATCTATGCCTTACTTGTGTAGGCGTAGGTGTAGGCGTAGTGTAACTGTGTGGCGTGACTGAAAGGACGCTAAAGAGAAACTGAAGAGCAGCTGGCAGCCTAGCGCGCGCGTGCCCATGGCTGGAGCCCTAGCACTATTAACAAACAGCAACTAAAGAAAAACTTTAGCAGCAGCAGCAGCAGCAGTAGCACAAATGGTACTAACAACATCCTCACCGTGCTCCAAATGCTGCACTATAGTCCTGCAGAACAAATACACAATGGCTACTCATGCTCCCTGCAAGATTTTGATTGTTTTTCTCTTTAGTTCGAAACTAGGAGTGACTAGGAGAGTGCCTGAGTATGTCACTCATGGCTGAGTCTCCTCTTCATAGGTGTACTCCAGTTATCCTTAATTCCTAGCTTACATGTCTTCCTTTATAATTCCTATTTTATTTCTTTTAACTTAAAATGATATGTATGCTGGCATGATACTTTAAAGAATTTCTATGGCCTCAAATAGTCAAAGATAGCACTAGCAAATTTGTCATTTTATATATTCATTATTTTTGAGGTGAGGACACAATATATTCATTGTTTTTATAGTTTTTAAAAGGTCAATGTATTATTCTCTATAAAACAAATAGACTTCTTGAAATTTACTACAGTCTGGCTGTATAGTCTAGTAGCACATTGCCAGTCTCTCCCCTGCTCTGACCCACTTATTCTGTGCCAAGTACCACTTTAGTCTCTGCTTCTAAACTTTCAACTCTTTGAGAGTCTGCATATAAAAGACATCTTTCAGAATTTGCTTTCCTGTTCCTGTATTATTTAGCTTAATGTTCTTTAGGTTCACCCAAGTTGTTGCAAATGGTTTTTTTTCTTATCATGTATATACATTTTCTTCTATTAATTTTTTGAAAATGTCATACATGAGTACTTTATTTATATCATTCTCCCTTCTCTCTCTTCCCTCCAAAGCCTCCCAAGCTCTCCTCCCTCAATTATTCAAATTCATGACTTTTTATTCACATATATACATATATATACACATATATAATATATATTTAGAAATATAGCTTTTTGACTTTAGTATTGCTTGCATGTGTGTGTTTAGGACTGACTGCTTAGAATTGGAACAGGACTGATCCAATAGCAGACTTATTCCATTCTCTCAGCAATGTTTAATTGCCTACAGCTCTTTATTTAAGGGTGGGTCTTTGTGAAATTTTCCCCATCCATGTTTGAATGTTAATAGATGTTGTCATTTTTTTCATGTTTTGTTTAGGCTACCATATTGTTGAGTTTTATGGATGCGGCTTCCCTGAAATATATAGGTAATATAGTCTTGAAGCAGATACCTGTTCCTCTGACTCTTAGAATCTTCTGCCCCTCTTCCTCAATGGTCCCTGAACCTTCAGTGTAGGGTTCGTGTTGCACATGTATCATTTGAGGTTGTGCCCCCAAGAGTTGATTAATGCGCCAATTTTGTAATGAATATGAGAATGGAGATGGTGACTGAATTTCTCTTAGATATATACTTGGCAATGGGACTGCTGGATCATATGACAATTTTATGTTTAATTTTGAGAGCTCTCCATGTTGTTTTTCACAATGGCTATATTAATTCACATTCCCACCAACAATTTGTTCAGTTTTGCTTTTGTTGCTAATACTCTTGAATCTCATCTAAAAAAGAAAACAGTCCTTATTCAGACTAAAGCAGTAATGTGTTGTCCATTTTTTCATGGTTTTAGGTCTTTCCCTTAAGTCTGCAATCTATTATGAGTTGTGTTTAATACATGGCACTTTACCTTCATTCTTTTATATGTGGATAACCAGTTTTCCCAACATTATATATTGAAGGAGCTAGTTTTTTGTGTGTGTGTATTTTGGTGCCTTTGTCACTAAATCAGATGGTTGTAAATGCCTGTAATTGCTTCTTGGCTCTCTCTTCTGTTCCTTTGATCTATGTGTATTACTACACCAGCGTTATGCTTTTCAAGTGATTATTGTCTTGCCGTATATTTTGAAACCAAGTGCATAGTGCCTTCAAGTTTGTTTTTTTTCACTCAATATTGCTTTAGCTATTTGAAATATTTTATGGTTCCAAATGAATTTTAAGATTCTTTTCTTTTTCCATGAGAATGCCATTTGTATTTTGGTAAGGATAACATTGAATCTTAGCTTTATATCATATGCATATTTTTACTGCAAGACTGCAGGAATTCTTTAATCTATGGGTATGTTTCGCTGTTTCTTTCTTTCTTTTTCTTTTTTTAGTTTTTCGAGACAGGGTTTCTCTGTAGCTTTGGAGCCTGCCCTGGAACTAGCTCTTGTAGACCAGGCTGGCCTCGAACTCACAGAGATCCGCCTGCCTCTACCTCCCGAGTGCTGGGATTAAAGGCGTGCGCCACCACCACCCGGCTTCAGTGTTTCCTAATATTTCTTTCATAGTTATTTTATAGTTTTCACTTCTCTGGTTAAATTTACTTTTATGTATTATATGGGATTATTTTCTTCATTCCGTTTTCAGATAGTTCCCTATTAGTATTTAGAAATAATACTGATTTTCATATGCTGATTTTGTAACCTGGACCAATCAGATTATACAATTCTAATAAATTTTGATGAACTGATTAAGGTATATATATATACCTTAATATAATATATATGATCATGTTTCTTTTACAGTACGGAACCTATTATTTCTTTCTCTTTCATAATTCTTTTGGCTGGGACTTACAGTACTGTGGTAAACAAAAATAGCAAAAGTGGCCATCCTTTTGTTCTAGATCTCAGGGCCAAGTGCTTTCAACTTTCTCTCATTCACCATGTTAACTGTGGGATTGTTCTACATGGTTCTTATTGTGTTATGGTATTTTTTATAGGTAATTTATTCAGCGTTTGTTACATTGTGAATTTTTTCAAATGTTTATTTTTATATTGATGGAAATGATACATTTTTCCTTCATTCTGTTAAAGTGATATACTATGTTTAATGATTTGCATGTGTCAAATCATCCTTGCATCTCTGGGATGAATACCATTTAGTCATGATGAATTATTTTTCAAAGTGCTATTAGATTCAGTTTTCAAGTATGTTGTTGAAGATTTTTTGCATTAATAGTAATCAAGTATTGGCCTATAGTTTCTCTATTTGCTTGGTTTTGATATTAACATAGTATTAGCTTAGAAGAATGAGTTTGGGAAGATTCTTTTCTCTTTAATTTTTAGAAGCAGCTTGAGAAGAATTGTTATTAGCTTTTTGGACAGTATAATTCAACAAGGAACTTTTCAGGTTCTAGGCTTTTCTTTGATGGGGACATTGTGTTACTAATTCCAATCTCTGTCTTTGATGTAGGCATTTACTGCTATAAATTTCTCTCGTACAACTGCCTGTAGGTTTTGGAATGCTATGTTTTTGTTTTCATTTGTCTCAGGATGTTTTACATTTTTTAGTAGTCTGTAGTTTGTGAATGTTTTGTTTCATTTAGATGTGTATTTTCAGAAAGCTTCAGAAGTTCCTCTTATGGAATTCTAGCTTTCTACCATGGTGGTCAGAAAATACACTTGATTTTGATCTTCTTCAGTTTGCTGAGACTTGGATTATGCCCTAACTCATGATCTAGTGTTGATAATATCTGTATTCTTTAGATGGAAATTATATGGCATAATGAGTTTTGTAGATACAGACTGCATGAATGTAAATTCTAGTTCTATTTTTTACTATTCCTGTGACTTGTGGCAAATTAGTAACCCGGCTGTGCTTCAGTTTCTTTCCTAAGAGATATGATGAAGTTATCTGTTTCATAATAGCACAGAGTTCCTAGTGTGCTTGAGGATTAGATGAGCTTGCAAATTAAAAGCATTAAGACCTGTGCCTGGCACATTTAAAAAGATTGGTTACCGCTATTATTATAAAAGTGAGTAGGAAAAACCTCACACTTTGCTTAGCAGGATTTTCTTGGTTACTTCATTATCACCTTCTTTCCCCTACTTACTTGCCTTGGTGACTACTATGGGGTGCATCTCATTTCAGAGGCTTCTGTTATTTTTTCATTTGATCTTGTTAGGGTGATCTTAAATAAAAGGAAAAAGAGAAAATTGAATTGTTTTCCTATTGTATCTCTTTCTGATCACTTCTTCAAGTCTCCTTGATCACAGATAGAATGAAAATATACAGATTGGCAATCTTCATCAAAATTGAAATTAGATAAAGAGCTTTAGTCCTTGTACTAAAAGTGTTTTTGTTTCTTAATTATTTTTTTTAATTTATTTTGCAACCGGACTGTAGTTTCCCCTCCCTCCTCTCCTCCCATTCTATCCATCTGCCTCCCCTCTTTCCCCTTCCACTCCTCTTCTGTTTCTGTTCATAAAGGGGCAGGCCTCCCATGGGTGTTAACAAAGTATGGCATATAAAGTTGAGGCAGGATTAAGCTCCTTCCTTTGTATTAAGGCTGGGCAAGGCAACCCAGTATGAGGAGTAGGCTCCCAAAAGCCAGCTCAAGCATTAGGGACAGGCCCTGATCCCACTGCTAGGAGTCCCACGAATCGACCTAGATATGCAATTGTCACAGCTATGTAGAGGGCATAAGTCGGTTCCATGTAGGCTTCCTAGATGTCAGTCCCAGAGTTCAGTCCAGTGCTTGGCTGTGGATCTCTGTATTTGTTTCCATCAGTCACTGGATGAAGGCTCTCTGATGACAATTAGGGTAGTCAACAATCTGATTACAGGAGATGACCAGTACAAGCACCCTTTCCACTACTGCTAGGAGTTTTAGCTGCAGTCATCTTTATGGATTCCTGGGAGGTTCCCTTGTACCAGGTTTCTACCTGACCCCAAAATGTCCTCCCCTATCAAGACATTGTTTTCATAACTCTCCCCTTCCTTCCTGCCCCCAAACCACCCAATCTGATCCCTCATGTTCCCACCCCCACCCCAATCCTTTTCCCCAGTTTACCCAGGAGATCTCAAATGATATCCAGTATTAAAAACTGTCTAAAGTCGATATTAAAGTGAAAACAACTATAATAAAAGCAGAATGCATAATTCTATTATTAAAATCCTTATCCAGATATAGAACCTTCAGCTACAGTGACGAACAGCATTGCTCATTCATTTACTGTTGTTAAAACTTCAAAGCTTTTCTGTACCTACAAAGAGAAAAGACAGACAGACATGCACCACTCAATTGCAGCATAACTTTATACAGAGAAAGACCCGTAGTGAGGGTTTCTAGCTTAGGGGTCAGAACTCATCATCCACTTACAAGCTGGGGTGCCTATAGTGCAGGAAAAAAAATGGTAAGGAGCAGGGCACTCAAATCTTTACATTTTTGGCTTATGGCATACCCTTGCTGGGGTAGCTGGTGATGTAGGCAATGTAATTAGTTCAAGTCAATCAGGTAATGGGTAAGCATCTCTTGTGGTCAGCCCTTACTGGAGTTGGTATTACAAGAAGTCTAGAATCTCTAGAAAAACAAATGACACTAAATTACTTTAGTTCAAAGAATTATCATTTTTTAACCAAAATGGAGGAATTTCCAAGATGATGTGGTCATGACTAATGACCTTGAATGGAATGTCATATAATTCTCCCAGTGTTTCTGTAAGTGAACAAGGACAGATGTGATTGGCCTCTTAAATAATGACCTAAAATGGACTGAGGTGTATGTAAAATAAAATTACAATAAATTTTGTCTGTCTGATTATTCTCTTTAAGATACTGAAGAGTCTTATTGTTTAAGTATATTTTGTCCATCATATAGAATAGAATTTCATCCACTGGAGATATTTCTGTTTGTTTGTTTGTTTTGTTTTTTTTACAACACTACGAGCCATGTAAATTGAAGTTCTTCTCATGTCTACTTTGTATTCTAATGGACCTATTCCACCCCCAGCCTTTGACCTCACATTCATAGGATGCTCTTTTCCTCATCCTTGACATTGAAAATTGATTAGAATTCCTCACTCTATGAACTGAGCTAACCAATTATATTTTTTTTTGAAGAAAGATCCAGTTGCTAGCCCATAGCTTCTACTTCATTATTATGGTCTCATAATAGTTCAGGAGTGCCTTTTTTTCTGAGTCGTGGACTTGACATGCTCCTTACATTGACGAATGACACGCAGATGGGAAGATCAATGTGCTATGCTGAGCCTGGGCATTCAGAATTGCATTTCTGCTCATTCCCTTATATCTCTGTCATCTTATAATAAGAAACTCTGGACAACATCTGCCTCTATAATTTGATTCTTAGAATGTACACACGTGAAGCAGAGTGGACCAGCTGAGTCAGTTGAGCTGATTACCACCTGAGTCTTCAGAGATCATGGGAATCGGTAGTCAAGTTTTGTCACTGTCGTTTCCAACTATCTTCATTGAAGACTAGAGACCACAGTCAGTGTATAGAGTCCTCTTCAGCCAGCAGCTTCTGTAGTAGACTTGTCTGCCATTTGGGGTTGTATCTGTATAAGTAAAGGATAACAATCTATAGTGAGAAGAAAGAAGTAGAACATAAAATTAGCAAAGACAAACACTGTAGCCTTCAGCTGCTCTCTAGTTTCAGCTTTGGTAAGGCCTGGAAGTGTAGTAGTCAGTCGCAGAACCCTGGCAATGCACTGAGTTTCCTGGATGGGCTTCTAATCTGTGGAAAGAGAATGACCAGATGACCATTGGGCTATGTTCCGGAAGTTGAAATGCCACACGGTTCCTTGAATTTAGGCAACACTGTTAGCAATAGGAGGAAGAAGCAACAGCAGAACATGATCTCTGCAAGCTTTCCTTGAGGCTGACTCATTTGAAAATGAAACCAGTTACTGTTTTTCTGTCTGACAGTAGGATTGGTCTAAAAGCCTATGTATGGAGTAGCCAGGCCTACACTGTGTGAGCGTGTGTGTGTGTGTGTGTGTGTGTGTGTGTGTGTGTGTGTGTGTGTGCTGGGGGAATCAGAAGTTTTCAGAGACAAGTAAAGTGGATGAAAAGAGTATTTGTTATTTTTTCTATTTCCCTTTCTCACATTTCCCCTGAAAATGTTCTCATCAGGAAAGCAGTCCACTATTTAACTTCCCTCTGTACTCAGCCTACTGAGACAGCTACTGTCTCTTTACCAGACTCAGAAGCAACAGCCTGGCCATCACATCCCTGATTCTTTACTTTGTCCACATAACAAAGTAGATTGAACCATTGGAGCACTCTTGCCTGACCCAAAGTATATCAAGTATACAAAGTATATTTGGATGAGTCTGATCTTGACCATGAGGGTGTGCACATGCTGAAGACCTCACAAACAAAACAAGTTCATTTCTGCAGCAACAGTGATTGGTTCCATCTCAAGTGAGGGGCCCCCAGTCAGGGCAACTGTAATCCTTGCTGGGATTTTTTTCTTCCACTATTGGCCAAACAATGTTGCAATTAATATGTTTCTGTGTGACTATTTGGGTCTGGGCATCTGGGAAACAAATGAGCAGTCTCCGACATGGATACTCTCCTGTCTTCTCTGTTAAACTAGTTTGAGTTAAGGTTTGATCACCTCCAGCAGTCTGAACTAATTTGGAAGGACCACTGAGGCACAGAGAAGTCAGATAATTTAGGCACTCCATCTGCTTTTTTGACACAATACACAATTCCTTAAAGCTTAGAAGAGAAATGTGCACTGAGCACTATGAATGCAAAACGAAAATGGCCAAATATGACAAAGACTGAAGCAAAAGCATTCAGCCATAATTCACTTTACATTCCAGCCATCAGGTGTAGTTTTTTTTTTCCTTTGGGAAACCACCACTCACCTCCCAAATAAATACACGGAGACTTATTCTTATGTATGAATGCTTGTTTCTAGTCATCTTTTCTAACTTATTAAACTATCCACTTTCTCTTTAACTCTATTTTGCCTCTGGACTTTTTACCTCCCTTCATTCTATATACCTTTCTTTCCTTCTTAGTCCATGGCTGGCTGTTTGGCTGGGTGGCTGGCCCCCAGCATCCTCCTATTCTTTTCCTTTTCTTGCTCCTCCTTCTTTCTTTTTTTTCAAGCCTAGATGTCTTCTCCTATTTATTCACTCTGCCTGGAAGCCCCATCTATATATTCTGCCTAGCTATCAGCCATTCAGCTCTTTATTAGACCAATCAGGTGGTTTAGACAGGCAAAGTAACACAGCTTTACAGAGTTAAACAAATGTGACATAAAAGAATGCAACACATCTTTGCATCATTACACAAATATTCCACAGCACAAACTAATGTAACACATCTTCCCCTAACACAACAAACAGGTAGTTTGCTTTAAGGCTCTTAAGACTTGCTATGCTTTTGCAACATGGATAGCAGGTACCATACAGACTGACTCAAATCTTACCTTCAGCACTTACTGGGTGAAGCTTTTTCTCTTAGTGGAAACTTCATTTACAAAATAGTCTTAAGAGTCAGGCTTACTTCTCATAAGTGTTTCAGGAATTAAATGGGTCAGTTTACACAGAGATTTCAGAATAATATTTGATAAATATACCATAATATTTCTATTACTATTTCTTACATTTGATATGTTGATTTGATAGAGGACAAGATGGTATATGTGTGCAGGCTCAAGAAGATAGTCAAGGTTTAAAAGCAAGAGGAAATGAGTAAGCCACTAGTAAATAGAGCTCCGAAAACTCTTGGGTATTTGCTCTGGTATGTGTTTGGTGTCACATGGGGGTTTGGTATCTGGTTGGGGGGTTGGTATCAGAGCATACAGATAAAACACTGAAGACAAGTGAAGGACCTGCTTAAGGCCAAACATGGCTTATAGGCAGGGCAGGAAATTGTGTCTCAAACTTGTGATTTAATTATGTTTTCCAGGTCAGCATAGTGGTATATATGTATAGTATACAGAGTATAAGTGATTTGAGGGCCGGAAACTTTGTTTATTACCCTGAGTAGTTGAAGAATTATTAACTGAATAAACGGGTCTGACACAAATGTCTCTTTCTTCACAGTGGCTGCTTTTTTATGGGTTACTCCATAACTAAAGAATAACCCTTCTATTGTGATTGGGGATATTTTTGCTTGGAAAAGGTGGAAGCTGGCTTTCCTTTACTGACCTAGCCTCTGAAATCAGAAAACATGAATTCTAACATGTCCATCTGGCACAGGTGAGTCCCATCTGTCTAGGCTAAACATGAGAGGATATAGACACTATCTCTTGATGGTCAGATTATCAAAAACATTGTGACCTTGGAAATAAAATATCTACAATGACCTTCCTAGGTTCATTCTTTAAGAACTTCTTAAGCCCTGCCCAATTAAATTGACCCTCCAAAGGTGGTCCTTCCCCAGGTCACTTGATGGGATGGCTCACTAAATTACCTTTTTTGTTTGAGCTCCTTCCACATACACTCACTTTGGGCTGCTGCTTGACTTTAGCTCAGGCCACCAGTGAGTCATGAATTTTGCATGTGTGTGGCATGATCTTCCTCTTTTTTCCATGCCCACATTCATTCTCTGTCTCCTTGAGTATGCTGAAAGTGAGACTCCATGCACTCGTTGCAGTAGCAATTCTGGAGTGAGACTTACCAGGCTGCCCCAACTTAAGTGCCCACAGAGACTTCCTCTCAGTTCACTCCACACCCCACAGCTACTATCTCTACCTCCCAGGGCCTCTCTAAACCATTTGGTTAAGATAGGAAACTTTCTGTGCTAAAGTGTGTTAAAGGGAGGGTGAGCTGTTGAAAAATGGGAGCTATCTGTGCTGCTAAGAACGATGGAAGTTCAGAGGAAACTTGCCGGTTTCCTGTAGAAACCCTGCCTAAGGGGAAAGTCAGCATGCCTGGTCAGCAGTCTCTGGCCAGTGCTGATTCAGACTCCAGTGACTGTTTCAGGAACTCCCTGGAAAGAAGACATAATGTGGAGACATACTATAGTTAAAAATTATCAAAGCAAACCAAAACACACAAAAAGTACAACGTGCAAATCAGTTCCACAAATCTTGGCATCACTATATTTACTATTTTCAATTTTTGAAGGAATTTGGTTCATTGCCAAAATAACCTAAAACAGTAGAAACATATTAGTTATTAAGAACCAGTTAGATAGGAAGCTGCCAAACTGTAAAGCAAATTTAGACACATTAAAGAAAAATAAACCAAATTATTTAAAGAGATCACAAACTTCTTGAACCTTTCTAAATATAATTATGCTACAACCAGCATAAATCATTCTGCCACAAATGCAATCTTAAGATAGGACTAAGCAACAACATTTAAGCCTCAAGGAAAATATTTATGAACAGTCTAAAAGAGAAATAATGGTAATTTATTAGATAGGCTAGGAAATGAGATTTAAAGGAATATTATTTTCAAACTATATGTTGTAGTTAGAGTATCTCTAAAGCTTAGAGCAAAAAGTAAAACAATAAAATTAAATTTAAAAATCATGAAATTAAAAAGCCAGTCCGTAGGCGCTGAAAGATGTGGTAATTATACCCATTGTGGTTAAAGGTATAGGTAATTCATTTTAAGTAACAAACCACTGTATTTCTTTCCTTAAATCTCACACACACACACAAAAAACAATTTCAGTAAGATAAGAAACACAAAATTGGGTGGGGGGAAAGGTTGATTCCACTTTTTTTTTATCACCTCATGGCCCAAATCAAAAAGATTGAAAGACTGATTGCTCCATTTGTGAAAAATGAGCTGACCAAGAAGAGGGGATTCACCCTTTTTTAGAAACAATCTAAAATCTCTTGGTGCCTTTCTTAATTATACCTCATCTGAGAGCAGAGAAGCTGTGGGGGGCACTAATTTGGGAGTCACTCTTGAACTGTTCTGATGATGCAGAGAGACAATGAAACGTTGATGGGAGAGGTTTGCTTTGTCCTCTTGTCTCTGATAACAACAGAAAAAGTGTTCTGCATGGTGCCGAAGGAAACTAACATTTGCCATCAGGATGTGAAGGGGCTGTTGAGCTGAAGACCATCAAAGCTCAGAGGAACGATCTGCCTTCAGTGTCTGTTCTGAAAACAGGGCAGAGATTCACAGAGACAAAATGTCTTTCTTCCTTCTCTTTTCTTTTGCTGAAAACAGGGTGTAAATTCTCTTGTGCATTCTTTTATCAGCTCAGAGAAGGCTCTAGAAGAATCTGCCAACCTAATTTCTTCCCACATTGCCCTCCATTTGGAAGCCTCGAGCTGTTTTTCTTTTGTACTGACACTTCTCAAAAATGTACTGCTTTGTGCTGAAGAGGAAATCCAGGTGGAAGTCTAAGCCACTGATTTGAATTACTTTTGGATGGTGCCTTCTTCCATGTGGTAAGGACTGAGTGTGTTAATAAATTAGCTGGTTTTTCTCTAGGTAAATCTGTCTTTTGTTACAGGATTCTATCTCCACCACAAATTGACTAAGGTCAAGGAAATGTTATATATTTTCTCTTCTTCATGGGAAAGCCTATAGCTTTCCTAACTTTGGATGGCTGCCTTATGTTAGAGAAAGTTAGTTTGAGAAATCATTGCTAAAGGATTTGACATTCTTGATTAAGAATTTCAGTTGTTAGGGGCTCCTTGTAATGCTGGACTCAAAAGGAGAAGAATTACATCAGATGGTGAAAAATCTAGTCCTCTTTGCGTCCAAACTCAGTAATAAACTCAAAAGATATAGGTGCCGCCTTATATGACCTGAAATGGACCCATTTGTAGTGGAGCCCTGTATTAGTGGAGTCAGCCTGTAGGTTTGGTCGTGGAGAAAGGAGGCCTCTGCTGCTTGCTCAAGGTTGTTGGACTGACTCCTGCAGGTTCAAAAGGACCTTCCTCAAGCCCAGGTCCTTTAAGGAGCAAAGCAGTGCACTTCATCACAGTAGACTCAATGTCAGTTTGGGCCTTTAATTTAAGAATCTGTTTATGGTTGGGGAAATGGCTCGATGGGTGAGAGCACTTGTATGCAAGCATGAGTACCTAAGTTCAAATCCCCAGAATCCATGTAAAAAGATAGGCATGGCTACACATCCCTGTAACCCCAGCACTGGCAGTTAGGGATGGAGGAGATAGGAGGATCTCTAAAGTTTGCTGGTTGCCAGCCTAGCACCAGATTCAGTGAGAGACCCTGTCTTAAGGGAATAAGGTGAAGAGCGATAGAAACCTGGATACTGAATATCCTCCTCTGACCTCTGCACACAAGCATGTGTGCATATGTTCCCCCCACCGCACACACACATGCACATAGACCTCCACACACAGTAAGGGAAGTCAAAGAAAAGCAAACTGTTTACATAGGTGGTCCCTCAAATAACCATTACCCAGTCACTAAGCATGCTCAGAAATGCCTGCAATTTCATCTTATTATACTTCCTGTCCCAGACTCCATGTCAACATGAAAAAAATCTTGAGGTTCAATTTGGGGTCAGTTGAGGATTTATTTGGGGGATTTTATAGGGTCCTGGGTGAATGAAGGAAGCAGTAAAAGAGGGTGTATAAATGCAGGGGCAGGTAGGCACTACTTTCTTTTTTTTTATTGAGAAAAGGAAAAAAAGTTTCCCCTTCCTCCCAGCCTCCCATTTCCCTCCCCCTCCTCTCAACCTTCTCCCCCTCCCCACACTCCTCTCCCCCTCCCTCTCCAGTCCAAAGAGCAGTCAGGGTTCCCTGCCCTGTGGAAAGTCCAAGGTCCTCCCCCCTCCGTCCATGTCTAGGAAGGTGAACATCCAAACTGGCTAGGCTCCCACAAAACCAGAACATGAAGTAGGATCAAAACGCCTTGCCATTTTCCTTGGCTTCTCATCAGCCCTCATTGTCCGCCATGTTCAGAGAGTCTGGTTTTATCCCATGCTTTTTGAGTCACAGTCCAGTTGCCCTTGGTGAGCCCCCAAGAACAGCCCCACTGTCTCAGTGGGTGGGTGCACCCCTCGTGGTCCTGACTTCCTTGCTCATCTTCTCCCTCTTTCCGCTCCTCATTGGGACCTTGGGAGCTCAGTCCAGTGCTCCAGTGTGGGTCTCTGTCTCTATCTCCATCCATCACCAGATGAAGGTTCTATAGTGATAAGCAAGATATTCGTCAGTATTGATATAGGATGGGTCGTTTCAGGTTGCCTATCCTCATCTATACAAGGAACTAACTGGGGACATCGCCTTGGGCTCCTGGGAGCCACTCTAGGTTCAAGTCTCTTGCCAGCCCTAAGGTGTCTCCCTTAACTAAGAATTGTGCTTCCATGCTCCCTTATCCAGCCTTCCTTCATCCCAATCATCCTGTTTCCCCAAGTTCCCCCCATCCTCCCCTTCTCACTTTTCTCTCCCCATCTCCTCTTACCCCCAACCCACCCCACCACCAAGATCCCACTTTTCTCCCCAGCAATTTTGTCTACTTCCCATAGGCAAGAGGATAACTATATGTTTTTCCTTGGGTTCAACTTCTTATTTAGCTTCTTTAGGTTCACCAATTGTAGACTCCGTGACCCTTATTTATGGCTAGAAACCAATTATGAGTGAGTACATCCCATGTTCATCTTTTTGGGTCTGGGATACCTCACTCAGGATAGTGTTTTCTATTTCCATCCATTTGCATGCAAAATTTGAGAAGTCACTGTTTTTTACCGCAGCATAGTACTCTAATGTGTATATATTCCACACTTTCTTGATCCATTCTTCCATTGAAGAACATCTAGGTTGTTTCCAGGTTCTGGTTATTACAAATAATGCTGCTATGAACATAATTGAACAAATGCTTTTCTCACATGATCGGCATCTCTTGGCTATATTTCCAAGATTGGTATTGCTGGGTCCAGGGGTAGGTTGATCCCGAATTTCCTGAGAAACCGAAACACTAATTTCCAAAGTGGATGCACAAGTTTGCATTCCCACCAGCAATGGATGAGTGTACCCCTTAGTCCACAGTCTCTCCGACAAAGGCTATCATTGGTGTTTTTTATTTTAGCCATTCTGACAGGCGTAAGATGATATCTCAAAGTTGTTTTGATTTGCATTTCCCTGAATGCTAAGGAGGTTGAGCATGACCTTAAGTGTCTTTTAGCCATTTGAACTTCTTCTGTTGAGAATTCTCTGTTCAGTTCAGTGCCCCACTTTTTAATTGAGTTAATTAGCATTTTAAAGTCTAGTTTCTTGAGTTCTCTATATATTTTGGAGATTAGACCTTTATCTGTTGCGGAGTTGGTGAAGATCTTCTCCCAGTCAGTAGGTTGCCTCTTTGTCTTAGTGACAGTGTCCTTTGCTTTACAGAAGCTTCTCAGTTTTAGTAGGTCCCATTTATTCAAAGTTACCCTTAATGTCTGTGCTGCTGGGGTTATACCTAGGAAGTGATCTCCTGTGCCCATCTGTTGTAGGGTACTTCCCACTTTCTCTTCTATCAGGTTCAGTGTGTTCTGGCTGATATTGAGGTCTTTAATCCATGTGGACTTGAGTTTTGTGCATGGTGATAGATATGGGTCTATTTTCATTCTTCTACAGGTTGACATCCAGTTGTGCCAGCACCATTTGTTGAAGATGCTTTCTTTCTTCCATTGTATACTTTTAGCTCCTTTATCTAAAATGAGGTGTTCATAGGTTTGTGGGTTAAAATTCGGGTCTTCTATACAATTCCATTGGTCAACTTCTCTGTTTTTATGCCAGTACCACACTGTTTTCATTACTGTAGCTCTGTAATAGAGTTTGAAGTCAAGGATGGTAATGCCTCCAGAAGATCCTTTATTGTATAGGATTGTTTCGGCTCTCCTGGGTTTTTTTGTTTTTCCATATAAAGTTGATTATTGTCCTCTCAAGATCTGTGAAGAATTATTTTGATGGGACCTTGATGGGGATTGCATTGAATCTATAAATTGCCTTTGGTAGAATTCCCATTTTTACTATGTTGATCCTCCCAATCCAAGAGCAGGGGAGGTCCTTCCATTTTCTGGTATCCTCTTCAATTTCTTTCTTCAATGCCTTAAGTTCTTGTCAAATAGATCTTTCACTTCCTTGGTTAGAGTTACCCCAA
This sequence comes from Microtus oregoni, assembly GCF_018167655.1. Classification (NCBI taxonomy): domain Eukaryota; kingdom Metazoa; phylum Chordata; class Mammalia; order Rodentia; family Cricetidae; genus Microtus; species Microtus oregoni. Next base: position 2,399,334 of record NW_024544726.1, read on the forward strand.
GATATTTTATGCTATTTGTGACTATCGTGAAAGGTGTAGCTTCTCTGATTTCCCTCTCTGCTTCCATATCCTTTGTGTACTTCAAATGGCCAAAAGACACTTAAGGTCATGCTCAACTTCCTTAGCGATCAGGGAAATGCAAATCAAGACAACTTTAAGATACCATCTTACACCTGTCAGAATGGCTAAAATAAAAAAAACACCAATGATAGCCTTTGTTGGAGAGGTTGTGGAGAAAGGGGTACACTCATCCATTGCTGGTGGGAATGCAAACTTGTGCAACCACTTTGGAAAGCAGTATGGTGGTTTTTCAGGAAATTAGGGATCAACTTACCCCTGGGCCCAGCAATACCACTCTTGGGAATATACCCAAGAGAGGCCTTATCATACAACAAAAGTATATGCTCTACGATGTTCATAGCAGCATTGTTTGTGATAGCCAGAACCTGGAAACAACCTAGATGCCCTTCAATGGAAGAATGGATGAAGAAAGTATGGAATATATACATATTAGAGTACTACTCAGCAATAAAAAACAAGGACTTCTTGAATTTTGCATGCAAATGGATGGAAATAGAAAACAATATCCTGGGTGAGGTAAGCCAGACCCAAAAAGAGGAACATGGGATGTACTCAGTCATATTTGGTTTCTAGCCATAAACCAAGGACATTGAGCCTTTAATTAGTGATCCTAGAGAAGCTAAATAAGGAGAACCCAAAGAAAAACATATAGGCATCTTCCTGAATATTAACCTTCATCAGGCGATGAAAGGAGACAGAGACAGAGACCCACATTGGAGCACCGGACTGAAATCTCAAGGTCCAAATCAGGAGCAGAAGGAGAGAGAGCACGAACAAGGAACTCAGGACCACAAAGTGTGCACCCACACACTGAGACAATGGGGATGTTCTACTGGGAACTCACCAAGACCAGCTGGCCTGGGTCTGGAAAAGCCTGGGATAAAACCGGACTCTCTGAACATAGCGGACAATGAGGACTACTGAGACCTCAAGAACAAAGGCAATGGGTTTCTGATCCTACTGCACGCACTGGCTTTGTGGGAGCCTAGGCAGTTTGAATGCTCAACTTACTAGACCTGGATGGAGGTGGGGGTTCCTTGGACTTCCCACAGGACAGGGAACCCTGATTGCTTTTTGGGCTGAGGGGGGGGGACTTAATGGGGGAGTGGGAAGGAAATGGGAGGCAGTGGCAAAGAAGAGACAGAAATCTTTAATAAGTAAATAAATTTAAAAAAAAGAGTGCGACTGATTTTTTGGAGTTGATCTTGTATCCTGCCACATTACTAAAGCTGTTTATCAGCTATAAAAGTTCTTTGGTGGAGTTTTTGGGGTCGCTTATGTACACTTTCATATCATCTGCAAATAACGAAAGTTTAACTTCTTCCTTTCCAATTCGAATTTCCTTGATCCCATTATGTTGTCTTATTGCTATTGCTAGAACTTCAAGCACTATATTGAAGAGGTATGGCGAGAGTGGACAGCCTTGTCATGTTCCTGAATTTAGTGTGATGGCTTTGAGTTTTTCTCCGTTTAATTTGATGTTAACTGTTGGCTTGCTGTATATAGCTTTTATTATATTTAGGTATGACCCTTGTATCCCTAATCTCTCCAAGACTTTTATCATAAAGGGATGTTGAATTTTGTCAAATGCTTTTTCAGCATCTAATGAAATGATCATATGGTTTTTTTCTTTCAGTTTATTTATATGATGGATTACATTGATAGATTTTCGTATGTTGAACCAGCCCTGCATCCCTGGGATGAAGCCTACTTGATCATAATGGATAATTTTCCTAATGTGTTCTTGGATACGGTTTGCCAGTATTTTGTTGAGGATTTTTGTGTCGATATTCATGAGTGAGAATGGCCTGTAATTCTCTTTCTTGGTTCAGTCTTTGTGCAGTTTTGGTATCAGAGTGACTGTAGCTTCATAAAAGGAATTTGGCAATGACTCTTCTGTTTCTATATTGTGAAATACATTAAGGAGTATAGGTATTAGGTCTTCTTGGAAGTTCTGGTAGAATTCCGCATTGAAACCATCTGGTCCTGGGCTTTTTTTGGATGGTAGGTTTTTGATAACAGCTTCTAATTCTTTGAGACTAACAGGTCTATTTAGGTTGTTCACCTGGTCCTGGTTTAACTTTGGTATATGGTATTTATCTAAAAAAAGTGTCCATTTCTTTTACATTTTCCAGTTTTGTGGCATACAGGCTTTTGTAGTAAGATCTAATGACTCTCTGAATTTCCTCTGTGTCTGTGGTTATGTCCCTTTTTCATTTCTGATCCTATTAATTTGCATATTCTCTCTCTGCCGTTTGATTAGTTTGGATAGGGGTTTATCAATCTTGTTGATTTTCTCCAGCTTTTTGTTTCATTGATTCTTTGGATTGTTTTCTGTGTTTCTATTTTGTTGATTTCAGCCCTCAGTTTGATTATTTCCAGTCTTCTACTCCTCCTAGGTGAGTCTGCTTCTTTTTTTTTTCTAGAGCTTTCAGGTGGGCTGTTAAGTCTCCAATGTGTACTTTTTCTGTTTTCTTTAAGTGGGCACTTAGTGCTATGAACTTTCCTCTCACGACTGCTTTCATAGTGTCCCATAAGCTTGAGTAGGTTGTTTCTTTATTTTCATTGAATTCGAGGAAACTTTATTTTCTTTCTTTATTTCTTCCTTGATCCAGGTGTGGTGCAGTAGTTGACTGTTCATTTTCCATGAGTTTGTAGGCTTTCTGGTGGTAGCATTGTTGTTGAATTCTAACTTTAATCCATGGTGATCTGATAAGATACAGGAGGTTACTAATATTTTTTTTTTAACTGTGGAAGTTTGCTTTGTTACCGACTATGTGGTCAATTTTCGAGAAGGTTCCATGAGCTGCAGAGAAGAAGGTATATTCTTTCCTCTTTGGGTGGAATTTTCTATAGATGTCTGTTAAGTCCATTTGATTCATTACCTCCATTAATTCTCTTATTTCTCGGTTAGGTTTCTGTCTGATTGACCTGTCCATTGGTGAGATAGGAGTGTTGAAGTCTCCTACTATTAGTGTGTGCTAGGCACTACTTTCTTATACTGACTTTTTGATTGCTTGTTTCGACTCTCTCAGTTTTTGACTTTGGTGGTAGCTGGCAGGTAGGAGTACAGACACTTGTTTGGTCTCTAGTCCACTCTCTTCCAGACCATGTGACCCAACATTCATTTGAAAGCTGACAAGCTTTAATGCAAATATCTTTCTTGATTTCCACTGTTCTTGTTCTTCCTTGAGTTTCATAAAATAGTCAAGTGGTGGGTTGAGGGAATGTGAAACTATGAGTCAGGTCCAAACTTTTACTCAAAACCCTTACATGGCTTCCACTTGTTCTCAGAATAACACTTACACATGTTTCTTTTGTTTCCTTCTAATCAGTCCAGACTCATTTTGAACCTCTCTCCATTGGTGATTTCCAACAGCATGCAACTGATGCAGAGTTTGAGGCTAGTGGAACTGAGAGACCACTGCTAGTCACATTTCAGTCACATCTACAGCTGAATCCTTGCGGTGGGATTACAAGTTGGTATCTGAGACATTGGTCATCTCTGCTGACCTTCTGCACAATAAGCCCCTTCTGCCAAATGGAGAGGCTGAGACCATACAAATTTTCTCTCATACAAGACAGTTGCAAACATAATTCCTAATATGTAATATAATTATCAAGCCACTTTCAGTTTAAAGCTATCAATACAGCCAACGTTATGTTAAACCTCAGAGTGCATCTTCACAAATGTGTGAATCTGAGATTTCCAGATTGCAATTATAATTTGACCCCAATAAATGTAATATTCTTTGTTCTTTACTGGGTTGACTTTGTTCTAGGTCAACACTAATAAACACTAATATTTTCAAAAGGAAAGCAGAAGAAAGATGGAACAGAAGAAGCCAAACTTCAATGAAGTTTTTTTTTTAAAAAAAAAAAAAAACTCTCTCCTAATCTAGTGCACAGTTCCAGGCTGAGGCTTGCTCATCAGAATGGCCCTATTCTTTGTATCCTTCCCTACTTGGTGTGATACATAAGTCTGGCAGGAACTTGGGTGAAATGGAATTCTGTAGTCCTAGCAGATGCTGGAGGCTCTGAAAGCTGGGGCAAATCTGTCCCCAGATATGGTCTCTGAGGATATTATTCTTTGTTTCCCATATTTCAGTAATATTTCAATACTTCCACAAAACTCAAATTTTGTATCTTTCTCTTGGACTTTTGTGCCTGATCTTCTTTTTCCTTGAAGCATTGCTTCCTCTGGCTTCCTTTATCTCCTATGCTTGCCAACTTACAGATCCCTCTAACAGCAAATTTCAGTTTGTAATTTATACCTTTAGAGGAATAGGATATTTGGTTAATTATTCTACACAATTATTTGCATATTTCTTATCTCCCTTACTGCATTGAAAGCTTCATGAGAGCAGAACTCAGTATAGTTTATCTTTGCAGGCCAGTAGTGCATCTAACACATGACAAATACTCCAGGAATGTTCATTAAGTGGACAACGAGTGATTGAAAAGGCAGCTAAGAAGGGGGCATAGTATTGAAAGAAGAACCAGGAAGCAGGAGGGGAATATCAATAGGAAGACACACCTATTTAACTCTACATTCAAAAAGCACATAAAACTGGCTTCTTAGAGATAAAGGGATATTAGTTTTCCCCATTCAAAAACATAGCATACCAGTCCTTTTATGAATTCCAGTCACCGGATGTTGAACTAAACACATATTTGATAAGCAGTGAGCCCAGGTTGAAGTAATAAGGGCGGCGGGGCTGCATTCCCAGCACCCGGGCCGCCTGCTCGGCTAGCTTATGCCCTGAAATAATTACACAGACACTGTATTCTTTCAAGCACTGCTTGGCCCTTTAGCTCCAGCACTTACAGGCTAATTCTCACATCCCGATCAACCCATCTCTAACAATCTGTGAGAACCGGTCTTACCGGGAAGATTCTAGCCTAGTCCATCCTGGGTTGGAGCTTCATGCCGGGAGCGGGGCATGGCGTCTCTCTCAGGCGTCTTCTAGCCTATGTCCATACTGGGTCGGAGCTTCATCCCGGGAGCGGGGCATGGCGTCTCTCTCAGGCGTCTTCTAGCCTATGTCCATACTGGGTCGGAGCTTCATCCCGGGAGCAGGGCATGGCGTCTCTCTCAGGCGTCTGCTCCCGAGAGGAGAGCTGTGTAGTCTCTGAGCTCACTTCCTCTTCCTGCCAGCATTTTGTTCTGTTTACTCCTCCCACCTATCCTCTAACCAATAAAATGGGCCAGGGCAGTGCCTTTATTAGCCAATTACCTTCCTCCATCATTTCCCCTTTTTCGGTTTAAACCAAAAAAAAGCTTTAACTTTCACATAGCAAAATTACATATAACAAAACAGTTATCAAGTAAAAGTTACATTAATCTTTATCATAACTAAGGAAAACTATAACTATAACCAACTATTTTTTAACTCCATCAAAGACTCCAGAAAGATACAATACTACATAAGCAAACAGGAAAAAAGCAACTTTTAAAACTCTAGAAATGATAGAGACATCTCGCTGCCTGGACAGTCACCCAAAGTTCCTCTATACCGTTGGGGCATCCATCTTCAGCCTTCAGACCCATGGTATCCAGCAGACATTTCCATAAAGCAGGAAAATTCAAAGTCAGTTCAGTCACTATCTGTTGTGTCCTGCAGAATGTCTCGCAGACTCTTTCATGAATCAGGAACCCCGAAAGATCATCTCACCCTAGGCAAGTTCAGTAGTCCTCTCTCTGCGGGTTCTCTGTGTCCAGTTTATGCAATAGTCCAGGCAAGAGCAGTTTCTTGCCCAAATGGCTATCAAACTCCATAACGAGCCTCTTCGATGCCCATCTTCCTCTTGAAGTAGATTGGTGCTGTCAGGAGCAGAGTGTCTCATTGTCATGAAAAGTCCTATTCTGTAATCTTTGAAAGACATGAAGAATGTCTATCTAAAATATATCTCTATATATCTAGAAAATCTAATTAACATGACTACAAGCTTTACTATTATCGATGATTATCCATTAACAACCTATATTTCTTAATTATACAGTACATATTTAAATGAACTACACAATCACAATACCTTAATCAAAATCAGAAACACATATACATATAACAAAATTGACCTTAAATCTCTATCAATAAAGCAAAATCTATACTAATGTAAATTATTCATACCTATATCATATCCCCCTTTAAATGTAAAAGAACATTTATAAACATTTTTTGGGAATATGGACACAGTTATTTCTCTCCAAACTGCTTCTTGCTGAATGGGGGTGTCGTTAATTAGGTCTTTCATGTTATAACCTGTGTGTTAGTTTCATCTAAGTTGGCAGTTGAGCAAAGCAATTTTCTGAAGGCGTGCACAGGAACCATTCAGGAGGACGTGGTCCATCATACCAAATTGGAATAGAAGAAATAAACAGCGTCTCATCCTCTGTGAAAACAAAATAAGGAACTCTTTTCCAAAGTATCATATCCTTAGATCCAAATTCAAGATATCTATGTTGGATTAGTTCAGCAGTATTTATAAATAAATATCTTTTAGCAGCTGTTGCTCCTTCCTCAGCATTCAAATAATTCAAAGAGAGCATAATAGCATACAGTATCAAGATTCTCTGTGTATTTTCCATCTTTGTACAGCTTTGTTTTAACCTCTATTTCGTTTATTTTTACTTTTAACTTTTTGCTTTTTGAGACAGGTTCTCTGTATCTTTGACCTGAAGTAACTCTGTAGACCAGGCTGTCTTTGAACTCTCAGAGATCCGCCTGTCTCTGCCTCCCAGGCATTGGGATTAAAGGTGTACACTACAACACCTTGAACTCACAGAGACCTGTTTGTCTCTGCCTTCTAGGCACTGGGATTAAAGGTGCGTGCTACCACACACAACAACTCTCTTCCTTTTTTTGTTTTTTACTTTAAGAACTTCAACTTTTAGTCTGCATATATTTTAACACTGTAAATCATTTAAATTTTTTCTTTTACTTTGACGTTCTCTCTACTGTATCTCTGTTTTTCTGACCACATGAGTCTTTAATGTACCAAGCAATATCAGTAGTACTAAAGCCGTGGCTTTGCCAGTTAGATCCATCATGGTATTTCTATCATGTAGTAGATCTATCATGGTATTTCTATCATACCATGATAGCTAATGAACAGTTCAGTCTAAATATATGCCATGATGACCATCCAAAAGCTTGACATTATGGAATCTTCCTTGCAAGGAACATGTTCCACAAGTGGAAAGAAGCAGCAAGTATAGTTACCATCCAGCCTACCTGCTGTGCCTAGTGGTATTTTCACATAGGAATTTTCCCCTAGTATTTCTCAAGAAAATTGCAATCTTTGGGAAATTATTGGCCTCAAATGGAAAACAAGGACAAGAAACCTGGCCTGCTGAGTGACAGATTAACATATTTATATATACAGGGTTTCACAGAAGAGAAGTAGTGACAATCCAATATTTCTTGCTTCTAGCTGTTGCAATCTAATAACTGTGTTTGCTAGTCTGTTAGCAGCTAAGGGTGAGTCAGACTTGCAAATAAAATAAATGTTAGTCAGTTTATACACATAGCATATTTTAAACAAATCCTATGAGTGCTGTTCCAAGAAATAACAAGATCAGAGAGGAATTAAGTCCTTAAGTTGGCAATTTGGATAAATAATTCTGAGTAGTGCTATTAAGTTTGCTAGGAGCCTTAACTGTTAAGTTCTTTAAATATTGTTTAATATTTGCCAGCATTTTCCAGATTGAATGTCTGCCACTGGCTTCAGCCTTTTGTAAATATTACACAATTTAACACTTTCTATTTATTAGAAGTTACTATAACTACTGATGAGTAAAGAATGGGAGGGTTACTGGAAGTATTGAAGCATTGCTTGTGATTTCAAAATTTCTCCCAGTGCATGGGAATTCTGACAAACCTTTTCTAATCCCCAAGCTCAGTTCTAGGAAATTGGAAGCAGTTACTTGGTATGAGTTTCAAGTTGTCACATCTTTCTCCTTCCCTCTCATCGCAAGTTCAATTAGCATCAGCTTCCCTTGTCAGCTTCCTTATGCTGACTCAGGCTGAGGTTCTAGCTTGAGTCTTTGCAGAGATATTATTTTCTCATTCTAGCTCTAGACCTCATCTTGGGCTCTAATGTCTTTGAGTGAGGCCTTCATATCTGTTTAGATCCTTCTAAATCTCCCCTCTTCACCATTGCCAGTGGACATTGGTTGCTTTCTGTAGCCTATGGGAAGACTGAGTTGTTACTGTTTCCCAGTTCGGTTACCTAAGGAATTGTGTGCTGGTAATTCCCTGTTTGTACTTTTGTTCAAGACCCAGATCCATTCTCTCTTCACTTCTAGGCCTTGTCAAAAGAAGGTAGCTTCTCATTAGAGTTGGTCCCATAGGCCAAATCCAATGCACCAGAACAGCATGTTCATTTATTTATGTGTTGTCTTTGGCTATTTTCATATGACAACGGAGTAAAAACTGTATGACTTACAAAACCTAAAACACTGATGTGGAAAATTAAGCAAATGCAAGGGCTCCAACCTCAGCACAGAGAACCAGGCCTCATGCTTTGATGCTAAGCTGTAGCGGCGTAAACGAATGCAGACAGATTGTAAATATATATATAGTTTTAATGTAGAAATAGACTTACAGAACCACCGTTTCCGTGGAGACCAGGAAAGCAGAAGAGACAGCTCGGAGCATGCTCGCCAAATTTATAGGCAGACATTAGCCCGAGGCGAACACGCCCCCTAAGGGGCGGGACTTATCCCTACATCTCCCCTTTTTGTCTAAATAAGACAGAACTAAACCAAATACAACTACCTACAATAACAACAAATAATAAATATAACAAACAATATTGAGAACAAAAGCTTTGCTAAACATTCTATCTCAAGGAGTCCAAATAATGTAAAGAGTAACTACAATTATATAAACTTCAACTCCATCAAAGATCTGAGAAGGGAATAAACACTACTCAACAAACAAGATATATCCAAAATGTGCAACAATTGACAGAGACAACTGACTACCTGGGCAATCACCCAAAGTCTCGTTTGCAATGTTGAGTCAACCAATTTTGGCTAAGGCCTAACATAACTGACATACAATTATTAAAGGCAAGGAACTTTTCAAAACTATCTTACCCTGTCTTGGCAGGATATGACAGTCCTGTTTTATCCATTGATGCACGCTCTGTATCTCTGTCAGTGGTTGAGGTATGGGCATTTCTTTGCACAAAGGCCAGTTCTGTCAAATAGAAAGGCTCCAGGTGGAGTGTCTTTGGTGCTCAACATTCTCTCGGGAATAGAGCGGTGTTGCCAGGAGCAATTGTGTCTCACTATCACGAAACTCTGAGTTAGATTAAAGGCTATTTTCTACAGCGCTTTGAAGAGGTTGAAGATTATCTATCTATACTGAGTATAATCTCTATATATCTAGAGAACCTGATTAGTCTGATTATAAATGACAAACTAAGATGACTATCTATATAATTCTCAATATCTATCTAACTTAAAGACTAAGACAATAAACAACTGTGTAACAAATGAGGATAATGACCTCCAAATATAAACACTGTACAAATATACATTGCAATATGGCAAATATATATCAATACACAAACATTATATAAGTATCTTAATCAGAGGTATAAATGTACATTGCAATATGGTAAATATATACTATATATATCAATACAATATATGTCAATACATAAAAATGTTTTAAACAGACATAGAAACATGCATGCATACAATAGTCAATATAATTTAACTTTGTTTCAATATACAAGAATTGATACCAATATATTTGTCTAAAAGCAGTAACTCACAATTATAAATCTATTATCCCATGATTCCCTCTTTTTTTATGATCCCTGAGATTATAAAATTCCTCCCCCAACCTCCCAACCCCTAAATGATGTCCCTAAACCCAGGGGTAAACTTTACTGGGAGAGGGGACGTCGTCCTCTAGAATTACTTCCAGCTGTCATGGGGGTGACGTTCTTTCTGGGGGATCCTGTGAAAGTAAAGTGATGGTTAAATTTCAAGATCAATGTCCTTTAAAATTGCAAATAGTCTCTGAGTATTTTGTGGAGGTCTGGCCAGAATGTTGTACAAGATGTGCACCATTTCAGCTAACCAAGTTGGGATCGTCTTGTGCAGCTGGTATCGAAAACAGGTCTTGTAGTAGCGCTATCAGTATCATGACATCATATCAACCAGGTAGAGTTGTTGTTGTGGGGCCCCATCTTCTTCCTGGAAACTTCAAATGTCACTTCAGGAAAAACTCATTGTTCATTGTGAAAAAATTAAACATTAATCATATAGACATATATAGACATACATATATATATATATATATTCAATGAAAGGCATGATAGATATATTCAATGAAAAGTATGATAGATATGAAGAAAAGCAAAGATGTTTTCTAAACTCAAATTTCTTTCTGTCCCATATCATGGCTCTTGACATGAGACAGAAACTACAGAAACTCTGGGTTTTTCTCTTACGAACAGGCTTGGAATTGGAGAGGGACTGAGCCAGAGTCCAACTTCAAAACCAGCTCTATATATTTATAAAGAAATGTTTAATAAGACATATATATATATATATATATATATATATATATATATATATATATATTAATACTTACAAAATGTGTCCATCCATCAGTAATTAAATATTCAGGGTCCCTCTATTTCTTTGAAGATGAGTATTTTCCTGTGGAGATAAGAAAAGAACCCTGCCTACAACATATCTGTATTTCTTACCATCAGTATGTTCGCCATCCTTATGAAAGAATTGTTATTTATCTTTTCCAAGTGGCTTCTCTTCTTCAAACCGAACCTTTATTAATTTTGATGGTATCCACAATTTTTCCTCACCTGTGGAGATAAGAGCAAACCCCTTCCCCAACGTAGCACATATCCTGGCTTCCATTGTGAGGTCAGCACATCCTTGAAATAAACTGGTTGATTTAGTTCAGTAGACTTTTCCATTTTCCAATGTCTTTCTGCAGCCGTTGTTCCCTTCTCATTAGTGTTGAGAAAATTCAAGGTTAACAAAGCATTATGTAACCTATTTCTGGGGGTGTTTTCCACCCCATTCTGTTTGTTCAACATATCCTTTATTGATGGAGGAAGGTCATTGGCTAATAAAGGAACTGACTTGGCCCATTTTATTGGTTAGAGGATAGGTGGGAGGAGTAGACAGAACAGAATGCTGGGAGGAAGAGGAAGTAAGGTCAGTCTCCACAGCTCTCCTCTCGGGAGCAGACGCCTGAGAGAGACGCCATGCCCCGCTCCCGGGATGAAGCTCCGACCCAGGATGGACATAGGCTAGAATCTTCCTGGTAAGCGCACCTTGGGGTGCTACACACAGATTATTAGGAATGGCCTAGATTAATATGTGAGAATTGGCCTGTAAGGGCAGACACACGCCATGAAGCTCCGACCCAGGATGGACTAGGCTAGAATCTTTCCCGGTAAGACCGGTGCTCACAGATTATTAGAGATAGGTTGATTGGGATGTGAGAATTAGCCTGTACGGGCTAGAGATAAAGGGCCAAGCAGTGTTTAAATGAATACAGTCTGTGTGTTGTTATTTTGGGCATAAGCTAGCCGTGCGGGCGGCTGGGGTGCTGGGACGCAGCCCTGCCGCCCTTATTACTACAGATTGGCACCCAACGTGATGGACTAAACCCACTTAAAATACCTGAGAAGGCTTAAAAATAAGGGAGAGAGAGTTTACACGGATTTTTGCTATTTGTTGGTGGCATGCTGTAGAGAGATTTCCTGATTCGGCAACAGTAGCAGAAAAAACGCTGTGTCATTTTAAAGCGCGACTTCCTGGGGCTGTGCCACCATTGCGATCTGTGTCTGGCTCCTGCAGGAGACAGAGCTTTTGAATAGAGCATTTGGAGTAAAGTGCTACAATTTGTTTGATGGCAACTAGACTCTCTGTGTTCTCGGGTCTGGTCTGCTTGCTAGAGGCAAGCATGCGCTTTCTTCTAAGAGAAGCTTCCTGACTCAGCTTTAGCTGCAAAGCCTGCAGCTCATTAAGAGGTCCTGCCATGAAACACTTAAACGGTGTTGACGAAAAGCTGAACGCATGCTTTTCGGTTTTCAGCCGTAGCAGAAAAAAAGCTGCGCCGTTTAAAAATGCCGGCTTTCTGGGCCATCCTGCCAGGGCAAACTCTGACTGTTTGAGGCAGGAGGGCCAGCTACCGAGAGAGGACTTGAGTGTTGTCTGTTGTAGCTCACTTGCTGGCAGGGACCTTCAAATGCCATACAGTTGTTGCAGTAAACATGGCTACAGCCTGTATATTCGCAATGAGGCTAGAAACCTAAGGAATGGACTGGATCTAGCTGGCAAAGCCACGCCTTTAATCCTACTGATATTGCTTGGTAAATTAAAGACTCTTGTGGTCAGAAAAAGAGAGATATACAATAAAGAGAGATTCAAAGACAAAGAAAATTTCTAAATGGTTTGAAGTGTGTTAAAAATATATGCAGACTAAAATTTAAAGTTCTTAAAGTAACAAAAAAAGGAAGAGAGTTGCTGTGTGTGGTACACACCTTTAATCCCTACACTTGGTAGGCAGAGGGAGATAGACCTAAGTGACTTCAAGGTGTGGTAGCACACGCCTTTAATCCCAATGCCTGGGAGGCAGAGACAGGCGGATATCTGAGAGTTCAAAGACAGCGTGGTCTACAGAGTTACTTCAGGTCAAAGATACAGAGAACCTGTCTCAAAAAGCAAAGAGTTAAAAGTAAAAATAAACAAAATAGAGGTTAAAACAAAGCTGCACAAAGATGGAAAATACACAGAGAATTTTGATAATGTATGCTATTATGCTCTCTTTGAATTATTTGAATACTGAGGAAGGAGCAACAGCTGCTAAAAAGATATTTATTTATAAATGTTGCTGAACTAATCCAACACAGATATTTTGAATTTGGATCTAAGGATATGATACTTTGGAAAAGAGATTCTTATTTTGTTTTCACAGAGGATGAGACGCTGTTCATTTCTTCTATTCCAATTTGGTATGATGGACCATGCCCTCCTGAAGGGTTGTTGTGAACATCTTCAGAAAATTGTTTCGCTCAACTGCCAACTGAGATGAAACTAGCACACAGGTTATACCATGAAAGACCTAATTAACGACGCCCCCATTCAGCAGGAAGCAGTTTGGAGAGAAATAACTGCGCCCATATTCCCAAATATGGTTTATAAACGTCCTTTTACATTTAAAGGGGGATATGATATAGATATGAATAATTTGCATTAGTATAGATTTTCCTTTATTGATAGAGATTTAAGGTCAATTTTGTTATATGTATAAGTGTTTCTGATTTTGATTAAGGTATTGTGATTGTGTAGTTCATTTAAATATGTACTGTATAATTAAGAAATATAGGTTGTTAATGGATAATCATTGTTAATAGTAAAGCTTGTAGTCATGTTAATTAGATTTTCTAGATATATAGAGATATATTTTAGATAGGCATTCTTCATATCTTTCAAAGATTTAGAATATGGCATTTTAAATGTTTTAATAACTGAGGACTTTTCATAACAATGAGACACTCTGCTCCTGGCAGCACCAATGTACTTCAAGAGGAAGATGGGCATCAAAGAGGCACCTTATGGACTTTGATAACCATTTGGGCAAGAAACTGCTCTTGCCTGGACTATTGTATAAACTGGACACAGAGAACCCGCAGAGAGAGGACTACTGAACTTGCCTAAGGTGAGATGAACTTTTGGGTTCCTGATTCATTTTGAAAGAGTCTGTGAGACATTCTGCAGGACACAACAGATAGTGACTGAACTGACTTTGAATTTTCCTGCTTTATGGAAATGTCTGCTGGATACCATGGACCTGAAGGCTGAAGATGGATGCCCCAATGGTACAGAGGAACTTTGGGTGACTGTCCAGGCAGCGAGATGTCTCTATCATTTCTAGAGTTTTAAAAGTTGCTTTTTTTCTTGCTTACTTAGGTAATATTATATCTTTCTGGAGTCTTTGATGGAGTTAAGAATAGTTAGTCATAGTTATAGTTTTCCTTAGTTATGATAAAGATTATTGTAACTTTTACTTGATAACTGTTTTGTTATATGTAATTTTGCTATGTTAAAGTTAAAGCCTTTTTCTTGTTTAAACAGAAAAAGGGGAAATGATGGAGGAAGGTCATTGGCTAATAAAGAAACTGTCTTGGCCCATTTTATTGGTTAGAGGCTAGCTGGGAGGAGTAGACAGAACAGAACGCTGGGAGGAAGAGGAAGTGAGGTCAGTCTCGACAGCTCTCCTCTCGGGAGCAGACGCCTCAGAGAGAGACGCCATGCCCTGCTCTCGGGCAGACACATGCCATGAAGCTCCGACCCAGGATGGACTAGGATAGAATCTTTCCCGGTAAGACCGGTGCTCACAGATTATTAGAGATGGGTTTATTGGGATATGAGAATTAGCCTGTAAGGGCTAGAGCTAAAGGGCCAAGCAGTGTTTAAATGAATACAGTCTGTGTGTTGTTATTTTGGGCATAAGCCGAGCAGGCGGCCGGGGTCCTGGGGACGCAGCCCCGCTGCCCCTTATTTACAACACTTTATAGTTCGATTTGATCTTTCTATGACTGCTTGACCTGTAGGATTGTATGGTATACCTGTAACATGCTTGATATTGTAATAATCAAAAAACCGTTTTATTTTCCTAGAAACATAAGCAGGACCATTATCCGTCTTTATTTGTGTAGGTATACCCATGATAGCCATGACTTCTAATAAATGGGTGATTACTGAATCAGCTTTTTCTGAACTTAAAGCAGTTGCCCACTGAAAGCCTGAATAAGTGTCAATGGTGTGATGAACATATTTTAATTTGCCAAATTCTGCAAAGTGAAACACATCCATCTGCCAGATTTCATTCCTTTGGGTACCCTTTGGATTAGCCCCTGCAGGCAGTGGCATTTGGTTATAGAAAGAGCAAGTAGGGCATTTCTTTACAATCTCCTTAGCTTGTTGCCATGTAATTGAAAACTCTTTCTTCAAACCTTTGCTATTAACATGATGTTTTTTATGAAATTCAGAGGCTTGTAGCACACTACCAATCAATAATTGATCAATTTCTGCATTACCTTGTGCTAGAGGACCTGGCAGACCCGTATGGGATCGGATGTGTGTTATGTACATAGGGCAAAGCCTGTTCCTGATCAAATCTTGATCCTGGAGAAACAATGAGGTTAGTTCTGTATCATCAGGTATAAATTCAGCAGTTTCAATATGTAAAATAACTCTTTCTGCGTATTGTGAATCAGTGACTATATTAATAGGTTCTTTAAAATCCCTTAGCACCATAAGAATGGCATATAATTCTGCCTTCTGGACAGAATTATACGGACTTTGTTCCACCTTACCCAAGTCTTCGGATTTGTAACCTGCCTTCCCTGATTTATTGGCATCAGTATAGAATGTACAGGCTCCAGTTATTGGAGCATCACGGACGATTCGAGGAAGAATCCAAGAAGTTCTCTTTATGAAGTTAAGCCGCTTACTTTTAGGATAGTTGTTATTAATGTCTCCCAAAAAATTAGCACAAGCTCTTTGCCATGGTTCATTATCTTCCCATAATTTCTTTAGTTCATCAGCAGTGAAAGGCACTATAATTTCAGCTGGGTCTATGCCTGCTAGTTGACGAAGTCTCAGCTTGCCTTTTATAATTAACTCAGAGACTTTTTCCACGTTAGTTTTCAGTTTCTTACTTGGTTTATGTGATAAAAAGATCCATTCCAAAATAATATCATCTCTCTGCATTAAAATTCCTGTAGGAGAAATTTTTGATGGTAGTATGATGAGAATACAATCGAGCTCTGGATTCACCCTGTCCACATGTGCCTGTTGTAATTTTTCCTCAATCATTGTCAGTTCCTTTTCTGCTTCAGCTGTTAATTCTCTGGGACTGTTTAAATCTTTATCACCGTCTAAGGTTTTGTTCAAATGAATTATTAGATCATGTGTTATTCCAATAGCTGGTCGTAGACTGGAAATGTCTCCTAACAGTCTTTGAAAGTCATTAAGAGTCCGTAGGCGATCTCTCCTAATTTGTGCTTTTTGTTTCTTAATTTTTTGCAAACCTATTTTATAACCTAAATAATTAACAGAATCTCCCTTCTGAATCTTTTCAGGAGCGATTTGCAATCCCCATTTAGGTAAAAGTATCTTTATTTCTTCAAACAGTCTGTTCAAGGTATCCATGTTTGAATCGGAAAACAAGATGTTGTCCACATAATGGTATACTATAGATTTGGGAAATTTCTTGCGTATTATTTGCGATGGTTGGTTCACAAAATATTGGCACAGGGAGGGGCTATTTAACATACCCTGGGGGAGAACAGCCAAATGGTACCTCCTCGAAGGTTGAGAATTGTTATAAGTAGGCACTGTGAGGGCAAATTTTTCTCTATCTTCTTTTTGCAAAGGTATAGTGAAAAAAAATCCTCTAAATCAATAACTATGAGAGGCCATCCTTTTGGTAATAAAGAGGGCAAAGGAATTCCAGATTGCAGAGGGCCCATAGGTTGAATAACCTTGTTGATGGCCCTGAGATCTGTCACCATTCTCCATTTACCTGATTTTTTCTTAACCACAAATACAGGAGAATTCCAAGGGCTGGTAGATTCTTCTATATGTCCAGCATCTAATTGTTCTTGTACCAGCTCTTCTAAAGCCTGTAACTTTTCCTTAGCTAAAGGCCATCGCTTTGTCCATATTGGTTTCTCAGTCAACCATTTTAGAGGCAAGGCTGTTGGTATCTCTGAAGGGACATCAATTGCTTGTTCTTGTACAGCCTGAATGGCCGGTTTTCTCCGTTTGTAATATCTTTTAATATTATTCTCAGAAATATAGGCTCTAGATTTAGCAGGAATGTTAATTTGGGTATTCCATTGTTGTAATAGGTCACGAACCCATAAATTCATTGCAATATTGGCTACATATGGCTTTAATTTTCCTATTTGTCCCTCTGGCCCTATACATTCAACCCATCTCATGCTCTGCCTTACTCCAGATAGGGTTCCAATTCCCAGGAGCTGAACATTTACATTCTGAAGAGGCCAATATGGATGCCAAGATTCTGGGGTAATGATACTTACATCAGCACCTGTGTCCAGCAGGCCAGTAATAAAAATGCCATTTACACACACTCTCAGTTTAGGTCTTTGATCATTTATAGAAGTTTGCCAAAACACACGTAACTTATCTTTCTGATCATTATTGCTTGTAACAGTAGGCATGGGGCTTCCTAATTGTCCTGATGAGGCACGTTCTCTGCAGAAACTGGAAATGACTGAACCATGTTTGCCATGGGGGCCTGTGAGGCCCCCCCTCTCACGTTTCCCGACTGTATCGGGTTGCCTTGTCTATCTCTTGTAGACCTGCATTCATTCGTCCAATGTCTGCCTTTTCCACATCTTCTACATAAACCTGAAGGCTGAGTCCTCCTATGTCTGTTATTTCTGGAAGATGCATTATTATTATTATTTCTGAAAGATGCATTATTATTATTATTATTATTATTATTATTATTTCTGAAAATCAGTTGTCTACAATTCCTTTTCATATGACCCATTTTGCCACAATTAAAACATTTGGTGTTCTGGTGTCTCCTTTTACAATTGGAAATTGCTTCTTCTACACATGCTTCAGTGCCATAATCAAATGTATCAACATTGAGTGTATGCAAGACCCATTCTTCCAAGTGCCCTGATCTGAGCTTTAAAGACCCAAAATCCTTTTGCATTCCACATTTGCATTTTCATAAGCCAAAGACTCAATCATTATATGTCTTGCTTCTGGGTCAGATATCCCTATTTGTACAGCCTTAGTTAATCTTTGTAAAAAGTCACTAAAGGGTTCTCTCTGACTCTGTTTAACTCTGACAAATGATTCCATTCTCTGTCCTGGGTCTTGTACCCTGTCCCAAGCCCTTAAGGCTGCTGTAGTACACGTGGAGAGTGTGTTTTCATCCAAATTAGCTTGTTCCTGAGGGTCAGAAAAGAGCCCTTCACCTAGAATTTTATCTAGGGAAATGTCAATTCCCTTTGCTTTTTCCTGCTGTTCTAAGAGTCTAGCCTCTTGCCTGAATAAGCATTTCCATTTCAATTGTGGTCCACTCTCGAGTACCGCAGAGCTCAGCTGGACCCAGTCCGAGGGGGTTGCTTTGCTTGTCGTGGCCCAAGATCTTAGCATCTCTTTAACAACAGAGGCTTGCATCCCAAAAGTCATGACAGCCTGTTTTATTTCCTTGAGATCATTCATACGGACAGGCTCCCATGTATCCTTCTTGATGACCCTAGGGTTTTTGGAACCAATCACCTTCTCTGTTGTTATTACTGGAAAGGCAGGTAGAGCTGTAGGTAGAGCTTTGTGGAAATTGTCCCGGAGAGATTTACCCACAGATGTAGTTAAAATTTGCCTTTCTACACTTTGCTCTTCTTCATCAGAATTTAGAAATTCCTCAATCTTTTCAGTTCTATTCACCATTGCCTTCTGCAATGTCCGAATCTCCTGTCCAGAATTATGTTCCAAAGCCTTCATTGAGGATTCTAAAGTATGAAGTTTGTCCGTTAGAGATAACATCTCATCTTTGGACATACTTTTTATGGCATAAACTGTGCCTTCTTGTATTGACAATCTTTCCGTCAATCTGTCATAAGCTTTAGACAAAATCCGATTGTCACATTCAGCAGTTTTGATTCTCTCAGTTAATGTTTCATTTCCTACAGAAAGGGACTGAAGCTTACCATCCAGGTCAGCTGTTCCCTCTTCCATAGTAATGAATTTCTCCTTAACATCAGCCTGGAGAACTTCAAACTGATTCTTGAGAAGATTGTTGTCATTCTCAATTGTTTTTAAGCGTTCAATCTCTGCCTTAAGAATCCTGGATTCGTCTCGTAAAGACTTTATCATATTTCTATTATCAAACCATTTAGTGCCAATGAAAACTACGAATCCCAGAAGGATCCATAGATGTGGGGAGATAGATACCTCTTGTAAAATCTCCCACATGGTGCAATTAAAAAAACTGTTAAATTCTTGAATACTAATGTGTTCAGACATTTTATTTATAAAAGAAAATTTTTTTACCTGCAATGATCGGTTCCTGCCAGTGGTGGTCTCTGTGTTTTTGGTGCCTGTCCTAGAACTAGCTCTTGTAGACCAGGCTGGCCTCGAACTCACAGAGATCTGCCTTTCTCTGCCTCCTGAGGCGTGCACCACTACCGCCTGGCTGGTCTCAAACTCACAGAGATCCGCCTGCCCTTGCCTCCCAAGTGCTGGTATCAAAAGCGTGCGCCACCACTGCCTGGCCAAGTCACTTTGTATCAGACCAAATCTAACACTGTGGCAGCTTTTGTTGCAAAACCGCAGGTACTTGAGCTTCTGCTAATTCAGGCAGTGGGGTTCCACTGCAAAACCTAGCCAAGGCAGGCAGAATGGGCCTGTGTCACCAAGTATGTCTCGGACTCGGCACTGGGGCCGGAGTCTCGAACTGAAAAACAGCACCCGGGTGCTGTGTTAGCTAGTGGGCTATCCGCTTGAGTCAGGGGCAAAATAGCCCTACGTTGGACGCCAAAATGTAGCGGCGTAAACGAATGCAGACAGATTGTAAAAATATATATAGTTTTAATGTAGAAATAGACTTACAGAACCACCGTTCCTGCGGAGACCAGGAAAGCAGAAGAGACAGCTCAAGCATGCTCGCCAAATTTATAGGCAGACATTAGCCTGAGGCGAACACGGCCCCCTAAGGGGCGGGACTTATCCCTACACTAAGCCTATCTGGGGCAGCATTTTTCCTGGCCTGCAGCTCCCACTGAGATACTCCCTGCACACACTATAGCTCGCCTGTGCTCAGCACTTAGGAATAGTAATGTCTTCCTACCGTTGTACTTTTACATTGGGGATTCCTCTTTGGCTGTTCTCTTAATTTTGCTCAGAATATTGTAGGTAGACCCTGTCTGTTCATTTCAGTTACCAACTTGGTTGTATTAAGGCATTAGTGAGGCAGCCATTTGGGTATGACTGCGAGGGTGTTTCCAGAGATCAACTGAGAGGGTTAGACTTGCCATGAATATGGAAGGCACTATCTTGGGGATTAGGGTCCTGGAGTGAATGACACCAGAAAAATAAAAAGTAAGCAGAAAGACAGTATTCCCCTTTCTCTTGTTTCTAGTCAGCTCCCTGAACCAAAACAATGTGATACCTTCCCTGCCAGGGTGAACTGAATTCCTTTGGCCTGTGGGCCAAATGCAACCCTTTCTAACTTAAGTTGCTTCTTGTCACCTATCGGCTGTGGCAGCAAGAATATTAATGAATATAGTCCATAATTAAAGCCTCTTTAATTGAGCTACATGGGTGAATTTTTTCCTGTTAGGATCTGCCTAACACAAACTGACAACATCCCTCATCTTGGCCATGTACCTCAAGGGAGAGCCAGAGTCTGCTCTGCTGTGGGGAAGTGATTTTGCCTGGTTGATTAGTACAGCAGTCCTCACTGCTGAGTTAGTGTCCCTGTCTAGGCTTTCTTTAAGAATAGTTTATCTCTTTCAACTGTGAAATCATCCTCAAGTCAAAGACATGCTCTATGTCTTACTCTGACATATATGGTACAAGAAACCAGTAAGGCTCTTTATACCGTCTTTTAGTAAAACGTGAGGGAAACTGCTTTTTAACATCTCTGCTGGTATCTAGATCAATTGCTTCTAAAAGGGAGTTAAAACAGCTTCTGCTTTCAACTCACAGTATTAGAAGCACGTGTGAGTCTAGCTTATAAGGTTTCAGTCTGGATAGGAAACCATGACACCAACTTTCAGTATGGCTTTTTATAGTTGTCTTTTGAGAAGCGATTTCCAAATATCTTTTCTTACCACCCAAAGACTCTGTACCTACTAACATTTTTTCTTCTGAGAATTACAGAATAAACTAAATTTTTATAATTGACTCTACACCAGGTTGACCCAAAGCTTTTTAAAGAAACAAAAATACTTGTTTTTGTTTTTTACATTTTAACTGTACATTCCTTGCAAAGTATTAGCTACAGAATACAAACTGGATCAATGTGGGTTACTGGAGCAATGACATTAGAAAATGGGAAATGTCTAAGTATGGGAGTCAAGACACACTAGGACCCTTGATTTGTTTCTTATCTTTCTAGTATTTGGTTGTAATATTTCAAATTACCTATGTAATAATTAAATGAATAATTGAGTAGGTGCTCTACCTATAAAAGTGGTGATTATTAATAACGTTATTTGTATATATAATAAATTAACAATTGTTAAGACTGACTTGTAAATACAACATAAATCTTTATAGTTTACAAAGTAAACTCATGCATCATTTTTCACTAATCCTCATAATCATGTGAGATGAATGTTATTAATTGCAACTTTACAAATGTGGCAACTGGAGCTGAATTATCTGCTCAATGTACGATATGTAAGATTTCAAATCGTTGGTAGGATCAAGGACAGTGTAGCATTTGCGGTTGATTGGAGGGGCCTGCAACACGCTAAATCAAGAGCTTGGCAAATTGAATTACCTGCAGAGAATGGTCTCAGCAAGAAAGTTTTCACAGGCTTATCCTAGCAGCTAGCAGGCTTCTAGTCAAAATCAACATGAAGGAAGAGAACATTCCTGCAGATAAATAACAACCAGCAAGAGAAATAAATACTCAGCTATTCTGCAGTGGTTGGCAGAGTCCCAAGAAGCAGCTCTGTGTCATTGAATAAGTCAAGACAGGAAAAGTGAAATGCCCATTAGTGCTGTTAATGCTAATTTCCACCTGTGGTGGTGCCTAGGCTTCTGCTGCGTTCTGCTTTTGTCCCACAATTGACTCTGTGCATGGAGACTTTCGGTGGATGACAGGGATAATGAAGGTGAGACATTAGACATTGTTGAGCTGAAAGAAACACTTCTTTGTCCTTTGTTTCACTTTCTGTAATACCTCGTTACCAATTATGACTTTCTTAGGTAGGGCAGAAAATAAAAGGAGAGATAAAAATATAATACCAACTGGTATATAGAAGATGGATATAAGTAAGAAAGATGCTGGGCAGTGGTGGCGCATGCCTTTAATCCCAGAACTTGGGAAGAAGAGGCAGACAGATCTCTTTGAGTTCAAGACCAGCCTGATCTACAGAAGGTAGTTCCAGGACAGCCAGGGCTGTTACACAGAGAAACCCTGTCTTGAAAAAAGAAAAAAGAAAGAAAAAGAAAAAAATTAAGAAATATTTTATGCAGCAAATGAATTTGTAGCTTCTTTTAGAAGGAAATGAAACACATAACCTTATAACGGCTGTTAACCATAGCACATTTAATTAGTAATATCAATAATATATTTTACCATCTCCAAGGGAGTTAGTTTGGCCAGCTTTCCTCCAATATCTTCTCTTCTATCAATTCTTCATTTCAAATGCTAAAAGGAATGGTCCTAATCTCCCATTTTCCATAAAAGCAAAACTTCTTTAGAATTGCAGTATGCATTATGGTTGTGATTAACCACTATGGCTATAAAATATTGAAACACAGCTTTCTGCTACCTGAGATTACTGTAGGAAAAGACTTAATATGAAACAAGTTTTTGCTATTAACTTAATGCTGATTACAAGTTGAGGTCACACTATTTTGAACACATTGGATTAAATCAAATATTGAAATTAATCCTGACTCTTTCTTTACTTTTTAAAATGAGACTGCAACTATGGGTATTTCAAATCATGTGTGTGGCTCACATCATATTTCTGTTGGAGAACACTTCCTTCTGGAGGAGCACGAGGTTCCTTTCAGCCTTTTCCAAATGATTCTCTCCCTACTAGGCCAGTTTGAACATGTCAAATGATGCAGATTTTGTAGATGGAAGGAAGGCTGCAAGTCATTTGGAAATTAGGTGATGAAACCGCAACGGGAACATAACTCTAGCACTGCAATTTCCTTTTCTGAGCCTCTATTATTCCAAATGGAATAGGCTCTGCTCTGTTCTCTCCTCTAGATAATTTGCATCTTATTTTCCTTCTGTCAGAAGTGTCATTTCCTGTGATTGATTAAACCATCTTTGCTAAGTGCAAAAACAAGGCCACCACATTATTCAAACTGGATCCACTACAAATATTTTCATCCTCTTGCTTGGGAAGAATTCATGTAGTTGCTTAGAAACCCCTTTTAAAAACCACAGTGTTTGGTTACTTTCAGAAATTAAAGTCAAGACTACAGGAACAAAAATATTACTACTCTCCCAAATGTTACAAAATGGACACACTGGGAGAACAATGTGTTTTTAATCCCAACACACACACACACACACACACACACACAGATTCAGAATTCACTATTCTAAATATATTTTGTTATTTTTAAAATTATTTATATTTGTGCAGCAGGATATGTGTGTAGGTGTGTGCAGGTGCCCTCAGAGTCCAGAAGAGGGTGACTGATCCCCTGAAACTAAAATTAAGGTTGTTGTGAGCTTCACAATATGGTTGCTGGAAATGGAACTTCTGTCCCTCTACGAGAGCAGTGTGTCCTCTGAACTATCCAATCATCTTTGAATCCATTAATTGGTTGTTTTTTATTTTTAAGTATTTTAGTGCCATCTTGATGGCTTTCTACCAAATTAATTACATTGACTATGCAATATAACACATTTAATCCACTTAGAAAAGAATTGATTCCATTTTAGAAATGATTTTCACAAGTCTTTAGTCTTCATTTTGTGAACAGCTCTGAGTTAGTAACAGCAATCGTAGAACTTTATCATAATTATTAATTAAGCATATCAATCACACACTAAACAAAAAGAAACAGACCTGTTCCCTTTAAGAGACAGCTGGGACCAATTATGTTGTCACATTTGCTCCTATGATATCTCATTCTTGCTTTAGTTTCCTTTTATTGTATTTTAATTTAGTTTTCTATAATGTTGTGATGTAGTATAGAAGAGTTTGATACATTTATTAACATATCAGTTTAGATTTGCTAATTATTGCTTTTTATTATTGTAAGTCACAAACAGTAAGGTTAGCTTAAATTTTAACAAGTGAGTAGATTTTGTGGCTACTTTTAGCAGGATATAGAACACTCCTTGGAATTCCATTAGCTTCCTTTTCACAGGCCGACATTCTTTCTACCCTCATCAATGGAAAGCACTGGCCTGTTCTCTTTCCTTATAATGTTGCCTTTCAACAAATGTCATGTGAGTGGAATCAGAGTGTGCAGTCTTTTGAGATGGTTTCTTTTACTTGGTGTTTTAGTTAAGTTCCTTGGAGGAAAGAAGCAAGAGGAAAGCCAGGAAAGCAAGATGGACTTCCTTTTAACATGCTTTTCTATCTGGACTGCGATCAGCAGGTGCTAACCACAGGCGGGGTGGCCCTTTCCACATCAACTGAAGCAACCAGGACAGTTTTTCTGGTGAGTCTCATCGCTCAGGTGACTCTAGCCCTGGCAAGTTGACATTTAAACCAGCCATAATGCTTAGCATAATGTGCCTTTGAGATTTATTCACAACATTACATTTGCCATAGGCATCGGTGCAGCTGTCATTTTGGTTGCTGGCCACCACAGTATGTTTATACACTCACTTACCGAAAGTCAGGTGTGTTGCTTCTTGGTTTTTCTGGCTACAGATAATGGTGCTATAAATGCTCATGTACAAGATTGTGTGATGGTGTGAATGTAAGTCATGCTTACTGAAACAGGTAACTAGTAGAGGAGTTGCTGGGTCATATACTAAGTGCATGATTAAATTGATAAGAAATTGAAAACCTATTAATTGAGGGAAGACAGCATTTGGGGAACACATGAAAGGTCCAATTGCTCCTCTGAAAATTTATTCTTTATCTCTTTCTGTCTCTGTGTGTCTCTCTATGCATCTGTGTATCTCTTTCTCTGCCTCTGTCTCCCTCCATGTGTGTCTCTCTCTCTTCCCTCCCACCCTCCCTCCTTTCTTCTGCCTCCATGCCTGCCTACTTGCCTCCCTCCTTCTCCTTCCTTTCTGTTTCTCCTTCCTTCCTGCCTCTCTGTCTCCGGCCCTGCCTGCCTGCCTCCCTGCCTCCCTCCCTTGTAGTGTCATTTCATTTGTATTTTGATGAATAAAGCTTGCCTGAAGGTCAGAAAATTAAAACAGCCACACTGGCTAGCCTTACAGACCAGGTAGTGGTAACACACACCTTTAATCCCAGTAGCCATAGAAACCAGGTGGTAGTGGTGCACTCCTTTAATCCCAGAACTAGAGAGGATTATAAAACAGGAGGAGACAGCTCTCAGTCACAGTCTCAATCTGAAATTCCTGGAGAAAGGATCACCATTTCAAACTGAGGTAGAGGTAAGAGCTGGCTGTTTTGCTTTTCTGACCTTCAGGTTGAACCCCAATATCTGTCTCTGAGTTTTTATTAATCGTGCTTTACTCCCTCCCTCCCTCCCTTCCTCCCTCCCTCTCTCCCCTTCCTTCCTTCCTTTTTTCCTTCCTTCCATCCTTCCTTCCTTCCTTCCTTTCTACCATCCTTCCTTCCTTCCTACCATCCTCCCTCCTCCCCTTCCTTCCTTCCTTCCTTCCTTCCTTCCTTCCTTTTTTCCTTCCTTCCTTCCTTCCTTCCTACCATCCTTCCTTCCTTCCTTCCTTCCTTCCTACCATCCTCCCTCCTTCCCTTCCTTTCTCCCTTTTTTCCTTCCTCTCTTTCTCTACTTGTCTCCAGGATCAGTATCTCATCTTGTAGATTAGGCTAATCCAAACTCACTCGAAAATTTGCAGCAGCTTCCCAAGTGTTTGGGATTATAGCCCTACACCACCACAGCCAGAATCAGTGTTTTTCTAAGACATTATGATAGAGGCATAACAGCATGTCATTGTGGTTTTAAATGCTAGTAATCTTTAGCATTTTGTTGTATCACTTATTTGTTATTGTGTATGTTCTTTGATAGAATAGCCATTAAAATCTTTTAACTAGTAATAAAAGTTGGGCTATTTTCTTATCAGTTCAATATTTTTCAGATACATAATTTTCTAATATTTCCTTTAGTCTGTGGTTTGCCTTTTCACTCATTGTGTCCTTCAAAGAGCAAAAGTACTTTGACATTGTAATCCCTTATATAGATTATACTTTTGATGTCATATTTAAGAAATCTTTGCCTGCCTTATGGTCACAAGGAGTTTTATGTACATGCTTCTAATGGTTTTAGCATTTGATCAATTTTTAAATGATATTAGTATGCAGTATGAGATACATGGAAAGGTTTTCCATATGAGCAACCAATCTGTGGCATTATTGGTTGAAAACTGTTATTTTTCTCTTGAATTTCCTTTCCATCTTTGTAAGAAATCAATTGAGCACATTTATATAGATCTAGAATCATCTTTTTTTCCTTTGGTCTATGTGTCTGTCTATCTGGCCAATTTTACCCTTTTCTGTTTATTATAGCTTCCAACAGTGTCAACACTAGGTAATGTGAGTCCTTCAACTTTGTTCTCATTTACAGTAAACACTGGACTATTCCAGCTCATATTTAATTTTTAAAGCTTTTAGAATCAACATGCAAAAATGTCTTGATACAATTTTCACTGGGCTTGCCAAAAATAGATCAATTATGGAAGAATTAGCATCTTAAATACACTAAGTCAAGCAATACATGAACATGGTAGTTTTTCCATTTACTTAGGTCTTTGAAATTTTCTCATTTGAAATTTTTTCATGTAGAGATCATATATTTTTATATCCATTTAGCTGCTTAATATGGTTATAAATGCCATTTTCCACTAAACATCACATCTTAATAGTTTATTACTTGTGTATGGAGACATAGTCGTCTTTTGTATGTCGATCTTCTGTAATGTTACTTTGTGATTTTGAAAGAGATTCTGGGGCAAGGTGGTGGTGGCTGGAGAGACATCTCAGAGGTTAAGAGTACTGGCTATTCTTTATATATTTTGGAGATCGGTCCTCTGTCTGATGTGAGGTTGGTAAAGATTTTTTCCTATTCTGTAGGCTACTATTTTGTCTTGTTGACTGTGTCCTTTGCTTTACAGAAGCTTTTTGGTTGTTGCTCTCAGTGTCTGTGCTACTGGGGTTATATTTGGAAAGTGGTTTCCTGTGCCAATGCGTTCAAGTGTACTTCTCACTTTCTCTTCTATGTGGTTCAGTGTGGTTGGTTTTATGACGTCAAAAGAACAAATAATCCAATAAAAAAATGGGGTACAAACCTAAAGAGAGAACTCTCAACAGATAAATCTCAGATGGCTGAAAGACACCCAAGGAAATGCTCCACATCCTTAGCCATCAGAGAAATGCAAATCAAAACAACTCTGAGATTCCATCTCATATCTGTCAGAATAGCCAAGATCAAAATCACTGATGACAGCTTATGCTGGAGAGGATGTGGCTTAAAGGGAACACTCCTCCATTGCTGGTGGGAGTGCAAGCTGGTATAGCTGCTTTGGAAATCTGTATGGCAATTTCTCAGAAAATTAGGAAAAAAATCTACCTCAAGACCCAGCAATACCACTTTTGGGTCTATATGCAGAGGAAGCTCAATCACACCACAAGGACATGTGCTCAACTATGTTCATAGCAGCATTATTTGTAATAGCCAGGGCCTGGAAACAACCTAGATAGCCCTCAACTGAAGAATGGATAAAGAAAATATGGTACATTTATACATTGGAGGACTACACAGTGGTAAAAACAAACAAACAATGACATCTTAAAATTTGAGGGCAAATGGATGGATCTAGAAAAATCCATACTGAGTGAGGTAACCCAGACCCAGAAAGACAAATATAATATGTACTCACTCATAAGTGGCCTTTAGACATAAAGCAAAGAAAAAACAGCCTACAATTCACAACCCCAGAGAACCTAGACAACGAAGAGACCCCTAAGAGAGACTGTTATGCCCAGGTTAATTATTCTTAAAAAGAAATGAGAGACACAAGATTTAATTAAGCCTCAATTTTACAGGGATTCTGTTTTCCCTAAAGACCACCTGGTAAATAACCAAGCCTTGACCCTGGCTCCAGAAACATACAGCAATAGTGAAATCTGAACACAAACCCTAAAACCAGCCAATTAAGTTGTTAGGGAGCAGGGCCATAAAATTTAACGAGGTCCAGATGTTCTTGGGAGGCATCCTGTCCTTGAAGACACCTTGTCAGTTACTAATGGCTCTTCATGAGGGTTTTCATGCTCAAAAACTGACCAATGGCTTCAGAAACTACCTTATCTTATGTACTCGTCATGCAATTACAAGACTACAGGACATGAACTTCCCTGATTACAGCATTTCCCCTTTAGAAGTTTGCCCCTTCCCCTGGCTTGGGGCTGCACTTCCCTCTCCCACTGCATTGGCATGGTGGAGGTATACTGCAAACTTGAGTTTGAATATTATTAAAAACTCTTATGCTTTACATCAGAATATGGTTCTGTGGAGTTTCTTTTTGGGGATAATTAACCTGGGTATATCAAGACATACATGGATCTAAATAAGAAGGAGAAAAAGACAAGATCTCCTAAGTAAACTGAGAGTGTAAGGGTCATGGGAGAGGAAGGAAAGGGAGAGGGGAGGAAGGGAGGGGAGCAGAGAAAAATGTATAGTACAATAAAAAACAATAAAAAGGTAATTTAAAAAGAATTATGGAATAAAAGGGGAAAAAAGAGCACTGGCTGTTCTTCCAGTAGACCTGGGTTAAATTCCTAACATCCACATGGCAGGTGACATCCATCTGTAACTTCAAGTCAAGGTGATCTGATGCCTTCTGCTGCCTCCTGTGAGCACCAAATGCATGCAGAGCACAGACATACATGCAAACAAAACACCCAGACTCAAAATAAAATACAAAAGTCATAAAAAGTAGATTCTTTTAAATTTGTTGGTTTTAATCATATGCATTATAGTTTATTTCTTTCTTTATAATCTACTACATTTGTTCTTTATTATGTCTTTTTGTTCCACCCAGAATTAAATCACTTTGCTTTGCTTTTGACCTTGGGGGAAAGCACCCACATTTAAGACCATTATTAAGTGTAATATTACCTCCAGATCTTTTAATAGACATTCTTTATTGAGCTGAGAAACTTATCTTAAATATCTACTTTGATAAGAGTTTTTAAAATCACAAATCAGCACTACACTTGTCCAGTGTTCTTTTCTGTATCAATTATTATGATCATGTGGCTTTTCTTATTTATCTTGCAGTTTTGATGGACTATATTGTTTGAATTTTCACAAGGATTAAAGCGACATTGCATGACAGGAATAAATTCCATTTGGTTCTGGCATATTATCTTTTTTATTTATCCTTGGACTCAACTTCCCAATATTTTATTGCGATTTGCATCTCCGTTTACAACACATGCTGTTCTGGAGTTTTCTTTTCCAGAATGTCTTCACTTCTTCAGGGTTATGGTAATTCTGACCCTAGAGAATGAGTTGGAAATTATTCCCTCTGATGCCATTTTGTGAAAAATCTTGTGGAGAATGTTGGAGACCAGCTTTGACAAAAATACCACTTACCAGGGTAGGGACATGGGGATCAGAAAATAAGTAACACACTAAATAAATACTCACTTTTTCTAAATGGTGTACCTATCCATCTCTGTCTCTCACCTGCCTTGGCTCCTCGTGGGACCAGCTGCCCCACCCAGGTCTCTCACCTGTGGTACAACTCCCTCATGGCCTGCTGTCTACTGCTTCCCCTGGGACTCACTGCCCCTCGTGGCCCACTGAGCCTTTCATGGAGCCACAGTGTTTTACCTAAACCATTGCAGTATCCTTTGATAAAATTAAGGTTTTTCTTTTTTAGCCTGTTGACAAAATGGCTTACATTAGCTAATTTTTAAAAATGTTGGTCTGGTCTTTTGTAACTGGAATCTATCACACACACACACACACATGGGCACTGTTTATGATTCCTTTCTGTTGAGTTTTTCCCACCTATGTTTATGAAAGAGCTCCCATAGTTTTTCTTCCTTGTGATGTCTTACTTTAATATTAGGGTCATACAGGCCTGATATAGTGAATTAGCAAGTGTTTCTTCTATTTTTATTTTTTTGGAAGAAAGTGGAAAATTGGAATGATTTCTTTCTTAAATATTAGATAAAAATTGTCAGTAAAACTCTCTGGGCCTATTGTTTTCTTTAAAAAGTTAATAATTGTTGATTCAATTCTTTAATAGGATTATTTGGCAAATATGCTCATCTTTCTGGGTGTTTAAGAAGTCTGTGTTTTTTGAGGAGTTGGTCCATTTTTATCCATGTTATCAGTATGTGGCCATGGCTTTATTTAGTGTCTCTTTATTGGCCTTTTAAAGCCTGAAAGATCAAGGATGATGGCCTGCATTGCGTTTCTGACACAAGTAATGCATTCTCTCACATTTTCTTCTCTTGGTTAACCTGACTAGATAGTTTATTCTTTGTATTCTCAAAATAGAAACTTAGGTTATTGATTTTAGATATTTATCCACTTCTAATATATGCATTTTAATGCAATAAAATTTCCTGTATAAAATTATCTTATTGTATCCAACAAATTTGGGTAAGTTATACTTTCATATATATTTATATATGTATTATATGTAGATCCTGAATATATATTGTTAAATGTATGCTTGAATATGAGGAGGCTAAATAACCCAGAAATTCAAGCATGGCATGTATTCACCTATAAGTAGATATTAGACATAAAGAGAAGGATAAGCAGGCTACAATCCACAACTCCTGAGAAGCTAGATAACGAAAAGGACACTAAGAGAGACACGCATGGATGCTTCCAGGAAGGGGAAATAGATCAGGTTTTCTGAGTAAATGTGGGGGAGAAGTTGAAGGGGAGTAGGGAGGAGAATGTGAGGAAATGGGATGGTTGTGTTGGGGGAGGAACAGACAGGGAGAGCAAAAAAGAGAGATAGTTTGATAGAGGGAGCCGTTATAGAGTTAGGGAGAAATCTGGTGTTAGGGAAACTCCCAGGAATCCACAACGATGTCCCTAGCTAAGACTCCTAGCAATAGTGGAGAGGGCACCTGAACTGGCCTTCTGCTATAATCAGATTAATGACTACCCTAATTGTCATCATAAAACTTTCATCTAGTAACTGATGGTAGCTGATGCAGAGATCCACAGCTAAGTCCTGGGCCAAGCTCCCAGAGTCCAGTCAAAGAGAAGGATTATATGAGCAAAGGAGTCAAGATCATGATGTTGGGAAACCCACAATCACAGCTGACCCAAGCTAATGGGAGCTCACTGACTCTGGACTGACAGCTGGGAAACCTGCTTAGGCCTGAACTAGGCCCTTTGGATGTGGGTGACAGTAATATGTCTTGAGAATTCTGTGGGGCCACTGGCAGTGAGACTAGGATATACCCTCAGTGCATGAACTGGCTTTTTGGAGTCCATTCCCTATGGAGGGACGCCTTACTCAACTGCAATACAGGGAGGACGGGCTTGGTCCTGCCTCGACTTGATATTCCAGACTTTGTAGACTTGCTTTGGCTGAGGGTAAGGTAGCAGTGGAAGGGGGGAGAGCAGGAGGAGGGGAGAGGGAGGTATGTAAAATGAAAAAAAATTATTTAAATAAAATTTTATTTTCTTCATTCTTGTCTCTTTGTGGTGGTGGTGGTGGTGGTGGTGGTGGTGGTGGTGGTGGTGGTGGTGGTGGTGTGTGTGAGAGAGAGAGAGAGAGGAGGGGGGGAAGAAGGAAAAGGGAGAAAGAGGATCACTGAGTTTAGCCAAAACCATCTGTGTATCTGTGCAACTATGGGTTTGTATTTGTATACTGAAGCTTGTTGGTCTCATCAATGGGTAGCAAGTAAAGACAAGTGACTCTCACTCCCATAATACACCAGTCAATAGTTCAGCAGGGAGAGGTGATGCACTCAGAGCCCCTCCATGATCCACGATTGACTGCAGACAGGTCAGTTTTCTGCAAATCCATCATGAACAGGCACAGCTGTTATAAGATCATGACTATTTTGCTTATATCATACCCAGAAGGTAATATTTCCTATCCTTATTCCTTATCTTCCATCTCTTACATTCTTTCTGTCCCTTCTTACACAGTGTCCTCTGAGCCTGATCCCCCCTAAAAGTGGAGATGTCTGATAGAAGGGACTTTGAGGGACTGGGTAGGTACTCTATCAGTTATGAGGTAATACTTGAATTCCACAATGCTTATGGAATACCACGCCCACAGTTTCGTGAATGAACCTGCTGAAAGTTCCTGGAAGGTAAAGGATACCTCTAATATTAACATGGTTCTATGGATAATAAAGAACTATGGCTCTTTTATACCCATCACTCAGGATTGCAGAAGCCAATGCTCAGTTTGTAGATCATTCTAGAATAAATGACTTAATTTATGCTGTTCAAATTTGTAGTTAGGATTAGGGTTTGGTAAACTCAGTTGTATGAAGTGTTGATGGAAGAAGGTCATTGGCTAATAAAGAAACTTGCCTTGGCCCATTTGATAGGCCAGCCTTTAGGTGGGTAAAGTAAACAGAACAGAATGCTGGGAGGAAGAGGAAGTGAGCTCAGAAGCCATGCCTCTCCTCTTCAGGGCAGACACAATGAACCTCATACCCAGGATGGACATAGACTAGAATCTTCCTGGTAAGCGCACCTTGTGGTGCTACACACATTAATATAAATGGGCCAAGCAGTGTTTATATGAATACAGTTTGTGTGTCGTTATTTTGGGGCATAAGCTAGCCAGACAGCAGGGAGCTGGGTAGCAGGAACACGGCCCTGCAGCTCCTTCAACAAAGTGTGGTCCTCTGAGCATTTCTGTAGTCCCTCTAAATACCAAAGTCCCTTAACCAGTTTACATTAGAGGTCTCAGCACCCAATACATCACAGAAATCACCTGTAGTAACCACATGTGTGATTTGAAACTTATTTCTGCCCATAAGAAATGCAGTCTGATCCATACCCTAGCAGTCAATCTCAGACTTGTTTGTCATTTCAAGATGGTAGCAGTGTCCATAATCACGAAGAAGGCTTCCTAGAACAGATAGCTATAGTAGCTAAGTTTCCTTTCCTGTGAATGCTCAGGTACTGGGAATTCTGTTGCTTGGTAACAAGAACTCAAAAGTCCCCTGTTCTTTTTGTTTCCTTTTTGGTTCAGCTCTTTTAAACAGAATTATCCAGAACTGCAGTTTTCTCTGTTTCTTATTTGTCTTCTTTACTTTTTCTCTACATAGTTTGCAGTGATGACGAAAGTGGCTAAAGTTTTATAGGAAGGTCACAATAAATACATGAAAAGGTGATTGCAACAGGGTTGGGGTGCAACCCAGTTGGTAAGGTGCTTGCCTAGTGTGCACAAAGCCCTGAGTATCCTGGAAAAACAGGCACGATACTTCTAATCCCAGTACTTAAGAGGTAAAGACAGGAGGATCACAGTCCAAGGTCATCCTTGGCTACTTGCAAGTTCAGGCCAGCCTACATCACTATCTCAAAAACAAGTGAATCCAAGAGAAAATAAACCAAATGACTGTAAGAACATATAGCTAATGAATCTGTGAAGTTGTGCTGTGATATGCTAATGTCCAGAGGAACATCTGGAGAGGAGCAAATAACTGTGAAATATAAAGGTGCTAAGCCTTTATTCTATGTTCCTAGCAACTGTCAGAAAGTTGACCTAATAGAAAATAAAGGTTTAATATTACAGAAAGTTCCTGACCCCTCGATTTGCAGGTGGTTTGTACTCAAGAATCCATCACAGAGACGCTTACAGCATTTTACTCTGGCAGGTAGTGATTCACTTAGAGAGGTGCATATAAATATTATGACTGTTTTAAGGATTAACAAGACATTAATGCTGAGAATGCCAGACCCTTTCCATATTCCATTACTTAATACTGAAAATATATGCTCCTGGGTAGCTTGCTAGCTATTAAAATGTTTTAATTATTATTATTATTAGTAGTAGTATTTTAATAACTGGTAACCCCTCACAGGCTTCACTGTTTCTACTAGTAGATGTGACTCACATGATGTACTGTAGAAATATGGTACAGATGTAGACATGTTTTTCTTTCTTTCTTTTCTGTTTGTTGCTGTGGTGATGGTGGTAGTGGTGGTGATGATTTTGTTTGTTTTTCAAGACATGGTTTCCCTATGTAGCTCTGGTTTTCCTGGAACTCTCTTTGTAGACCAAGCTGACCTTAAAGTCAGAGATCTGCCTCCCTCTGCCACCCTAGTACTTGGATTAAAGGCATACACCACCACACCTGGCAGACATGTTTTGCATATACAGCAATTCCCTCTTATCTGTGGGAGAGTATCTTCCAAAATTCCCAGTGAAGGATATAAATTGCAGATAGTAATTGAACCATATATACACTATGTCTTTTCTTATGAACCTTATAATATTGCCACTGAATGAAAGTATTAATTTGTTTGTCCATGGTTTATGCCCCGGTATCTCCTTTCCATCACAGCCCTTGCTCTTTGAGCCCACTATTATGTAGTTAAATAGGAATTCTTTGAACATGATCACTATAGTAATAAAATAATAGATCTGATAACAAGGATGGTGGCTATGTTACTAAAGGAGGGGCACCGTATATAACATGGATACTCTAGAAAAGGGGATGATTTATATCCCAAGTGAGACAGAGTGAGATGGAGAGAGATTTTTGCCATATCAATAGAATTTAGACAATTTAAATTTTAGACAATTGAGACCATTTAAATCATATCATTTATATTTGAAATTTTCCATTTAATGTTTTTGGTCTGTAGTTGAATATAGGTAACTAAAACTTAAAACCATAGCCAGGACAACTGCACATAAGGAAGGGGGTTGCAGTATTTCCATTTAGCCATTCAAGGCTGCATTCTTCTAAATTCCAAGTTCCCTTTATATATCTCCTCCTCTTCAAAATAGTCTGGGCCTAGTCAGTGTACTGTTTGCTCATGCTCCTAGAAACCATGATACTTAATTGTTGAACACACTTTCTGGACACTGGAGAGACTTATACAATGAGGAATTTACTAGATTCTGGAAACATATTCCATCATCCCATTTAGGCAAAACACACCATTATCACAATGTGGTTGTTCATATTTCATGCATATTTATAATCTTGTTTTCAGTGTTCATATTGATATAATTAGGATCAGGACTGTTTATCCATCCAATTATCTAATATAGCTTCCACTGTGATTCTATTTTATTATTTAAGGATACATGGTCTGGAAACTAGACATAGTTTACTACTAAACTTTCATAACACTATATATACATAGTCTTGGAGCTTCTGGCTATCTTCTAAGGGAAGAGTACCACTTTCAAGGAGATCCCAAAGTGATTACAATATTTTTATTCCTAGAAATAGAGAAAAAACTTCAAATATATATAATGCTAGGTAGTATAAATTCAATATATGTAGGTTGAAAAGGATTTTGATGCCCAGCAAGGTGGCATAGTTCATACACTATTATATTTATGGATAAATATGCCAAGGTCCAAATATTTAATTGACTTAAATATAATATGTAGAACACAGAATGCATCCTTTGTGGAGGTTTTATTGGAAATGACCACAACCTTGGTCACTTAAAACAACAAATGTTTATTCTTTTATAGTTCTCAAAGTCAGATATACAAATTTAATTTTTATGACACAAAACAAAGATATTGTCAGAATTATGCCCTGGTCTCTCTAGAAGTTCTATGTGTGAATCTATTCCTTGTCTCTTCCAACTTTAGGGGACTGCCAACATTCCTTGGTTCATAGACACATCAGTTCAAACTATGCCTCTGCAGTCACAAGGCCTTCACTTCTTATAGGTGGGTCAAATCCCTTTGACTGTCTTATATATGACACTCTCCAATAACACAGGATAAAGGCCTCATATAAAGATCAATAACCTAATCTTATCTGCAAAGTCTTTACCATATAAAGTCACACTCATGGGTTCTTGGAATCAGACAGTGGCTATGGTTCTCAGAGCCATTATTTAGCCTACCACAAGTAACTAAACTACAATTCAAGTGGAATATGTAATGCATATGTTCCACTTCTCTTTTACTTATTTGAAGAGGCTCACCACATCACTGAGAAAGACTTACCATAAAAATGTCAACTGAGAGTGCCATGGGAGCCACATGTCCCAACTGTACGTGGAGGAAGAGGTGCATTTCTAAGCTCCCAAACTGATAGCCCTGCTTTCTAGGCTAGCTCTGGGGGCACATCCCACGCCCCCACCCCCATCTACTGCAGCCCCAGTGACCAGGCAGCAGCATCTTCCTGCCCTCTACATAACAATTTGCCCCACATCAGAAAGTATGGGAGCCGCATGCTTCACCTCACCTGGAGGGAGAGTGACCACCTTAGGCACAGTTTCCACCTATACTCATTCAAGGAAGATGACAGTATAAGAATACATTCAATAACATAAAGAGCAATATGGCAACATCAGAGACAAGTGATTCTACAACAGTAAGAACTGAACATCCAGTGCAAATGAAACAGAAGGAAATGACCTTAAAACAACTTCATGAAGATGACAGAGGCCCTTAAAAATTTCTCTTAAAGAAATGGAGGAATAGACAAGCAAAATGGAAACAAATCAATAAATTCTTTAAAGAAAGCCAAGAAAACCAAAGCAAACAAACAAACAAAAAACAAAAAAAGCAATCAAACAAGTGAAGAAAACAGTCCAAAACTTGAAAATTGAAATAGAGGCAATAAAGCAAACACAAACTGAAAGAAATCAGGAAATTAAAAATCTGAGTAAACAAACAGTAACTACACATGCAAGCATTACTAACAGACCACAACAGATGGAAGAAAGAATCTCAGGCATTGAAGATACAATAGAGGTAATAGATTTATCAGTCAAAGAAAATGTTAAATCCAACAAATTCTTAACACAAAACATCCAGGAAATCTGGGACACCATGAAAAGACTGAACCTAAAAATAATAGGGATAGGAGGAGAAATCCAGCTCAAAGACACAGACAATATCTTCAACAAAATCACAGAAGAAAATTTTCCCAACCTAAAGAAAAGTATGCCTATGAAGGTACAAGAATCTTACAAAACACCAAATAGCCTGAACCAAAAGAAAGTCCCTTCGCTATATGATAATCAAAACACTAAACATGCAGAATTAAGAAAGAATATTAAGAAGTGCAAAGGAAAAATGCCAAGTAACATATAAAGGCAGACCTATCAGAATTACACCTGAATTAAATCTGAAAGTCAGAAGGTCCTGGATAGATGTTCTGCAGACACTAATAGACCACAGATGCCAGCCCAGACTAATATACCCAGCAAAGATTTCAATCACCATAGACAGAGAAAACAAGACATTCCATGAGAAAACTAGATTTAAATAACTATGCATAAATCTAGCCCTACTAGAAGGAAAACTCTAACCAAAGGAAGTTAGTTGCACCCACAAAAACAGAGGCAACTGATGACTTCACACCAGCATACCACAAATAAGGAAAATACATGAACACTACCACATCACAAATAAACCACAAATATAACAGGAATTAACAATCACTGGTCATTAATATCTCTTAATATCAATGGGTTCAATTCACCTATAAAAAAGACACAGACTAGGGGGTGAGTTTCTGACCCGCGGCAGCAGCCCAGGACACGGAACTCAGATGTTCCTCATCCCCCCTATACTTCCTGGTCTTCCTGCAGGGCCTATACTCTCCGCATATTGCCTCTCTCTTCCTATCCCACCCAGCTTGCATCCAGAAATCTCCCCCCTTCTGCCTCCCTTCTCTCTTTGGGCACATAACATCACCCAGCTCAGCCTGTCTGGGCGCTGGGGCCGAATCCTGAGGGCAACCGGGTGGGTGGGAGTTCCTTTGTCTCAATAGCCTGCCTGCAGCAAGCAAGGTAGGCACTTTGTTTACGAGCTACCCAACCAGCACGGAGATCTGATCTAGGCACCAGGAGAGCCATCACTGGGGCACACAAAGAGCCATCACGGGAGAGTGCCATCACTGGGAAGATACCTCAGTGGGCAAGGAGATCTGATCGTATAAAAGAAGATCCATAGGGGAGCATTCGGAGGAAGAGATGGGCAGGCGCCAATCCAAGAATTCACCCAACAATCTGAAAAACAACATGAAACCACCAGAACCCAGCAACCTCACAACAGGAGGACATGAACACGTTAATCAAGAAGAAGTAGAAAAAGTTGACTTTATGAAAGTGATTGACGCCCTTAAGCAGCATGTAAAAAATGCCCTTATAGAAATGGATGAGAAGTATAACAGAAAGTTTGAAGAATTGAATAAATCAGTGAATGACACCCTAGGAAACCAAGGAAAAACAATCAAACAGATAATGGAAACAGTTCAAGACTTGAAAACTGAAATGGAGGCAAGGAAGAAAACACAAACAGAGGGCTGGCTGGACATGGAAAAATCTAGGTAAACGAATAGAGACTACAGAAACAAGTATAACCAACAGAATACAAGAGATAGAAGAAATAATCTCAGATTCTGAAGATACCATAGAGAAAATAAACACACTGATCAAAGAAAATAGCAAATGCAACAAACTCTCATCACAAAACTTTCAGGAAATATGGGACACAATAAAAGGACCAAACCTAAGAATAATAGGATTAGAAGAAGGAGAAGTGCAGCTCAACGTTCCAGAAAATATATTTAATAAAATCATAGAAGAACACTTTCCCAACCTAAAGAAAGATATACCTATAAAGTTTCAAGAAGCATACAGAACACCGAATAGGCTGGATCAAAAAAAAATCCCTTTGCCATATAATAAACAAAACACAAAGCATACAGAATAAAGAATATTAAGAGCTGCAAAGGAAAAAGGCCAAGTTACTTATAAAGGTAAACCTATCAGACTTAAACCTGACTTCTCTATGGAAACCATGAAAGCCAGAAGGTCCTGGATAGATGTACTGCAGAAACTAAGAGACCATGGATGCAAGCCCAGACTAATATACCCAGCCAAGCTTTTGTTCACTATCAGTGGAGAAAACAAAATTTTCCAGGATAAAAACAAATTTAAATAATACGTAGCCACAAATCCAGCCTTACAGAAAGTAATAGAAGGAAAATCACTAACCAAGGAGTCCAACAATGACCACAATAACTCAGACATCTAGAGACCCTTCACCAGAACAACTCAAAGAAGGGAAACACATAAACTCTACTACTAAAAAAGTGACCAGAGTTAACAACCACTGGTCATTAATATCACTTAATATCAGTGGACTCAACTCACCTATAAAAAGGCACAGGCTAAGAGATTGGATAAGAAAACAGGATCCAAAATTCTGCTGTTTACAAGAAACACACCTCAACCACAAAGACAGGCACCTACTCAGAGTAAAGGGCTGGGAAAAGTCTTATCAAGCAAATGGACCTAAGAAACAAGCAGGTGTGGCCATACTAATTTCTAACAAAGTTGACTTCAAACTTAAATCAATCAGAAGAGATGGAGATAGACATTTTATACTCATAACAGGAACAAGTCACCAGGATGAAGTCTCAATCCTGAATATCTATGCCCCTAATATAAAAGCACCCACATACGTAAAAGAAATATTACTAAAACTCAAGGCAGCCATCAAACCGCACACACTAATAGGAGACGTCAACACTCCTGTCTCACCAATGGACAGGTCAATCAAACAGAAACCTAATGGAGAAATAACAGAATTAATGGAGGTAATGAATCAAAGGGACTTAACAGATGTAGTAATAAGGATGCCGGGGCTGCATCCCCAGCACCCCAGCCACCCGCACGGCTAGCTTTACCCGAAATAAGAACACACAAACTGTATTCATTTAAACACTGCTTGGCCCTTTAGCTCTAGCCCTTACTGGCTAATTCTGATATCCCGATCAGCCCATCTCTAATAATCTGTGAGAACCGGTCTTACTGGGAAGATTCTAGCCTAGTCCATCCTGGGTTGGAGCTTCATGGTGTGTGTCTGCCCAGGAGCGGGGCATGGTGTCTCTCTCAGGCGTCTGCTCCCGAGAGGAGAGCTGTCGAGTCTGACCTCACTTCCTCTTCCTCCCAGCATTTTGTTCTGTTTACTCCACCCACAGGGCCAAGCAG
This sequence comes from Microtus oregoni, assembly GCF_018167655.1. Taxonomy (NCBI): domain Eukaryota; kingdom Metazoa; phylum Chordata; class Mammalia; order Rodentia; family Cricetidae; genus Microtus; species Microtus oregoni. The sequence goes on from NW_024544726.1 coordinate 2,439,490, forward strand.
TTTCTTTATTGCTTAACCAATGAAATCAACAGATTGATATATGACACTCCCACATCAAACAGACATCAACAGAACATTCCACCCAAATAGGAAAGAATATACCTTCTTCTCTGCAGCTCATGGAACCTTCTCGAAAATTGACCACATAGTCGGTAACAAAGCAGACTTCCACAGTTACAAAAAATATTAATAACCTCTTGTGTCTTATCAGATCACCATGGACTAAAGTTAGAATTCAACAACAATGCTACCCCCAGAAAGCCTACAAACTCATGGTACTGAACCATACCTGGATCAAGGAAGAAATAAAGAAAGAAATTAAAGTCTTCCTTGAATTCAATGAAAATGAAGAAACAACCTACTCAAACTTATGGGACACTATGAAGGCAGTCCTGAGAGGAAAGTTCATAGCACTAAGTGCCCTCTTAAAGAAAACAGAGAAAGCACATATTGGAGACTTAACATCCCACCTGAAAGCTCTAGAAAAAAAAAGAAGCAGACTCACCTAGGAGGAGTAGAAGACTGGAAATAATCAAACTGAGGGCTGAAATCAACAAAATAGAAACACAGAAAACAATCCAAAGAATCAATGAAACAAAAAGCTGGTTCCTGGAGAAAATCAACAAGATTGATAAACCCCTATCCAAACTAATCAAATGGAGCAGAGAGAATATGCAAATTAATAAGATCAGAAATGAAAAAGGGGACATAACCACAGACACAGAGGAAATTCAGAGAATCATTAGATCTTACTACAAAAGCCTGTATGCCACAAAACTGGAAAATGTAAAAGAAATGGACACTTTTTTAGATAAATACAACATACCAAAGTTAAACCAGGATCAGTTGAACAATCTAAACAGACCTGTTAGTGAGAAGAATTAGAAGCTGTTACCAAAAACCTACCATCCAAAAAAAAATAAAATAAAATAAAAAGCCCAGGACCAGATGGTTTCAATGTGGAATTCTACCAGAACTTCCAAGAAGACCTAATACCTATACTCCTTAATGTATTTCCCAATATAGAAACAGAAGAGTCATTGTCAAATTCCTTTTATGAAGCTACAGTTACACTGATACCAAAACCACACAAAGATGCAATCAAGAAAGAGAATTACAGGCCAATCTCACTCATGAATATCGACGCAAAAATCCTCAACAAAATACTGGCAAACCGAATCCAAGAACACATTAGAAAAATTATCCCTTATGATCAAGAAGGCTTCATCCCAGAGATGCAGGGCTGGTTCAACATATGAAAATCTATCAATGTAATCCATCATATAAATAAACTGAAAGAAAAAAACCATATGATCATTTCATTAGATGCTGAAAAAGCATTTGACAAAATTCAACATCTCTTTATGATAAAAGTCTTGGAGAGATTAGGGATACAAGGGTCATACTTAATACAATATAAGCTATTTACAACAAGCTGACAGCTAACATCAAATTAAAAAGAGAGAAACTCAAATCCATCCCACTAAATCTGTCCACTTTCTCCATACCTCTTCAATATAGTGCTTGAAGTTTTAGCAATAGCAAGAAGACAACATAATGGGATCAAGGGGATTCGAATTGGAAAGGAAGAAGTTAAACTTTCGTTATTTGCCGATGATATGAAAGTGTACATAAGTGCCCCCAAACACTCCACCAAAGAACTCCTACAGCTGAAAAACAGCTTCAGTAATGTGGCAGGATACAAGATCAACTCCAAAAAATCAGTCGCACTCTTATACACAAAGGATATGGAAGCAGAGAGGGAAATCAGAGAAGCTTCACCTTTCACGATAGCCACAAACAGCATAAAATATCTTGTGGTAACTCTAACCAAGGAAGTGAAAGACCTATTTGACAAGAACTTTAAGGCATTGAAGAAAGAAATTGAAGAGGATACCAGAAAATGGAAGGACCTCCCGTGCTCTTGGATAGGGAGGATCAACATAGTAAAAATTGCAATTCTACCAAAGGCAATTTATAGATTCAATGCAATCCCCATCAAGGTCCCATCAAAATTCTTCACAGACCTTGAGAGGACAATAATCAACTTTATATGGAAAAACAAAAAACCCAGGATAGCCAAAACAACCTCATACAATAAAGGAACTTCTGGAGGCATTACCATTTCTGACTTCAAACTCTATTACAGAGCTACAGTAATGAAAACAGTGTGGTATTGACATAGAAACAGAGAAGTCGACCAATCGAATCATATAGAAGACCGGGTTTTTAACCCACAAACCTATGAACACCTCATTTTTGATAAACGAGCTAAAAGTATACAATGGAAGAAAGAAAGCATCTTCAACAAATGGTGCTGGCACAACTGGATGTCAACCTGTAGAAGAATAAAATAGACCCATATCTACCACCATGCACAAAACTCAAGTCCAAATGGATCAAGGACCTCAATATCAATCTGAACACACTGAACCTGATAGAAGAGAAAGTGGGAAGTACCCTACAACAGATGGGCACAGGAGATCGCTTCCTAGGTATAACCCCAGCAGCACACACATTAAGGGCAACATTGAATAAATGGGACCTACTGAAACTGAGAAGCTTCTGTATAGCAAAGGACACTGTCACTAAGACAAAAAGGCAAACTACTGACTGGGAGAAGAGCTGCACCAACCCCGCAAAAGACAAAGGTCTGATCTCCAAAATATATAAAGAACTCAAGAAACTAGACTTTAAAATGCTAATTAACTCAATTAAAAAATGGGGCACTGAACTGAACAGAGAATTCTTAACAGAAAAATTTCAAATGGCCAAAAGACACTTAAGGTCATGCTCAACCTCGTTAGTGATCAGGGAAATGCAAATGAAAACAACTTTGAGATATCATCTTACACCTGTCAGAATGGGTAAAATCAAAAATACCAATGATAGCCTTTGCTGGAGAGGTTGTGGAAGATGGGGTACCCTCATCCATTCCTGGTTGGAATGCAAACTTGTGCAACCACTTTGGAAATCAGTGTGGTGGTTTCTCAGGAAATTCGGGATCGACCTACCCCTGGACCCAGCAATACCACTCTTGGGAATATACCCAAGAGAGGCCCTATCATATGACAAAAGCATTTGTTCAACTATGTCCATAGCAGCATTATTTGTAATAGCCAGAACCTGGAAACAACCTAGATGTCCTTCAATGGAAGAATGGATCAAGAAAGTGTGGAATATATACACATTAGAATACTACACAGTGGTAAAAAACAATGACTTCCCGAATTTTGCATGCAAATGGATGGAAATAGAAAACACTATCCTGAGTGAGTTAACCCAGACCCAAAAAGATGAACATGGGATGTACTCACTCATAATTGGTTTCTAGCCATAAATAAAGGTCACTGAGTCTATAACTTGTGATCCTAAAGAAGCTAAATAAAAAGGTGAACCCAAAGAAAAACATATAGTTATCCTCCTGGATATGGGAAGTAGACAAGATTGTCGGGCAAAAAATTGGGATCTTGGGGGTGGGTTGGGATGTGAGTAAGGGGAGATGGGGAGAGTAAAGTGTGAAGGGGAGGATGGGGGGAACTTGGGGAAACCAGATTATTGGGATAAAGGAAGGTTGGATAAGGGTGCAGGGAAGCACATATATCGTAAATAAGGGAGCCATCTTAGGGTTGGCAGGAGACTTGAACCTATAGGGGCTCCCAGGTGCCCAGGGCGATGTCCCCAGTTAGTTTCTTGGGCAGCTAAAGATAGGGAACCTGAAATGACCCTATCCTATAGCCATATTGATGAATATCTTGCATATCACCATAGAACCTTCATCTGGCGATGGATGGAGATAGAGACAGTGACCCACACTGGAGCACAGGACTCTGCTCCCAAGGTCCCAATGAGGAGCAGAAGAAGGGAGAACATGAGCAAGGAAATCAGGACCACGAAGGGTGCACCCACCCACTGAGACAGTGGGGCTGATATAATGGGAGGACACCAAGACCAGCTGGACTGTGATTGAAAAAGCATGGGATAAAACCAGACTCTCTGAACATGGTGGACAATGAGGGCTGATGAGAAGCCAAGGACAATGGCACGGGGTTTTGATCTTTCTTCATCTTCTGGCTTTGAGGGAGCCTAGTCAGTTTGGATGTTCACCTTCCTAGACCTGGGTGGAGGGGGGAGGACCTTGGACTTTCCACAGGGCAGGGAACCCTGACTGCTCTTTGTACTGGAGAAGGAGGGGGAGAGTAGTGGGAGGAGGGGGGAGGAGTGGAAGGAGGGGGAGGGAAATGGGAGGCTGCGAGGAAGCAGAATTTTTTTTCACTAAAAAATAATAAAAGAAGACACAGACTAATAGCTAATCTAATATCTAACAAAGTAAACTTCAAACTAAAATTTATGAAGGGATGGAAGAGTACATTTCATAGTCCATCAAGATCAAGTCTCAATTCTGAACTTCTATACTCTAAATACAACATCACCGACATTTGTTAAAGACGCGTTACTAAAACTTAAATCACACATTAAACTCCACATACTAATGGTGGGAGCCTTTCATACCCCACTCTCACCAATGGACAGGTCTATCAGATAAAAACGTAACAGAGAAATAAAGGAACTAACAGATGTTATTACTCAAATGGACCTAATAGACATCTATAGAACATTCTACCCAAACACAAAAGAATTTTCAATCTTCTCAGCACCAATGGAGCCTTCTCTAATATCTACCACATACTCAGTAACACAGCAAATTTCAACAGATACAAAAAATATTGGAATAATCCTTGCATCTTAACGGATCACCATGGCTTAAAGTTAGAATTTAACAACAACCTTAACTGCAGAAAGCCTGCAAATTCATGTAAATTGAACAATGCTCAACTGAATCATCACTGGGTCAAGGAAAAAAATAAAGAAATTAAAGACTTCTCGGAATTCAATAAAAATGAAAACAAAACATACCCAAAGTTATCGTACACTGTGAAAACAGTGCTAAGAGACAAAGTTCATAGTAATAAATGCCTACATTAATAACACAGAGAAATTTTTCACTAGCATCTTAATAGCACATCTGAATGTTCTAGAACAGAAAGAAGCAGAATTGCCCAGGAGAAGTAGGTATCAGGATATAATCAAACTGAGGGCTGAAATCAATAAATAGAAACAAAGAGAACAATACAAAGAATCAATGAAACAAAAGAGCTGATTCTTGGAGAAAATCAACAAGGTAGACAAACTCTTATCAAAAATAATCAAAATAGTGAAGAAATGAAGAAGGAATACCCAAATTTGCAAAATCAGAAAGGAAAGGGGCGACATAACATCAGACACTGAGGAAATCCAGAGAATCATTAAATCATACTTTGAAATCAAGTACGCAACAAAATTGGAAAACACAAAAGAAATGGACAATTTTCTGGATAGGTACCATATACCAAAATTAAATCAAGACAAGATAAACAATTTAAATAACCCTGAAGGAAACAGAAACAGTCATCAAAAGTTTCCCAATTAAAAAAAGCCCAGGGCCAGATGGTTTCACTGTAGAATGCTACAAGAATTTCAAAGAAGATCAAATACCGATACTCCTCAAATTGGTCCACATAATAGAAACAGAAGGAGCACTACCAAACTCTCTTTTGCAAGGTTACAGTTACTCTAATAGCAAAACCAACAAAGATACAATTAAGAAAAAGATTTACAGACCAATCTCCCTCATGAACATTGATGTAAAAAAATATTCAATAGGATACTGGCAAACTAAATCTAAGAACACATTAAGAAATAAAATCATCCACGAAGATCTGGTAGGCTTCATCCCAGAGATTCAGGGATGGTTCAACATATGAAAATCTGTCAATGTAATCCATCACATAAATAAACTCAAAAAATATATGATTTCCTCAGATGTTGAATAAGCCTTTGACAAAATCTAACACTCCTTCATGATAAAGGTCTTGAAGAAAGCAGGGATACAAGGAACATACCTAAACATAATTAATGCTATATACTACAAGTCTACAGACAACATCAAACTAAATGGAGGCAAACTCAAAGTGATCCCACTAAAATTAGGAACAAGACAAAGCTGTCTACTCTCTCCATATCTATTCAATAACTATATTTGAAGTTTTAGTTAGTGCAAAAAGACAACAAAAGGAAATCAAGGGAAACTGGAAGGAAAGAAATCAAGCTTGCACTATTTGCAGATGATATGATAGTATACAAGAGTGCCTTCCAAAATTCTACCAGGGAACACCTATAGCTGATAAGTACCTTCAGTAATGTTGCATGATGCAAGAATAACTCAAAAATGCCTTATACACAAAAGATAAATGTGCTGAGAAAGAAATCAGAGAAATGTCACTCTTTACAATAGCCACAAATAAAATATCTTGGGGTAACTCTAACCAAACAAATGAAAGACCTGCAAGACAAGACCTTTAAGTCTTTAAAAAAAAAGAAACTGAAGAAGATATCAGAAAATGGAAAGATCTCTTATATTCTTGAATAGTTAAGATCAACAAAGTAAAAATGGCAGTACTACCAAAAGCATTCTACAGATTCAATGTAATACATATCAAAACCTCATCACAATTCTTTACAGACCTCCAAAAAACAACAATCAACTTCATATGGAAAAACAAAGAAACAAACAACAGAAAAAGAACAGGATAGTCAAAATGATCCTGTACAATAAAGGAACTTCTGGAGGCATCACCATCCTGACTTCAAGTTCTACTATAGAGTTGTAATAATAAAAACAGCTTTATATTGGCATACAAATAGACATGTGGATAAATGGAATCAAATTGAAGACTCTGATATTAATCTAAACCCCTATGAATACATGATTTTTGACAATGAAGCCAAACATGTACATTAAAAAAAGAAAGCCTCTTCAACAAATGGTGTTGGTATAACTGGATGTCAATCAGTAGAAGAATGAAAATAGATCCATATCTATCACCATGCATAAAACTCAAGTCCAAGTGGATCAAAGACCTCAACATAATTCCAGTTACACTGAACCTGATAGAATATAAAGTGGGAAGTAGCATTGAACACAATAGTACAGGAAACCATTTTCTAAATATAATATCAGTAACACAGACACTGAAAGCATCACTTAGTAAATAGGACCACCTAAAACTAGAAACTTCTGTACGGCAAAGGACATGGTAAATAAGACAAAATGGCAGCCTCCAGAATGAGAAAAGATCTTCACCAACTCCACATCTGACAGAGTATGATCTCCAAAATATATAAAGAACTAAAGAAACTAGGTATCAAAATACCAAATAATCCAATTAAAAATGGGATACAGATCTAAACAGAGAATTATCAACAGAAGAAACACAAATAACTAAATGATATTTAAGGAATTGTTCAACATCCTTAGCCATCAGGGAAATGCAAATCAAAATGACTTTGAGATACCATATTATACCTATAAGAATGGTTAATATCGAAAACACTGATGACAGATGATGCTGGAGAGGACGTAGAGTAAGGGGAACACTCCTCTACTGCTGGTGGGAGTGCAAACTTGTACAGCCACTTTGGAAATCAGTACTGTTTCTCAGAAAATTGAGAATCAATATACCTCAAGACCCAACATGCCACTCTTGGGCATATACCCAAAGAATGTACATTCATACCACAAGGACATTTGCTCAACTATGTTCATAGAAGCCTTATTCATAATAACAAGGTCCTGGAAACAGCCTAGATGCCCCTCTACTGAAGAAGGGATAAAGAAGATATGGTACATTATGCAATGGAGTACTACTAAGCGGTAAAAAGCAATGAAAAATTTGAAATTTTGAAAAGAAATTTTGAAATTTGCAGGCAAATGGATGGAACTAGAAAAAAAAACATCCTAAATGTTGTACCTAAGACCCAGAAAGAGAAATGTGATATGTACTCACTCAGAAGTGGATATTAGATGTAAAACAAAGGGTAGCCAGATTCCAATCCACGACCCCAGAGAAGCTAGGTAAAAAGTAGGACTTTAAGAGGGACACACATGGAGGGCCAGGAAGGGGAAATAGTTAAGATCTCGGTTACTAGGAGGAGGATGTAGAAGGGTGGGCATGGGTCATGGGACCATGAGGGATCAAGTAGGCTGATTTGGGGGAGCGATGGAGTGGGAGAGAATCAAAGAGAGATCTTGATAGAAGGAGCCATTATGGGTGGAGGAACTTGGTGCTATGAAAATTCCCAGGAATCCAGAAACATGACCCTAGCTAAGACTTCAAGCCATAGTGGAGAGGGTGTCTGAACTGACTTCCCCCTCTAATCAGATTGGTGACTACCCTAATTGTATCGTAGAGCTTTCATCCAGTAATTGATGGAAGCAGATGCAGTGACCCACAGTGAAACACTGGGCTGAGCTCCTGGAGTTCAGCTGAAGGGAGGGAGGAGGAATCAAATGAGCAAACGGGGGAGGGGGGCGGGTCAGGACTTATCCCAGGTACATGAACTGCCTTTTAGAGCCCATTCCCTATGGCAGGAGACCTTGCTAAGCTGTGATACAGGGGGAGGGACTTTGTTCTGTCTCAACTTGGTATGCCAGACTTTATTGACTCCCCAAAGGAAGCTTGCCCCCCTCTGAGGAATGGATTGTGGTTGGGAAGGGGGAAGTTGGAGGGGAGAGGAGAAGGCAAGGGAGGAGGAACTGGGTTTGGCAGAAGAATGAAAAATAATTAAATAAAAAAACATGTCAACTGAATGGAAATGTAAGTGAAAAGTGAAATGGCATCCAACAGGAAGATACTGGTAACGCCACCATGTGGTCTAGACAGAAAGCTGATCAGCGATGGCTGTTGAAAAACATTGGAAGGAACTGCAAGACACTTTTGGTAGCTCTGGAAATAATTTCTTCTTTTAAACAACTCCAGCAAGCAATAAATCTACAGTGAAATCTACAAAGTGTTTGGAAAAAGTAACTGCTCTATGGGCGTTACTCGCTTTCTTCCTGCTTTCACTTCCAGCACAGCAGAATGTGTTGCAGAAGCACATTTTGAATTCATGGTTCATAAAAGGGTCTTTTGTCAGTATAATGCAAACTACACTGGGGGAAAATAAATAATAAAATGCAGAATCAGCGCTCCCAATTGCAATGGCTGGAAGCAGGGCGGGGCAGTAAAAAATTGAAATGACACTTAAAAATAAATGCTTGAGTGCCTTCCAGCCCATCTGATCCCTATTTCTTCAAGCACTGATCATTTGCTGTCCCAGCTGAAATGGATGGCTTTTGTCTTGCTGGAGCTCACACACATGTACATTTGTTGATTCTCTGAAGGCAATTCTTCATCATGAGGTATTGGAAACAGATACTCCAGGGAAAACATCTGTTTGGCTGCAATGCTAGCATCTGCCCCATAAGGTGTGTTAAAGAAAATAACTTTATCCTGGTGGCTCAGAGACCAGAACTCTCCAAGTAGACATGGTACCAAAGGCACACTGTGTTTAGAGTACCAGAGTAGCAAACTGAGAATAAATTGCCCCAGAACCACTGATTTTCAGAGGATAAACAGCTGCTACCCCGAGACTTAGTTATCTGAGGTTACTTGCCCTGCCTTTTGCCCCAGGAGATCAACACTTTGTTTCAGTGCATGTCCGTCAGCTTGCCTTCAATTGGTAGCTCTGTATCTGTTTTACTTGAGGCCTTCCCCTGGCTTCCATTTGAGCAGCCTTGGCCAGTTTTAGTAGGGAATTACACCTGTGTTAGGTTTCTGTCACTTTGAAAAAATACTTGACACAAGCAACTTAAAAGCAAGGAGAATTGATTTTGTTTCAGTGTTTCAAAGATCTCTGTCCATGGACGGTTGACCTGTTGCTTTTATGGGCCAATGTGAAGCAGTGTATCACATGTGGTAGAATGAAGCTTAGAAAATGGCAGTCAGTAAGTGAAAGTGAGAGAGAACTGACCAGGAGTCTTCTCTTCTCTTCAATAACATGCCCCCAGTGATCTCATTTTCTTGCAGAACACTCCCCACCTACTAAAAGCTCTTCTTACTCTTACCAATTCCACAGTCTTTTAAGCCAAGCCTTGACCATTTAGGTCTTTGGAGAATGTTCAAAGTGCAGACCTGAACAATGTTTCTTGCTTTGGCAGTTCTCATGTAAGGGCTGGAGGGAGAAACCACTGTTCATAAACACCAGCAACCTTTCCCCTAGGCTTGGATAATTGCAGGGGCATGGTATGCTGGGTCCTGGAATTTGGTTGAGTAATGTGCCACCTCCATTAGCTTTCCGTACTCTGTGCTGGCATCCCTGTCTTCCATAGTTACAAAGGCTTCCAACTTGCCTATAAGATTTACATGGCGGAGGCATGTATTTTAGGAATAAATTCATTTCGTGATGGCATGTTCGGAGAAATGCATCATTAGTTGATTTCTTTGTTGTGTGGATAGCATTGGTCTCTGGTTTAGTGTTGTGATGCTATAGGCATTTTCCTGAGCTGTTTTAAGAAAAATTGCCTGAACCTGACCTTGTACCAATAGAAATCTGCAGTAATTAAAACTGATTGTTGTGGAGATGTATTTGTCCACGGGTTTCTTTTGAAAAGAACTCCAGATCTCATTCAAATTTTGATATTCAATATATCACATCATCTAGTTTTATTTTCCTATTACAGAAGTATCTTTTAATAGTAACGGAAATGTAATTAATTGTACAGATATTGTACTTCAACTTCTCCACGATGTGTTTTCACTTGGTATGTGCCTCCCTTTCTTGGTTCCCCTTTTTGATTTGGGCAGTTCTAGTCATCCTTTGTCTTCATTTAAATAAGCAAACCACGAATCTCCAAGTGGAGGAAAAGATAAATATTTTCTCTGATAATAGTTTTCACTGCATGCAAACAAAATGGCCTTATGTGAAAAACTGCTGTAAGGAACGGCTGCTTATTGGTGCTTGTTTAAAACATCTCCAGATGTTGGCTTCTTTTTAAAAAAGACTTGAAGCTACTAACTTCATTGTTTTTTAAAAATCTCTTCTCAAAACACTGGGACAACAGACTAAAGGTGAAGTCAGCAAGTTTACAAATGAAGGGTAATAAGCTTGAGAGAAGTTTTAAAACGAACAGGTTTTAATGCACATAAGCCCTGGGCAGCTGAAATGTTTGAACCTCAGAACTACCTGGAAATAGCCGAGCAGCTCGTTCCCTGGAGAAGAAATTACATTTTTGACCTTTTAAAAATGCACTGCCCACATTGATGACTTTTTTCTTAAGAGAATGCAGGAAATTATGACAAGTAAATAGGCTATTTCGAGTTTGCTAAAGAAGAGGGCAGCTGACCATGGAAAAGCTTGCTCAAGTTACACAACTAAGAGAGGGCTGCTTTGCTCCTTCTCAAAGCAGCAGACTAGCTTTAAATTCTTAGTGCTGTTTCTTTACAAAATTCTATCAAGAAATCTTTATTGAAAATTCCTGAGATCTTCAAAATGAAGTAGATAATCCTTGCTTCCATTTATTCATTTATTGTCAAAAACACCATTTACTAGAAAAATATGAACGGAGTTTATATTAATATAACTAGATAGTGCGTTAACTTTAATCTTTAATAAAAACTTTCAGAGTGTAACAACAGGCAAGTGATAATGTTTGAACTGAATGCTCATTTCTCTTTCTCTATAGCAGAAAATAAAGCATGTTTTTCTGAACAGGTGATTGTTTGCTGACATGTGGATTTATATGCGATTTTAAATGAGCTTGGAAAGCACAAAACCTTGGGAACAAATATCATATAAGAAAATTAAACTGAAATATTTTGTGTTGGAGTAAGATCCTGGAATTAAGGAATTGAGTGACCCAAAGATGAAGACTAACATTGTGTCTGCTTCTGAAGGCTGAAAAAAATTCCTTCATTTAGAGTTCATCAAATGTACAGGTGCAAATAGGTTTCCAGTTGAGGTTATGAATTGAATTTGAAGAGCCAAAATACCTTATAAATAACTTTTAGATATTTTATTACTTTTAGCAACAATCAGTTCAGATATAACCAAAAGATAAAGGAAACCCATAGTGTTTCTTTGCTGCAAAAGTGATTTCACATGACTTTTTTCCCTACTAGACTAACCTACTAACAGAATGCCTCTGCCAATAATCTTACCGTGGTTTCCTACATTTCCTACTTCGGGTGTAAGGACATGACACATCTTCTCAGTCAGTCTCAGGAATGGTGGGACTGATAGCCTATGATAATCAAATAATTCATAGAGCACTTGGCAGTGCATTATGCTGCATTCTTACACAGATCTGTTTAATTGGGTTGCGTGTTCTTAGTAAGACTGTGACATCTAAACTTGACCTTTCAGAGTGGGGCTATGGGTGCTAGCTTGCATGTGTATAATAAAAGGCCATGCCAGTGAAGCACGGAAAGCTGGCAAGAGAAAATGGTTCAGAAAGAACTGGTGATTCCAACCATCTGGATTCCCAATTTTTGGCTGTAGATTTAAGAGTAGCAGGACTCATCTAGCCACCTAGCAAAAGCGCTGAGATAGCAGGCAGGATCACCGTTCTCCACTGTCTGTTACCTTACCAGGATCAGTGCGTTAATCAGAATTCTCCTGAATTTGGGCTCTAAACACAAGGCTCTTGGGGGCCATTCTATATTCAGTGGCACAAGAAGGGAGACTTAACAACCTCTCAGAGTAATGCACATTCTTTTATGTAGTAGCCTGGCTTCATTGTTTCTGTGATGATATTTTACAGGGGAGCTAGTGTACATTTCTTTGCACAAAGAAGACCATCTTGCCTGACTGTGAGAGATGGAGGCTGCAGGGAATTGAATGGACAGCTTAAGCTTGATTTTCCACAGGACTCTGGTTTTGAAGTCGTGAATGAGGAAGAAAGGCTTCTTTCTGGTCAATACTCAACACAAAAATCTCACTTCATTTTAAGTAGGCTCTTAAGAGCATTTGAACCATCACAAGTGTCTGAATGGGATTTTGTCACTGTGTGCCACTTCTCAGAAGGTTTGTGAAGAAGGGAAAATGAGCAGGAAAGCTAAACACACCTGTGCCCTAGTCTTTGGCAGATGGCAGTGATAAGCACCCATCTTTTCAGTAGCCCCTGGAGAGAATGGCAGGGTGGGGATGGAGAGAGCTCTGTGTTCTTGTCATCAGCTTTGCTCCTCTGTTGAATGCCATGCCCCAGTCTCCAATAGAGCAGCAAAGTTGGGACGAGTTTGAGCATAGAAAACGGCCTTCAGGGAAGTGGTGGCGGCGGGGTGGGTTGTCTGGGAGATTTACTCACAGCTCCCGTAGTCAAGTAAATCTGTTTGTAAAGAGCAATTGATTTTTGAGCTAGTGTGGCATACCACTATTCAAGGCATTTCCAGACACAAAATGGATAAGAGCTTAAATAAGTCAAATATACATGAATCTTGTTCCACTATAAATTTAAGCCTTTTGATACTAAACACATCAATACCTGTGTTTGCTGAGAGGTATTCTGTCCACAACACTATGATCGATGACATTTTTATAATACTACCTAGCCTGGCCAGTGTCTTCCATATTTCTTGGGGAGCTGAATTGCTAAACAGTAGAAACTGTACCCAAATGGCAAATGGTGTGTATGGTGGCCCTCATGACAAGGCTCCAAGTTCTGTTTATCCCCAGGATCAGACAAGATAAAGTACTTTTGCCTCACCAAACTCTGAAAATACTGTCAAAGTATAATTTTAATATGAACACATGTTGAAGATTTATTAACTTATTAATAAGAGAATCTGTAACGTGGTAAAAATGGGCTGAAAAGCCTTTTGCAGGCTTTAGTATTTATAGGTCTTTTAAAAGGATATTAAAATAAATTTCTACTAGGTATAAAATTGATTTATGTCCTATAGGAAAACTATAACATTGGGGATTAAAAAACTGGCTAGGAATAAATTTTCTTTGTTACCTGAAAAGATCCGCAAGGCGACAGATAACTTCAGACAATCTGAGCCAATAATTACTAGTAAATAGCAACTCTAAACAAAGCTATATTTCTGTAGATAATTAATCCTTAGTGAAATTTTTCCAACATTATATTGAAAGGACTTTTTTAAAGTGTGTGCGGTTTGATTTCTTCTCTGGGGAGATCCTCCTACAATAATCCATATTTTGGAACTTACAAATTAAAAAGTTGAGCTTTCGCCTCATGAAACGAATAAGCCCCCTGTGTGCCCTAACTCAGACCTGTAAAATAAAAAATAATGTCCATAAAACCCACATAGACCCTAAGATATTTTTCAATTGAAATGTAAAACTTTTCGGCTGAAACATAGATAGTAGCAAAATATATAATTAGTGGTATAAATGCAATTTGTGGTATATTGTAAATAGTAGTATTGAAATGTAAAATATTTATCTCACCTTTTTGAATTAACCTGAATGCTACCTAAATCTCACAGTGGCCTTCCACCAACCCCCACCTATTGAAACAATACAGGTAAAAGCTCATCGTCACCAGAGAGAAATTTTACATCTTCGTCTTGTTGAACTTCTTGGTCCATTCTGCTCTTTTGTTCAAATGTTTTGTATTTTAATGCTTAGAGGAATTTTATGCATCACTGTATTCTTCTTCTTCTATATAACAAAATATACAAAAATTGGCATTGTTATTTTATTTTCTCTGACTACAAGTCTTGAAGTACTTACAATATCTTCTGAATTGAGTAATTGTTACCAAAAAAATGAGTTGTTCTGAACTGATTATAATGATAAAAGTATACTAGAAATTTTGATATTCATCAGGAAGAAAATTGAAAACACATTTTAGTAATGATGCATGCATCTTTAGCTAAATATCTTTATTGCCGGAATGAAAGACTGCTTATGATGACTATATTCTATTTTTAAATTGATGTGAACCACAAATAAGAAGATAAAGGGAAGGTATTTATTATCTCAGTTTCTCTTTGCTTGAATTACTTCCAAGTTACATACTGAATACCCACCCAGGAATCTGTTTTCATTGATAATCATTTGATTACCCATAATCTGAATAAAAGATCTGACCACCCAACTTGCAAGATTTTTGAGAGTCCTTCACTTTTCCAATACCAATCCTGCATAGTTGAAGGTTGAACCTTCATTTATCATCGTAGAGCCTTTCAAATCCTGCGGTAATGCACTCGAGAAAGATTCAGCAATGAAAGAGGTACCTATTTCTTTTGTAAAGCAAGGAGAAGTGATGTTTTGAGGAGAAGTAGGAGAGAGATTAGTTCTATTACTGGCTTGTTATGAAGTATATCATATTTTTCAAAACGAGGTTTCAGTTGTTGTTCCTCTGGTCCTGTGTCTCATGAATTATGTTCATGGTAGCCCAAAATATGTCCCAGTTTGAAGGCTACCGTGCCTGTTAGGTACAGTTACCTCTAGATTTAGAGATTAAAGTCCCAGACATTTAAATCTGATTTCACATACACAATAAATGCACAATTAGGATGTCTCATGAAATAACTCTGATATACATGCATCAAAAAAGTATTCATGGTTTATACGAAATTCAAATTTAATTGGGTATTCTGTATTTTACATGGCAACTCTACTTTCCCTTCTAGGGAAAATTGTTCCTAGGGCTCTTGGGAGGTGGCCTCTTTCTTTCAGATGATGAAACTCCACAAAAGCATTTCATATCTAACTCATCTTTTCAGTTTCAAGGAACACCTGCTAGATCAGTGGGTACTCACCAGGTGTTTCACAGGTGATTACTGAGGGATGAGAAATGACCTAACCTAGTCTTGGCTTCTGGACACTGTTGTAAGAGGAGCGGTGGGGCTGCGTTCCCAGCACCCCGGTTGCCTGCTAGCTTATGCCCGAAATAACAACACACAAACTGTATTCATTTAGACACTGCTTGGCCCATTTCTATCTAGCCTCTTCTAGGCTAATTCTCGTACCTGGACTAGCCCATTTCTAATCATCTGTGTGTAGCATCCCAAGGTGCGCTTACTGGGAAGATTCTAGCCCACGTCCATCCTGGGTCAGAGCTTCATCGCGTGTGTCTGCCCAGGAGAGGAGAGGATGGCGTCTCTGCTCCAGAGCAGAGCTGTCGAGTCTGAGCTCACTTCCTCTTCCTCCCAGCGTTCTGTTCTGTTTACTCCACCCACCTATGTTCTAACCAATAAAATGGGCCAAGGCAGTTTCTTTATTAGCCAATGACCTTCCTCCATCAGGACACTAGATTTCTAGGGTGGTCTTTCAATAACATTTGGCGTCCTCCATGAAAGCAACCAATTGTTCTTGACTCTTCTATTCATCTAGACTTCTGCTTGTGCACTTAATTGCAACATTCCTTTTTAAAACTTTCTCTTTATTTATTCTTTGTTTCTTTCCTCCTGAACC
Source organism: Microtus oregoni (assembly GCF_018167655.1). Taxonomy (NCBI): domain Eukaryota; kingdom Metazoa; phylum Chordata; class Mammalia; order Rodentia; family Cricetidae; genus Microtus; species Microtus oregoni. Next base: position 2,455,792 of record NW_024544726.1, read on the forward strand.
CACCTATCCTCTCCCCCCCAAAAAAACAAAACAAAACAAAACAAAATTTAAGAAAAAGGAGAGGAGGAAAATTCTTGACATGGAAGCTGCAGTGTGACACAGTGTTTCATGCAGTAAACCCCTTTATCCAATACATATTTATGTGCAGATGTTCATCACAAAGAATCATTGGTCTGGTTCGAGGCCCCTGGCCTCTGCTATTCCATCGACACTGGACCTTCATTAGGACTCTTCCTGTTGCTACTGAGTCATGAGGTCCTGTAGCCCCGGGTCCACAGGACCAACCTCACCCCACTTCCATGCTCCAGCAGATCACAGATGGGGTGGATGTTGGGGTGGGCCAACACATAATCTCGTTCTGGGCCTGGATTATTACAGAGTTGGTCAGCAGGCCAGCTCTCCCATCTTCACCACCAGGGTGAGCTCTCCAGCATTGCCCTGGCCAGTTCACCCCTTGAAGCAATGAGCAAGGGGCGGGGCCGGTTCTCCTACTTTCACATACTCAGGGTTGGTTCTCCTACACCTACATCTTCAGGGCCAGGTCTGCTGTGCTGCATAGGCGAAATGTAGGGCTCACTCCCGAGTGCTGCAGCTGATGAAGGGCAGGGATAAGCTCTCCCACCTGCCTCAGGCATTGGTGGGCATAGGGGTATGTCCCCGTGCCCATGCTGCCACATAACAGATAAGTAATGAAGACAGCTCTCCCGTGGTCACAAACATCGGGGCTGGCTCACCTACACCTACGCCAACAGGGTTGGCTCTACTGCGCTGCCCAGGTGAAGTACAGGGTTCATTATGGGACAGGTGGTAGGCACAAAGGGGGAACTTTTTTAAAAGATTTATTTATTTATTATCTACACATCTACATGTATGTCTGCTTGCCAGAAGAAGGCACCAGATCTCATTTCAGATAGTTGTGGGCCACCATGTGGTTGCTGGGAATTGATCTCAGGATCTCTGGAAGAGCAGCCAGTGCTCTTAACATCTGAGCCACCTCTCCAGCCTCTGCATATATTCTTATGCTCACATATTTTTTTACTTAAGTCTATGTAACTAGAGATAGTTATTTCACTTGATTTCATGCCCTTGCATATGGAGGAACTTGCCAGAGCCTTTCAAGCTCAGTCTGTATAAAATTTAGATTGTTTGCAACAGCGGACAAGGCTGTGGTAATCTCGCTGAAGTCGGCTCACTCCATCCTTACTTCCGCTCTCGCCACACTGATTTGCGCCTCAACATTTGCATTAGCTATTCCTTAGAACCTAAATATTTGCACAAGGTCTTCCATACAGTTCTTTGTCTATATGCTGTTTCCTTGGGGAGACTTTTTTTTAACATCCTAATGGGAATAGTTTCTATCCCTCCCAAGTTCCACGGAGTGTCTTGGATTCTTTTGATTCTGACCAAACAATGGCATTTTTTTGCTGCACATGCTTGGGGAAAAATTCAGTGACTCTCCATCTGAGCTTGGCAGCTGACGCAGCAGGGGGCTCAAAAGCATAGCTTTCCTTTTATTTCTTCCTTTTAAATGCCATTTGAATAGTGACAATGTAACACTTAAATCCTAGCTGCAAGAAAGTCTGTGAAATGTAGGTAGATTTTCCCACTTCAGTTAAAGTAATCAAGATAGTGTTCCTACAGGCATGTCCATGGCGTACTGCCCAGGTGATTCTAAATTTTGTACAATTGTCAGCTACCACTAACCATCACACCTGCTTAGTCCTCTTTGAACATACCTGCAGGGACACTCAGAGGTGCATTGTGCTGACCTTCTAGGTGCTTCTCAATCCAACGAAGTTGGCAATCAAAATTAATCATAACAACTATAATCAATAAGAGTTTAGATTCTCAAATTCAATTGCCTCGACACAAATCCAGGCTACCTTACTAATTATAACTATATGACTATGTCTGATAATTTTGTTTTGTTTTTTCAAGACAAATTTTCTCTGTGCGACAGCCCAGGCTGTCCTGTAACTCATTCTGTAGACCAGGCTAGCCTTGAACTCACAGACATCACCTGCCTCTGCCCCCTGACTGCTGGGATTAAAGGTGTGCGCCACCACCACAGGACCATTTTTTTCAAGTCTACAGCTGAGGCAAAGGTTGTGTGTACGTCTAAAGAGATGTAAACAAGTATTTGCTTACCTCTCCAATGACAGCCCAAAGGAACAATTCCACTAAGGTACAGCTTGCTAAATCAGTGAATCTATTTGGCCTACTTCCAGAAACATAGAAGACTATAAGAGCCATGTCACAGAAGTCTCAACCCGATATGGAACTTCCCAGCAGCTCTCTGAGAATAGCAAAGTAGAGGCCTTCTTTCTACTTAAACACGTGACTTTGTGCCCAGTGTCTGCTAGGTTGTGGACTAAATGTGGAACCAGTAAAAGTTGAAACTTTCCTTTGTCTTCATATTAACTTGTTCCATCTAAGTCTTTTCATTTTTTAAGCCACAGAAAAGAATCTCTGTCACCAGAGCTGTTTGTTGGTAAAAGCCTAAAGGGAGGAAAGACACTGTTATTCTCACCATCATGCTGATGATTTAATTAAACATGTATGGCCCAAGAAAATCTCAGAGATTAGCGATGCTTAAAAAAAAGGTCTTGCAATTTTCTCTGCCCTTCAGTTTGCCTTGTTAGGGATTTCTTATTGTTTACTTCCAACATAGGTTGTGAGAGCTGAGAATTAAGACTACTTTTTGACAGAAAAGAAGTACACTTCTCATAGTGGAAGCGATATGGTAATAATGGATGCCAAGAGAACCAGGTATCAAATAGACTTATTGAGTCCTATTGTACTTCTTAGGCAACACCCCGTGGCTACACAGAAGAGCCAGAATATGCAATTAGTAGCAGCATATGATGTCTGCCCATCCCTGGACCTCATTGTTACTAATTTGGTGCATATAACTCTTACCCCTCCATCATTAATCGACACTTATACACCGTTGTCAGAGGTCTTCATCTGGCTATTAGAGGTTGGTGGTCAGCATGTAAGGCAGTGTGGACATGCTGGGGAACTCACATTCCCTAGCAACAGCCATCAGCCACTATTGATAGAATCTGGATCTCTTTGTCTGGTCCTGGAGGTCCTCATTGGAAGTTGAAGTCCCAGCTGCCCACAATAGTAAATATCTTGATCATAAGCCTCTGATTGGCTGCCAATATCTTTCCTGTTTGCATTTCCTACTCCCTTGTGGATATTTTCAAAATCCATTTCCCACATAAATGATTGCCACTCTGGCCATGAACTTTTCTTCTAGAGAGCTGGAGCTAAGATTCAGTCTGTTGGGAGAGGAAATTGCATTAGCAAGTGAAGAAGGCTACAAGAAGACACAATAAGCTTCCAACTACAATCTTTCTGCATAATTTCTCTTTGTCGTATCCAGGATCCTCTGTGATGAAGAAGGGATATTAACAATAAATTGACTTGCTACAGAAGCAGAGAGCTATTATATGGTGGATTCAATAACCTCGGGTACTTACTAACTTGATATGTTAAGGTTTTTGTTAGCTTTAAAAATGAAAAAGATCCTAAATAAAAAAATTGTGACTGTTTTCCAAACTGTCGATGGCCATTACAAAAGTGCTCTCTTGTGTTAATAGTAAAAATCCTCCCAGTTCTGTATTTGTGTAAAATCTGAACTGTATGGTTGTGGGTATATTCCCTAAAATCCCTTAAGTTTATTTTTGCTTATTGATTTTATGAACATCAGTGATTGTCTCAAATTGAGCCCTGTTCATTCTCTGCAACATCCCTTGGCATAGAGAAATTCCTAGTGGCTGGACCCAGAGGAAGTAGGCGCTAAGAACATCTGTGGTAAAGTGCACTAAAAATCTGACTGAACTTAAACTTGCCAGGCCATTCAGCTGTCATGGACTGGCATCTCATTCTCCTCTCTCTCCTCTGGAGGAAAGTATTAGTCTCAGGGTTCCACTAGGTACTGGGAAAGAAAAAAAAAACACTGACTTTGAACCTCTATTTCTTGTCTTGTCTCATTGTAATCAGTTATATGGCAGCTTCACGGCATGTTCAGAGAAACAGTAAGGATCCAACACCAATAGTGTGTTGGTGTTGTTTCATTCGCCATGTTCCTCTTAGAGTTTTCCTTTCTGACTAAGAGTTGTTGATGAAGTACATTTTTTACAGGAAAAGTCATAGACATTTGAATGTAACAGATTTTGAGTAATGAGAACCCTGGCTTGGACCAGAGCCTGTTGGCATTGCAGAAAATAATATGATTTCTGAAATCATTGTTTAAGAAATGAATAATTTTTTTTAAATGAGGACTCTACTTGTTATAAAAAGAGAGTGGAGGATTTGTGCCAGGAAATGAATGGCTAGTGAGGGAAATTAATGGTGAATATGTATTCTTAAGAAGCCACATCTAACAGTGGGCATAAAGCTGGCCTTGGAGGAGAGCCAGCTCAGAAGAAGGAACTGACTGTACTCTTCGCCAGTTCCAGTGGGCAGAGCTCATGGAAGAGAAGCTGAGAGAGGGCAGTTGGGGAGGAGAAAAGTAGACAGAAAGGAGACTATTAATTCAAAGTCTTTAAGAATAATTTGTGCTTTCACGCTGCAGCTGTTATTTAAGTTAAGGGAACCAAAGAACGGAAAAGAAAGGACAGAACGACAAGTCAGCTTCCAGAAGCGTTAGTAATAAAGAGCACAGATCTTCCTGTGGCGTTTCATTATGAAGCGTTACTTGTCCATGGAATGATTTAGTTCTGGCCCTTGTTTCTCTAAGAGCATATCTGATGCATCAAGCTATACTGCTGTGTTCTTGGGTCATGGACAGGTAGTGTCTTTGTGTTTGAAAGGAAGCCTTGACTTGAAGAGCTTTTTCATCACAGGGGGTAGAAAACAATTAGCTACCAGGCTTTCTATCTCCTCTCCTGTTAGAGATGTGACAGTTTCCAGTTAAAAAACTGCTTTTTTAAATCTATATTTCTGTTAAACTGATCATCATCTTGTAAAAACACATGGATTATAAATGCTGCTTTGTGGGAGCCTAGGCAATTTGAATGCTCACCTTACGAGACCTGGATAGAGGTGGGCAGTCCTTGGGCTTCCCACAGGCCAGGGAACCCTGATTGCTCTTCGAGCAGATGGGGGGGGGACTTGATCGGGGGAGGGGGAGGGAAATGGGAAGCGGTTGTGGGGACGAGGCAGAAATCCTTAATAAATAAATAAATTAAAAAAAAATAAAATAAAAAATAAATGCAAAATATTAGAAAAGTATGAGTAAGTGACACAGGAAAAGATGCAAGAGAGAACAGCAGAGGCAATATGAGGTTTTGGACACCTTCATCTGAACAAGCTCCATGCTTGGGTAAAGGTATCTTAAGAGGTTGCTGGTTTTAGTGGAGCATGATGGTACAGGCTGGCAAACCCAGCACTGAGAGACAGAGACAGGAGGATTCCAAGTTTAAGACCAGAATGGACTACATTGTGTGACAATGTGAGACCCCATCTTAAAAACAAAGCAAAACAAAACAAGAAGAAAAATTTACAAAGCAGCTGCAAGCTTGGGGAGTGTATAAAATTTGAATTGATTGTCAACTGAAGATCTAATGAGAAAGTTGTTCAGTTCTTGTAGGAATTTTCTAGGATGCAATTGGGATGTCCTGGAAATTCCCTGTGCTTGTGGTGCTTTGTCATGTGACCACCTAACATAACTTATACTTCCTGGTACTAAGCAAGGCACAAGGGACACCAAATTTAAGTGTGAGGTGAGCATTTTTATTTAAGATGCTTTTAGATAGTTCTACATTGCTAATATAACTTCTGTAACACTGGGGATACACTAGAGCTGTGCTTTTCAATAGATACCCACTAGCGAAATGTTTTTGAGCACATGGAATGAGGCTAGGTTAACTGAAGATGGAATTTAGATTTCATCTGATTTAAATTTAAATTGCCATATATGCCTATAGGCTACTGTGCTACCCAGTACTGAAGTAGACCTTGGAAAATAGCAAAATAAAATAATTGACAATATTTATCTTTAACTTGAAAGAGAAGTCCATTAACTTAGGGTCATCCACTATTCCTTTATAGCTCTTATCCCATTGGTGGAGTTACCTTGTCTTTTTTCTCAGCCTCCAGACAGTAGGCCTCAATTCCCAAAGCTTTATCTTTGCTTTGGATAATAGTGAGTACCTGGAGTTTATCCAAATAACAAAAGATTTCCTTGAAAAGAAGACATTCTCTAGACACTGGTGCATAAATAAGACTGAGTTGCTTAAGCAGCAATAACAGCAGCCTTTCCTTCAGCTCTCCCTGGAAATGGCGGCACTAGTGGTTGGAATATATTAAATGTCACATCATTCTGTCCACACTCCAGGCAAACCATATACATATATTTAATTCTTTGTCTTTGGTCAATAGCAGAAGGGAACTGGAATGATATCCCATGTGAGCATCCTTAGAATTTAAAGCCCACTTTCCTGAGACAGGATTAGGCAAGATAAAGGCAAAAGCAAGAAAATGAGCACAAACACAATTAGACCAGACCAGCCCTTGAGTCAAGTCATGTGTAATTTCCAATAGAAAAAGATTTAATTATGCCATCATGACTAAAATCGCTTATTAAGTGCCCATTTACATGTGTTGCTGGACTGGGAAGATATACAGAAAAAGCCAGACTTGGTCTCAGCCCACTAGACAGAAAATAATGAAACAGAGGGATATTCAGGATGAGAATTAAATACATTAATGAATATTTACATTCAGTGAAAATGCAATCCCCACAGAGCAATCTTGAAATTCAAATTCCAGAGAACAAAGCTCTGGACTGTTCTTCTTTAGATATACTGGATTCAGAGAGTAGAGGGAGGATGAAGAAGGCTCTTTGGATCTGTTTTCTCTCTATGCTGAATGTGAAAATAACACATATGGGACAAGTGTGTGCATTTTGAGAGCTGTGGGACAGGAGAAGAGGCTACAGGTTATACAGTCTGAAAGCCATTCCAGAAAAACCCAGTTCAGTGTGTATTTCTCTCTGCAGCATGCATTAATATAGGTCACAAGGGGTGTGTGGAAGGGGAAGGGAAATAAAATGACCAAGGCAAGCAGCACATATGCATCATCAGAATCTCAGCTGGGAGTGGCCAAGGGTTTTCCTAAGTAACAGTATAGAAATGTATGATGAAACATAATAGGAAAGGGAAATATGAGGCTGAAGCTAAAAGAATGAATCCAAAATTTTGCCTAAAGCAAAGGGATTAAGAGTACAGGGTACCTACGAAGTATAGAATCAAGTATCAAGAAGCTAGGCAGCTGGGCAGTGGTGTGCACATCTTTAATCCCAGCACTCAGAAGGCAGAGGCAGGTGGATCTCTGTGAGTTTGAGGCCAGCCTGGTCTATGGAGAGAGTTCCACTACAACCAGGGCTACCCAGAGAATCGCTGTCTCATAAAACAAAAACAAAAGACAACAAACAAACAAAAAGAAGAAACTACGTAGATGGGAGAAATAAAGGTTGAACAAAAATGGAGAGCTGTTTGGATTCACAGTATAGAGCAGCTTCAGCAGTTTGAAGTTCGTATTTAAGGTGTCATGTGCACGGCTGCACAGATAGAATCTGGGAATAGTAGCTGGTGAGACAAAAACTGCTGACCACGTGACAGCAAAGAAACCGGTAGTAAAGAAAGAGTTAAGCTTATAGAAGCAAAGAAGTGAGTGGTAGCTGCAGTGACTGGGAGACAAGGCAATGTGGAACTGCTTCTTTATAGTTAGGAACCTCAGTTTTGGAAGAGGAGAGAGTTCCAGAGATCAGTACAATACGATGTCTACAGTGATACCACTGGCTTGTATACTTCAAAATTTTAAGAAAGTGAATCTCAAATAATCTTTAAAAAGTTGAGCAAAGAAATAAGAAGATGAACCCAAAGAAAAACATATAGTCATCCTTCTGGATATTAACCTTCATCAGGCAATGAAAGGAGACAGAGTCCCACATTGGAGCACCGGACTGAAAACCCAAGGTCCAAATCAGGAGCAGAAGGAGAGAGCGCACGAACAAGGAACTCAGGACCACAAGGGGTGCACCCACCCACTGTGACAATGGGGATGTTCTATCGGGAACTCACCAAGGCCAGCTGGCCTGGGTCTGAAAAAGCATGGGATAAAACCGGACTCACTGAACATAGCGGACAATGAGGACTACTGAGAACTCAAGAACAATGGCACTGGGTTTTGATCCTACTGCACGTACTGACTTTGTGGGAGCCTAGGCTGTTTGGACGCTCACCTTACTAGACCTGGATGGAGGTGGGGGTTCCTTGGACTCCCCACATGGCAGGGAACCCTGATTGCTCTTTGGGCTGATGAGAGAGGGGGAGTTGATTGGGGGAGGGGGAGGGAAATGGGATGCGGTGGCAGGAAGGAGACAGAAGTCTTTAATAAATAAATAAATAAATAATAAGTTGAGCAAAGATTAATGAGTGATATAGAGCACTTCATAATACAGATATATGGAAGCACTAAGTGTGAGAGTTTCTCAAAATGGAATTAATTTTACGACTATGATCATGAACATACAGAAGCTCTGGCACCAATTGGAGATCTGCACACATAAGACAGGAATATAGGCAGGGAAGCATGGGTCTGTATGCATGGGATACATGGAGTATGGATAAAATAGGGTAAGAGGGTAAATGTGATTGCAGTTCTTTGAAATATATATATATATACATATATATATAATATTGTCAGAATTAAACATGTGTGCACGCATGTGCACACACATACACACATATTCTATAGGTCATAAAATGTGATAATTATCTTTCTTTCCTCCAAAGTTATACCCCTGTAGACTCATTTCAAATATTTTGTTTTGCTCTCATTTTAATCAATTCTTTTATAATTTTATACAGTGTATTTTAATAGTATTCATTACACTCCCCAACTGCCTCCAGATTCCTTCCTTCCTTCACTACCTGCTCAACTTTGGATCCTCTTTTAAAAATTATATATATATATATATATATATATTAGTTAAAATATAATAAAATAATTTTCCCCCTTCTCCTTTCTCCCACTTTGTGTAAGTACTCTCCCACACCTTCTCAAATCATGGCCTTTTTCTTCATTATTATTGCATATTGTATAAATGCATACATGTGTAAATTTGATAAATTTGACCTGTTGAGTCCACTTAATATTGCTTCTATATATGTATGACTTCAGCGATGCCATATATATATATATATATATATATATATATATACATACATACATACATACAAACACATATACAATTGGAACTATGAGACCAATTGGGAGGTCTCATATTTGGATTTGGGGATGATGAATTCTCTCTCCCACCACCATCCCCAGCAGTTTTTAGCAACCTGTAACCCCATTAGAATTCTCCCTTCCATGTTAGCAAGTCTATAAGTGTTCAGGTCCTGTTTAGGGACCCATATTGTTAAGTATCAGGAGTACAGAAGTATAGCTTCCCTGTCTTTTCTAGGAACAAGATACCACATTGGACTTCCTGTTCCTCTGGCTCTCAAAATCTTTCTGACCCCTTTTCAGATATGTGTCCTGAGCCTAGATGTAGAAGCTGTGTTGTAGATTAATCTAGTTACCTCTGATTAACTCTTTATATTTTGACCAGTTGTGGTGTTTTGCAATAGCTCACAAAAGCTGGGAAGTGAGAGTATACTGAACAGCCTGGAGGCAGCTCAACAAGTTCAAGTTTTCCTTCTAGTGCCTTAAAGACGATATGAGTAAATCTGTTAATGAAATCTCTGGAAAAAAAACTCAGACAAACAGTGGAATGAAGTGAAAAAAAAAGCTGATTAAGACCAGGAAGTAGAAACAGAATCAATGTAGAAATCCAAACAGGGGGAAAATTGGAAATGAAAAATTTAGGAACTTAAAGAGGAACCTCAAAGGGCTTATCAATAGAATGCAAGTGATAGAAGATAGAATCTCAGGCACTGAAGACAAGATAGAGAAATGGTTAACTCAATCAAATAAAATATTGAATAAAAATCCAGGCATAAAACATCGAGGAAATCTGGGACACTATGAAAAGACCAAATCTAAGAATAATATGAATCAAGGAAGGAGAAGAAACTCAGGTCAAAGGCACAGAAAATATAACCTAAAGAAGGAGATGCCTATCAACTACAAGAAGAATACAGAGCAGCAAAATAGACTAAACCAGAAAAGAAATTCCCCATGACACATAATCATCAAAACACTACATATACAGAACCAAGAAAGACTGCTAAAAGTTGCAATGGAAAAGACCAAGTAGCTTTGAAGATACAGATATAAAATATACATGATATCTCAGCGGAGAACCTAGAATCCAGAAGGATCTGGATAAATGTTCTACTCTAAGACACCACAGATATCAGCCCAGACTAATAGCCCAAGCAAAACTTTCAATCACAATACATGGAGAAAATAAGATATTCCATTAAAAACAAATTCAAGCAATATCTATAAGTTCAACTCAACAGAAGGCACTAGAAGGTAAACTTCAACTTAAAGAGGTTAGCCACACCCAAGAAAACAAAAGGAATAAATAATCCCAGATCAGTAAATTAAAAGGGTGGTGGTGGGGGAATCCACAACACAACAATGACATAATGGAAATCAGCAATCCTTGTTCATTGATATTTCTCAACATCAATGGGCTCAATTGTCCAATAAAAAGGCACAGACTAACAGATAGGATGTGAAAACAGGATCCATCATTCTACTACATTCAATATTAACATCACAGATAGACATCACCTCAGGGTAAAAGAATGGAAAAAGATATCCCAAGCAAATACACCCAAGAAATAAGCCAGTGTAGTCATTTTATTATCTGACAAAATAGACTTCAAACCAAAACTAATCCAAAGAAATAAAGTCGCACTAAGTATTCACCAAAGGAAAAATCCACCAAGAGGATATTGCAATTTTAAACATTTATTCACCAAAAGAGGGTACCCACATTCATAAAGGAAACACTACTACAGCTTAAATCATATATTAATAGTCACACACTAATTAATGGTGGGAGATTTCAGTTCCCTATTCTCACCAACAGACAGATCATACGAACAGAAACTAAACATTAAACTTCAGGACTTAACAAAATGACATAAAGCAAATGGACCTAACAGAAATTTATAGAATATTTTACCCAAACACAAAAGAATATACCTTCTTCTCAGCACCTCATGGAACTTTATGCAGAATTGAATATGTATTTGGATAAAAAGCAAGTCTCACCAGATACAAGATAATTGAAATAATACCCTGTATTTTACTACCTTGTATCCAACCACCACAGATTAAAGCTGGGCATAAGAAACAACAGAAACAACAGAAAGCATACAAACTCATGGACTGAACAGTTCTCTACTGAATGAAAAATATAGCTGGATATGAAATTAAGAGACAGAAATTAGTAGCTTTCCTTTATATAAAGAACAAATGGACTGAAATCAGGAAAATAACACCTTGCACAATGGCCTCAAATAATATAACATACCTTGGGCTAATTCTAAGCAAGCAAGTGAAAGGCTTATATGATGAAATTTTAAGAGATTAAAGAAAAAAATCAGGTGATGGAAAGATTCCCCCATGCTCAAGAATCGATAGAATTAATATAGTGAAATGTCCATCCCATCAAAAACAATCTACAGATTCAATGCAATCACCATCAAAATTCCAACAAAATTCTTTATAGATCTTGAAAGGAAAATTTTCAGTTTCATATGAAAACACAAAAAGTCCTATGATAGCCAAAATATTCTGCATAATGAACGAACTGCTAGAGGTACCATCATCCCTGATTTCAAGTTGTACCACAGAGATAGAGTAACTAAAACAACATGATATTGACACAAAACAGACACATTGGTCAATGGAATAAAACTGAAGACACAGACATAAATCCACACATCTATGAACACCTGATTTTTGATTTAAAACAGCCAGAAATATACTCTGGGAAAAAGACAACATCTTCAACAAATGGTCCTGGACAAACCAGATATCTGTGTGTAGAAAAATCCCAATAGAACCCTGCATATCACCTTGCACAAAACTCAACTCCAAGTGGATCAAAGACTTCAACTTTAAACCAGATAGACTGAATCTGATAGAAAAGAAAGTGGAAAATAGCCTTGAACTCATTGGTACAAGAGAAAAATTCCTAGACAGAACACTGTTAACATCAGGCACTAGGAACAATAATTAACAAATGGGACCTCATGAAATTAAAAAAAAGATTCTGCATGGCAAAGGGCATAGTTATTTGAACACAGCAGCAGGCCACAAAATAAGAAAAGATTTTTACCAACTACACATTTGATATACAAAATCCGTAAAGAAATAAGTAAAACTAGATATCAAGAAAACAAATAACTTAAAAATGGGATACAGATCTAAACATAGAATTCTCAAAAGAGCAAACTCAAAGATCTGAGAAACACGTGTTCAACATCCTTAGTCATCAGGGAAATGCAAATCAAAACTACTTTGAGACTTTAGCTTATACCAGTCGTAATGGTTAGATCAATAACACAAGTGACAGCTCATGCTGGTGAATATACTGACTGAAAGGAACACTCATCCATTGCCGGTGGGAGAGTAATCTTGTCCAGCTGCTATGGAAATTATTGTGGCAACTCCTGTGGAAGATGGGACTTGATCTACCTGGAGATCCAGCATTATACTTCTTAGCATATACTCAAAGGTCACTTCATCCTACCCTACCACAGAAGCACTTGTTTAAATAGTTTCATTTGCTGTGCTAGTCAAGATAACCAGAAATTGGAAACAACTTACATGTCTCTCAATTGATGAGTGGAAAAAGAAAAGATGGAACATTAAAAATAAAATCATGAATTTTTCATATAAATGAATACAACTACAAAAAAATTCATCACAAGTGAGGTATCCCAGACCCAGAAAGACAATATGGTTTGTATTTGCTTGTATGTGAATATTAGCTGTTAAATCAATGATATCCAAGCTCTAATCCAGAGAACCACAGAAGGTAGGTATAGAGTAAGGGACTAGAGGGACCAGATAGATCTCCTTAGGAAAGGAAAATAGAATAGATCATTGCACATGGATGGAGGAGGACTGGAACAAAAGAATCAAGTGAGGAGGGGCAAGTAAGAGAATATGGGCTGAGCTGGCTAAAATTAACTGCTATTTAAGGAGTAGTATGGACACTATCTTAATTATTGAGCTGTTGTTGTGAAGACACACCATGACCAAAGAAACTCTTGAGAAAGAAAACATTGAATTGGGGTTTGCTTACAGTTTCAGAGATTTAGTCCATTATATCATAGTGGGCAGCATGGGAGAATGATAACTTGTAGGCTGAAGCTGGAGCAGTAGCTGAGAGTTCTACATCCTGATCCATATGTAGACAGATGCAGTCCTGACACAGGCTTTTGACACCTCAAAGCCCACCGCCAGTGACGTGCTTTCTTCAGCAAGGCCATACCTACTCCAACAAGGCCAAGCCCCCTAATCTTCTAATCTTTGTCAAATAGTGCCACTCCTGATGACTAAGCATTCAAATATATTATCCAATATGGGCCATTCTTGTTCAAATCACCACAGAAACCTAATACAGAAGAAATTTCCTAAAATTATTCACATTTGAAGATGATCTCAATGAAACCACCAAATAATAGGGGAGACAGAGCCCCACTTGGCCATCTCTTCACACCCAATGAAACTTGATTCCTAGGATTGGGTTGCATCTAATTGAATTGTTGGCCTAGCAGGTACCATGGGAATCCTCAAAAAACACAGGCTGTTCTGAAGAATATAAGTTTCTCTCCCCAAACTGATGACATGGCCCCACTGTTGAAGATAACACCTACACAAATCATTGAACACGGAGAAATTGAGCTTGTGCCTATATAGAGCCTTCACCCCTATTCCCTCGTGTCTTTGGTACAGGAAGCTACTCAGCATGGTACTAAAGGAGAAGACAAAGACAAAACTATCCACAAACCCTTTGATCGACACTGGTGTCCTGCTTGCAATATTTGCTAATTCAAAAAAAAAAACCCACAAAACTTGAGGGTGTAACCAACTACTATCTAATTTGACTAAAGACCCACTTCCTGAGATAAAATCCTCCCCAATACTGCTTGGGTGGCCCAAAACCTGAGACTAGAAAGCCCAGGGATCCAGGGAAAAACCAAATACTACTGCTTTAAAAAAATGTAGCAATAAAATGACTCATAATGATATTCTGCTATACTTATAGATCAGTGCTCTGCTCAGCCACCATCAGAGAATCTTCCTCCTGAAGCAGATGGGACAAAATACAGAGACCCACAGCTAAACAATATGAAGAAAGTTAGAAACCCTTGAATACTCTGCCCTAAATGTGATGTCTCTATCAATTCCCTCCCCTCACAGCTTAGGGAACTCCTCACAAGAGGAGGCAGAAAGATTCTAAGAGGCAGAGGGCATAGAAGACATCAAAGACTGATGAATGTATGAATTCACAGAAACTAGCAGCACGCAGAGGTCCTGCATGAGTCTGAGTCTGATGGGGTAGAAGTAGACACAAGCTGACATCCCTACCTCAGAAGCTATCTCCACTGATAATGACTCACAAATGAAAAGAATTTTTCCCCAATGAAGTCTTGCTGGGTATATGAACTACTCTTAAGATCAAGCTCATCCTCAGAAAGAGATGCCAACACAAAATGAACTCAGTGGTATTTTTGGTGAGTGTTTTTGTTATTGTTGTTGTTGTTTTTCTAACAGTGCTTTGTCTGGGCTTACTCCCCCTGAAGATCTTTTGCTATATATTATGTTTCTTTCAATTTTGAGTTTTTATGGAATTTCTGCATTTGCCAATGTGTGTGTCGCAATGTCTATATGTGTTTCTTGTGCTTTTTCTGTTCATTTATTTTTGTCTTATTCAATTAGTTTTATTTTATTATTACATTTTAAGGAACTTATTTATTTTCTAATGAGAGAGAACAAAAAAAGGATGTGAATTTGTGTGGATGGGGAGTTGGGATGATATGGGAAGAATTGGGGAGGGAGAACCATAATCAAAATATATTGTAATCTATTTTCAATTCAAAAGTTTAAGGATATTATATAATTCATATAGATGCAACTATGTAATAAAAATAATGTAATAAATATGAAAATTAGACCTTAACCTTATATATAACCATAAATATAACCATATATATAACCACATATATAAACATAGTAACCTTATATATAAACAGTTAAATATACTAATTAACTAGTATAAATACAAAAATACAATAATTAAAATATATACATTTAATTAGAAAAATTAAACACAACACCATGTATATATTGACTATTAAAAGCTAGAAAAAGTTATACAATGCAAGCATGTTATTAAAGAGCAGAAGTGATTGTATTGTTGTCAATTAAATTGAAATTCAAATAAATAAGAGGGAGATAATAAAAAAAAATCAATCTATCAAGAAGATAGAATAATTGAATGAGTATGGAGAAAATGATAGAGATTTTTTAAATGTGCAGTAGAGAATGATTGAGATGAAGGAGAATTTAAGAAAAGTCACGATGAGAATTGTATACTTCATCACTCCACTCTCAAAATCTAATAGAGCTGAATTAAGAGGTTGATAAAATACTATGTGTCTTATAGTTCTCTGGAGAAATAGGACCAATAGGGTCTCTCTGTCTCTGTCTCTATCTCTCTGCCTCTGTCTTCTCTCTCTGTGTATGTGTATAAATGTAATAACTACATACACACATGTATAGAAACTGAGAAATTGAGATCATGTGATTGCAAAGGCTTAGGAACCTCAAAATCTGTGGTTAACAACTTGGAGACCCAAAAAAGTTTGGAGATGAGATTTAAAGTCCTGACTGCTGGTGAATTCTTGTTGGAAGATTCAGTATAGATGTGGCCCAGTTCAGCAGCTAGGCAAAGAGAGCTGGAATTAATTCTTAAGCTGTCTTATTCTTTATGCTCTTCCCTCTGTGGTCAGATGATGTCCACCTAACTTGAAGATGGCCATTTACTATACTTACTCCACCAATTCAAATAATAGTCTTTTCCACATAGGCATATCCAGAAATAATGTTTAATCGGATAATTGTGTATTCCATGGCCCAGACAAATTTTATCCCACATAAAATTAACCATACTATTGTGAAAAACTATGAACTCATACATATGACAGCTTAGATGACTCAGTTCATCAAAAGCACAGAAGTCTTTGAGATGAGATAGTGTGAGGAGACTAAAAACCACTAAAGAAATAAAATTCATAATTGAAGCCTTTTAAAAAGAAAACCTGCAAACCTATAAGTTTTCATTAAAGAATGTTGCCAAACATGAAAAAGAACCAAGACAAATTTTACATGATTTCTTTAGGACACCAAATGGTTACAGTTGTTTTAAGGCTCGAGCTTTGGCATATGATACTAGATAAGAAGAAGTAACTGAGACATTGATTGCATGTATCTCTTGTCAAGGTGCTGTTCAATTTCATAACCCATGCAAGTCCGAACTGAGAGACTTGGCAAGAGAGCTAGGATTTAATTTTAGAATATTAAGATGGTCTATCTCTTACTAATATCTATGCTTCTTGTCCCTTACCCTTCTCTGTTACTTCTACTTCTAAAGGGCTTATTTATAAATTCCTATGATGTACATAATTAAGAGTTAACCTGAAAGTTTATCATAGCTACTGTCATCCAAATTCCTTTGTCTGTCTGTCTTATCTTTCTGATCTACTGAGTAGAATTTTTGCCACATAGTGTATCTATACATGCATTCTTTTATTACTTTTTTGTTTCACTGGGTGACTCTAGGTTGGTGGTTTCTGCATCTGGAATGTATTGAAGGAAATAACGAAACACAAGAAACTCACTGCTGGTTCATTCCTCAAGTTTAAAAGTCATTTTAAACTCTATCTTTGTTTCATCTGAGCCTTCCTTTACATGGTCATTATATTATGTTATACAGTTTTTAAATTTTAATTGTAATATGAAACACCTGGGTTTATTGGAGCTACTTCATTTTGGTCAGAACTAGAAGTCTGTTATTTATTTTACAAGTCTATAATTTAATGAGGACTCATTAAGAAGGAAGACTGCTATCTTAACCTGTGGTATGCACTGGGGAAATTCAAATGGTAGTGAAGGAGCCATTTTGAAGACAGTTTACTCCCATGGCTGTCAAGTTCATACTGGCTTTTAACTAACACCTGAGGGATCAGGAATGATGCCCCATATGGGCCTGTCCACATGAGCTGGGCTACTTCAATCTGCTTGTTTTATTCTAGGGGCAAGAAAAAGTCATATATAAATTTTCTATGAAAAAAGTTGGGTATAAACTGCAATTTATCTTTAAACTAATTTTTATTAGTATAGAGGTATTTGGCTTCATTATGGAATTTTACAAGAAATTTTGCTTTTGTGCTTTCATTCTCAGCCATATCTCATTCTCTTCCTTGTATACTTCTATTCCCAGTAACCTTCTTTCAGTTCATGTAACATATGTCCTTTTGAACTCTTTTCTCTTTCCCTAGCACTGGTATTTCTCTCTTTTCACGGTGTCCTATCTAACTTTTCAGCCCATACTCTTCCCATTCTACTCAAGAGATGAATGAATAATGCAGCTACATACATAATAGATTTTTCTGAGCTATAAATAAGAATAAAATTTTGATTTGAATGAAATGGTTGTATTTAGAAAAAAATTATCTTAAATGGGGTGATCCAGAGTCAGAAAGACAAAAATCACATTTTCTCTCTCATGAAGATTCAAAATCAATGTTTATACCTACACATAGTATCTTTATAAAACACAAAACATGGCCTTTGACACAGTGAAAAGTAAACCCTGATGTGGGATGTGGGAATCAGAGAATCCTATTTGTGAAATCTTATTTTAAAAGGTAAAGTGACATTGAAAGATATTGTTGTAACTACTTTTGGAACAGAGTGATAAAAAGAACAGATACCTTGGCAAGTCAAGGACTGAAGAGACTTCATTCATCCCAGCCTGCCAGAAAAAACCCTTAAGTGAGAAGCACTTACAAATTATTATTAAAGTACCCATTAAGAACACGGACTTCATTCATCCCAGCCTGCCACAAAAGATTTTCAAGTGAGAATCACTTACAAATTATTATTAAATTACCCATTAAGAACAGGGACTTCAGAGTTATATATCATGGATTCAAATCTGTTCTTTATCACTCTTTTATTTTATATTTGTCATTAAGAAAATTTATTTATCTTTCTGTGGTGTGGAAAGGTTTTCTGTATATGTGTTGCTTTTATTGGTTAATGAATGAAGCTATTTCAGCTAGTGGCTTAGTATAATAGAGCTAGGTGGGGAAAACTAGACTGAATGCTGGGAGAAAGAAGGGTAGAGTCAGGGAGAAGTCATGTAGCCCCACCATAAGCAGATGCCAGATGGAAACTTGCTGGTAAGCCACAGCCACATGGCGATACACAGATTAATACAAATGGGTAAAATAAGATGTAAGAGCTAGCCAATAAGAAACTAGAGCTAATAGGCCAAGCAATGATTTAAATATTACAGTTTCTGAGTGATTATTTCGGGTCTAAGCAACTGGGAACAAATGAACAGCCTCTCCTACTACAGAGTGGTACCAACTTGGACAACTAAATCCACTTAAAACCTGAGAGAGTTTGGGAAGTAATTCTAGACACAAAAGAATTCTAGACACAAATGGTAGCAGCATTTTCTCTTGTGGGCTCTGTTTGCTAAAGGCAAGCATGTCTCATTTAAGAGAGGTTTCCTGGCTCAGCTTTAGCTGAAAAACTTTGCAGTTCTTTTTAAGAGACCCTGTCACAAAACAATTAAATGTTTATGAATAGCTGACAGCATGTTTCTTGGTGGTAGCAGGGACCTTGAAATGCCATAGAGTTGTGGCAATAAACATGGTTCCCACCAGTACATCTGCCATGAAGATAGACTCTCAGAAAGACAAGGAATCAGGTAGATCCAGTCATCAAAGCCATGACTTTAATCCTAGCCATATCACTTAGCAAGTTAGACTCAACGTCAGAAAAAGATAGATATACAGTAAAGATTGATACAGATGAAAAAATCCTCCAAATGGTTTGCAGTGTGTTTAAAAATATATGCAGTCTTGGAAGAGAAAAGAAAAAGGATGAAGTTCTTTAAAGAGAAAGAGAAAGAGAGAGAGTAGTTGGGTGTGTTAGCACACAACTTTAATCCCAGCACTTGGGAGGCAGAGGCAGGCAGAAGTCTGTGAGTTCAAGGACAGCCTGGTCTACAGAGTGAGTTCCAGGACAGCCAAAGATACACAGAGAAACCCTGTCTCAAAAACAAAAAATAATAAATAAAAATAAAAGAAATAGAGCTTAACATAGAGCCATGTAAACATGGAAAATATACTGAGAATCTGGGTACTGTATGTAATTGTGTTGTCTGTGAATTGTTTGAATACTGAGGAAGGAGCAACAGCTGCTAAAAGATATTTGATTATAAATGTTGCTGGATTAATCCAACATATATATTTTGAAAATGCTTGACTTCAAAATTTAAGTCAAAAGATATGCTACTTTGGAGAAGAGGTTTTGCTTTTGTTTCTGAGGAAAATGAGAGGCTGTGGATTCATTCTGGGTTAAGAAAAATCAGGTTTGCTCGTGCTCTCTCTCCTTCTGCTCCTGATTTGGACCTTGAGATTTCAGTCCTGTGCTCCAATGTGGGTCTCTGTCTCTGTCTCCTTTCATCGCTTGCTGAAGGTTAATATTCAGGAGGATGCCTATATGTTTTTCTTTGGGTTCTCCTTATTTAGCTTCTCTAGGATCACTAATTATAGGCTCAATGTCCTTGGTTTATGGCGCGGGGGTGCACCCACACACTGAGACAATGGGGATGTTCTACTGGGAACTCACCAAGACCAGCTGGCCTGGGTCTGGAAAAGCCTGGGATAAAACCGGACTCTCTGAACATAGTGGACAATGAGGACTACTGAGAACTCAAGAACAATGGCAATGGGTTTCTGATCCTACTGCACGCACTGGCTTTGTGGGAGCCTAGGCAGTTTGGATGCTCACCTTACTAGACCTGGATGGAGGTGGGGGTTCCTTGGACTTCCCACAGGACAGGGAACCCTGATTGCTTTTCAGGCTGAGGGGGGGACTTAATTGGGGGAGGGGGAGGGAAATGGGAGGCGGTGGCAGGGAAGAGACAGAAATCTTTAATAAAAAAAAAAAGAAAAATCAGGTTTGATTAAGAAAGACCCTCTGAGAAATCTCTGATAGCAGTAGATGGCCCAGATGTCTACATTCTACATCTAAAAGTTTCAAGACTGCTGGCTGTGATGATCAAGCCTCACAGAATACTTCACTCAGAACTTAATCACAATTCTAAATTTTCTTTAGGTCCCCATAAGATATCAGCTCTTCCAATCAACAGGAAGTAGCCTAGAAAACTACACCCACATCCCTCCCCCCGAAATGGATTATGGATGTTTGTCTTTGTTTAGAGTGTTGGTTACAAGTTGTTATGGATAATGGTCAGGAAAAAAAGCTAAAAAAGGAGATTAGATTCTGAGTTTTTGTTTTGAAAAAAAGGGGGGGGGTGCTGTGGGACAACGGTTTTGTATCCTGTAAAGATTTGTCAGTTGTATTGATTTAATAAAATGCTGATTGGCCAGTAGCCAGGCAGGAAGTATATAGGTGGGGTGACCAGGTAAGAAGTAGAGGCCGAGCAACCAATGTAGGCATCTGTGTGCTTCTTTGGGACTGAACAGGGGACTGGGCAGGACGGAAACCTCTGTCAACATTTCTTGGTCTCATTGTCCATTGTTTTGCAATGATAATTCTTGTATAAAGACTTGATAATTTTAAGTGAGTTGATAAATGGAAACTATTTAGGTTAGATCATGATACACACAAATTAATTTAAATATAGTGGCTATCAGAAATTTAGATATACATATTAAATGTACACATCTCATGTGCATTACTAAGATTTTATACATTAATTTGTGAATATACAAAGGAGTACATATTATATTTTAATTTATATTAAAGTTGGATTCTGTTATTTTCAGTATACATTCTTGTGTTCCTCATAGTATTTACTGTTGATGAATCCTTTTGGGTGTGATTAAATATAGCTAGCCTGAACAAAAAGTTCCAGGATAGCAATTACTTCCAAATTCTTGATGCACTGAGAGGAAGTGATGATGTAAAGCCCTTGTATAAAAATGCCCACCTTTATATAATCACCTAGGCATTCATGGATGTCTTACACCTTCTACTATTATAGCAGCTACAGAGAAAAGTTGTCTCATTAAATGTGCCTATGGCTTTACCTGGATTCTTCTTGATGATAATCTTGTAGAAAACTCAAGGTTGGAGATTGTTGACATTATAATTTCCCTGGAATTGTTAGTCAAGTAAGTTCTTTTCTCCTTAAAACAAAAAAGAAAATTATGATCACTTAAATGGATGTTTTAATTGCTAAACACACACACACACACACACACACACAGAGAGAGAGAGAGAGAGAGAGAGAGAGAGAGAGAGAGATACCATTTGTTTGTGAAACTAAGTCTCAATTTTTATCTAATATATACAGAAGAAAACCTCAGCAAATGGTCACTCAATGAGAAGGAAAGACACATTGAAACATTCACCCATACACCAGAACAGAATGGCTATTTTCCTTCAAATAATGGTCATAGCATCCACTACAGATGGCTTCTGATATGTTATTGCAGTTAGGACATCTATTTTCAAACAAACAAACAAACAAACAAATAAACCACGAGGGGTGCGTCCACCCACTGAGACGGCAGAACTGATCTAATGGGAGATCACCAAGGCCAATTGGACTGAAACTGATGGAGCATGTGATCAAACCGGACTCTCTAAATGTGGCTGATGTTGGAGGCTGATGGGAAGCCAAGGACAATGGGGCTGGGTTTTGATTCTACTGCATGGATGGGCTTTGGATGCTCACCTTCCTAGACCTGGATGGAGGGGGGAGGACCTTGGACTTCCTATAGGGTAGGGAACCCTGACTGCTCCTTGGACTGGAGAGGGAGGAAGAGGGGGAGTAGGTGGAGGGGAGGGAAGTAGGAGGAGGGGAGGAGGTGGAAATTTTCAATAAAAAATAAATAAATTAAAAAGAACAAAAATGCTAGAAGGTTATATACCTATTTTTATCCCAGTGTTTAAAGGCAATGCCAGAACCACTCTTCCCCAAGGATGAATAAAATCACTATATTAAGGAAAGCAATCATTGGGAAGCTTTAAGCCTGCATTGGATCAACCCCTCTGATACACTCCTGTGGGTTGTTTGTTTGTTTTGAGATGATGTTCTATAAAGTTGTGTTCTTCCTTACATTTAGATTCTTCTCAGGAGGCCAGGATTGGGTAGCAGGGTTGATGGAAGATACTCAGTTGTATCTGATGTAGATAATTCTGAGTGATGAACAGACAGCATCATACATTGTGAAAGGCAGTGTCTCACATAGTATGTATGCTCACCAGTAAGGTGAAGTCAAGTTAATCAATTTAATACTTAATCTTTGACTTAAGTAGCAAAGAAAACAATTCAAGCAGAGATAGAAATAATTGAACTAATAATCAAGAGAAATATTTAGCTATAGAACATGCATGTCAATATCACATTGCCTGGGAAAGCAAAAAATTAATGTTAAATTCTGTGATGTCAGTAGACTTCTCTTATTAACCTCTGTCACTTAGAAAGTATAAACCTTATGGCAGAAACAATATAAAATAAACAGATATCTCCATAAAATTATATGTTAAAAAGTGAGAAATCATAATCTATTTAGATGAGGGGAGTAAATCCTTATGATGTCACCTGGATTTCTGTTACATGATGTCTCACAACATAATAAGGAATATAAAACTATTAGAGCTAACTAAATAAAATTGAAGTGTTGTTATTATTTTCAGAATCCAAAAAATTCTTCATAGGAAAGATCTGGGTAATAAGATTTTTTTAATCAGAAGAAATCTATAACCCAGCTATGCCTGTGTTTGCAGAAGGCCCAGTGTCTCGGCTTGCAAGATAAAACGAATACCTGCAATTCACATGCTCTGAATAAGGAGCTCTCTGGGCACCTGGTTATTCTATTGCAGGCCAGGATAAGTCTCCAGAGCTGTTTCCCTTTCCTGCAAAATAACATTCTCCTTCCCCACCTCTCATCTCTCTTGCTGAGTGGAGAAAGTGATATCTTTATGCCCCTAGGAAGCAATGTATGATTTAGAATTGCTAAGTAACAAGAGCCATAAACAATGGCTGAGATGCACTCACCACCTTCTAATTTATTTCTTCTCCATATAATTGCAGACAGAAAATGAAAAGTTACTGTTTATTTGAAGGAACAATATTTTTATAGCTCAAATTTACCAAGGTAGATTTTGAGTCTGTTTAACATAAATTTCTCAGAGTTTAAACTTCAAGTCTATCTATGATTTCCAGTGTAGAAGTATAAATTATGTGAAAGTTTCAAGGTAAGAATTTTCCTAAATTTATATATTTTGAAGGTTCTGTTGAAGCATCAGATCCGCTGGGCTAAAATACTCAGAAGAAAGTGATAGGCTCTCTCTTTAGCCCCTCATCCTGAAGCAGGACTGTTGATCCTCCAAGCTCTTCATGTTATGGGATGTTTCCTTCCACTTCTAGACTTTTCCCCCTTGTTAAAATTACTGTATATGTCTAGCCTACAGTTGTAGTTTGGGTCACCCTCCTTCTATCTACCAGAGACTCTCAAAGAAGGAGATTTAGAGAAAGCTTAGTTAAGATGTGACTAGGAAATTCTGCGAGGTAAACAAGAAGTAAGAAGAGAGGATACCCATAAAAGGAACAGTAATGAGATGGTTATATCCATGAAGACATGGAGTGCGAACAGCTACTGTAGGCAGACATACAGCCATAAAGTAACTGCCCATCTGAGAAGGTCAAGGGGATCTGAGTGGAACACCAACAGGATATTGATACTGACAACACAACTTTTCTTCCTTTATCTTCTCGCCATTACATTTGCTATACCAATATCATCTCAGATCATAATTTGCCTTCCAAATCTATTTGAATTATTTCAACCTTATCCAGAAACATTCCCCTATAGTCTCCCACCACTGAAACTCACATGTTTAAATTCATGTTACTTGCTCAGAGCCTTATAAGGAGTTACTCTGTTATCACTGTAATAAACACAAGTGTGGGCATGGTTACTACATGATAAAGTTTGAGGGAGGCAGAAGTAAACGGTATGCTGCCTTTGGCTAGGAATAACAGAAGTTGAAACTATGAAGGGATATTGGGAGCACACCACGAAGCTTTGGAAATGATGGGAGCTGTTCAGTGTGTACCAAAATAGACCATAGAGTATGATGTTTAAGTAGTGTGGACAGAGGAGCACTAAAAGACATAATTCTGGAGAAATATGGTAGAGAGAGTGGTTTAATAATCTCTCTTTCCCTCTCCCCCTTTGTCCCTCTCTCCTTCCTTCATCCAAGTTGACCCTTATTTGAGATCTGTGTATACACAGAGAGAATGAACACGTTATTGAGGGAGATACCACAGATAAACTATAGTGGATAATTTCTTGCGTTATTTAGCTTAGACTGAAGTCAACAGTTATTTAACCATAATCTAGGTTCTACTATAAAGATGGTTTGTATACATAATCAAGTTTAAAAAACAGTTGGCTTTGAATAAATGAAAGTGTTTTTTATAATCTGGATGATTTTGACCCAATTAGCTGAAAGGCCATAAAGGTAGAAATGAGGATTCCGTGGAGTAGAAATTCCGCCTGTGGACAGCAGTATAGCTCCTGTTAAACTGCTCATGAGTTGTGACTTACCAGTTTTCATAATTTAAGCTGATTCCATAAAATAAAAAGCTACCCACCCACTCACTTATGATGCTCCTACGTAGCTAGAGGTCTTCCAAGGTTCTCGCATTGGTTCCCTTTCCTTTCTGATTTGGTTATGGAGATGCTAGTAGCCTACTCTTTTTATGAACACTGAAACACAACACTATCCTTTGTTAAATAGGTTATTGTTTAACGTAAATGACCAATTTCTCCATTGTTGAGACACAGTCTAGAAGTTGTAACTCTAACTCTGGAATAAGAGTATTTCAAAATACCGGTTTCACAGTAACTAGCTAAACAACCTTTGAAATATGCGTAGCCATTTTGAACTTCAGGGTTTTTTTTTTTTAATTTGGAAAATAGAGGTAATAATTCAGTGCCTCAGAGCACTTGGCCACACTACCGATTAGATCATAATAGTACCACCTATTGAAGCTATTGTGAAGATTAAGTAAGTAATTCTAAGTGAAATGCTCACAACAGCTCAATGAAGGGGTCACTAAAAATTGGCAGCTACAACCATAGTAGTTATTAATCTTACTTCGTCCCTTTCTCTTACTTGATATGGAAAAAGCAACGTGACTCAGCACTGCGTTTAGAACATGAAAGACAACTTTCATTATAACCAGCTGCGTTTTTGACACCCTGTGCAAAATTATTTAGCTGAACAAAAAGAAACTGAACACTTTAATCGATGCTGAGATATTCCCATGTTCCTTCCAGTGGCTGCACCCAGAGTGCTAGTGCCAGGAATCTTAAATCTTCTTTCTCCTTTCCAATTCTCAACAGCCAAGCCAAAGATTAAATTATGCTCTCTACCCTCCAAAAGGCAAACAGGATTTTTGTTTCTCATGCTTGAATGCGTGAGTGTGTGGTTGAAGGAGAGACTTCTAATCTCTGCAATCTGGTTTCATATATGGCTGATGGTTTTTGCAAGTCCATTTTCTTCTCAGCATGTTTTGTTTCATGCCTGAATGAGATGAAAAATCTAGGGGTTTTACAGTTTGCAGATCTGACATTAAGATATTCTGGAGACAGTACACATAAGGGATAATAGACTGGGAATCATGGTTCCTACCCAGTGATGGTACCAGAATAAGAATCCTGCTTAGTTGAGGTTATTTTAGTTGAAAGTTACAGAAAGCCACTAGAATTTGTTTGTGCTCCAAAGAGGAATTTATTGTGAGAATACATGGATAATCATAAAGTTCAAAGGCAAAGTAGACCTAAGCCTTTTGGAGACTTAGATTCATGAGTAGAAAGTTATAGCAACAGGTTGAGGTAGTCTGTCCGTCTGTCTCACTGCCAGGTCTCTCCTGGCTTCCTCACTCTGCCATGTGCATGGCGTCTTGTCATCATGCAGAGTCGTAAGGACTGATTTGGAGTTCCCATGTTTACCTACCCTCCATTCTAGATAGAAGAGAAGACCATCTTGTGTTATTTGAACTCTCAATTGTACCTTCCAAAGGAAGAGACTGTGATTTGCCCAGCCTGGGGGTAGTGTCTCCCTTGTACCTAGTAAAACTTTTGTTCACATAACACAAACATGTTAATGCCCCACATCTGTTGATTAAGGAAGTCTGTCTTAGAAAGCCAAGGGAGGTTAATTTTGCCACTAAGAGACATCCTTAAATGTCTCTCCAGCTTATTTTCCCTCTTTTCTCTATTTTCCCCCGATTTTCTCACTGTAAAAACCAATTTGTCTGAGTAAAACAGGGATACTTTTTGCTTCATTTTAACAGTTTCTCCATATTCCTACAGTTAACTAAACTAGACTGATCATAGCGTACACTTTAAATTCCTTGGATCTTGGCAATGTATTGAACTAAAGACTAGATGTTAAGGGTTTCTTGTAATTTAAAATCAAATTTTGTGGTTGTCAGGTTGAGATCTAAGTGTGCATTACAAACACTATTGTCTTTGTGAAGAGTTCAATAATCTTAGACTTCACTGCATATTCCAGAATTAGCCCGAGGGCATGTTTGTAGAGCTACTGACATTGTGCAGTCTGAAGAGAGAGGTCGGGCTCCCATTTTGAATTGCAATTACCTTCTGAGTCTAGGATGTTGTAACCTATTAATGGAATTATTGTAGTGTGCTCTTAGGAGTTGGCATGAGGAATCTATTCTTGGCCAAAGAAGCAAATGAAAATTCCTCAGTGGTGAAAGCAATGATAGCAGCAGCAGCGGAGACAGCAGCAGGGAATAGGGAGAGTGTCTGTAGGATGTATCAGATGCTCAGAAGTGCTGGCAGTATGGGGTATTGTGTGCACTAATGAGAACCTTACAAGAGTCTAGAGAAATGACAGAGCTTTTCAGATGAAGCTTCATTTTCTATTTTGACAGAGCACAGTGTTCCTGTTATTTTGCTAAGTATGAAGTCCAGAGCGCTGGTGTTGTCCTAGAAGGACAATCTCTTTCAGAAGAAAAAAAAAGGCCTAGGATATGGCAGGATAACAGCTCTGATGGTTCGCAGCAGTACAGCTGGACATCAGAGGCAGAGATACTAAACATTTTGGACAGAAAAACAAAGAAACCACTGTGATCTCTCTATGGGGACACTTTTTCATTTAGAAGCTTTCCCTTGATAGAATCATCTACAGTCTAACAAATAAGGCAGATAACATTTAGATACTATGCATTCAATAGATATTTTATTTTTGTCTTTCCTTATTCATTTTCATTGTTCAAATAACAAGCTTTGAAATATCATCAATGTCAGAGACATATGCCTTGACCTTCACCGATGTTCCTGGAAGCCCACAGGGAGAGTAGAAAACACTGTAGGCAGAGGCTCAAGCCAAATCAGGAATTTCACTTATCCTTTCTGGAACATGAACTGCACTGGACGCTAAGGGTAAAAGGAATGAGTAGGTGTGGATGTTTCTTGGTGACTTATATCAGATATGTTTTTTTACTGGTCAAACAAGTAAAGTCACCATCCAGCACATGTAAGAAAATAAACTCTAAGTTGCCAGGAAAAACAATGAAGTATCGAATTTACTTTCTCTTCTTACTTTCCACATTTTCTTCACTAAGCTTGGGTAGGAGAGTGTACAAAAGTTGTATCATTCACCTCATTATTTAAACACATTTTATTGATCACCAACTCTGTGAGCAAAAGATTATTTTCAGTCTGATGTTAATGAACACCAGGAAATGGGATGGTGCAAAAAAATGGAGACATAATATTCTAAATAAAGGCAAGAATATGGGTATTTTTACTTCTCCCTCTTTTATCTCAGACTGATTCAATGTCTTCACTTATCTGAATGCACAGACTAGTAAGCAGACAGCTAGCGGCAACCCACCAGGTCTAGGCATAACTGAATTAGAAAAGTCCCCTTTGATGCAGGAAGCATTTGAGTTGAATCTTGTGTGTTTACACCTACTTCACTAATGCACCAGTCTCTTGAGCATAGTCTTTGAAAAATCTTATCCATGAAGGAGGCCATCACCTGTTGATCCCATTTTCTTACTCTTCCAAATAATGACAGAACTATCTGCAAATGGTTTTCATCAAGACACAGAACATCTTCAGCTGTTGACTTTTTGAAGCTTATTTCCATTGGAGAATACTGCCTTGACCAAGATCTCAAATCCTTCCTGAGGAATTCTGCATCCTGCAACTGAACTCTCAGAACAGCAAAGGCCTTAGCATTTCACTCTGTCTTGAGGACATACTGAAGATGATTCTGTACTCAGAACTATCTGAGTGGATGGCCAAAGCTTTGTTGAGCTTATTTTACAGTCAAGGAACTCCTTCTGCTCATCCTGGATTATTTTCTCTCTCCTTCATGGGCACGGATTTCTACAATTATCCCAATGTATGTACCAGCATGTTAATGTGTGTATCAAATTCTGCTTCCTTGGATCATAAACTATAATAATAGTACTCCAAAACAAAGCTTAACCTCAGAGTCAGAAGACTATGACGCTGCAATGGTCATAATAAACTGTCTACACAGAGGGCTTGGGGACAGGTGAAACAAAATGTCACAGAGATAGATGATCCCAGTGGTGTGATCTGGAGGAATGCCAGTGTCTGTCTCTTACTCTCCTCTCCCCAACCCCATATAAGTGTGTAAATGGTGCGTGGTATGCACACGTGTGTGTGTGTGTGTGTGTGTGTGTTTGTGTGTCCTAGAGAGTGGTGAAACATTACTAAAGCCTTTCTCTCTGTAGGAAACAAAGGAATGCACTTATGTAAGGTCATAAATGCACACTTTCCTGGTATAGTTTCAGACATTCTGCATGCAGGCTGCCTACCAAAGGTCAGCTCTCTGTGTTTACCTTTCTGGCTGATATATTTGACAGCTTCGAGCATTGTACATATACATCCTGATATTGGCATGGAGAAAGTGCCTGTCAAAATTATGACTTCTAAGAGAGCATGAAGGATTCCTGGATGCAATGACAAATGATTGAAAGAAAGAATTGTTCCAAAACATGAAAAAAGTCCAGAGAATATCACAGAAAACAAACTCAAACATGTGCTATGTTAATAACTGCCTTAAGGCCAGAATCAGAAAGTATATGATGGGCTCTTAAAAGAAGAGATATACATGTGTGTCATGGAACATGGAATGAGTCCACACTGTTGGGAAAGTAGAAGCTAACTTGCATCTTCTCATTTCTCCATGACTAGTGTATGGCACTGTGTCTGGTGTATGACTAGCTCTCATTGCATGTGTATAGTGTGAATCAATACTGAGAAAGTATGGATGTATAAGGCCTGAGGGGAAGACAATAACATATAGTGGGGGTGATTCTATAAGGCTTTGTAGACTTTGAGATAGGCATATTTGAAATAGTCAGAAATGGGAGCTAGGGACGCAAAGAGAGAGAAATTTATAGTTCTGAAAACTGAGCCAGGAAAAAGAGGGGGTAAAGGGCACAGAGAGACCAGTTGACGGGAAATCTTATGTGTTCCATCTGACCTAGCTCTGATGGTCAGAGGAACCATCTAGGGCTCTTCCATGGGGAACATAAAATGAAATTCTTAAAGTAAATGTATCTTTATATTTCCCCTTAAGATTTGTGTTTCTAGCTATTGTTCTTGTCACCATAGCCACTTCTAACTGATAGTTGATATTCAAACTATAAAAAAAGTTAAATTCTCCTTTAAATTTGATGAATTTATCACATGTATTTGCAACCTTTTCCTCCAAACACCGAAATGATGTGATATAATAAGATTGTGTAAGCTCATCACAATGGAGAAAATGGTACAGCAAGTACCATTTAGTAGATGAGATAGTTCAACAAATTTCTAGGAGACAGAAAACAAACGCAAGGGTTCACACTACCAAAACAGGCAAGTGGCACCTAATCCATAGCGTGCATGGAGAGGCCACAGGTGAGGAGATTACAGTCTGTTATTGGGAACTACTGACATGATGGTAGTAGATGAGGAGAAGATAAGAGAGTGTAATTGGAAATATGACTATAAATAGAAAATTCACTTTCATTGTGAATGTTAAGGATATAGGATACACATCACTCATGAAAACATTAAAGGATTTTTCTAAATAACTCGAATGTCCCAGAGAGAAAGATTTCTGCAGTTGGGTGTGGTGGGACACTCTTGTAATTTCAGTATTCTGGAGACTAAGGCAGGATGGTGGTGTATTCAAGGCCAACCTGGCCTGAAAAGTGAGACCCTGTCTTAAAACAAAACCAAAACTAAAATTAAATAAATCTGACATTAAATGTCCATATAGTGAGCAACACACAACTATAATGAGCTCATATAATCTCCTACAATGCCATCTCCTCTATCTCCAAACATATGAAACTTCAGTAATTTATTCACCACCTCCCATTGGCATTTAAAGGAAACTCTTCATTGTGAGACAGAGAAATTTAGATAAGTAAATGAAAAAATGTAATTCCAGAGGTCAGACATAATTTTAAGGAAAATGAGTTTGAAATCAGAAGGAATAAATATTTTGTCAGCAAACTAAATAGAGGGTATTGTAAAAAAGAGAACAACATTATAATATGAAAGAACATTTAAAAGTTTAAAAATTGTGAAATGGACTTCCCACGGGGCAGGGAACCCTGACTGCTCTTTGGACTGGAGAGGGAGGGGGAGTGAGGGGAGGCGGAGGGAAATGGGAGGAGGGGAGGAGGTGGAAATTTTTAATAAAAAAAAGATTAAAAAATTGTGAAATAATTTTAAGAGTTAGAAGATTAAGTGAAGAAACTTCTCTAAAGTAGAGTGCATTTTTCATGATTCTACTGAAAATGCAGAATCAGTAGGCAATAACTGTATCTATGTACCTAGGGTATATCTATGGGACTGTGAGGTAGCTAGGCAAGTCTAGCATCTCTAGGGCAAGACATGAGGAAATTGAGACTGGTACTCGTGTGCAGTTGCTGTCGTTGTTATGCGCAGGTGTGACTTTATTTTCCTTTCTTTTGCTTGTTAGGACTTTAAATGAGTTGGATTAGGGCCACACAGATTATGAAAGATAACTCTCATTGCTTAAAGTCAACAAACTAGATGTTAGCCACATCTGCAAAATGCTTTGACAGATGGATTAGCATTGGAGTGAATACTGGAACATTATAATTTAGCAAGTTGTCACCTAAAGTGCATATCACAGATAGAAACAACAAGATAAATGGCAAGAGTGTGGCTGGTTATAATGGCCAGTGGCTAAATGGGTTTGCTGCCCAGCCTGATGACTAGAGTTTGATCCCTGGGATCTGCA
Organism: Microtus oregoni; assembly: GCF_018167655.1. Taxonomy (NCBI): domain Eukaryota; kingdom Metazoa; phylum Chordata; class Mammalia; order Rodentia; family Cricetidae; genus Microtus; species Microtus oregoni. The sequence goes on from NW_024544726.1 coordinate 2,487,403, forward strand.
GAGTGAAAAGAGAAAACTGACTCCCTTGGTTTCCTCCTTCCGTGCCCTCCTATCTGGGCTGCTGCTGGAAGGGGCTGCCTATATTTAGGTTGGGTCTTTCCATTTCAAATCATCAGACCAAAAGACTACCTAATCAGAATGCCCAGTGGCTCGCATTTGAATTAATTGCAGATCCAGTCAAGTTGACAACCAAGATTAGCAACACACCAAGGAAAGGAAATGCCAGGCCAAGCAAGATGAAAGGTTGAGAGAGGAGAGTTCTTTTGAAAACACACAAACAATACTATGCAGCACCATAGGATGGAGATTTTCAATTGTTTGAGTGAAGGACACAAGACAACAGAAGTGGGGTGAGGAAGATGTCATTTGTAGTACAGTTTGGTTTTGCTTTAAATGTTCATGAAATATGATACATACTGCAACACAGATGAGCCTTGAACACTGCTAGCCACTGATGATTGCATAATGTTTGATTCTATTTATATGAAATGTATGATTCTACTTAGGTAAAAAAAAAATCTTGGATAGGTAAATCCAAGCATACAGAAAGCAGATGAGTGGTTTCCTTGGATGGGCAATGAAATGGGGAGTGATTGCTGACGGGTTTAGGGTTTCCTTCTGAAGTGTAGAAAATCTAAAGTTGACTTTTAGTATGTATGTATACACTAATGATCATTGGATTGTACACCTTAATTTGGTAAATGCTACAGAATGGTATGTAAATCATATGTCGCTAAAACTGTTTTTTAAAAGCTTATAAAGACTAAACAGAAGCTTGTTAAAGAGGAAAGCATGCTATTGTCTTACTAGACTCAGACAAATTTTAGAAAGAGCTTTTTATGTCTATCACCTTTTGTTTTAACCTAGGCTAGTTTTCTTCTCTGAGTCCCTGCCAGCAGTTGTTTTGGCTACTCACAACAGATCTGCCCCTTGGCTGAACTCTCATATCGCAGCCAAGCCTTCCCTCCAGCTTGTCTCTAGATCCAGGCCATGTTTTCTCATAGCTCACAGGAATGCTGTGGTCCTGCTTCTCTTCTCAACTGAGCCCACTGCTGCTTATGCTTTTCCTGCCTCACTCTGCCTGGCAACTTTGAGCTCATTGTGAAGCTGGGTTCCTTCCAGCCAATGCAGACTATGTGCCTCCAAGAATAACATCCACCTCTCTTGACACAGGTAACTCAAGGAGACAACTGGGCAGAGATTCTGGAAAAGGAGAGTCCCCTACTGAGGACTTTGATTAGAATGGGCGGTGTTGCAAACTCCCTGTGCCCTTGAACCAGCACTAGCAACAGGAGTGCCTGTCTAAAATGGGGTGCTGATTCAGCAGCCTGGGATTCCAAATGTCTAAAAAGCTCCCAAATGCTGCTCTAGCTGCTGCTGCTGGGCTCCTACATTGAGTATCAAGGGGCTGAGGCCCATTTTGACTCCAGCATTCCATTAGACCTGACCACACTGACCATAGGCGGCCTGGCTTGCCTATCACCTGGCACGGCTAGCTAGCACAGATATCGAACTGTTCCCTGCAGAGTGCTCTCTCTGGAGGTCCTTCAAGTGCAAGTTACAAGTAACTGAATCGAAAGTAACTTTTCCCATATGCAGGGTAATACTGCTGGCACTGAGAAGTCCATCCGTCAGATACAGAACATGAAATATAATCAAAGTCCTATAGGGTCATCTCTGTCTCTCCAAAGTGGATTAACTTCTAAGGAGTATTTTTATTTAACATATGTTTTATCTCTGAGTGGATGGTCTATAAAACCTATTTCAGATGTTGGCAAATGGTGCCAAAGGAAGCGAGAACTCAAAAACACTATGATCATCTTGATCTCAGCCATTGATTCACAACATTTGGAGGTCAAAAGGATAATATCTTTAACTTTACACAAATTGATAGTATCACTGCTGCTGTTAGTTTTATAATTTCTTCCCCCCCTTGAAGACAGTGTTTCTCTGTGAGTTTTATAATTATAATTTCTTTAATTGGACTAATTCAGTAAGATGGTGTAAAAAGTCAATTATTTGAACTGGAAAAATATGCAACAAATACTGTCCCAATCACTACTCTTCTTCCATGCTCCCAAATCCAGTAGAGATATTTTATAACTCCTCTCTTTCTGGATGCATGTTTATGTGGATGCACCTATGGGTTCAGGTACATGTGGAAGTATGTGCTTGTGTGTGTGTGTGTGTGTGTGTGTGTGTGTGTGTGTGTGTGTGCCAGTGTGTGTGTGTGTGTGTGTGTGTGTGTGTAGACCAAACGAGACAGCTTTGTGTGTCATTCTTCATGAATCATCCACTTTTTTCATAGAACAAGGCCTCTCCCACTGGCCTGGAGCCGGCTACTTAGGCTAGGCTGACTGACCAATGAAACCACCTATCTCCACATCCCTGGAGCGGAGATTACAAGCCTAAACCACCATGCCTAGCCCTTTTTCCATGGGTTCTGGAGATTAGAATCAGGTCCTCATGCTATATTGCAGGCACTTTACTGACTGAGCCATCTTTCTAGGCCCTCTGCCATTTCTTAGTGCAAATTAATTATACAAAATAATGGATTTAATTGTGAAATGTTCATACATTCATATCACATACTTGGGTCCTATTTATTCCTCATTATTCCCTTAACCTCCCTTCATTCCATCCCTCTCTTCCCATTCCTCTTCCTTAACTATTCCTCGAGTACTATCGTGTTTCTTTCTTCCCCCTGGATTCCATAACTGAGAGAATATACATGCAGTTCTTGGCCTCTAAGTCTCATTTGTTTCACTTAACATGATTTCCGGTTTCATTCATTTTCCTGAGAAAACACATGATTTTGCTTCTTGTAGTGAAATAGTACTCGTGTATGTGTTGAAAAAGTACATACACACACGCACGCACATACACACACACATCACATTTTTTAAACTTTGTTCATGGATAGTAACCTGTGTATCAATTGTGTAAATTATATATTGATTTCCTGCTATGGTAAATGTGAATTTCGCTCAGTTCTGTTTTTCTTTCTTCATCCAACCAATACATTTACATCCCTCTTTCACTTCCACTATTAGTCACTTCTGTGGCATTCAATGCTGCATGTAAATTATTTTCTTGTCAGCCAAAGTATCATATTTTTAATGTTAATCTTAAGTACAGTAGCCTCCTCAGCTCATCTACATGCCTACTTACTAACTCTGGGCACCATACAGTTGTTTCTATTTTTCTCATCTTTGAAGTTTGGCAATAGCTTTGAATACAAAACTTAGTGAAATAAATCCTTGTTTTTCTGTGTCTTGATTCTGTGAGAAGAAAATGATGATGTTTACATTATTATCACTATGCAAATACTGTGTGCTATTGGGTATAATAGTATACTATACCACTTCCTCTCTATAATGCTATTCCTTGAACTTTCTATGGTCTTTTTATTGCAGTGATAAATGAAGTCCTATACTGGAGATATCCTCAGTAAAGGTACACCCTACTATTTAATAATGTCAAAAACAATTGTATATTTGAAAATCAGCTAGTAGGGAGAATTTGGAATATTCCCAACAGAAGGAAGCGATACATTTCCGAAGTGATGCACAATTTCCAGGACCTGAACATTGCACATTCTAAACATAGTTCGATGCTGCATTATACATCACAAAGCTGTATAACTAATCTATGCCAATCAAAATTTAAAATGAATTGAATATGTTAAACGTTTCAGAAAATTCTCAGGTAAGGTAAGATATAAAATGGTATTACCTTACCACAGTGTTCATGCATGAGGCATCCTTGTCTCTGACTCCTAGTAAGGTCAGAGCACAGGTTGCTTCAGGACACGGAATAATTAGGAGTCCCTGGCTCCTCAGAGTTTTCTTCAGATTAAAAGACCAACAAACAGAAGACTTATGTAAGTGTCAGAAGGTCAAGGCTCCCCTTTCCTATGCCAGTATTTTTAAACTTTAGCTCACAACTCAACATTGGACCATGAAGTCAATTGACTGGATCACAACTAACATTTTTAATGAAATAGAATAAACATACCTCATTATTCATAGGAATTCAAGCATTTTTATATTAATGTGCATGTGTCCCAGTTGCATGCAACATAGATCTTTTACTTATTTTATTGTGTGTTGCTCTAATGAAGTCTTGGCTGCTCTAATCTAGTATACTTAATGGTCTCCTTTGGAAGTTGCCTTCCTTGTCCAGTGTATAACTCTCTTTAATATTAAGACTATGAGGCCTTAGTATGTCTAACGGGGCTTCAGGCTCTTCTCCTTTTTGCTTGGCACACAGCTCCCCAAAGGGTCTCCACTTGAGATTCAAGGGTGTCAGCAAGGTGGATTGCCTTTTTGGTAAAACATTTCTTAGAAGAATTATTTACATCATCAAAAGACTGCATCATCATAAAGCATGGTGGGGGCTCTGAGTAGAACTCAGGCACATATGGCAAAGCAGGAGTTCCTTGGAGGTATCAGAGGAAGCAGGGATATGCCTCCAGGCTCCTGGGTAGTCCAAGGTTCTGCTTGCAGTCAGGCTGTCTCTGATTCCCCAAGGGCAGGGGAATGGCTGAGGCAGGGTGATCTTACAGTGCCAGGAAGGAAGGAATCTTGTTAATGTGTAACTTAGAAGTTGCGGGAAAGTGGGGGATAGATGTAAGTTTCATTGTATCCATTATACACATGGGGGATATACCCAGGATAGCCCTCTGATGTCTTAGAGTCTTGTAGCTGGGTCTATAAATTTCCTTGCAGAATATAGATTTAGTGTGCCATCACTTCTTGAATCCAGGCACCTGCGGAACTTGTTAGAGTGTTTTAGATTTACAGACAGGTCCATGGGGGACTTACCATTCCTCACTCCCTGCAGAATTTAGAAGGTACTGCAAGTGGTGGCTCCAAACCCAACACTTCTCAGCTAGGATACTGAGAGATCTTATGTCTCAGGCTGTCCCTGGATTTCTAGGACTAGCCTCTACTGGGATTCCTTTGAAGAAATCACTGCTTGCCCTGACTCTTTTGCCTGCCATATTTATAGTAGCTTGTTTCCTGACCAAATTATTTTCAAAATAAAAAATAATACCCTCTAGAGAAGAAATACAGACATTGATCAGTTTCTTGAACTTTTTATATATTATTGTAGTAAAATAAATAAAATATAAATGAAATATGAAAATCAGATGATAGCACACAAAATCTACAGAATAGCTTTTAGTTACATTTCTGTCATGTTGGGAAATAAAGTGGGAATACATGGAAGCATCAGGTTTAGAGAGGGATTTCACTGGTTGATTGACAGAATGGAAATGATGTGGGGGTCCCCTCCCCTATGTGTGCTGTAATTACCAATAATGAATAATGAAACTGCCTTGGCCTGTTGATAGGGCAGAACTTAGGTAGACAGGAAAGACAGAACTGAATGCTGGGAGGAAGAAGGGTGGAATCAGATAGACACCATGGAACCGCTGGAGATGACATGCTGAAACTTTAGCTGGAAAGCCGCTATAATGTGGCAATACACAGATTACTAGAAATGGGTTAATTTAATATATAAGAGTTAGCCAATAAAAAGTTAGAGCTAATGGGCCAAGCAGTGATTTAATTAATACAGTTTCTGTGTGATTATTTTGGGTCAAAGCTGGCCGGCCGGCCGGAAATGAACAAGTAGCGGATCCCCCAACATGGAAAGAATTCTTTCTGTTATTGTTTACCTTTTTAAAAACCATTTGAAACATTTAAAACAAAAATGTACTGTTTAAGTGTTGAGATGAGCCCAGACACAGAAGGTAGAGACAACAGTTTTCTTTAATGTGATTTCCAATGAAATTGCCTGGCATGAGTGAGAAGGAAGCTTGGAACATGGAACAAATCCACTTAGGAGTTTACTAGAGGAGACATGTACAGGCTTGTTGAAGTCTGTGTGCAGAGAGGGCTGAAGATGGCGCATCCACTTTTAAAGGCTGCCTAGCACATGAGCACAGGGGGATGATGAAAACAGCTTGGTATTGGCATAAACACAGAGATGTTGACCAATGGAATCGAATCGATGACCTGGATATTAACCCACAAACCTATGAACACCTGATTTTTGGCAAATGAGCTAAAATTATATAATGGAAGAAAGAAAGCATCTTTAACAAATGGTGCTGGCATAACTGGATGTCAATCTGTAGAAGAATGAAAATAGATCCATATCTATCACCATTCACAAAACTCAAATCCAAATGGATTAAAGACCTCAACATAAATCTGACCACACTGAACCTGATAGAAGAGAAAGCAGGAAGTAAACTGCAACAAATGGGCATAGGAGACTACTTCCTACGTATAACCCCAGTAGCACAGACAATAAAACAACAATGAATAAATGGGACCTCCTGAAACTGAGAAGCTTCTGTAAAGCAAAGGACACTGTCACTAAGACAAAAAGGCATCCTACTGACTGGAAGAAGATCTTCACCAACCCTACATCAGACAAAGGTCTGATCTCCAAAATATATAAAGAACTCAAGAAACTAGACATTACAATTCTAAATAACCCAATTAAAAAATGGGTTACTGAACCGAACAGAGAATTTTCAACAGAAGTTCAAATGGCCAAAAGATACTTAAGTTCATGTTCAACTTCCCTAGCCATCAGGGAAATGCAAATCAAAAGAACTTTGAGATACCAACTTACACTTGTCAGAATGGCTAAAATCAAAAACACCAATGATAGCCTATGCTGGAGAGGATGTGGAGTAAGGGGAACACTCATCCATTCCTGGTAGGAATGCAAACTTGTGCAACCACTTTGGAAATCAGTGTGGTGGTTTCTCAGGAAATTGGGAGTCAACCTACCTCAAGATCTAGCAATACAACTCTTGGGAATATACCCAAGAGATGCCCAACCATAGGAAAAAAAGCATTTGTTCAACTATGTTCATAGCAGCATTATTTGTAATAATCAGAACCTGGAAACAACCTAGATGTCCCTCAATGGAAGAATAGATAAAGAAAGTGTGTAACATATACACATTAGAGTACTACTCAGCAGTAAGAAACAATGACATCTTGAATTTTGCATGCAAATGGATGGAAATAGAAAATACTATTCTGAGTGAGATAACCCAGACCCGAAAGAATGAATATGGTATATACTCACTCATTAGTGGATTCTAGTCATAAGCAAAGGACATTGAGCCTATAATTCATGAACCTAGAGAAGCTAAGTAATAAGGTGAATCCCCCTAAAACATATATAGATCCTCCTGGAAATTGGAAGCAAACAAGATCACCAGGCAAAAGTTGGGAGTATGGGGGTGGGGCGGTAGAAAAAAGGGGAGAGGATGAGAGAGAAAGGAGAAGGGAAGGGTTTGGGAGAGGTTGGGGAAGTGGGATGGTTGAGATGGAGGAAGGACAATATGGAAGTAAGGAAGGAGATATCTTAAATGAAGTGGTAGAATGGGAGGAAGTGGGAAATTTGATTGGTATTATTTATTACATTTATTATTTATTATAAATTAATAAAAATATATAATAAAAGAAAAATCTTCTAACCAATAAAAGTTTGGACACAGGGCAAAACATTACTTTTGTCTTTCACATAGTAGATATAACCAGAGAACAGGATTAAAGTTTACGTTGACAGTTATTGGTCTTGTCTCGTTGACATTTGACTTCTCTAGTAACATCATTTGAATGAGGCCAAGTTAGTTTATTTGTACATTTAAACTAACTAGTTTGTTAGATTTGAGTCATGAATTAAAAGGAATTTAGATTAAATTTTCACGTTTTTTTAAACATAGAGACCTATTTGAATCAAACCCTTTTGTGGAACTTTATCATGTTAATATATCATATAATATATATCTAAAGGGAGCAAGGGGACAGCTTCCTAGCTAGGCCACCAAACACTGAACTGGGAAAATGGAGCCCAAGGAGGAGTCTGGGGCAGGGGAGGTTTAGTAGACCAGAACTGAAATAAGAGTTTAAAGAATGGACACTGTGTACAGAGACACACACACATACATACAGAGACAGACAGACAAAGAGACAGAGAGAATGAGTGTCCCCTCCAAGCAGAATAATTCTGTTCTTTTATAATAATAAAACTCCCTTAAGGATCATTTGTGTGGATGTCTTATTTGGATTAGTAAGAGATAAGTGAGGGGAGCTCACTATCTTATTATGAAATAAGTTTCTTTGCTAAAAATTTATGTTTATTTGTTACCTATATGTAAGTGGAGACCACGAGACAACTTTTCAAATCTGCTATCTCTTTCTCTTACCACACGTGACCCAGGGATCTAACTTAGCAATGCAGGTTTACCTACAAATATCTTGATCGGCTGAACCATCTTACAGGTATTAGGAAGCAAGTTTCGTGACCCACCAGGCTCCTTCTTGAGCCTGGCCATTTGATGTTAGGCAACAGAGTTCACTAGGAGTTAGGCTTTTACTGTTTATATTAGGCATCACGGGTCACTGAAGTCAGGCTCCAAGCAGTTAGGGTTCGATTGCCTGGGTGCTTTTATCTTCAGCTTTTTTATCTCTACAGGCTGTACTTGACCAGTCTCTGGCTTGATCAGTACAAAAGGGGCATGAGGGATTTGTGCTTGGTAGAGAGGCCTGATCGAGGGAAGGAGAAAGACAGACAGATGAGAACATGTGCCCGCTTTTAGGTTTAGGAGGGCACAGAGGAGGAAACTATTCCTAAGTGGGCTGCCATCTCTTCCCAGCCTTCGTAATGAGTAATGCCCATTGCCTAAAGGGCAATTCACTCAAAATGACTCACTGCTTTGAACAAAACTGGGAACATTTTCTGCCTTCTATCCAGAGGACATCATCAGCCCATCTGAGTCTCTTAAATAAGATTTCCAGAGCCCTGGCCTTATGCCTCCTAACAGGGTTGAGGCCCTACATCTTTCAAAGGCATAGACAAGCAGTTTCTTTGCTCATACTCTCTCATAAAACCCTGTCCCAAACACACACTAGATTTTGTCAACATGATGTTTCAAGGCTATTTCAGGACCCACAGTCACAGTACTGGAAAAGGCAATCTTGTCCTTATAGATAAACAAATCAGATATTTACAGCTTTGCGGGCAGCATAAGACAAAACAGAATCTGGCTTTCAGTTTTAAAAACTGATTTTATTTCCTATCTGCCTTTTTCTTTGTCCTTCTCTTCCTTTATGTCCCCTAAACAACAAATTATATGAAGGAAAATTCAACCATTTTGGAGCCTTGGACTATAAGATTTGACAAACACAAGTAACTACCATGATATAGCATGTCTGCCAGTCCAATAACTACTGTGACTAACAACATACACATTTCTAGTGCCACAAGAGACTCCTTTCTCTCCCATCCCTTCCCCTGTCTCTTGCTTCTTCCCCCACCCCTCTCCCTATCCTCATCCCTTCTTCTCCCCTTTCTCCCATCCTCCTCTTTTTCTTCCTGTTTCAGGCCCCTAAATGCTGAAATAATAGGAGGACACCACCATGTCCAGCTTTTTGTTTGTTTTGTTTGTTTTTTCAGTAGTAGGGATGGAACCCAGAGATTATGGCAAGCTAAAGCAAGTGCTCTATCACCAAGTTGCATCCCCAGAGTCCTGGCTTTGATATAACAGTATTTTTGTTGTATACTAATTTTATAAAGTAATGGGTTTCATAAAGATGTTTGTATACAAGTTTTTTTTTTTGAATTTTCGAGACAGGGTTTCTCCATAGCTTTTTGGTTCCTGTCCTGGAACTAGCTCTTGTTGACCAGGCTGGCCTTGAACTCACAGAGATCCACCTGCCTCTGCCTCCCGAGTGCTGGGATTAAAGGCATGCGCCACCACCGCCCAGCTTGTATACAAGTTTATCATGTACTTTTGACTTTTCTGCTCCCCTCTGTCTCCTACTATTCCCTTTTTCTTCTCTGGAAGTTTCTTTTCCACTTTTGTGTCTTTTGTTTATTATTATTATTATTATTATTATTATTATTATTATTATTACTGAGTTGGGTCTCATATTGAAGCTCATTTAGCAGTCATTCTGTTTCCCAGGCTGGTCTTGAACTCATGGCGATCTTCCCTTAGCATCTAAATTATTGGTATTACAGCAGTAAGTCATAAACTTCTGGGCTGGGCCCCACCACCAGGTTCTAATTATCCTCTTTCTTAACCCAGCTCTTGACAATAAAATCTGGTTTCTGTTATTGGAGTTTTTCCTTTTTCAGAAAGTCATGTAGGGTAGCATTGGGCAGTATATAGTCCTTTAGGCCTGGCCTCTTTTATCCACCATTCAGGACTCATTCATATTGTGGCATTTCTCGGTTGTTTGTCTTATGTTATTGCCAAATTTGGAGTCATGTAATTATTTTCACCCCTCTAAAAATATGCAAACTGTTTCCTGACATCAAAAGCCCACAACATAAAGCAAAATAAAATTTAGTTATAATAAGTTAGTAGTAAAATCACATACAGAAAAAATTCTTCAAATAACTTTAAAGCAGGTTAGTCTGAGCATATATTCTTACTTTCCCTATAGAAGGGAAAAGAAGCCAGAAAATTCAACTGTGTCTCATGGGTCAGAGTTGGGTCATCTAGTAACTCTACATATCAAGTAGCTATAGAAAAGCATTTACTTTCTCTTCTCTGTGATGTCAACCAGCAAAGGGTTAGAACAATTGCAGATCCAGCTTCTGCTGTCTACTAGGACCAGCTTGCCTTCTTTCTGCTCCCTTTGGATTGGGCTAGGAAAGCTCTTTTCCCACTGTCACTTAACATAGTTAAGTTTGCTGAAGTTGAACAGCAAATCTGGAACCGTTTCTACTCTCTGAGCCCGAGAAGAGAACTCCCAAGTGTATTATCAATGGTTATTAAGCTGGCCTCTCCAGGTTAACAGTGGAGCCTTTCTCCCATCAATTAGGCTTAGAGACTTGCATTTCCTAACAAGGCTTGTGATTCTGAAAGAAAAAGTCATGGAAACCTGAAGTCTTGGAGGTTGCATGATGCTGTGAGAACTGAGGCTCCATTGCAAAAATACATATGCATGTTATACATCCAGAAATGTCTGAAAGACATTTTAAAATTATGATAGGCCAATTATTTCAAACATCCTACAGGAAGTGGGTAAATTGTGGAATATATATTACAGCATATTGGGTAGCTGGTTACACAAGACATTGTTTTCTAGGAAATGGTTCCAAGAAGAATACATCCATCGGTGTGTCTCTGGCTTTATTCTTTCCCCTTGACTAAACAGGCACATCTAGTAACTGGTCTAAACAGTCAATAAGCATTGTGAATATGAGGTGAGGTTGAGGACAGCTTCATAAGCATGATATCATTTGATATTTCCCAAAGACTGTGAACTGTTTCAATCACCACTCCTGGTCCCACTTCACAGATGAGTGATCAGAGGCTCTTGGTGTGTCATGGTTTGCATCAAGTAATGCAGGAGGCAAATATGGTCTAGAACCACCTGTCCTTTAGTGTCTTTTGTACTCCAACCCTTTCTCCCACCCCTTTGTCACTGTTCCTCTTTGGATTTAGGGTACCTGGGTACCCTCAGAAGAGTGGCCAGGAGCATAGGTGGTACCATATAGAAAGACAGGCAGCAATACTGAAGGTCAGAGGGACATATTTACCTGATATTTGGGTGGGAATTTCTTCAGTGAACAGAAATGAAACCTTCCTAAGACATTTTCTGTCACTGCCAGTAGCTTTAGGTGACTAGGGAGACCGATTCTGTTCAGAAACGCAGGTTGATGGCAAGGAGTCAGGCTGTCAATGCTGTAAAAGTATCTAGGACATTGATGACTTTTGGGTAACATGAAATAAAACATTTTACCTGCCTGGGCCTGAGAATAGATCATTTGTAAAGCTCATATATAGTTGACATCACACAATTCCTTGCTTGGGTTTGCAGTACAGATGGGAAAACTCTAAAGCAGGGGTCTGGTAAGAGGTCAGCTATTTAGGTTGTAGATTCCTGCCTTGGACTTGAAGGTCTCACCTGTCAGATTTGAAGACTAATAGGTTTTTCAATTCCCATTAATAAAAGGAAAGGACTGGAAAGCTGAATTAATGAAGGTAATAGCCTCCATAGGAATTTTAAATGATACACATATGCATTCTCTGTTGGCCTTGGTCCCAAGGAGGAGCAGAAGGAGGGAGAACATGAGCAAAGAATTCGGGACCACGAGGCGTGCATCCACCCACTGAGACAGTAGAGCTGATCTACGGGGAGCTCACCAAGGCCAGCTGGACTGTGACCGAAAAAGCATGGGATAAAACCGGACTCTCTGAACATGGCGAACAATGAGGGCTGATGAGACACCAAGGACAATGGCAGGGGGTTTTGATCCTAATTAATTTGCTGGCTTTGTGGGAGCCTAGCCAGTTTGGATGTTCACCTTCCTAGATATGGACGGAGGGGGGAGGACCTAGGACTTAACACAGGGCAGGGAACCCGGACTGCTCTGTGGTCTGGAGAGGGAGGGGGAGAGGAGTGGGGGGAGGGGGAGAAGGGTGGGAGGAGGGGGAGAAGGGTGGGAGGAGGGGGAGAAGGGTGGGAGGAGGGGAAGGGAAATGGGAGGCTGGGAGGAGTTGGAAACTTGTTTTTTGTTTGTGTTTTTTTTTTCTTCTTTTCGCTGAGGAGTTAAGAAACTTGGTGTAGGTAGGAGAACCAATATGCTGTTAAACAATTGCCTGATAACAGTGATCCTTAATTGGCCACACAGAAGAATTTCTTTGGAGGACTTTATGCGGTGCTAGGGATTAAACCTAGCATTTTGTACATGCTGCAACAGAATCTTTAAGCTCTATTCACAGAACTCTTCTTACTTTTTCCAGATGAAGGGTCCCCTAAATTGCTCTCTAAGTTGCCCAGTCTGGACTAGAACTCGTGATCTTCCTGCCTCAGCCTTTCTTACTGGCTGGGATTACAAACCTGTGTCACCAGACTCACCTAGACTTTAAAAAAATCTTTGTAAATTAAATGTACCTGGTGCAGCTTACGTCACAGCCAGGTGAAGGGGTGATGGGCTGGTTGCTAAGGAGGCCTTTGTAGTGTGGCTATCCACTCCGCAGTGACAACCAGCTAGGCAGGCAGCGGTTCAAACACAGGAAGGCTGCCGGCGGAGCGGAAGGGACCCCATTACCATGAGCTTCGGGTCTGGTGGACTTTGAGGCCCATGAGAACAGAGCAACACCCTTCATTTGCTGGGTTTCCACTACACCAAAGCACAGTCAACTGCGGGACAGAAACGGACTGAAATTGGACCACATGGTGCCACCCCTCTATAGCAGAGAGAGGCAGTTTGACCTGAAGCACCACTTGGAGGGTCAGAGGGAATCAAGCTCCAGGCTGCCACCGCCACCTCTGCAGCTGTGAGTTGACAGGCGCCATCACTTTGGGCCTCCGCCTCTCAACACCATGGCAGAGGCTGAGTCCGCCTCCACACCTTACATCGAAGATGATTTCTACTGTCCGATCTGTAGAGAAGTTTTCAAGATACCAGTTCGGGTTGCCGCCTGTCAGCATGTTTTCTGCCGAAAATGCTTCCTAACTGCAATGAAAAAGAGTGGGATCCGTTGCCCCTTGTGCCGTGGAAATGTGACTAGACGAGAAAGATCACGTCCAGAGAGGGCCCTAGACCTAGAGACAATCATGAAAAGTTTTCATGGTAGTTGCCGATACTGTTCCCAACGTATTGAACTGCGTCACATGAGACAACATTACAAAACTTGCAAAAAAGTATCAAGATGAGTTTGGAGTTTCTTCAACTCTTTCAAGCTTCCAACTGTCTCATGACTCCGTGGGCAACAGTAAACAGCGAGACAACCACCTCTGAAAATGCCGAGGCTTATCTAGAAGACAATACAATCCCATCTGATCAGCCTTCTTTTCATTGTCCTCTGTGCAAAGCAAACATGACCAGACAGCGTTTGCATTGTAACAGCAACCACAGAGCTCATATTGTTCCAGCCATTTGCCCAAGTTGTCTGTCTCTTCTATGGGGTGACCCTACTCAACTTGCCAGAAATTTCATTAGTCATCTAAGTGAGAGACATCAATTTGATTATGGAGATCTGATGAATCTGTAACTGGATGAGGAAACACAGTACCAGATTGCAGTTGAGGAATCTCTGCATGTCAACATCTAGAGACTCTCCTCAGCTCTACAGTCACTCCTAAGGGTCAATTTACATGAAACCATTCTTTCAACAACTTGGTGTGCTTTAAATAAAAGCACACCAAGTCTGACCTGTTTTAATATTTCTTTTATTGAAAATCAAAGGTGCGCTACCTTAAAACTTAATCCTTTGAACAAGAAGACCAGGGAGTGTGGGTGGAGGGATGAAGACTATGGAAATGTGGGAGAGTAGAAAGGAGGTTGGGGACCAGGAAGGGGGAGGAACAGAAGAAGGAATGGGAAGGGTGAGGGGAGGAGGGGTAGAGGAGGATGATGGGAGAGGAGAGGAATATAGGAGGAGGGGGAGGGACAGAGAGGTGGGAAAGGAATGGAAAAGGGGAGGGGTATTGGGAAGAGAGATGAGAGGAGAGGAAAGGGTGGGGAGGGAAGAGGTGATTGGAAAAGGAGGAGGGTGAGCCAAGGAGGAGGGAGGGAGATGATTGAGAAAGGAGATGAGGAGGGATGAGAAAGAATGCGGATGAGAGGAGGAGGGGCAGGAAGGAGAAGGAAAGGTGGTGGGTGGAAAAGGGGAGGAGGATGGATGAGAAAAAATAGGGATGAAAGGAGGAGGGGTAGGGAGGACAGGAGGGTAGTGAGTGGGAAAGGGGAGGAGGAAGGTTGAGAAAGAATAGAGATGAGAGGAGGGACAGGGAGGAGGGAGGGAAGTGAGTGGGAAAGAGGAGGAGGAAGGTTGAGAAAGAATAGGGATAAGAGGAAGAGGGGCAGAGAGGAGGGAGGGAAGTGAGTGGGAAAGGGGAGGAGAAAGGGTGAGAAAGAATAGGGATGAGAGGAGAAGGGACAGGGAGGAGGGAGTATGTTGAGTGGGAAAAAGAAAAGAGATGAGAGGAGGAGGAAATGAAGCTGTGCAACAGCATACAATGAGTGATACTCATAGCTAGGATCTTATTTTCTTTTGCTGAGCTCTAAATCAGGGCCCAGGTTTATGTTCATAGAGGGTTGACTGTTGGCAGGATGAAGTGAACACAGGGAAAGGGATTTGGGTACACATGTTCAAGCATGCACATAGATACCAAGGAAACCATACCACTCTCCAATGCCCTTAGAATAGATGAAAGCCTAATCCGCATCTTGGGGTGTGTTCCTCAGTATGGTTGGAATTTCCTTGACCTGCTCACTCCTCCACTGCCTCTCTCCATTTTCAGCTTTCCCCCCTAGTTATAAAACAGCTACTGAAAATCTACATTCCTCGAAATCTTTCATTAAAGCTAAGACTCTCTTTTGCTTTAGTTTTCCCTCGCTTTTCACACAGAATGCCCTGAGACTCACTTAGTCTGTCCTTGGTATTGACATATGCCATCCCAGCTCACTTCCTTTTAAACAGCGAGTCCCCTGACTTTGTGCATTTGAAGATTCTTCACTTAGGTCCGACAACCTGAGCTGCTATTCAGAGTCCATAGGTCAATTTCTTCCTGGATTGGAGGAAAGACTTTTACAATGGTACAGGAGCTTGTTGCTGTTTAAATCATGTCAACGGTGACTCTCTTGACTTTAGCCCACTTTTTCATCTTATTTTCGCTTAAGACTCTCCTGCCTCCATTCCACATAATAAGTGAGCTGGGCTTCGTTAGTTCCTATATGCTGCACCTCCTCTTCTTTTCTGTGCTTTGTACATTGCTCCCTCCCCACCAACCCCCTTTCTGTCGTAGTGCCAGCATGACCCTGTGCTTCCAATTCAGCTTCAACTAGTGAAGAAAATCCTACCAGCTTTCAAGCTTCAGTTCACTTCTGGACTTTCAACACAACCTATTACTCCAGCAATTTTTGTTCGTTTTTCTTCTTCAGTCCTCAGTCTCTTACTGTGTTATTGCCCATGTGGCTTGTGTAGTCACTGAATATTCACAGATAGTCACTTGGGGGATCTATACAGTTGATAGAATAGAAATCACTTGTGGAGAGAGTCTCCTTCTCCTCCTCTTTCTCCTCCTCCTCCTCCTCCTCCTCCTCCTCCTCCTCCTTCTCCTTTTCTTCTCCTTTTTTTGTTTTCAAAACAGGGTTTCTCCATGTAAACAGCCCTGGTTTTCCCAGAGTCTAGTAGACCAAGCTGACCTCGAACTCAGAGAAATCCACCTACCTCCTGAGTGCTGGGATTTGAGGTGTGCGCCAACACTGCCCAACTGAGTTTATATATTGTCATACCATAGCATGCAGCACATAGGATAGTAGATGTGTGGCAACTTTGTTTATAACTGATTATAGGAATAAAACCTGAGACACAAATCATAAAGTTTTGACCAAAAGTTTTATTGGAAGTAAGATCCTGAAAAACTATAATTTCTTGTCTCCATGATGGTTTCTATTTCAATTTCAAATATACTTGAGCAAAATATATGTCCAGTAAAATTGATTAGTGAATAAAAATTAAAAATAGAAATCTCAAAACATACTCTTGAATTAATTTGAGCATATGCATGTTTTCAGAACTATTATTTAAAAATCTGCCTTGATTTCATTAATATAAAGCAAAGCCTTCTAAGATAATCAGAACAAGACGAATATTCCAATAGCTCCAATTTGGAAATGATGTGAATATTTTTAAATGCTTAATTTAGCTTATTTAGCTATCTTTTATATGAAGTTCTTTGACAATCAAGAAATTCAAACTGAAACAATAGCAAGAAATTATTATTATTATTTTTGCCTAAGTGGTACAGTTTTGTTTATTGTTCTCTTTTGTTTGAGGCAGGATCATTCACTATGCAGACCAGGCTGGGATGAAAGTTGTAGCAATCCACCTGCCTCAGCTTCCTTGAGCACTATGACTGAAGGTATGCAACCATGCCTCGATTCTTTTTAATGAGTTATTCCTACTATAGTGAAAGGTTCCACATGGAATCTCACATGCTGTTTGGGTTATAGGTTGGGTTGGAATGCAATCTGTGTTGAAAGTAAAAATGTGTATAGTCTATGAGTACTTTGAAAATCCTTCAAGTCTCCACTGAAGTTGAACATGTGGCCATCTTTTGGGCCTGGCAATTCTCCCCTTAGCTACATGCATATTTAACAGAGTGTTTATATATGTCACTGAAAAACATGTTGTAGAATCTTCATAGAAGCATGACTCTTAGTGACACCTAACTGAGAAGTGCATAAAAAAATTCCTATTGACAGCAGAGTAGATAAAGAAGCATAGCATGTGTACAGCATGGAATACCACCCAGAAATGAGAATGAACACATGATCACTACCAGCTACAGGAAAAGTTGCACAAATAGCAGTGTTGAGTAAAATAAGCTAAATTAAAAAACAAAAGAGTACATGAAATATGAATTTATATTGAGTTAAAACATGAGTAAAATAAATTTATTGTGTGAAATGCCACTTTGATGACTACTTCTGGGGTGGTTAATAATAGAGAAAATGGCTTCATAAGGGTTGTTGGTGTTTTGTAATATAATATTTTATGGATTCGTAGAGACTTTCATATAGCATATCTGGATTGCATTCATTTCCCAACTTCCTGCTCCTCCCAGACTCTCGTCCTTTTCTTGTTCTCATTTTTTGCTGTTTGTCTTTGCCTTTTAAAGAGACTATCTTGCAGCAGATGTCTAGTCTTCCATCTCTGAGTTGGGTAGTAGGGATCTGTTCCATAGTTATGCTCATCTTGTAAAAAGTTGTCAAGCACTCTGCTTATGGTTTGTATACTTGTCAGTGGAAACCTTTAAAAGTTTGAATATTCTTTCACTAAGTAAATTTACTAGTATTATTTTCTGTGAAATAATAAATGTCATCAAAGAATTTGTATTCAGTGCTTTTCATTAAAAGTTCCTTCCAAAAGTAAGAAATTAAATATGGTAACAGTTTCAGACATAAGTGAAGTGGTCAAATACAGTAAGACAAGACATTGCATCCCTAAAAGATCATTTTCACACAATGATAAGTTTTCATGTAATATGAAAAAAGTGCTAAACTATATACAGAGAATGATACAATGGGAAAACAAATAAAACAATAACAAGATACATTTCATCAAGAAATTTTATAATTTCATAAAAATACATCTATGTCTAATGCTAGCATTGTTATTCAGGAATGATAGCTTATCAGGTAATTTTATTGTCTTCTTTAAATTTTAATTTACATTCCAAATTATACATAATGATTATATGATTATTTTATAAACTATTATATATATGTATGTATGTGTGTATATTACTGTATCACAGTTCAAGTGAGTTCCTCCAGTATCCACTTATGGTTTTTCAAAGCTAATAAAAGCAGAAAAGTCAAAGAAGAAAAAGCTATCCATGTGACCTTGGTATTTAAGCCAGTTCTCTCAAACTGTCTCTCTCCTCTCTCTTGATCCTCTCTGCACTCTCCCATCTCCTCCTCGATCCCTGGCATACTGCTGAAAGAAGTACCCAAAGTCCAAGGAGACCCTCACACATTCTGAAGAGAAATAAAATAAATTCACATTCATTTTGAACAGTGACTGTGAGCTCGCTGTAGGAGATCAGAAGTGTGGGAAGCAGGGAGCTGAGAGAGTATATGTTCCTCCCCTTTTCCAGGCTTATAAAGAAATTATTGTACACAAATTGGCAGAAAGCACTTCTGTGCCAACTCCAAAGCTTGATAGTGATAGTGGAGGGCAAACCCTGAGTTTTCTTTATATTCATGGAACTAATGTCTTTTTTAAAAGAAAGAAATACGTGTATGAGTGTTTATTCCACGTATATCCCTGTGTACCATGTTCACAGAAAGTCCTGAGGGTCCAGAGGAGGGTGTTGGAGCCTCTGGAGCCTGAGTTATAGATAGTCGTAAGCTGCCCTGTGAGCAGGATGGACCAAACTCGAGTGCTCTGAAAGAGCAAGTATTCCTAACACTGAGCCATCACTCCAGACCCATAGGAGGTTTCTTCATTTAGATAACATTCTCAGTACCCATAAAGGCAATGGACATTTCTTAGACTTTAGCCATCATTATGTTATCAATTGGTCTATGCTGTAAGTGAAACATTCTATTTTTAAACTATGACATAGTTTATTTTAGTTCCAGAAACTCATCCACCACCTTTAATATCAGTTGAGAGCAGTGCATAACTGTTTTTCAGGGAGCACATTGTGCATAAACATTTGTTCTGTGGTCAAAGAGACACCACATGCAATTTACTTGAAAGAGTTCAGGTCGCAGTTCTTTTGCCAAGTAGTGAGTCTTAGCCAAAAGTGCCATAAAATACCCAGACCAGCTCTGTTCAAATGTCCAGTATTTGTAATTTTGCTTAATAATGGCACTATAACATTAGATGTTGTTGAAAAGATGTAGTTATGTGAACTGTACCTCAAGAATTGGCTAACTCTCTACTCTGTGATAGTTGAGAAAATCTAAACACAAGGCTGTTACTACATATGAGCAATGAGAAACCTCACAGGCCCTAGAAAACCTCAAGTATGGTCAGTTATCTGTAATAGAGAGGCTGTCCTATAGCAGAAGCAATCATCTCATGGGTTTATGATTGCTCCCCGCAAGGGATGACAATGGCAATAAATTTTTCAGATCACCTTTCAGTGACAGATTGACTTAACAATCAATGACACTACACCTTGACAAGAACTACCTAATTATGCCTATCTCTTCTGCTCCTGCTCCAGTTCTTCCTCTACTTAAATATAACGCTGACAATAGTACCTCAAAGACAAACTTGGGGTCACTGGATTGCTTTATCTGTTCTTTCTCACATTCCCCTTTCCACTAGTGTGAATCTTTTCAATTGTTATATTGAGACCAAGGCCTAAACTTAGCTGTTGATTTCAAAGAGACTGATAATTTTGACCTGAAACTTCAATTACATCTTACTAGCTGGTTACAGCAAGGACCTGGTTATGTCACTAAAACTGTGTAAGCCTTTGCAGCTGTAAGACACAACAACCACCAGCCTAACATTAGCGGGGTAAGGTTGCCAATGGTAATTTTCTTCTTTATTACATAATATAGATCGAATCTCCACTTATTGAAGTTTGGCTAAAACAACTAACTCAGCATTTTGCCTTGCAACTCAATGCCAGACTGCTAAATCTTAACACTGAGAATATCCTAATGGCCTCCATTTCTAAGCCACTGCCTAAGAATAGAGCCTCTGGAACAGCTCTTATGTCAGAAAAAGACCTAAAGTTCCCATGCATTAGATTTAAATTCTAGTCAGCCTCACTTGTGGTTTATCATAGTTATTTGGGGTCTTGAATCTACTTCAGCACTACGTGAGCCATAGCAAAGCTCTCAATTGTGGGCTCAGCATGTGACACAAGTTTCTTGTATTGGTAATCATAGGTATGCTATAGGGGACTGGGGCTTAGCAGAGTCATACAGTGCATGACTCCAGTCCAGTGACTCAAGGCAAGCTGTATGGGCCTATCTAAGCATCAGGGAGCTATTGTCAGCACCGTATGACTCATTTGAAGCATTTTCTTTCATCCTTGGTGAAGCCACTAACTAGGAAATTGGTTGTCCTCTACTGCTGAAATTGTGACAACACACAAAGGAAGATTTTGGGAAAGATGGACACAGAACCACATTTGTTTGGGGGACACTAGAAATATCCTGAAATACTTCAGGCTCAGAGGTAATCTCCTTTGAATTTTCTGAAAAGAGAGGTGCCAATAAAGACAGATTGTGACGACTGAAATATATAAATTGAATAAATAAGTAGGAAAATATCGAATCTTTTAATTTCCAAATGATGTCACTCATTAAGCATTATGAGTATACAGGAGACCTAAGGGGCAGAGTAGAAATCTAGACACTGACCCAATAGTAACTAGTACAAGTAAACATGGAGTTTAAAATCGCTATTTTAACACAATTCAGAGTTTCAAGAAAATATAGTTAATGTGTCAGTCCTTAAACACAGACTTAACAAAAAGATGAAAGCAATTTTTAAAAGTTAACCAATGTAAATAAACCAGCTACTTGGACAGCAGTATGGAGGGTTCTTATACCACTCTCAGGGATATAGCTGAAGGACTCCAAGACAATGTATCACATGGATACTTGTGCATCGTTGTTTATTGCAGCACTGTTACTTACAGTACCTAATTGTGGGACTGACATGGGTATCTATCAACAGAGGAATGGACAAAGAAAATATGGTACACATATACAGTGACTGTTCAGTCACAAAGAAGAAGAAGCAGTTATGTCAATTTGTACGAAAACGGATGCAACTAGAGGTAATATTAACGTAATTCAATCTCTTTCAGTAAGACAAATAACACATTGTTTCTTTCCCTTTGGGCTCTAGGTTTATATAGATACATAAAATCATGTATGTACATATGACATGAAAGAAGAAGCAAAGCAGTCTAGAGAACAAAGGCAATTACTGAGAGGAGCAAGCAAGGTAAGGATAGTGAGTGCAGTGGTTTGCTCAGAACGCATTCATGCTTTCATATGTGTACTTCTTCTTTCTCAATAAGAAGTAGAATAGAAACAGAGTCACCACTTAGGATTATACAGACTTAGGATCCCTTTCACTACAAGAAAGTTTCTTTGCCTCTAAGGACATACATGGCCTGGAGTGAAGGGACAGAATAAGACATTCATGGAAACAGAATCCAGGAGAAAATAAAAACAATGCTGTACTTATATCAAATAAAATAGACAAGATGAAAAATATGGAAGATCTTTTTATTATGATAAAGGGCTCAATTCAATAAGAAGTAAAAACTAAATATATTTATATATAATATGTGTGCATATATAGGTACACACACATATACACACATATACACACACACTCTGTATCACAGCATCTAGATATATACTGAAAATCTTAGGATGTAAAAGAAGAGGCAAATTCCAAGAACTATTTGGGGACTTATAAAGCTCACTCTCATAAGAAAGCTCTTCCAGTCATTTCTATGATGGATGATGCAATAGGCCACAAAACAAATCTTAACAATTTTTTTAAAATATTGCATTTTTTGTGAATCCTTTCAAATGGCAAAACAATATTACCTGTAAAAATTAAGCAATCTACTCTTGAAAAATCAATGGTAAAGAAACAAAGAAAGAACATTAAAAAATTATTGAAACAAAAATAAAATACAACACCCTAAAGCCTTGGAATATAGAAAGAGTAAGTACAACAATAAAAGTTCATATGCATTAATGAGTACACCAAATAAGCAGAAATAAAAAAAATCATTGTTGTATTGTTAGGAACTAGAAAAGATAAACATGAAGCAATTCTAGATTAATAGATGTAAAGAAATAATAAAACCAAAGAATAGGTAAGTATAATAGAGACTATAAATAGGAAAGACCAATGAAACTATGAGAGCAACATAATCAAGAAATCAACAGAGGAGGCCAGGGAGATGGCTCAGTGTGTAAAGACACTTCCTGCTAAATCTGCCTACCTGAGTTTGAGCCCTGAAGGTCACCCACATGCTGGGAGGGGAGAACCAACTCTCATGAGAACTTATACTCTGACCCCCTCGTGTAAACTTTTCACAAATATGCCCACACCCACACCCACTCCTAATACATAAGTAAACACACACATAATGCTACACACACACACACACATTTAATAATTGAATGTAAAAAGTATAAACCACAGGAAAAGTACCAGCTAATATTTTTGATGAATATAGATACCAAAGTTCTCAATAAAATGACGTTAAATTGAATCCTATAGTTTATTAAAATGATCATGTACTGTGTTCAAGAGGGATTCATCCCAAAGACAAAAACATGTTTTAGTTTACACAAATTAATAAACTTGATATATCACAACAATTGAATAAAGTAATAAAACCATATAGTCATCTTAATAGTTGCAGAAAGGAATTTTTAGTAAGATGCAACTTGGTAAAAATGCTGAATGAATTAGGTATAGAACGAACAGAATAAGGACCAAATAAAATAAGTCAACAACAAACATAATGAAAAGGGAAAAGCATTTTCTATAAGATATAAACCAAGATGATCATTTTGTCATTATTTTGTTTTGCTTTGTTGTGTTATGTTTGTTTTGTTTGAGACAGGGACCTCACTCTGTATCCCAGGCTGGCTTTGAACTCACTATGTTTCCTAGGTTGGTATTCACGTCATGGTGATATATCAGAGAAAGGCTAATCTTTTTAGTAAATGGTACTGGTAAAATTATATAACCACATGTGAAAGACTAAAACTAGACTTGGGATTTTTACAGTTACAAACATCAATTTGAAACAAAGAATATGTAAATATAAGAGCTGGCACTATGAGACTAATAGAAAGGAACATAGAGAAAATATTCAGAACATTGATATTATTAAGAAATGTTTGAAGGGAATCCAAAAAACCACATGGAAAGAAAAGCCATAGTGAACAAACGGGATCCAGGAAACTTAAAGCTGCTTCTAGCAAACAGAACACCGGAAGGAAGAGGCATAATGGCAGTAATATTTGAAAATTATAAAGTTGAAGAGGGGTCAACAGTCAGAACATAAAAGGAACTCCAAAATGTAAAAACAAAAGTCCCAAAGAGTATAACAGCAACAACAAAAATCTAGTAAGCAATTGTAAGGGTAAATGATTATTCATCTTACAAACCCAGGTTACAGTCTACTGTTGAGTGGAAGTTAAGCCAGTAGGAAATTGAAGCAGCTAGTCACACTGCCTTCACAGCCAAGAACACAGATAAATGGATGTGTGCATGGATGTTTGTTTACTTTCCTGTAATTGCTTCAATTCTCTACTCTTGTCACTCCAGGATATCCTACCTAAGGAATGTTATACCCACTGTGGGCTGCTTCTTCCCACATCAATTAACTTTAATTAAGGCATGTCCTCACAGACATATCCATAGACCAACCCAATGTAAATAGTACTTCCCTGAGACTCTCATCCACACTGATTCTAGGTTGTGACAAGCAGAGAGTTAAAATGAACAACTAACAACCAAACGTCTGAAAATATACTAATTATAGAACTAGTAGTTGAACTAAGTAGACATGCCAGGAGTAAAAACAATCCAGTGACGAATATATATATATATATATATATATATATATATATATATATTCATATGTATATGAAGTGATATTTAACATAATTAGTAATCACATAAATACAATTTTGAACCAGAATGAGATGCTATGTCACTCAATGAAGTAAGAAAGGCTATTAACTGAAAGACTAAAGAAAACCAGTGCTGGAGAGGATGTGAAGAAAATGAAACATTTCACATTGTTAGTGTGAACATAAATTAATACAGTCATTATGGCAGCTCCTCCAGCAAGTAAAATTAAAACTATCATATGATTCATTAATCTCATTCCTAGGCATGCAGCCAAAGAATATCAGTATGTTAAAAGATGTCTGTACTCTAATATTTATTGCGGCAATATTTACAAAGCTAAGAATTGAAGATTGCAGAAGTATCTATCAATGATGAATGAGTGAAGGAGCTGTGGAATACTATTCAGCCATAAAAAGAATGAAATCTTGTCATTGGGGACAGAAGTGATAGAACTAGATGGTACTCAGTAATGTGAGACAAGAATAGGCAGTTACTGTGTGATCATAGGTGGAACACAGAATAGTTGATCTGTTACCAGAAACTGGAAAGAGTATGTGCGGCAGTAAGATGGGAAAGGTTCCCTGATCTTCTTTTGCATCTTCCCTGCTGATCTGGGATGAGGCCATTCACCATATTCGCTCCTTTTCCTTAGGGCCCTGGGTGAGTGATTTTTCTTGTTACTGTCTTAATACCTGGACTTATCTTAAAGAGTGATCGTTGAGCCCTCTGAAGCACGTACACTGAGGTCCTTGTTATCCTCTCCATAATCCTGTCCTTTGGGTTACAGGGGCTGTGAATACTTATAAAGGAAGACATGACACCATCCCTTGCCCTCAAGTGGACTTAAGCGTTTTGCATCTGTGTCTGTCAACCAAGACTCCTTGTTAATCTTAAAATCTAAACATTAAATCAGACTAAGGGAAAACACATGTGATATATAGAACCTGAAGTCACTTAAGAGCACTTAAGGCTTAAGTGGTTTTCAACCAATGGGTTGCAACCCCTTGAGGTTGGGTATCAGATAGCCTGCATATCAGATATTTACATTATGATTCATAAGGGTAGCAAAATTACAGTTATGAAGTAGCAACGAAAATAATCTTATAGTTGCAGGTCACCACAACTTGAGGAACTGTATTATAGGGTCTCAGCATGAGGAAGGTTGAGAACCACTGCTGAGGGCTTTTAGAATTATCTGAGAGAAAAATTGCTATATTCACTGTGGCTTTAGCAGTCAGTATACATTTCTTAACAGTCAAAACCTTTCAAAATTTGTAACCACCAAATGCCATATCCCACTGTTTGGTTAACGAAATTGTCACTGAAGTATGAGAAAATTAGATGTGTAAATCTTACCCCAGATCCAAGGGAATAAGGTGAAGGCAAAAGTTCAGTCTTAATCTTAATCTCTCTCTCTCCATCTCTATTTCTCTCATTCATTTCTTTATCTGTATATCCCTAATCCAACTGTTTCTATTTCTTTATCTCACACTGTTGCTGTATACAACATATTTATTCATATGTATATATGTAGTACACTCATTTAAATGTATTACAAAAATTTCTAATCATATACAAAAATAGCAAAATAGTATCCTCCATATGCTTCCTCATCCTACTTGAACATTTATCAATGCGCTGTCATTTTAGCTTTAATTCATCTCTACCCCTTCTTTTACCTTCTTTATTCTCCATTGGCATATTTTCATAATGAAATTCAAGGTCACAAATATAATCTTAGCATTTGGGAAGCTGAGTCAGGAGAATGTCATAAATTTGAGGCCAGCCTGGATTATAATGTGAGATCTGGGATATATTTGAGATATTCTTTCAAAGATAATAAGCTCTTATCTCAAAATTTTATGAAAAATAAAAGAAAAGGAAAATCAATGTAATTTCTTCCTGCCAAAGTCTATCAAATTTCTAGACAAGGACATGTTAAGAAAACATGACCAAACTCTTGTTTCACCTCAGCAAAGTTAGCAGTGATTCTTTATTACCTAATGTCTCATCTGTATTTAATTTTCCCTAGTTGTCTTAATTATTTTTTGTATAGCATATAAGGTGAGAATCTAAAGCACCGCTTTTATGGATGTATTTCCCAAGTCTCTTCCATCTACGATAGCACTTCCTACCTTTCCTAACATAACATGTATATTTTATCCAATTAGCAGTCTATGATAATATTGTTGTTCCTTTTCACAACTGTGTAGGTCTCTTTTGGGTGGATATGTCAAATTTTATTCAATCCTTCTGCTGGGAGTATATATTTCAGTTATTCCTAATCTTTGACTATTCAGAATAGCACAGTAATAATTAGCCTGGTGGTGTCTTATATTTTTCCAGTGTGTTTTTATTTCCTATAGATAGGGTGGTTAAGTCAATTGTTCCATATACATATTTTTTTTGTTTTATCTATATTTTGCTTCACCATCAAGAGATTTTGGTATTTTGATTATACTTCACGTTCATCTCGACTCCAGTACTCTTCTGTGGAGAATGATGTCATCTGATACTTTTCTGCATTCTCATCAGTTTTCATTTTGTTCTTTGTGACTTCCTTTTATTGGGAAATAACTAGCTTTAAAATCTTGAGACCTTTTTTCATAGAAAATGGGCTAGCTTTTCTTCAGAACCTGAAAACCATATTGAACCAAATTCCAAATTCATGCATAGTGCAGTTTACTGGCACTGTTGCATTACATGTGTTATATATTCTGTTCGAAATTTTCTAAACCCTAGTACCTAAAATTATTGTTTTTAATTTTTTGTCTATAAATGGCAGTCCCATGGGATCTCTTACAAGTAAGTTAATTGCTCCCAGGAAATCTGTAAGAATACTAATCATTTCTACTTTGCAGTTCTGATCAAAATAGAATGGTCCAGCAAACTCAGGGCGGGAAGGTACTCACATGTCTATTGTACAAATTAAAATGATGATTGACAGCATGCAGCAAGCATTGCTTGAC
Organism: Microtus oregoni; assembly: GCF_018167655.1. Lineage (NCBI taxonomy): Eukaryota > Metazoa > Chordata > Mammalia > Rodentia > Cricetidae > Microtus > Microtus oregoni. The sequence goes on from NW_024544726.1 coordinate 2,514,535, forward strand.
TGTCATCACAGACTTAAGTGCAGGAATGGAAGAATATGGAAGAACTGTAGTAGTCATTAAGTTATGTAACGGCGTAAACGAATGCAGACAGATTGTAAAAATATATATACAGCTTTAATGGCGAAATAGACTTACAGAACCACCATGCCCGTGGAGACCAGGAAAGCATAAGAAGAAGGCTGGGAGCACGCTCGCCAAATTTATAGGCAAACATTAGCCCGAGGCGAACACGCCCCCTAAGGGACGGGACTTATCCCTACAAAGTTATTTAACAATACAAACATCTGAAAACAACAACATACATGTCAGAATCTCCATGTCAATTTTTTTCAAGTCACACCAGCACTTTCCCCAGAGCTATAGCAGACTGGGCCAAGTTACAGTTAAATGGGCTAAATAATAGACACATAGGTGGATGAGTGGGCCTTGTCATGACCAATAGTGGCAAAGAGTCTGTGGTGAGGTTTTTCAGGCAATGGTGATAGCTTTGGGGCATAAGGGACAGAAACATTCTTTTCTAAGTTGCCTTCAGCCGGAAAATGGTCTATTGTTTCCGTTCTAGCCTCATTCTTTACAGAAGTCATATTGAAATCCTGGTTCCAGACGGAATGTGAACCCTTTGTAAAGTAAATGTGAGTTTGAGGTCAGAGGGACCCTGAGTTAACCTCATGCTCTTGGCAGTTCTGCGAGCTTGTCCACAATTTTAAAACTCTCTGCTCAAAAGGAGATACAGAGTGAGAAGTGTAAGGCAAGGCTCAGTATCACACCCTGTTCTGGTGTCTATTCTGGTGTCTAAAAGGCAAGGCTCAGTATCACACCCTATTCTGGTGTCTGTAAAGCCAAGAGGACTTGGAATGGACTTCCTCCAATGATGTGGGAGTGTCATATATCAGTCTGTTGATTTCATTGATTAAGCAATAAAGAAACTGCTTGGCTGGCCCTCATAGGTTAAAACATAGGTGGGAGGAGTAAACAGAACAGAATGCCGGGAGGAAGAGGAAGTGAGCTCGGACTTGACAGCTCTGCTCTCTGGAGCAGAGAGACGCCATGCTCCGCTCTCCCAGGCGCATGTGATGAAGCTCCGACCCAGGATGGACGTAGGCTAGAATCTTCCCAGTAAGCGCACCTAGGGGCGCTACACAGATGATTAGAAATGGGCTAAATTAATATGTGAGAATTAGCCTAGAAGAGGCTAGATAGAAATGGCCCAAGCAGTGTTTAAATGAATACAGTTTGTGTGTTGTTATTTCGGGCATAAGCTAGCAGGCGGCCGGGGTGCTGGGGACACAGCCCCGCTGCTCATATTACTACACTCCAACCTTCCCCTCACAACTCACCTAGGCATGGTCACCTAGAGAAACACTTCTCAACGTAGGCATAGCTCCTACCTTAGTGCCAGGGCATGGGTTCTTCTCTGTCAGCTCACAAAACTGTTCAAGTAGCCCAATTTTACAATCCCTTGGGAACCAAGGGGTCCCCGTTATAAATGTGATACTACAAAACCTGTCTTTTATAGCCCTAGTGTTCACTTTGTTCATGGCTATAACCTTCATATGATCTTGCACAACATAGCGTACTTCTCCCCTTGCCTATGAGTATATATAACTAATGAACTGTTGCCAATTTCATTTTTCTACTTCTCAGGTTTCATGAATTTGGTCATCCTCATTACCCTAAGTGAAATATTTGGGAGAAAATATTTGAATCATTAGTTTTGTTGGTAAATGCATTCAAAGCACTGGAGTTCATCATATAATCTACAAAATGGGAATAACACTGCCTACCTCTAAAGGCTGCTTAGGACATTTATATAAACAATGCATACATCTCCCATTCCAGCCTCTGACATGCAGAAGAAATAATAGGCATTTCCAGTTAAGAAAAAAACTATTTTATGAACTACAAAGCTTCTCAATTTATTTCGTAGGATTTCCATTCGTGTTCCTCTTCTGTCCAGGAATATCTTTTCCAGGAGAACTCAGCCAATTAAGATAAAGTGGATCTCTTTCTACTGCACTATGCTTCTCTTTCATCTGGTAAGTGAGCATATGCTACCCAAATAGCCCCTCTGTGTTACACCAGTGGCAGGCCCAAAGATCACCAAGGGAGCATACAAAATTGTGTGGAGATAAACAATGTTGCCAGCCCTGACACATTTCTTAAGCAGTTATGACTGGTTAATCCATGGATTTTATCTGCTTTCTTCTTTGTTTTATTTTTTTCTTCTAAAAACTTCTCTTAGAGATTGTGTCCTCTTGTTGATGAGGAAAAACACATGCAGTGATTGGAATGCAATGCACTAAAAAACCACCCCTGTCTTGCTCTTGTGATGTTGTCTCAAAAATGATCCACATGCCATGGACTTCATGAAAGAATCATGTTACTATGAATTTGGGTAGAATTAGCAATCATCTGCTAGTTTGGTTTGTACATTCTCACCAGATGAAAGAGAAGCATGATGCAGCGGAATGAGACCCACTCAGGTGTGAGCAATTTACAAAATGCCACTTAATCTCTAGGAATATTTTTTTTTTCTTCTGTGAAACAAATGGTTGGGTTTAACAGAAAATAAATATTCTTCAAATTTCTAACAGGCTGTGAACAGCAAAGTCAGTTAAAATACTGGTTTTCAGGTTTCCTTTGCCACTCGGCTCAGCACCAAAATGAGCTCTCTTTGAGGAGAAGATGCTTACACTTCCATGAAGCCCATGGAAGTTATGGTCATTTACTGGGGCTCAGTGACAAAGTCGTCCTCCATTAACTTCTTTAAAATGATTATAAAATCTGATCACATTTCATTTTTTCTAAGGAACCATCATCTCTGGCAGGGACAATTTCAGTGGTACCTTACACAATTTCTGTAGCTTCTCTTTTGTCCTTCCTACTTCAAACCATCAGCTTTCAGTGCATTAACTTGGATGGTACTTTGGAAATCTGTCTGATCGTAGCATTTTTTTCTATTGAAAATTCTCCCAATGGGTTCCATCCCACTTAAAAGCAGTGTTCAGTTCCTCTCTATGACAGTCTAAGTATGTTCCCAAAGTACTTCTTCACATATCCTGTGAGTACATTTCAATTTCTTTTAGAAATTTTCTTTGAAATTTCTATCTTCATTCTGGGGATTTTTTTTTTGTTTTGTTTTCTTGCTTGCTTGGTTTGTTTTGTTGTTGATTTACTCTAAAATAAAATCCCCAACATGTGTATTATTACTCTTTGTTGCTCTTATTCAGTTTTATTTTATCATAACTTTCTGCCCTTCTCTGCATAGCTTGTAAGCTTCATGGAAGAAGGAGCTTTCCTTTGTTCACTGAGGTAATTACATTTTCTAGGGTAGTACCTGGACACTAAGGATGCAAAGTTACATAGAATTCATGTGAGTTTATATATACATATATTAAATGAACTAGCTTCAGTTGGGGGGTGATATTACTTCCCCCCTGAGAGACATAGATTATTTGGCAAAAACCCTAGTAACAGGCATGCAAATCCTCCTCTGAAGTTGTTGATCAGTGGCGTCAAGATGACTGAAAAAACAATATGGGCTATTGCTGCTGACTTGGTTGCCTCGTAGAAGCTGAAAGCAAGTCTGTGTTGCTGAAAAATTTGGGTGTAGGGCACAGAGAATTGGAACTGGAACTGACCAGAAAGATTCCTCTCTGAGGACTAGCTTTCATAGAAGGTGCTTTGCAAGATGATAAGGGAGAAAAGCAATCATTAATTCTAGCCAGTTGCGACACACCTCTGAAGCACAATAATGAGCAGTGTGAAAAGATATCCCAAAAGGTGCAATAGTGACACTCCTATCTTGGTGGTAACCAACAGCTCTCTGATTGGATTTGAAAATCACCCAGCAGGAGGGAAAGCATAATTGCTACTGAAAACCTAGTTAACTACCAATGATGAGAGAGGCCATAGACCAGGAGAACCTCTTACTGCCATGTTCATAAGCCAAAACATTTTCTCTTTTCTAAATCGTCTTGACAACACATAAGTGTAGATCTCACTCCTCATCATAGAAACTTCTATGTTGTGTGCAGCACAAGAAAACCACTATGGAAAACCAAAACTTGCAAAAATGCAGAGAACAACTGATCATGGTGGTCCTGTTGCAGTTATACAGCTACAGCACACCTCCTGTACCTAAGGCTTAGGGAACATTGCAGAAGAGTAGTCAGAAAGATTTTAAGAGCCAGACGATCAGAAAGTCTGCTGTGAGATAGCACCTTTTAGCTATGACTTTGTAGTTATAACCTTGAAATCACAACAACATTGCTGCCTAGGAAGACCCGAGCAATTCTAACAACAGTTTGCATCTCAGTGTAGATGGGAGTAATTTCATGGGCCCTCTCCCTCTTATACTAAAAGCTACCAGCAATTAACAACTGCTGAGAGAGGGAGAATTCGTTTTTCTGCAGGGAAGAGCCCCCTGCTGGATTATCTCATATAAAATGCCCTGCCTGAAAAATATACATACAAACAAGAGAAAATGAACTCAAAGGTTGCATTTGTACACAGGGAGAGTGGGGAGGGCATAATTAAAGAAAAAGACACTATGAATTTGAGTGGAAGCAAAAAGGAGGGAGAAACGATGCAATTATACTTCAAACAAACAAATAAACAAACAAATGAATAATAGTATCTGGTGCCTCGTGGTCCCATACTTATTTGGCAACCAAGATAATATTTAGCATAGTTTTTAGACACTCAACATGGGCAACTTTTCAACTTACCTCTTAGAATAAAAGTATTAGGTATCTTTTAGCCATGTTATTTGACTAAACATTAGTGTAGGGCAGATACCTGCTGCAGATCTGATGTGAAGAGGTGATTACTAATTATTATTAGGGAAAAGACCTAGAAAAGTTGAAAACCAGCAACTATTCTTGAGTGCACTAGAGAATGGCTTTAGGACAAGTTGTCACCCTAGAATCTGGAAACACAGGCACATCTAAAGTTGCAGTTGAGCTATGCTTTCCTGGAGCAGAGGCCTCTGGAGAGAACAACTGAGAGGAACATGTACACAACAATTTTTAGAATTTTGTGAGGCTAAATGGGGAACAGCATGACAGTAAGAGACTCGTGGAAGGACAGCATTCAGAGGGGTTTACCTCTAGCAACCCACCAGATTTCCTGGCAAATTTATAGAGAGTTCACTTGGTGCTTGGATCTAGGAATGAGGTACATAATCACTCTGGCTTCCTCCCAAGGCCTTCAGCATGAAAAAGCCCCATTCTCCCAGAGAAGAAGCTTTCCAACATCTTATCTCAGCTAGTCAAAAACTATTCCTTCTACCATAGCCAGCCCCTAGACAAGAGGCTGTAACATAACATGAGTGGAAAATAAACAAAGAAACAACAACAAAAAAAAAACAAAAGAAGAACGAACAAGGTATACTATTTGACCAGTGTGTCTCACTCATATATACACCTCATACCAATCTGGCACCACTATAGTTAATAATAGCTCATATCTGGGAAAAGCTTCAAGATCCAGACTCTGTCTCAGGGGAAGTACTTTACAATTTACTAAGTCCAGAGAGTAGACAAAGACAAGGCCCTGGAGGATTTAGAAGTCTCAGCAAATATTGTTACCCCAAATTCTAACTGCATATTTCCAATCAATTTAACCACAATTCTTAAACTAGAGACTTACTTACCTCAATTCCAATTCCCCAATATAACACTCTGATCTTTAATATATGCACAAATGTATACCTGTATGAGTATCTGTATACCATGTGCATACAACTGACCACAATATGTACTGGAACTGTAGTGAAGGACAGTTGTGACTTGCCTGATGTAATTATGGTGCCGAACATAGGTCCTCTACAAAATAGTAAGTGCTCTTAACTGCTGAGCCATTTCTCCAGCTCTAATATTCTGATTTTTATCAGCAAAAGATAAGGAAATCACATTCTGGAGAGAGAAAGACATCATTGGACAGATCCAGCTATGGAACTTTTGGCCAGTGAATTAAAATGATTAACAAAAGAAGACAGACAAATGTCCAAAATAAACATGAGAAATTGCTGAATATCACTGATCATCAGAAAAATGCAAATCAGAAATTACTTTGAGACATCATGTCAGCCCATTAAGAAGGTATATTATTAAAAAGTCAGATGATTTTTTTAAAGTATTTGTGAAGATTGCTGGCATTACTGGTAAAAAAGTTAATACAGCCATTATAGAAAATGGCATGCTTGTTCCTGAAACAACCAAATTAGAATCACCTTCTGATCTAGCCATCTTACTGAGGAGATTTGAAACCATTATGTTGAGATGTCTGAACTTCCATGTTCATTGCAGCACTATTCACAATAGCCAATAAGAAGAATCAACCCAAATGCCCTTCTCCAGATGAACAGGTAAAGAAAATAAGACATGCCTCTGAGATGAAATACTATTCTAGTCTTTTAAAAATGAAGATTGGTCATTTGTGATAATATGAATGAAATTGGAGTACAATATGCTAAGATAAATAGGTCAGATACACAGAGAAAAGTCTGTGTTCTAACTTGCGTGTCTAATTTAAAACAACTAAGCTCAAAAAAGCAGAGTTGATTAGTGGAATGACTGGGATGGGAAGATGATAAGCAGAAGACACAAGGCTACATTCGGAAAATGGTTGGTTTGTTTGAAATATGGCATATGGTGTTGTGAGTATGCTAAGCAATAAAGTATATTTCAAAAATACTAAGTTAATTTCTAATGTTCTCACCATAAAAACAAGTGTTTGAGATGATGGATTTATTTTAATTAGCATGGTTTAATTTTTCCATATTGTGTTAATACATCATAAAATCACTTTGTACCCCAGAAATAGATGTGCAATTTGTCAACTTACAATTAAAAGCAAAACTTAAAAATAACAGTATGCCAATATTGGCTCATTAGTCTTGACAAATGTGCTGTGTTAATGTATGATGTCATTAATAGGGGACACTGAATGCAGAAAGTATTGCACCAGAGTCCCAATTTCTCTGTAACTTTAAAACAATTTTAAAGCTTAAAAAGGGTTCTTTTAAATTGCAGTGCTGAAATAAAATATTCAATTCTTTAGATATGAGACGTTCATTTTTGAGCTCAGAGGAGTCTGCTCAGGCATCTACTGTCTGGGCCAACAATTGGCAATTCAAAGGACTGGCATTCTTCATTAAAGCCCAGATTTTATCAACAAAGTCTCCCCCATTTTGTTCTGCTGCCTTTATTAGTACTTGCAACTCTCTCAATTTAGCATCGTTTGCAATGTCATTACCATGCTGGTTATTTCCTCTTCCAGATCATTAAGTTAAAATAGACCATCTACGATGCCACACCCTGTGGCAATTGTGAGACCTTGTCCTCAAATGGCTGCAGAGCTTTGAAGTTAGAAACTAGCTAAATAATAATTATCTGCAAATGGCAATTTCCTAACTTAATTGGTTGAATTTCATTCTGCAGGTGGTGATATTAAAGCAAACACTTCCCTGCTGTCCAAACAGATACACTGCGCTGCTGAATTCTTCTGGCAAGGTAACCAAGCGAACTTATTGTAGGGTGTTATTCGTCACTCTCCAGGGATAATTGTTTATATTTATGAAAGAAGATCATTGTCAAATCAATGTTTCCATGGTTTTTCTTTATCATTTTGTGCTACTTTTCTGTATGTGGTTGGGTTTAATTTCCCCAGAAGTAGACACTAAACCAGATGTCAGACATCAACTACTATAAAAGGTTCCTGAAAGATACGGTAGCATAAAAGTGATATGTATTTATTAGATAACAAACTTCAACATTTGAATTTTGATAGTTTGAGGGGGGTGCCACCTGTTTGCGGTGGATCTTGTATCTGTGTCATGGTGCTACCAGGCAGTGAGTGACAGAGAGTCACAGCTCACAGTCATTTTCTGCAGTCATGCAAAAAGAACTCTATAGTATGATGTGTCACTAAAGTTGGGAGTTTGCATTTTGGAGTCTCAATAGATTTGTATTTATGGAGGGTATAATCTCATGATAAATGGAGGACCGTTTATACGTTCTACCCCTGACTTATTACTCATGTGGAAAAGCATGCCCATTCATCACAGTTGTACATACCAATGAACTCCCATAAAGTGAACACTATTGTAATCTGGACCCAGGCCAAGAAACAAGATTACAAACATCTAGATGATTCCCAGTGCTGCCTTCCTCTTGACCTCAAAAAATAACCACTGAAATCCCTTAGTCTATTTATTTCATGTTTAAAATAGAAATGTTAAAAAAGTTACTATGTATATCTTAGGGGTCAGGGTTCTTTTTCTTGGCACAATATTTGTGTTATTTATCTATTAGTTGCATGTAGCTGCAGGCAACTTATTCTCGCCCATGTACGGCATTCGCACGCCACGCATCATTGTATCACAATTTGCTTATCTGTTTATCTAATGGTGTGCATTTGGGCATTTTCTAGTTTGGGATCTTATGAATAGTACACCTACTTTACATCCTAGTGAATATGTCTCCTTTGGGGACCATGTGAATGCACTTGGTGAGTATTGTCTAGTTGTAGTAGACCACATTTAAGCAATCTATTATTAAGTACATGGAACTTAAATCCAGGTAAGCTTAGCTTTAAATTTTAGCTCTACTATACTAGGAACTTGAAAAAGTTACTCACACGCTCTGAACTTCATCTTTAAAAATCTGTCAAATGGATGTTCAGATAAAGCTGTTGCCATTCAGTGTAAAAGAAATAGCTACATTTAAACTTTTCTACAAAGTTATTTCTTTGGTTATTTCTTTGCCTCCAACACTTTGTGGGTTTTTTTGTTTGTTTGTTTGCATATATATCAACCAGACCCAGTGGCAGACTCTGGAACACACACACAATGATGAACATGATAAATACCTTAAGCTCCAGTAGGACAGGGGCCATCTCCTTGCATATGTGTTACCATTCCACTGATTCCAGTTCCCCTTCATTTATTACTTTTTATTTTATTTTTTTTTTTTAATTTATTTATTTATTACTTTTTAAAGTTCCTTTTCTTTCTCTCTACTCCGCACATGCCCACCATCGATTCAGAAGCCTTTAGAAGACAGGAAACAAGTCTTTGCTCATTTTCTCTTTCATGGTGTGTTTTCCAGCACTCCAGTGAAGCTATATAGCTTGTGAAAAAAATCAGTCAAAATGGTGTTGAGCTCCTTCCCTGACTTAGCAAAAGCTGACTCTCCTTTGCTGCAGCAAGTGAGAACATTAAACTTGTAGGACCCAGTCAGGACAAGCTCAATAGAGGCGTGAGTCTCAGTAGTTTTCCCTAAAGCAATACCTGGTTGCAAGAAAGACCATAAACTGAGACCACCCAGGCACCACCCAGGAACAGACCATCCAAAGGAAATCCTATCATTCCAACCATTGTAGATAGGATCACCTGCCAGCACACAACCTGCTAAAATAACTTTTCTGGGTTTTGCCTTTAAATAATGCCCTCTAGAAGGGCAGGGCACATCCTCTTGCCACTTCTGTACCAATGAGGTCCCTACAGGCTTGTATGTGCACACAATAAACCTTGCTTTTGCATTTCGGTGAGTCAATCTCCCTGGTGGTCTTTTGGGGTCCCCACCGACTGGGCATAATAAAACCTGAGCCAGATAATTTGGTTTTGGATAGTTCTTAGGTGTTAACATGAGGTTAACAGCCTTCCAAATGTATCTTTAGTTCTTGGAGCCTCAGTTTTTGCATCTTTAAAATGGAGTTGATAGTACTGAACTTTATCAGCATCTTTGAGGATGACAAGAGGTAAACAGTAAAAGTTAAGAAAGCAGAAAATTTGATTATTAATTTTAGTCAGTCTAAAGTACAAATAACCTGGAAGCAAGGCATATCATATTGCCTTTGTGACTCCCCCTTTCTGAAGCTTGGTATGTACTTAGTACTTATTCTTGAAAGAAGTCCTTTATAAATATTTATTGAATTTGTAAAAAATTCTCCAGCTTAGATACATGCTGTTCTAATATAGTCTAATGGACAAACCCCCTGACCAGAAAGTCTAAGCAAAGAACTCATTATTTGTTATGGATTTTGTTTGTCTTTGGTAGCTTATATAAGTATCATGATACAATTTGGAAACTGTCATAAACACTGTTTAAAAGAGTAGAAAGGATCATTAAACAAGCACATTAATCCTGGAATATTTGAGAGAGAAATATTCCTAAACCCTCACAAAGTTACAAATTTGCAAATGCTGTTGTGAAAGAAAATGGAGTAATTAAGGATACTGATTTCCAAAGTGCAGTAGGGACACTGTGAGGGGAGCTTACTTTTCATACTTGCTAAAGATGGAACCAAAAGATGTCCTAATCAACTTGGAGAAATAATCGATGTTGACATCTCTTAGGCAGGAGACTGACTACCTTAATTGATAAACCAATAGTAAAGGGTTTACAATTTGGAACTCTCCTGTCTTTTTAATAGACTGCCTCGGGAAAGAACTTGCAGGAATCTCTTATTAAAAACTTCCTGCAAGTTGAAGAGGTGATTCAGCAGATAAGAGCACTTGTTGCTCTTGCTAAGGGCTAGGTTTGGTTCACAGCATCTGTGTGGTGACTTAGAATCATCCATAACTCCAGTTCCAGGAAATTTAATACTTCTGACCTATGTGGTCTCCTGCATGCCTTTGGTACACATGCGTACATTCAGACACATACGCATTCTCTCTGTGTGTGTGTATACACAAACATGTATATGTTCCAATATATACATGGTCTTTTTATATAGAATAAGTATGTATGTATGTATGTATGTTCCAAACTTTTTTAGCCCTTGACTTTCCATTCCTATTCAGGGGCACCCCATTTCAACATACTTGAATGTTATTCTTTGTTTCTGAAATAAATGCTGTTTCCTTTGACCACTATGTTAATCCTATTTTTAAACTAACACTGTGATAGTATACATTTTTATCAGTGAATATGTGAAGGTTTAGCTACATTTTTTTGCAACTAGATTTTTAGTGATTCTGTAATTCTAAAGACCTTTGCTTTTTGTTTGGTTTTTTGTTTGTTTGTTTTTTTCCCTTGGCCTGCCAGGGGATAAATCCCCAAAGTTCTGACTTGTTTGAACACTAAACCTGGATGAACAGAGCTTATGTATAAGTTGATACCCATCTTCCATTGTAAACATTTTCTATTAGAACAGTTAGAAACTAAACCAGTGCTTGAGAGGTGGCTCAGCGATTATGTGCACTTGCTGTTCATTCAGAGGTCTAGAGTCCAGTTTCCACCACTCACATTGGGCAGCTCAAAACTTCTGGCATCCTCTTCTGGCCTCCTCCATACATGTGTCAGGCTTGCACGCGCGCGTGCGCACACACACACACATTTACAAAGAAAGAGAAAGAAAGAGAAAGGGAGAGAGAGAGAATCTGTGAACAAAGTTGGTGAGGTAAAATGAATAGCTAGGACATTAGGGAAACTGGAAGGCTATAGTTTAGCAGAGTTGAGTAACATATGTCTGTACTTCCCATCTTAGAGGTAGAGGCAGGAGGGTTGTGAGGGAAGACCATCCTGGACTATGTAATGAGACCATATCTCACAAAATGATTTGTAAACCTTAGTTTACAGATGAGGAAAATAAGCATCAAAGGAGATTTGATAATTTACCCAACATTAAAGAGCTGAAAAATTCATATTCAGGACTTTAAATCCTTTTGGAAGGTTGACTCCCAGTTCCTGAGAAACTGCCACTCAGGAAACTGGGAGTCAACCTACCTCAGGATCCGGCAATTCCACTATTGGGAATATACCCAACAGATGCCCAATCATACTACAAAAGCATTTGTTAACTATGTTCATAGCAGCACTATTTGTAATAGCCAGAACCTGGAAAAAACTTAGGTGCCCCTCAATAGAAGAATGGAAAAGAAGGTATGGCTCATATACACTTTAGAGTTTTACTCAGCAGTAAAAAACAATGACGTCTTGAATTTTGCATGCAAATGGATGGAAATAGAAAACACTTTACTGAGTGAGATAGCCCAGACCCAAAAGAGGAATATGGTATGTACTCACTCATAAATGAATTCTAGCCATAAACAAAGGACATTGAGCCTATAATCCATGATCCTAGAGAAGCTAAATAAGAAGGTGAACCCAAAGAAAAACATATACTTATCTTCCTGGATATTGGAAGTAGACAAGATCACCAGGCAAAAGTTGGGAGCATGGGGGTGGGAATGGGGTGGGGGGAAGGGGAGATGGGGAAAGAGAAGGGAGAATGGGAGTATTGGGGAGAGCTTGGGGGAATGGGATGGTTGAGATGGAGGAAGGGTGGATATGGGAGCAGGGAAGAAGATATCTTAACTAAGGGAGCCATTTTAGGGTTGACAAGAGACTTGGCTCTAGAGGGGTTCCCAGGTGTCCAAGGGGATTTCCCCAGCTAGGTCCTTGGGCAGCAGAGGAGAGGGTGCCTGAACTGGCCTTCTCCCATAGCAACACTGATGAATATCTTGCATTTCACCATAGAATCTTTATCTGGGGATGGGTGGAGATAGAGACAGAGACCCACGTTGGAGCAATGGACTGAGCTCCCAAGGCCCAGATGAAGAGCAGAAGGAGGGAAAACATGAGCAAGGAAGTCAGGACCTTGAGGGGTGCATCCACCCGTGGAGACAGTGGGACTGATCTTATGGGAGCTCACCAAGGCCAGCTGGACTGGGACTGAACAAGCATGTGATAAACCGGACTCTCTGAATGTGGCTGACAATGAGGGCTGACTGAGAAGCCAATGATAATGACACCGGGTTTTGATTCTACTGCATGTACTGGCTTTTTGGGAGCCTAGTCTGTTTGTATGCACACCTTCCTAGACCTGGATGGAGGGGGGAGAGCCTTGGACTTCCCACAGGGCAGGGCATCCTGATTTCTCTTAACACTGGAGAGCAAGGGGGAAGGGGGGGAGGGGAGGGGGAGGGAAATGGGAAGATGGGAGGAGGTGGAAATTTATAATAAATAAATTAAAAAAATAAATAAATCCTTTTGAAATCCATATTTTAAATTCCCAATCTTATCTTGTGGCAGTAATTCTTGTGACTCTTTTGAAGACTATTATTGCTCTTACTAGATGCCCAGTAAATGCCCAGATAAATTCAGGAACTGTGAGGGAACAAGTCAAACTTCCTATGCCATTGCAAGATGAGGTTTATTCTTCCTTCACTGTCTCTGTGAACAATAGGAAGAATTACTAGAGAAGCAGCTCGTCATTTGGACAGCTGAGAATCAGACTGAGCAGGATACACAGACTGACAAATGGCTATGAGCATGAACCTGGGTATTTAACGCTAGCTCTATCTGACCACTTGGTGACTCCACAAGTTCTGATCCTTGTAGCTCCCAGCATGTCCACTAATATCTTTAATCATCCCTAAATGTATCCACTGATTCCCAAGTATTTCCAGTCATTGTGCATATAGACATTTGCTCTGAAGAAAAATATGGAATGAGTAATGCCTGATTTAAAGTCCCATCAAAGAAGGGGCTTATTTTTTTCTTCAGTCCCTTAAGATTCTTTTGTTTTTCTTCTTGTGACCTTTTTGTCCTGTGGAAGATATGAGTATATGTATCCATTGCAATTCCCCGCTCCTTACCCCTTGTCCTATGTCATGAGTTCACTCATTCTATTACCTTACTTAGAGTAACTGTGGTAGGACCATTTTCCCACTAACTCCAGCTCTAATGTTAGGAAACAAAACCCTCTCAAACATAGCTTTTTTTTCAAATTTGGAGCCACAGTATTTTCTAAATATTGCAGGACCTATTTCTAGACCATCAAGATCTGTGTGTGGTCTTTATTGTGGTGCACTGGATGCATATCTTACTAAATGCTAAAAGGCAAGTGTAAAAATCACATTCAATCAAAGCTAGGGCCATGGCTGAAAATCACCATAATAGAATGAATTTCTACATCATAAAGATATATTTGAAAACAGAAAATACATATTATTAAATGTCTAGAAGAATAAATCAGAAACATTATTTTCTCATGTATTTACAGGGTTGGTTGTGGGGCTGACTCTAGTGCATATTTGTATTAGCAAATGGGCACTTACTTTCAAATGAGACTGATAGATAAAAAGATAGTTTGAAATGTTTTCTGTCAATATAGAATTCTGTGGCTAACATCACATTATTAAGCCTTCCTTTCTGTCTACTGGAACCAACTAAGTTTAAGGATATTTCTTCTGTAAGTCTTGAACTTAAACAATGGACCATGGCTGAAACAGTTCCTTCCAAATGAAGTTCTGTATTTCCTCAGAAAAAAGCTTTCTTAAGATTTCTAAGGATCAGCAAGTATTAAATGTTTTAGAGTGTATAATAGAATTGTTGCCATGAAATGGTCTTCAAGGACTAGCTCATCCCTGGATTCCAAGTAGTCAGTCCTTGACACATGTCTGTATGAGCAGCACCTAGGGGTGTGTGTGTGTGTGTGTGTGTGTGTGTGTGTGTGTGTGTGTGTGTAAAATTCATGGTGAGGCCAAGCATTTGGGAAGGAAAAACATGAACATGAGAGGAGTTGGAGAGAGAGAGGGAGTGAGAGTGATGTAGATTCAGCACTAATGTACAAAGTTCTCAAAAAAAAGAAATTTAATTAAAAAACTTCTGCAAGATATTAACACATATTATACAGTCTCTATTACTTGTGCTGTATTGTTGCTAATTTAAGGTTTAGGAAACACTTACTAGGTTTAGAGAGGAGTTCTTGTTCCTCTTAATCTTATCCATTACTAGTTTCTTTTCTATTTTTTTTTTGATTTTTTTGAGACAGGGTTTCTCCGTAGCTTTGGTTCCTGTCCTGGAACTAGCTCTTTTAGACCAAGCTGGCCTCGAACTCACAGAGATCCGCCTGCTTCTGCCTCCCGAGTGCTGGGATTAAAGGAGTGTGCCACCACCGCCCATTGAGTATAAACTGTCAATCTATAGTTCTATGCATTTAACTACTTGGAATCTATTAATAATTGTTTTTAAATATAAATTTAATAGCTTTCACACCATCATTAATTCTAGTAGTGTTTTAGTTGTGCAAAGATAAATATATGTTCATAGTTTATGGACTTTCAATATAGGAAACATATGAGGCTTTTTAACTCTAAATTATACCTGGAATGTCTACCTCCAAGTAATTAGATTTTAATGAGAACATTTTGATAATATCAATGAATCAGTGAATACACCTCATTCATTTCGTAAATGTTATGTTGAGTGAATCTAAGAGCAGCCTGCATGTCATATGATCATTGATCCCTTATAAATATGAAGACACCAGAAATTGCTTAGCTGCTTTATGTCCTTCCAATGATGCGAATTTTTGTCTCAACTGCTCAGTTATCCATATTTGCTTCCAAGTTTAGATGGTTGCAGAAGCAGATTCAGTCCAGCTCTCCATAAAGGGTGGTGTAGGAGGTTCTTCTGTCTATGTGTTGCTTTCATTGGTTAATAATGGAACTGCTTTGGACCTATAGCAGAGCTGTAGGAGAATAGAGCTAGGTAGGGAAAACTAAAAGGAATGCTGGGAGAAAGGAGACAGAATCAGAGAGAGATGCCATGGGGCTGCTAGAGTCAGACATGCCGAATTTTTACTGGTAAGCCAGTGCACGTGACAATATACAGATTAATAGAAATAGGTTAAATTACTATAAGAGCCAATAAGAAGCTACAGCTAATGGGTCAAGCATTGTTTTACTTAATATAGTTTCTGTGTGGTTATTTTGGTTTTGGGCAGCTGGGACGAACAAGCAGCCTCCTCCTACAAAAGGGTTATTTCAGTCAAGCTCTACTTCAAAGGGTCATTTCTTCACTTGTCCTTAATGTTCTTGCTAACTAACTCCAATTCTACTGCTGGCTTGCTTTCACAGGACAGAAATTTCTTTCTTGATGGCATGGAGCTAAGGTTTCTAAGTGCATATGAGCACTCCTGAACATAAACTGAGGGCACCTTTTTTTTTCTTGGATCTAGGTCTATTATCAAACTCTCATCTCCGTGTCCCATCTTACTGCATTTTATGTTAATTGACACAGTTCAACAGGTACCTGCCCATATACTGGAATTAGGCTTGTTGGTGCAACATCTTTGGCCCCAACCCACTTCTGTACCTTATTTTTTTTTGTTTTTTCTAACAAATGGAATGAGGGATTTCTTTTCTAAAAGTAGTCTTTGATAGGATTCAGGCATTATGCTGGCCTGCCCTGTTTGGCACGATGTATCCAGGCACACCTTGGCCCTGCCCCTGGAAACCTGGCACCTAACCTCTGTGCATGGCAAGCAGATCTCTGACTGTACACAGGTACAATCAAAGGTACTTTTAAGAGACAAGCTCTACCCACTCCCCCCCTTCTTCTGCCTTTCTGCCATCTTCCCTCCCTCCCTTTCTCTCTTTCCCTCTTTCCTTCCTTCCCTCCTTTCCTCTTCCTTCCTTCCCTCTACTCTCCTCTTCTCTCAATAAACTCCACACTCAAGCTCTGTCTGCATGGCATATTCTGTCATCTGCCTTAGTATGGAAAAATTCGCTATAAGGCACCACTAAGGTTCAACTCTAATCTAATCTCCTGGGTGTCCCTTGGGATGGTTGGGTTAAAGGAAGGGTGAATATGGGAGCAGGAAGAATATATCGTAATTAAGGAAGCTATCTTGGGGTTGGCAAGAGACTTGACTCTAGAGGGGCTCCCAGGTGTCCAGGGAGATGTCCCCAGTTAGTTCCTTGGGCAGCTGAAGAGAGGGAACCTGAAATGGCCCTATCCTATAGCCATACTGATGAATATCTTGCATATCACCATAGAACCTTCATCTGGCGGTGGATGAAGAAAGGGACAGAGACCCATATTAGAGCACCGGACTGACCTTCCAAGGTCCAAATGAGGCGCAGATGGAGGGAGAACATGAGCAAGGGATGCACCCACCCACTGAGACAGTGGGGCTGATCTATTGGGAGCTCACGAAGGCCAGCTGGACTGGGACTGAAAAAGCATGGGATAAAACCGGACTCTCTGAACATGGCAGACAAAGAGGGCTGATGAGAAACCAAGGACAATGGCACTGGGTTTTGATCCTACTGCATGAACTGGCTTTGTGGGAGCCTAGCCTGTTTGGATGCTCACCTTCCTACACCTGGATGGAGGGGAAGGACCTTGGACTTCCCACAGGGCAGGGAACCCTGACTGCTCTTTGGACTGGAGAGGGAGGGGGAAAGGAGTGGGGGGAGGGGGAGAGGAGTGGGGGAGGGGGAGGGAAATAGGAGGCGGGAGGAGGCGTAAATTTTTTCAATAAAAAAATAAAATAAAGTAAAAATCAAAAAAAAAAGAGAGAGACAAGCCTTGCCCACTCCCAACCTCACCCTTCCACCAAGGCAAACAGATCTCTCTCTCTCTCTCTCTCTCTCTCTCTCTCTCTCTCTCTTTCTCGGCCCTTCATCTGAAGAGGCAGCTTTTACCATTCTCTCTTCTCCCCCACCCTCCCCATGTCCCCATGTCCCCTTCCCCTTTTCCTCCTTCCCTTTCCCCTCCATAACCCACTAAATGAATTAATTCCATACCCAAATTCAGTCTGCATGTCTATTCTATCTGTCTGTCTCCCACTGAGGCCTCAGGCCATCCACCAGGGGACCCCTGAGGCCCCAGGTGACCCTCCACTGCCCCTCATGGTTCTGGTCTCAGGTCACTCACCTCTTTGTAAATGATAGCACCAACTTCTGCCGGTTCATAATAGTCATAGTGTGCTATAACTTATTCTGTTCTAACTGAACTTTTGAAATCTTTTTGCTAGACCAGATGGTAAAATTCAAGATTAATTCCTCATGTCCAGACTCACTCACTGCACTATATGTTGATGTAGGATTATTATTATTTATTTAGTACAGCATGTTCTGGATAAAATGGATTTTTCAGACTTGTCTCCAAGGATGAAACATCTTGAGGTCTGTGAAAATTGGGAAATCACCAAAGTTAGATATTTCCAGGAGAGACTGGAATTTTACTAGTGTCAGAAATAATTTCCAGATGGAAAGTTTAAAAATACCTAAATAACAAAAGAAACCCCATTTATTTTCTTCTCTCATGTCTATCAGAGTCTATTTTGAAGCAAAGCATATGAAGAGCTGAGGTCACTTCGCCATGGCACTCATACCCATTTTACTCCATGGGCATGTAGATTGCTAATTGCACAGAAAGGTTGTGAGAACAAGTTGCTTTCTTTGATGACAAATGATTAGTGTGATAACTGGAAGGTTTCATTTCCAGAAATGACCCAAGAGGTTTAGATACAAATTAGATATGACCCAGTTATGGTGGTATATGCCAGTAAAATATGACAGAAAGGCAGAAGCAGGAGAACCATGAATTAGATATGAATTCCAAGTACTGGGTTAATTTGAGAGGTTGTTCTGGGCTCATACATGGAAGCAAATAAAACATCATTGCTGAGTAATTTCCAAAATCCCAATGGTGCTTTACACACAGTTCTAGTAGTTTCAAAGAATGAACTACAACTTGTTTTCCTTTCCTCTCTCCTTCTTACCTTTCTTGCTTTCTTTCACTACATTGTTTATTTCCTTCTTAGCAACAACATAAGATAGCCAAAATGCAGTTGCTGAGAGGGTGCACCAGAACACCAGGGAAAAGAACTATCTATTTGGCACCATTAAAGAGGTCAGAACATTAGTAGGGACAGTACTATATCGGATGGTAACTTTCATTGAGGGGCAACCTATTAGGTCTCAGGTGGTCTAAATATCCAGGACTATAGGAAGGTTTCTGGTGATTAGACAAAATGAGTATTCCTCAGTGAAATGGATTTCCACCCACCAAAAAATGTCATTTCCTTTCTGGCAGAAGAGACATACGGCCCTCCACCAACACTTACCTGTGGCTGCATATTAAAGTCCATGCTAGCCTCCAGGATCCCTCAGCATGTATTCACGAGTACTTATCGTCTATTTCCAAATGCCAACACCAATCTCCTGGCCCTCCCCACCATCATCTACTCATCCTCATGCCACAAGTCTCACTATTCTCCTCTCTCTCTCTCTCCTCTCTCTCTCTCTCTCTCTCTCTCTCTCCTCTCTCTCTCTCCTCTCTCTCTCCTCTCTCTCTCTCTCTCCTCTCTCTCTCTCTCTCTCTCTCTCTCTCCTCTCTCTCTCCTCTCTCTCTCTCTCCTCTCTCTCTCTCCCCTCTCTCTCCTCTTCTCTCCTCTCTCTCTCTCTCTCTCTCTCTCTCTCTCTCTTTCCCTCTCTCTCTCCTCTCTCCCCTCTTTTGATATCTCACTCCCTCCACTATTATCTATTCCTTCCCTCTTTCCCTAGCTCTAACTTTCTCCAGCACACTGGCTATGTTCAGCCCACTTCTTTCGTTCTCTGCTCTGGACATTTTCAGATGCCTCTGAATGTTCTCTCTGTGTCTCTGTCTCTCTCTCTCTTATGCACAATAAGAAACCTTCCTTAATAATGGGACAGTTATGTCAGCAGTTTCTTTACTGCTCCCCTTACATACACAAACCTCAGTAGTAACTAATGTAGGTAAAATGATCTTTTGAGCATCCATTAAGACTCCCTGATAAGTGTTAAAAAGAATGAATTTCCTGGTTAGCCCCAGTAGGGAGCTCTGTGCTTCCCTGACTGGGACCCTATTTAGGCAGAGCACTTGTCCCTCCCTAAGGGGACTCAGCTGGTTCTGCTCCATATCAATCACTGCTTCAGCTTAGTCCTCTGCTCACTCTTTCTGCTATCTGGGAACCCTCTATTGTTATACCCACTTAGTGATTGATTAGTCTATTCTTGCTGCAATTCCTTTCTCTACCCAGAATCTTTCAATCAACGTTAACTATTGAAAGCTATTTCTTCTGCTATTTACTGCTTCTAGTTTTTCTTCAGTCATAGTTTCTATCCATAGTAAGTTTGCTATGATATTTTTAAAAGGAAAATTGCCCTTGTTAGCAGAGACCCATATTTAGCAAATGTTTCTCAAAGACAACCGAAATGATTTCCCACTCTATACATAGTTGTATTGTAACTTTTGAAATCAGGAGTTATTTTGACATGAAATTATGGTGTAGATATTACATTAATGGGGGAAAGCTTTAGCTCAATGCCTGGTTATTTAGTTATAATTTCTGTCATATATTAGGTCATATTTCCATGGAGATAATGCTGCATAAGAAACTTAATCATCAATAATTATTTGCCGGCTGCCTGAGAGAACAGTAAGTAGGTGCACAATATTGAAATATATATATTGTGGGTACCAGCAGAGGACAAGTGGAGCAGGTAGCAGGTCTAGAAGGCTCTCATACAACAGTAATGGGAAATCTGGAAATTTTTAACTCCAATATTCCCCATCCCCACCTTACCCACAGGAAGATATGTTCTGAGTGTCAGTGGAGACTGAGGCAATAGCACTGGACTCTCTATATACATGTGTGTGTGAAAAATTCTAATATACAGATGCATATGAAGCATAGATACTCTCAACAAATGAATGATTCATGCCTTGTTTAAGATGGAGCAGGATGGTGTCATGAAACTCTGAAACACATGCAATTTAAAACATTTGAGTTGTTATTTCTGGAGTTTTCCAATTAATATTTTCAAGTCACAAGCTGACTGGAGGTAGCTGCCATCTCAGAAAGTAAAATTACAGCTCAGGAAATTGTAAATAAACAGCCTGATTTTGTTCTAGAGGACAACATAGATGCTATGTGGAGGCTGGACTGGACTATGAGTCTACTGAAGTCAGGTATCTACCCACCTGTATGATTATCTCAAGATTTGAGACAAGAACTAGGGAGCTAATGAAATACAGCCCCACAGCACATTATTTATTCTAGAAAGACAAATATTAGTAGTTGAATGTGGAAAGTAAGGAGACAGAGAGGCTAGGATAAAACAAACATTCCAAGGCCATTTCAGAAGAGGACGGTGCAGCCTTGGGAGAAAAACATGAATATAACAGAAAAGGTGAGAAGGGAAGATCACTGGTATTCTACACTGACTCCTCCATAGAATGAAAAGTCAAGCATAGAAATTATTTCCTGAGATACACAATTAGTTCAGGATACAGAGCTGTGATGATGAAACCAATGATGACGAGAGAAATTCTCATTGATGGTGTTGAGAATGGTCCAGGTATTACTGCACACGTGTCCTACATTCTTTTTTTTTTTCTGTTGTGGTAACAAAATACTTTAACACAAAAGCAACTTAGGGGAGACAAGGCTTGTTTTCCCTTACAGTTCCAGGTTACAGTTCAGCATAGCAGAGAAGTCAAGGCAATGGAAATGTAAAGCATAGGTCTCATAGCATCCACAGATAACAGCAGAGGACAGTGGTTTGCATATATGCTAACATTCATGTCACTCTCTTCTTTTAATTCACTTTAGAGTCACGCATGTGAAATGATGTTGTCCACATCAGGGCAGGCCTTCTCATCCCAATTAAGAAAACCTCTCCCAGGAATGCTCACGGGTCAATCTGGCCTTGCTAACCCTCATGGAGACTATTCTCAGGTGAGTCCAGGCTGTGTCTAGAATTGTGACAATAGGCTCTGCTCGCTTGATACTCCCAACAATCCTATAGCATATTCACTTCAGTATTACTGCTCCATTTTGCAGGGAGAGAATCTAAAATGCAAAGTTGGTGAGGATCCAAAAGCACATAGCTGATAAATGAAGTAGAAATTTAATCTTAAGTACGTTACTCCACAGTTGGGCTGATACTCAAGTAGGGAAGACTGGCTTAGACTTACAGAGGTTATTTCAAACTTCATTGATATTGGTTTGGAATCATCTTAGCAATAAAATGCATTGTCTTTATTTTGCATAATTATTAATGGTTGATTGTTTGCAAAGTTATCATGACAATCATTTTTCTAGATAACATGAGTAGAAGTTCACACCCTACAAAAATCTTTGGCATGCGTCATCCTATTCAAACTGCTGAGGGGAACTTAGGCAAGATATGATTGTCACCCCTTTCCCAAAATATTAAAAGGCTTTTTTTCTTAAAGGGCCATATCAAAATATTTTAAATCTTGTGAGCCATGTAGTATATGTGGCATTATTTAGTTCAGCTGCTGTAGTGTGAAAACAGTCATAGACAATACGTAAGTGATTGAGGTTGGTTATTTACAAAAATAGGTGACATGGTAAATTTGATATATGGACAATAGTTTGATAACACTTGTTCTGGATGAGCAAACTTCTTTTCAATGTGGTGTGATGATCATTCCAGTTTCTCATATCTTCTAGAAGAATGGAACTCAGACCTCTTGTCTTATCCACTTAATAAATGTTTAGTGAATGTGTAGTTTATGTGAAGCACTCTTCTAAGTATTAGGGGAGACATTCCTACTTCTATTTACTTACTTCTTTGAGGGGAGAAAAATGGTGAAATGGGGCAAAAAAATTCAGGAATTTATAAGTGTTATGCAGAAAACAAAGCTAACAGAAGATGCCTTTAGCTACAAGAATCAAAAAAGACCAGTATGAAATAGAAAATTTTGAATTGAAATTTGGAGGAAGAGAATATTAGTTACACAGAGACTTGGGAAAGATTATTACAAGAATAGAAAACCTACTGTGTGGTGGGAAACAGATATGGCTCTATCAAAGAAATGGGGCACAGATTAAGGAAGTAATTATGTCATATATATGATGGTCAATATTGATTGGCAATTTATCTGAACATTGGGAAAGCATATACCTGGGTGTCTGTGAGGACGGTTCCAGAAATGATTATATCAGAAGGGATCAGACTTTATTAGCAAATTAATGAATTGATTAATCAGAATAGGCTATGGGTACATTGTGGCAGGTGGAAGCTAATTGGGGGAAGTGAGTGGCTGGAGACATCATTTTGAATGATGTGTCTTGGTCCTGGTGTCTTTCTGTAGCTCCTTTCTGCTTCCTGGTTGCCATGAGATGAACAGCTCTGCTCAACCATGTTCTTCTGCTAGGATGTTTTGTATTACCACAAGCCCAGAGACAATACAGCCAGCCAGCATGGAGTGGAACCATTGAAATGGTGAGCCCCAATAAAGCGGCCTTTCTTTTCATTGTTTCTTTCATGTTTTGTTTTTATAGCACCAAAAAGTCTAACAGACAGAGTGGCAAGGGATTTGGATTTTGTTCTAAGTGAAATAGGAAGCCAATATTTCCTTAATAATAACATGCTGTCCTTAACTTTCTCTGTGTTGCTGAGCAGTGGTGGCATGCACCTTTAATTGCAGCACTTGGGAGGCAGAGGCAGGAAATCTCAGTGAGTTTGAGACCATCCTGGTCTACAAAGAGAGTTTCAAGACAACCAGGACTGTTAGACAGAGAAATCCTTTCTTGATTAACAAAAGGAAAAAAAAATTCTGTGTTTCCTTTTGCCTAAAGCATGTATGAAATGATCTTATAATGTATTAGTTACTTGGTATGTTCTGTCATTTTGTTTCCTTGAAAATACACAAGATCCATCAACATGCTTAGATAATTCAAGATCCTCGTGAAGGAACCATTTTAATAGATCTTTCATTGATTTGCTCCCAATGACTCCATTTAAGGCTTTTGTCCATGAACAACATGGAGCCCTTTCTTCTCTCCTAGGGGGATTCTGGGCACTATCCAGACCATCTGCCTTGGCTGAGGCTCCCTGAACATAGTGTCTGCCACTATTTGTCAAAAATGCTCCAAAATCCAGGAATGAGATGTGTTTGATATCACAGCCATTTGGTCAGAAAGAACCATCATAGTGAGATAACAGTTTTATGGTGATCCAGTTCCACATGTCCAATTTGTCATCTGTGGGTAATTTGTGTGTGTTTGCATTTTCTCACCTGTAAACACAAGTAGTGTTGAGATGGCGAAATGAAACCATGGAAGCTGAAGCTCTGAAAAGCCTCACTGGTTGCTGGTGGTACAACGGCCAGTGAGAGTCAGTTCTCTTTCTTCCTCAAATGCTGTGCTATTTGGTAATTAGTGGTCCTGCCCATAGAGAGCAGGGATTCCCTTTAGATTTCCATTTTATTAGAACTTTAAAAGAACTGAAAAAAAATTACAGCAAGCCTTAAAGTAATTGGAACTATAGGGAGGCATTTTGACCACCTCAGAAATAATTGAGTTTTCACAGCAAATTGCCATCAAGGATACTGGAGGCTCACCTCCCCATATCCTATTTAAATGAAAATTGGTTGCCACAGTCACCAATGCTGTTGTTAGACTTCAGCCCTTCACGTCAACTATTTCAGAGATTGCCTCAGGCTGTAGAGTGTCCTTAGCAAGTCACCTCCCTTCTCAGCAGGCCCACTTCTAATTAGTGACTGATGAAGGGCTATAAATATTTTACTCTTATGGATCAGTTTGAGACAACTTCAAAGGCCCTAGAGCCTCTGGAGGATCTTGGTCAGATAAGGCCGCTATTGATTCAATAGCATAGCTTGACTTCTCCATCTTGCTAGCTCCTTCAGTGGGAGTATCATTCCAAAAGCCCTTCTCTAAACAGCAATGTGCATGCTAAACTCCATCCTCCAGTCTCCTTTGTAAACAATGTAACCTGTAACAACTGTGCTCAGATACTTTGCTTTCTTTAAACGTCTATTAATGAATTTAGTGTTTATGCAAAATCCTTCTCTACAACTGTGAGAATTTATGTCTTTAACTGTCAGAAAGTATGTGTATGACTCAGGGTTTTTTTTTTTTTTAAAAAAAAACTTTTCTTCTATAAAGTTTAAGAAATGACAGAAAGAAATAAAATATTCACTCCAATAAGTAGAACATATAACCTCTCTGACTAAAATACTCTTAAGGGATCTCTGATGCCGAATGCCTATAAATTGAATGTGGATAGCATGAAAATGTTCTTCAAATGAAAGATTAATTTCAGAGTTATCTTTGAGATCATATATCATTTTGGCCTGCAAGGAAAGGAAAATAAAATACTAGCATTTAAAAAGTTAATTACAGATTAGGGCGATCAGTAGATTTAGGAAAGTATTATAAAAGATAGAACACTATTTGTTTGGATGGCACATAGTTCAGAAATTAAAAATGCTTTTAAATTCTTGTATATAAAACTATGTGTCCTTAGCAAAGAGTGTCTTCTGGCAAATTTGCCTTAGGTAAATTGAGAGTTCTTTTGTGATTAAATGAGAAAATGGATGGGTGGAACAAGTGTTCAGTAAAAGTTAGCTACTGCTGTTGCTATTCAAAGTGCTATCTGGTTAGTATTCCCCAGAGAAACTTCACTCAACATCTACCAAAAACAGTTCTAATGTCAATGTGAGTGGAAGGGGAATCAAACTCCTGCAAAGGAAAATAAGACTGGTGGTACTTGGTCGGGATCATGCAATTATGGGGGACAGAATATCAAAGTCTATTAAACCAGAAACAAGCTTTATTCCAGAAAAAGGAAAAAAAATTACTGCTGGACACACAAAGCTTATCAGCTATAGCTGTGACCACAGCCAGGGATCGGGCTTCTGAAATGGTGGCAATGGGGGTTGATTTGAACTTCCTCTTATAGTAAAGCACCAGGTGAGGGTCAAAGAGCTTTTACAACATTGTGGTCAGGCTTAAAGTCACATTACATTTTAAGTTTTACAACTTTTGCTTATAGGATGTTAGGATGTTAAGTTAGGATGTTTGTGAAAGCCTGTGGCTGACACAGTCACTTTTCATTGTCTCTGACAGAATGCATGACAGAGAGTAGAATCACATAGGGGGACAGTTGAAAATTAAGGAAATACAAGCAGAGGGTCCCATAGAAGTGATAGTTAGAAGCTAACCTTTGTCTGCAGTACCTGCCTAGCTGGGAAGCTAGAGGACAGGAGACAATTGTTAAAAGTTCACCTCTGTACACAGTGGCTGCCAGGATGTCTGCTCTTAAGACAGAAAGTGTTTGTTAAAGGTTAACAGTGGTTGCCAGCTTTTTTTTTCCAAAATGTGTTTGGGCTTACAACATTATATTTCAATATTCTTGGACCAGACCCTTTATTTCTATCTTCTCTTCTTGGACTCTTCAGTGGAACATAAACTATCACAATCTTGAAAAACCTGGAATGAATCCCAAGATAAGATCTGGGTTCAGACACAAAGAAAATGCCATAAAAGACTGAAAAATATTTGACACCTCAGTCACTAAGAGTTCAGGATAAAGTAGTTACATATTGTTTAAACAGGGCTGTGGTAGGAAGACCCCTGGTAGCAATGACTGCTGGGATTGTGCATTTTTGTAAACCTGAAGGTCAGGTAGAAAGGGTCAAGTCCTAAAGAAACTCAGGACAAATGGCTCCCTGTGGTGCCTATTAGCATAACAAAGCCTGCAATAAACTCTAAACTGTGGTGTGACCAACCCTTCTTGTTCCACCCCCACCCTAAACTGTCCAGGTCAAGGACTTCACTCTCTCTTTCTCTTAGTCTGCTTGTCCTCTCTCTTCTCTCTCTCTCTCCTTCCTCTTTCATTCTCCACTCTCATCCCTCTCATGGCTCCCTTTAGTCTGGACTCTACTAGATGCCTCTGGCTATACTCTCTCATATCTACAATACAATCCTTCTCTTCAACTATACCTTGGAGAACTCAAGCCTCATTTCATTTAGGAAGAAGATGGTGGAAAAGGACATTTCACCACCAGCAAGGAACAGTTTGCATGACCAAGAACTAACTAAGATGAATAGGAAAAAAAAACTGCAATGGAGACTACAAAGCATATTCTAAATAAGGGAAAATAAACGATACCTAGAAGGATAAGCATCTTTTGTCAACTAAGTAAATTCACAGGGAAGTTTCAGGAAATTATCTGACTTTTGCAATAGAGCACAACCAGATACACTCTTCATGAAATACCTATAAACTTTTAGAAAAGCAATATATTATTTGAAAAATTGATTATAAAATTAAACTACAATGTCATTTTTTCCAAATAAGAAGTTTTAAAAGTTTTAAAAGAAGATGATTTAGCTGTTTAATTATATTATTATTAAAAGAAGAATGATAAGACTTCTGAGTGAGGGTCAGGTAGTAAGACTGTATTATATTACTTCTTCACACAGGGGAAACTCAGATAGCTTCCTCATTCATGCAGAAAAGAAACATGGCAGAAACCAACTCAGTAATAATGAATGTATGTAAATGAAATATTTTAAAATTTAAACACCTGTATCTTATTGTCAAATGTTATACTGCTCTTAACTTCAAATTCCAAAACAATTTGGGTTTCTTGATTATAAAGTCAATTCATGTGGGAAGAATCAATGAAAAGAGCCTCCATTATGTATATAGAATTCACTTGTGCTGTCAGTTTTCCTGTAAATATGGTCAATTCCATTCTAATGAAAATATAATAAAACTTGCTATTATTTGACAAAATGACTGTAAAAGACATTTTGGGAAAATAAGAAAAAACCAACAACTGGTACAGGAGAATTATCTGTATTCTGTCAATCATGTATTTTAATAAAACACTGATTGGAAGGGGGAAGCCCATTCCTACCATTCCAACCCAGACCACCGAGAAACAAGATGTAACCTGCCCAGTTGACAGGTACTGAGCCATGTGGCTAACATAGATAATGGGTTAATATAAGCTACAAGAGCTAATAAGAAGACTGAGCTAATGGGCCAATCAGTTTTATAACTTATGGAGATCTCTGTGTGATTTTCTTTGGGGCTTGCCAGCTGTGGAGTACTAGGCGGGACAGAAACCCCAACAAGCAGGCCCCTCATGTTACAAACAACAAAGAATTAAAAAATAGTATGAGTCATTTTCTAATTTTTATTTTCTGAACATTAGTTTTTCACCTGCATGCATGTTTGTGTGAGGGTGTCAGATCCCCTGGAACTGGAATTGCAGACAGTTGGGAGCTGCCATATGGATGCTGGGAATTAAACCTGGCTTCATTTGAAAGAACAGTAAGTGCTCCTAACCTTGTAGCCATCTCTTCAACCCCCAAGTATGAGACTTTTGAAGTTACAATACTAGATAATAAATTATTCTGAAAATTTCTGACAATTAGAATCATATTAATATTCCAAGAACATAAAGAGAGCTTTAAAATCCAAGTATGTATGTTGCTACTTATTTTTTTTTCAATTTGGCAATGATTGTAGTCCTACTTACTCATGAAAGTATGTATTGTTAAATAAATGATGTTAAATCACTTGAGGAACACAGCTAATTATAAATTTATTGAAACTGAAATTTAAAAGTAAAGTCACAGAAGAATATAGAAAAGAATTGAAAAAATAGAGTATAGAGAACAATTTACACATGTATTGGAAGATAATCTCGAAAATGTGGCACCAATGGCTTTACATAGAAACTTGTTCTAAAATTTAGAATTTACCATTCACTGAAATACTGTCCACAACTGTTTTTGTCTAAGAACATAGTAGAACAACAGAGACATGGACCATTTGGCTGAAAAAGCCTAAACTATGTATTTTCTGATTTTCTACAGAAAAAGTTTGCTGACCCCAAGTATAGAGCAAAGTAATTTTATGTGGTCAAAGCTGAAAATGTGGACATGGAAAATAACACTGTAAATAATAAACAGGAAATAAGATTTATAATAATTCTTACATGGCAAAAATCTTACACTATATGGTTGTTATATACAGTTTTTGCAAATTATTAAGAAATGTTATATTCTAGAAGAGAAATAGGCAAAGATAGAAACAGACTGTGCACAACACAGGTGATGCAGTATTATAAATAAGCAACAAGGTGATAAAAATGCCAACTCTCTTCTAGTCAAATAATGCATTTCAATGTCACTAAGTATTATCAGGAAAATCAAAAAAAAAAGAAAGAAAGAAAGAGAAAAGAAAACTATTCAGCCAAAATATGGAAAACCAGATTCTTATGGACTTTTATTGGATGTGAAAGGAGGATTTGTAGCTACAGGAAAAGCTTTAAAATTGTTGCCCCTTGATATCCCAAGTAGATTGAGTCCAGAACACCTCCCTCCCTCCCCCCCACCCCCCCCCCCGCAATACCCAAGTCCAGGAATGTTCAAGTCTTTTAAATAAAATGGTATAGTATTTGCATAAAACCTATGCATTTTCTTCTGAAGGCTTCAAATCATTTCTAGATTATTTATATCATGCAATATAATGCAAACACTGTGAAAGAAATCATCACACCGAATTGTTTAATAAATAATCACAAGAAAGAAAATCTGCATGTTTTTAATACAAATTCACTTTCTCAATATCTTTAACCCATGCTTGTTGACCTGTAGATATAGGGAGTTGTC
Source organism: Microtus oregoni (assembly GCF_018167655.1). Taxonomy (NCBI): domain Eukaryota; kingdom Metazoa; phylum Chordata; class Mammalia; order Rodentia; family Cricetidae; genus Microtus; species Microtus oregoni. Next base: position 2,543,773 of record NW_024544726.1, read on the forward strand.
AACAATTGGAAAAAGTAACACTATGATTCTGACTGATCCTAAGAAAATAATTAAGGAGTACCAAGATTTAGTTCTAAGGATTCCATCACAAGATTGCATGTAATGGTTAAAACAGAACAAATAACTTTAAATATAGAAGGATGAAGCTTTGGCCAATTGGGGTAAATTGCCTACTCCTAAAGGAACACATTAACTTTTGAAAGCTATGATTTATATTTTGTTAAATGCAAAAATGTCTAGAACATAGCATTAAAGATAAAAAAATTTGAAAACATACATACAACATAATTGCATATTTGAAAAGAAACTCACTTTAAAAATCCCTGACAAACACTATATTAGTTAAAACTATCTTGTGAGATGACTCTTGTTTTTTTTTTTTTGCTTATTCATGTATGTTTTTTTGAAATCTCTCTTTGCTCTGATATACAAAGGGAAAAAAATAAGTTTTATTTTCTCACTCTCAGACCTCACTTTCACATTTGTGGCAAAGTCCATTACTATTGGGTCGCAGACAATGAAATTTTGAGAGGATTCCTTACTTTGCTTCTGTATATGAAGAATCTCTATCCGTTTCTCTTATCCTCCAGGGCAACTCTCTGGACTTGAGGATCTGCCACTGTTGTGGTTTGACAGGAATGGGGTGAGTACATGGGATGTGGCAGTCTCCCCAGGCAGGTCCTTGCACTTAGCTCCTTTCTATTTGACCTAATGTGGGTGGAGGCTAGGAAGAAGGTCTAGGAAAGGCAGCCAGTCAGTTGCCCAGCTGTGCTCCCTTGTTTTAGACTGTTGCTACTTTTGTGAAAGGTTATCGCTACCTACTTTTCTTTTTATGCTTCTCTTTCAACCCACACTTCCTCCAACCATCACCATTATGGTTCTGACACGGGCAAACTTTATTATGCTTTGCTTCCTTTGAAGCCCTTCATAGAGCCCATGTGAAACTCAAGTATGAATAACAAATCCAATGGGGAGGCAGTGCTTGCTGGCTAGCAGGTTCTGCAGTCTTCTATACTGCCTTTCTCACTTCAGAAGGGGCTGCAAGTCATTTCAATAGCTACATCTCAAAACAAGATCTGGCAATAGTCCTCCTCGCTCTCAATATCCTTGCCCTGACCCCAGCCAGTGTCTCTATGGTGTGCTGCCCCTGGAACCTTTCTTTTGCTTTCATTTTAATTGTGCTTTTGTTCAGGTTTGGCAAAAGAAAGTGCTTTGCTCCATTACTGTGGAGGGAAGGAAGCTCTCTATTTCTTCTGCTGGTTACAACTCTTTTTCCCCCTCCCTGCCCCCTCCTATAAACTGGGAGTAATGGAATTGTTAAAATATTAGTAGATTTTTCCTATGGACGTTAGAAGAAGTTCATTCTTAAGAATAAATTAGTAATTAATGCCATGAACTGTGAAGGTGTGGGGGTGTTAGAATGACTTTATCAAATGTCAAAATATTTTAAAATTATTGCTTATTTATGACTAGAAATACATAGTCATCAAGAGAAGAGAAAAGAAAGCTCTCAACAGATTCTAGTGTGAAATAACTCAGTACACTCTCGATGAACTATCACAGACTAATAAGAAGGGGTGCCATAGTCAACAAAAGCATTGAGAAAATTGTTTGGGAAAACACTGTGTTACATTCTCATATTATGCAACAAAATGGTTTGGTCTTATATAAATATATGACTACAAAAACACTCAAAAATCAAATAGATAACTTTAAATTGATCTTTAGTTGGAAAAATATTTTGTACCCTTGAAATCATTGGAAGAGAAGAAAGAAAAAGGTGCTTACTTTGTGTTAAATGAACAGACACATAAATAGGTCTGGAACAGAAGTAAATGAGATATGTTGAATAAATCATGCTAGAACAGGACAAATAATATGCTCAATTAGCAACCAAGGAATTAATGTCTCCAAAAAATATGAACTGTGAAAATGGACACTTATTCACTATTGAAGGGAGTGCGAATTATGTTGTGTAGCCATTCTGAAACCACTTTGAAAATTTCTCAAGAAATTAAAAATTGCCATATGACCCAGATATTTCACTCCTGGTGATATATTCAGAGAACCCTATACCCTATCATAGAGATATTGGCACCTCCATGCTTATTGCTTTTTTATTTACCATAGCAAAGGATGGAATCAATTTCATTGTTCATCAACAGATAAAAATAATGAAACATGAAATTTTAGTATAGATACATATATGTGTGTGTTGGCTTGTGTCAAATATATATATATATGAATAATACTCAGCTATAAAAAATGAAGCAAAAATTTTTAAAGAAAAGTATGTACTTAGAATATATAATATTAAATGAGGTCACACAATCTCAGAAAGAAAACACCACATGTTGCCTCTCATATGAGGAATCTATACAAAATATATATGTATATATAAAGAAATGTACATGTTGGTACATAACATTAAGAAAAGAGAACAAAAAAAGCTAAATATAAAAGGATGAGGAAGGACATTAGTCATGAAAAATTATATAAAATTACTTAATTTTCTAGTTTTAATTATGTCACAGTTTTTTTTCCTTTGGAGTAACAGATAAATATGGAAAATATATTGGATACTGAAAGTATAAGATTAAATGTGAACCATCACATCTTCTATTCCAAATTCCCATTCCAAGTTTATGAAAGCTTATTGAATTGTATTGATTTGGGGTCTGGTTAATTTTAATGTGTGATGTTTTTATTTCCTTGCATTTTGTTAAATAATAAAGTTCATAAATTTAAAAAATAATGGCATATGAAATAGTAAAAATAACTTCATTTTAAAAAAAGAAAAATGGACCATGACATGGACAGTTATGAAAGATGAACATATTCTACATAAATCATACAAGATCTCTCTAGTAATAAAATACCACAAATCCAAGAAAAATATAAGATGGCATTTTACCAATAGAAGAAGAAGAGATATTTTTAAATGTACAAAGATGATGATACTACAGTGGGAAAATAATTTGGACACACAGCAGGCAATTAAGCAGACTGGACAAACCTTGTAGATAAATGGCTGAGGTTAATGGAGGCTGATCTTCTTCCACTTAGCTACGCAGATGTACAGTGTAATATACACACTAGAATATTAATAACATGCTTATTTACAATTTCATTTGAAAATAAATTATTGCAAACCGATTGAGAAACTGAGCACAGTTTTAGTATCTGTGACACAGATCAAACTCTCCATGTGTTAGAGAATTTGAAGTGGCATGAGGAAGCTGCCTGTGCAAGAAGAAGATAAATAGAAGATATTTATAGCATGACTGTTATTTCTTTCTTTGTTAAACTTATAAACATGTCTCCAATTGCTCTGTGCATATGCCTGTTAGATTGTGCTTTTTCCGTATGTACAAAAAATCCATTCTTTCTGAGGCATGTGTGTTTCAACCCCTGAAAAGAAACAGTCTACATGACAGCTACAAAGTCACTACCACCCCGTCACTCTCCCCACATTGAAGAAAATAAGCATAGCACAATTGGTGTATTATTATGAAAATATATGGTCTGGACAGAATGATGCCACCAAGCTCAGATTACTTATATTTAGTAAATTTGCTTTTACTATTTTGAGTGTGTTCAAAACTTGCTACAATGTGTGCATGTTGCTTTTATGATCAGATAGTCTTTGACGGAAGGCTACTGGAAGAGACTAAGGGTAGGTAGTAGATAGGTTAGAAGTTTCTGTTGTTTTTTTTTTTAAAGAAATACTTTCTCTTGAGAAGATTTGAAGTATACCAAGAATAATTCAGGGCAGTGTATGTGTGTGTGTGTGTGTGTGTGTGTGTGTGTGTGTGTGTGTGAGAGAGAGAGAGAGAGAGAGAGAGAGAGAGAGAGAGAGAGAGAGAGAAGGGAAAGAGTGACAGAGAAAAGACAACCTTGAGTAGTATTCCTTCTCAAGAATTTGGTGTAGGATGTCCTTCTGCCTTTGTGTTATTTCATTGGTTAATAAAGAAACTGCTCTTTTGGCATGTTAATAGGGCAGAACTTAGGTAGGCAGGGAAGACAGAACTGAATGCTGGGAGAAAGAAGGGCAGAGTCAGAGAGACGCTATGGAGCCTCTGCCAGAGTCAGACATGCTGAATCTTTGCCAGTAGGCCACTACCACATGGTGGTATACAGATTAATAGAAATTGGTTAAATCAAGATGTGAGAGTTAGCCAATAAGAGGATAGAGCTAATGGGCCAAGCAGTGATTTAACTAATACAATTTCTGTGTGGTTATTTCTGGGCTAAGCTAGCCAGGTGGCCAGGACCAACAAACGGGCCCTCCTTGCAATATGAGCCGACCACGTTGCTTTATTTTAATTTTTATTTGCTCTTTGAAAACTTTATACATATATACAATGTATCTTGATTATATACATCCCTGGCTCACACCTCCATCTACCCTCAGGAACCTCCATCAGATTACCCTCCTTCTCATTATTTGTTGGTTTTTAAACCATTGAATCCAGTTGATGCTGTCCATATGTGCATGGATGTTGTGTCATCCATTGAGGCATGGAATACCTTCCAGTGGCCTCACCCCTAAAGAAAACTAATTCTTCCTTTCCCAGAAGCTATCAACTGCAATAGCTCCATAGATAAGGGTGGTGACTCATAAGCCTCTCCTCCAGTCATGCTGGAATCTTTAACTGGCTTGATCCTGTGTAATTAAATCAACACTGTTTTGATTTCATGTGTGCAAAGCCATGTCATGCCCAGGGGACAGCATGTCACAATACTCCTCCCCAACCTCTGGATATTACATTCTTTCCCTTCTCTCTTCTTCAAAGTTACCTGAGCCTTTGGTGGAGGGTGTAGGGAGATGAGGCATATGTGCCATCTATTGATGAGTATCCACATTGCTTATTCTCAGTCCTGTGAGAAGTTATGGGGCTCTGAACTAACCACTGTGATAAGAAACTTCTTGGACAGAGGTTGAACACTAGCACAAATCTATGGGTATTATCATAAATATGTAGAAAGCAGTTTAGCAACACAGCCAATTAGAAAAAGAATAGCAATAATAACCCATAAAATAAGGGTTTATGTCTTCTCTAGCAGTGAGCTTTGATCATGGATTCCATGGAGCATGTCTCAAATCTAATCAACAGAGTAGGTGGCTATCCTTATAATCAGTCTTTCTATTTTTGTACCAGTGGGTGCATGTCTGTACCATAGTATGCATAGTCCTATACCAAATGAGACACTCATATGTTTTCTTCTCAAACAGCCTATGTAATGGCACCTTCAGGCACCATACAAGTTAACCAGTGGAGAGAGGTTCCTGGTTCAAGATTGATTTCTCTGTGTTCGGGAGCCAAAGTGTGGTGTCTTCAACAATAAGATCTTATTATCTAGTTGGTAGGCAACTAAGAACAATGGAAATAGCCTGCATTGTTTTGGGTGTCTCTGGGACCGCTCTGAACAATAACTTACAAGGGGGTAATTCATGGGCACTGGGATTTTCATTTAACAAGCCTTGTCTTCCAACTTGCAAATTAATGGGACTTCATAAGGCTTCCTCATCCATCTTCAATTTTGGTTAACTCCTCAACTGTAATGAGAACAGTGGGCTGCATTCCTGCCACCTGGCTCCTGGCCACCTGGATAGCGTATGCCCTGAAATAATTACATAGAAACTGTATTCTTTTAAACACTGCTTGGCCCATTAGCTCTATCCTCTTACTGGCTAACTTTCACATCTTGATTAACCCATTTCTATTAATGTGTGTAGCACCACGGAGGTGGTGGCTTACCAGGAAAGATTCAGCATGTCTGACCTGGTGGCTGGCTCCATGGTGTCTGCATCACTTCCCTTCTTTCCAGCACTCTGGTCTATCTACTCTGCCCACCTAATTTTCTGCCCTATCAAAAGGCCAAGGCAGTCTCTATATTAACCAATGAAAGTAACACATAGACAGAAGGCCCACCTACATCATTTCCCCTTTTTCTGTTTGAATAACAAAAGAAAGGCTTTCACTTTAACATAGTAAAATTACATATAACAAAACAGTTATCAAGCAAGAATTAGTTACAATATTTATACCTACTTTACCTTTTATCATAACCAAGGAAAACTATAACTATCTATTTATTCTTCAAACACATCAAAGACTCCAGAAAGATATAATACTATCTAAATAAACAAGAAATAAGCAACTTCCAAAAGGAGAAATGATGTAGGTGGGTCTTCTTTCTATCTGTTGCTTTCATTGGTTAATTAATAAAGAAAATTGCTTGGCATGATAGGTCAGAACATAGGTAGGTGGGGAAGACAGAACAGAATTCTGGGAGGAAGAAAGCAGAGTCAGGGAGACTGCCATGGAGCCAGCCACCAGGTCAGACATGCTGAATCTTTCCTGGTAAGCCACTGCCTCGTGGTGCTACACAGATGATTAGAAATGGGTTCATCAAGATGTGAGAGTTAATCGGTAAGAGGCTAGAGCTAATGGGCCAAGCAGTGTTTAAATGAATACAATTTCCATGTTATTATTTCCGGGGTTAAGCTAGCCGTGTAGGAGTCAGGTGGGATGAAAAGCAGGCCTGCTCGCCTCCTCCCTACAAATGGCACCCAGGGCGGGACAAAAAGCAGGTCCACAAATGGTGCCCATAGATGACTGTCCAGACAGCGAATGTCTCTGTCATTTCTAGAGTTTTGGAAGTTGCTTACTTCTTGTTTACTTAGGTAATATTATATCCTTTTGGAGTCTTTGATGGAGTTGAAGAATGGTTAGTTATACTTATAGTTTCCCTTAGTTATGATAAAAGATAAAGTAGGTATAAATATTGTAACTGTAATTCTTGCTTGATAACTGTTTTGTTTTATGTAATTTTACTATGTTAACGTGAAAGCCTTTCTTTTGTTGTTTAAACAGAAAAAGGGGAAATGATGTAGGTGGGCCTTCTATGTGTTACTTTCATTGGTTAATAAAGAGACTGCCTTGGCCTTTTGATAGGGCAGAAGATTAGGTGGACCGAGTAGACAGAACAGAATGCTGGGAAGAAGGGAAGTGAGGCAACCGTCATGAAGCTCCGTCCTGAGATGGACGTGGTTTAGAATCTTCCTGGTAAGCCACCACCTTGTGGTATTACACAGATTATTAGAAATGGGTTAACCAAGATGTGAGAATTAGCAGATACGAGGCTAGAACTAACGGGCCAAGCAGTGTTTAAATGAATACAGTTTGTGTGTTGTTATTTTGGGTGTAAAGCTAGCCATGTTGGAGCCAGGTGGGATGAAAAGCAGGCCTGCTCTCCTCATCACGACACTCAACCATTCTTTTTCCTAGCCCTCTTCCCCACCTCCATTTAAATTGTTACATCCCAGTGATCTTGACCTCTTTTTCCATTTCACATATGTCCTACTATCCCCTATTATTACATTGTAAGGTAATATTATAGGTTCCCAATTAGCTCCTCTATGCATACTTCCTTTTGGTTAAGCCTTCTCCTGACCCCTCATTTCTCCCACCCTCATCACTTCACCATTTACTTAAAATCATCTGTCCCCAGTTTTTCTGTTCTCTAAATTTCAGTTCACCTATATCATTATTATCCCTGTTCCTTGAATGCATTTTCTGCCAATGGCCTGGTTCTTGTTTTCCTGCTTCCACATGAAGTACATGTTAAATACTCCAAACAAAAGCTTTGAACCTAGGACACTCATTTGAGAGGAAAAAATATGGCATTTGTCTTTTGGGTTCTGGGTGACTTCAGTATATTTTTTTCCCTGTTCCTTCTTCCTAGGATCTGGAGCTTGCCAATTAGGATAGAGTTAGTAGCCTGCTGGCCATCCTCAAACACCTGCTTGCCTCTTGTTCCCTGGGAATGGAACCACAACCCCAAGCCTGTCTTTTCACATGGATCCTGAAGGATTGAACTTAGGTCCTCAAGCTTATGCGTTTACAAACTGAAGTATTTCCCCAGCCTTCAGAGACATTTTTTGTAACACATTGATGGTAGAGTTATAAAAGAAGTTATGGAATGAATGAATTTGGTAGGATGGAATAAGGAGGTCATGAATTCAGGTGAAAAGATATCCTTGACTTTTTCCAAAGGATGTCTCTTTCTTTGAAATCAAAAATCGTAAAGGAAGAGGGAGAGATGTTAGACAAAGAAGCAGTGAAATCAGTATACAAGTTAGATAAGTTACAGAAGCACTCTGGGATGTAAATTAGGAAAACCTGTTTGAAACAAAATAAATTGTGTTTTTAATTAAAGTTATCACCATTGGTAATATTTTGGTACATAGTTAATTTTTGTCATACTCCAAATTGGATTATCACACTTGTTCCATATAGTTCCTCTCTGAGGGAGTTTTCCTTGGCGTATTAAGGAAACACTCTACTACTGAGTTGTATCATCAATTCTCTTGCATGGAATTAGTTGCCAATATCATTCAGTTCCCATTTTGTGCACTTCTTGTAGTTTAAATGGTTCCCATGTCTCAAATCAAATATAAGAAGTAGTGACATGTTGACAAGGTGACGAAGTTTTCCTGTGCATACACAGTAGTCTGTGAAAGAGTGCATTACTAAATAATTAGTTTGAGATTCTTACAAGTAGAGACTATTCAGAAAAGGTGCTGCTAGTATTATCTGTAATAGATACTTGAGCAGAACATGATTTGATCAGTAGTCTAGAGTCTCTATAATGGAGTAAGAGTATACTCAACTAAATCATATGACAAATCTGGAGATGTCCTCAGTTCTATGCAGATTGGGTAACAGTCCTAAATGGGTGTTATCTAGTGGAAACTCTTCACCGTATTATGGTTGCTTCCTTTAGGCTCCTTTATGTTTTATAAAATCCCTAAATAAATTAACATTTCCTGTCCTTGTTTGTGGTATTTTCTAAAGTTTCAGAGAATTGCTAATTTTCAGAAAGGGCATGGAATTATAGTTTTCTTGCCATCACTATGCATTCCTTTGAGGACTGAGCTCCAGGGATAGTATATAATTGTTTTTCACTAATTGTGCAAGTGAACAGACATGATGAACTAATATTAAATAGCCTTGATATGCATTCTCATTAACTCTAGGTAGAGGATTTACCAGCTATGATAAATATCATAGTAACTACCATAAATGTGGTAATTATTGTATCATTCCTATGTCTGTTATCTTCATTTCAGCTAGCTTCATAATTGAAGCTGATTTCTCTTCTGGAAGATGGCAAGGTGCCATCCTGCTGTTGATTCACATATTTCTGTGCAGAAGTTTCATATCTTTTCAGAAGAATTCCTCTTCAAAGGCTTGGTAAGGGACTTTCTGTTGTTAATAGTGATACATCACTCAAGTCACTTGACACATGCCAAGGTGATATTATTGTGCCTGGCTTTATCTGTTGTAAGTTTTCAGAGATTCAAATGGATTTTTATGGCAATTCATTGTGATAAGTATTCCAAATGACACAAATAAAAGAGATTTTTTTTTCCTTTGGAAAAAGAAAGCGGTCTAATGGAAATAATAGCTTCCCCCTTCTAGAATGTTGCCACTGGTACTCTAGCACTGGTTTATTCAGTGTTTTAATGAAGATACGTACTTGAGTTCATCATGACTCAAAAAAATCACTGTGGATTAAAAAAAATTCACGTTTATTCTCTTACAGGTGCTACATTCCATCCTCTACCATGAATACATGGGGCAAAATGGCATCCAAGACTCCAATTCCTTGAGGAATTGAGAGTCGGAGCTCAGTAGTCTCCTATTAAAGGCAGAAAACCTTCTTTAGTTATTGGAGTAGGGTTTTTCTATTTAGTATGATTCCATTCTGATAACTTAATTGTTCCACTGATTTGTTTATAATATTGAAATTACCTCTCAGCTCTGTCAGTAATGATTTATTTTGATATTATAAAAAGTCATTAAAAGTAAGATAATACTCCTTCTTTTCCTTTGCTGGCTTCCTCAAGATAATTGCCTTAGAATTTATAGTTCTGCTATTTCTAAAATAGGAACATTTGCCCACACAAAGCTATTTGCTTAGCTCTAATAAAATATTATCTACTTAGACAGTTTTTTCCTTTCTGAAAAAAAAAAAGGTCTGTTTGAATGTTGAACATTTTAATCTCTACTGCAAAGGAAAGATAGTCAGTGTGAAGACCTGGAGTTAGTGGGCAAAGGCATGACTGGTGGTAGCTGAAATAGGTAGATTTTTGTATGAGGGTTAACATTTTAGTTCCTTTTTATTCCCACAGGCTACTGGAAGATCTGCATCACTAAAATTGTTACTGAATGGTTGGAACATGGGCATTGTCAGATCCTCATCCTCATCTCCTCATCTTTAATGATTAGCTATCTCAGCTTCAATGCCTGCAACAGTGCCTTGCCTGGGGCTATCTTTTGCTGCTAAAGCCAACTCTGTCCATAGAAGGACAAGAATATCCAGATATTAATGCTCCCTGGGAGTATTCTTCTCTTAGTGGCTGATAAAGATGGCTAAATACATTCCTCAGCCTCTTTTGTCCCCAGGATACTGTAACACTGCTTACTATACCTGCAGTTGCCAAGGGAGACTGATTTCACATTGTCCCCTGTGCTAACTTGAAGGCAATGTGCATTGTGTTGCATTTTTTCTGTATTATTCTTTCCTACACCCTTACTGGTCACTTCTGGAATCATCTCCAGAACTTCTGTCTGTACACTGGCCCCTGACTCAAGATTTGCCTCTGGAAAAATTTGAGCAATGATATCTGGGCATTGAGATTTTTTTCATACAAGTAGGTTAGGGAGGGAGATGAGAAGGTTTAGCTAGTAAAGGGATTATGGATTCAGAATGTACATCTTTCCTTGAAGGTCATATTTTAAGCAGAAAGGAAGATATGTTCAAGTGGTGGTAGGAGGGGAGATGAAAGAGAAGTTAAGTAGAACTTGTAGCAGTTGAGTGACGTTGCATGGGAACACAGGCTCATGTGCAAAAAGAGACAAGTTGCTTGTAGTGCATTGCCCCCTTCTTTTAGAGATGATACAGCAAGAGCCTTTGTGAGTTACCAATACTTCTGCCTCTTATCAGTCCTTTCACAGTCCTCTCTTCCATTTCCCATCATTACCAAGAGTTCATCAGAGACCGAGAGAAAACTGGTTAATACAGCCTTCCATCTATCTCTCCTTAACTATGATGTGTCAGGAAACAAATGTAGAGAGACCATTATAGTGAGAATGAGAAAACAGAAGGTAGTTAATATTCTCAGCTAAAACAGAGAGAACAGTAGAGTAAGAGGTGAAAGATGTTGTATGACATTTAAAAATAGAGTTAACTTGACCAATTAGTCTATTCTGCCCATGGTAACCTTATTCAGTGTCATGGTAGTAATAGCTTTGAGAGAGCTGTGACATGTTTTATAATTGAACTGCCAGGTTCATACTTAGTTATAATTCATTCACAGATAAGTGTGCCTTGTTAACCAAATTATGTTGACTCCCTTGGAAAGCTGGTATGAAGACTTTCCTGTTTCCTGTCTTTGTGTGCTATGCTTTTATAGGCTCATGACAGCAGACCATTAACATGGTGAAAGATTGATTATTGTCTTGGGTACCAAACTGTAATTTAGCCCTATTTTCGTTTTTCTTTCTCATCAACTGCAGAATCACATGCATTTATCAAAATGGGTGTCATTTGTTTTGAAATTCATGAAGTGAGATTGCACACTTGTCAAACTTTTTTTTTCTGATATTGACAAAAAACATCAACATCAAGCTTTATCTAAGTGGTTTGGAAATAGAGATGTCCAGGTGAAAGAATGGTGGAATCAAAATGAAAGACTAGGGGGTTGGAATGGCTCATTCATTCTATGAATGATTCTTTCAATGCATTCAGGGAATGCAGGAAATTGTCAGACTCAGGCTGTAGTGTGTGAAGAGCTGGAAAGACATTATGCTAATCCATTCATTCAAAAAGATTTCCTTCCCACTGGTCTTGACACTGTTCTCGATACTAAAGAAATTAATAACAAAGCAAAGTCCCTTCCCTCAGAAAGGATACATTCTAGGTAGTTAATATAATTTTAAGTATATATGATAAGGTAAGGACACTAAACTAAATTATAGAGCAATGAATAAACAATGCTTTTCAAAGGTAGGTGATTCAGGCAAATACTGTAACAGAACTGGCTATGCTAAGTACTTCATAAAACTTAGACCAGTGATTCTCAGCTTTCCTAATGAACTCTTCAATGTAGTTCCTCATGTTGTGGTAATCTCCAACTGTTAAATTATTTTCATTGCCATTTCATAACTGTAATTTTGTTATTGTTATGAATAAAAATGCAAGTATCTGTGTTTTCCAGTGGTCTTAAAGGGATCACGACCCACAGGTTGAAAACCACTGACCTAGAGGAAGTCACTTGCTTGCTCTTACCTGTTTGTTGAGCTGTGATTCAGCTGAAGTTTTGCTATTGATTCTAAATGCTGACCATTGATGCCTAGAACTTCTTCATGACTCCATGAAGAAGAACACTGGAGGAAGACAGTTGCTGACTGCAACCTTAGAAACCTGAAGAAACTCTCATACCAAAATGTAATGAATGTTTCTTTGAGATTTAATAATGAAATAAAACGTCTTATTTTTACTGTTTGGATTTAATGTGACATTAAAACATGTTCTACAGTCCAATTGAGATTCTTTTGTTTTGAATTCTGTGTTTAAAGCTGTATCCCATTTTTAATTGGATTATTTGGTTTTGTGATGTCAAGTTTCTTGAGTCATTTATATATCTTGGAAATCAGCCCTCTGTCAGATGTGGGGTTAGTAAAAATCTTTTTCCATTCTCCAAGCTGTTGTTTTGTCTTATTGACAGTGTCTTTATTGACAGATTTTTTTTAGTTTCTGTTGGGCCAAAATTTTCTCAGGGCTTGTACCGTGAGGCCTATAGGACAGAAAATAGCCTGGCTAGAGTTCAGAGCCTAGATTTCAGGGCCTGTAGGACAGAGAAAAGCCTGGTTCAAGTTTGAGTGAGAATGAGACAGCAAAAACTAGGTAGATGCCCCTCCAGTCAGGAAGAGGGTTTGACTGTCTCTTATTGGCTGAAGGTACCCTTACATCACAGGGTGTCACTTAACCTTAATAAGTGGACACTCACAGTAATAAACTGAGTTTCTGCTTTGACTCGACTCCCATCACATCTGATCGTCCTGCACTGTCAGGCTGGATTGTTCTGTGTTGTAGGACTTTGAGATGGACGGATAGTGCACTCACCTTTCCCTGGGAAATAAGGGGCTCAAGAAGCCTAGCAAATTTCACTAGGTCCCATTTATTAATTGTCATTCTCAGCGTCTGTACTACTGCTATTCTATTCAGGAAGTGGTCTCCTGTGCCAATGTATTTAAGGCTACTTCCCATTTTCTCTTCTATCATGTTTAGTGGGGCTGGATTTATATTGAGGTATGTGATCCACTTGGACTTGAGTTTTGTGCAAGGTGATAGATATGGATCTATTTGCATCCTTTTGCATGGTGATATCCAGTTATAACAGCACCATATGGTGAAGATGTTCTTTCTTCCATTGTATAATTTCGGCTTCTTTGTCAAAAAAATCAGGTGTTCATAGGTGTGTGGATTTATGTCTAGGTCTTCTATTTGATTATGTTGATCTACCTGTCTGTTTCTATGCCAGTACCATGATGATTTTTATTACTATATATTTGTAGTAAAGCTCAAAATCAGGAATGGTCATTCCTCCAGAAATTTCTTTATTGTACAGGATGGTTTTAGGTATTCTGGATTTTTTTTTTGTTTTTCCATATGAAGTTGAGTATTGTTCTTTCAAAGTCTGTAAAGAATTGTGTTGGAACTTTTATGGGGATTGCATTGAGTCTGTAGACTGCTTTCCATAAGATTGTCATTTTTACTATGTTAATCCCACTGGTCAATGAGCACGGGAGAACCTTCTGTCTTCTGATATCTTCTCCAATTTCTTTCCTCAAAGACATAAAGTTCTTATCATATAGGTCTTTCACTTGCTTGGTTGGAGTTACCCCAAGATATTTTCTATTCTTTGTGACTATTGTTAAAAGTATTATTTCCCTGATTTCTTTCTCAGTCTATTTATTGTTTGTATATAATTGGGCCACTGATTTTTTTTAGTCAATCCTGTATCCAACCACATTACTGAAAATATTATCAGCTGTAGGAGTTCCATGGTGGAATTTTTGGCATCACTTATGGGAACTTAAAGAATTGTTCAACATCTTTAGTCATCAGAGAAATGCAAATTAAAACAACTCTGAGATTTCATCTCACACCTTTCAAAATGGCTAAGATCAAAATCATTAATGATAAGTTATGCTGGAGAGGATGTAGAGCAAGAAGAACACTTCTACATTGCTGGTGGGAATGCAAATTTATACAGTCACTTTGAAAACCAATATGGCAGCTTCTCAGAAAATTGGGACTCAATCTACCTCAAGATGCAGCTATACAGATCTTTGTCATATACACAAATGATGCTCAATCATAACATAAGAACAATTTCTCAACTATGTTAATGACAATGTTATTCATAATAGCTAGAACCTGAAAACAACCTAGATGCCTCTCAACTGAAAACTGGATAAAGAAAATGTGGTACATTTACACAATGGAGCATCACTCAGCTGTTGAAAGCAATGACATCAGGAAATTTGAAGTCAAATGAGTAGAACTAGAAAAACATCATCCTGAGTGAAGTAACCCAGATTCAGAAAGGCAAACATGGTATGCACTCACTTGTTAGTGGATATTAGCTGTAAATTAAAGAATAACCATGCTACAATCCACAGACCCAGAGAGGTTAGGTAACAAAGAAGCCTCAAAGTGTATGCATGGATTTCCCTGGGAAGAGGAAATAAAGTGATCTCCTGAGTAAACTGGGAATGCGTGGGGGTGGGAACATGAGGGATGGTATTGGGGGCAGGATAGAGGTAGAGAATAATGAAAGACATGTCTTGATGGGGGTCATTTTGGGGTCAGGTAGAAACCCAGTGTAAGGGAAACTACCATAAATCTACAAGAATACCCCAGCGAGGACTCCTAGAAATAGTGGACAGGTAACCTGAACAGGCCATATCCTAGATCCAGATTGGTGACTACCCTAATTGTTATCAGAGAAGCTTCCTTCAGTAACTGATGGAAACAGATGGAGAAATCCACAGCCAAGTGCTGAGCAGAGCTCAGGGAATTCTGTTGATGAGAAGGAAGAAGGATTGTAGGAGTGTGAGTGTGTGTGTGTGTGTGTGTGTGTGTGTGTGTGTGTGTATAGGAGTGTCAAGGTCATCACAAGGGAACCCACAGAGACAATAAACCTGGGCTCATAGTAAGTAACTTATAGACATTGGACTGACAGACAGCTAAGGAGCCCACATGGAACTGACCTGGCCCCTCTACATATGTCTGACAGTTGTCTAGTTTAATCTTGTGGAACTCCTAACAATGGGAGAGGGGCCTGTCCCTGCCTGATACTTGGCAAGCTTTTGGGAACCTATTCCTCACACTGGGTTGCCTTATGAAGCCTTAATACAAGGGGAGGAGCTTATTACTACCTCAACTTGATATGCCATGCTTTGCTGACACCCATGGTAGGCTTGACCCTTTGATTGGGAGAGTCAGAAGGGAAGAATGGAAGGAGAGGAGGGAGGGAAAACTGTGGTCAGTATGTAAAGTAAATAAATAAATTTAATTAATAAAACATAATGGAGAACATTTAAGTTATTTAACTTATTTTGCTAGCAATTAAATATATTTGAATAAATATTATTCATATACAAACAAGTTTCTAAAAATTGCAAAAGACAAGGAAGTCAAGTTCAATTTTAAAAACTGAATGAAAGAAGTAAAATTGTCATAATTTACAAACAATTTAAGTGTTTACAAAGAAAATATAAGAGGGTCAACAAGCAATTAGAAGCAATAAGAAATATTAACATTAGCGACTGAAAATAAAATTTGAAATTCAGCAACAGCCAATTTTTAAAAAGTAATTTAAAGACTTTTATTCATAAAATGGGTTACTTTTACATATGAGTGTATTTAACAAATAATATAGATGCAACCTAATACAGAGAAGCAGACAGAAGTTGCTACCTGTCTGTGGATGTTATTTTCATAAAAATGCCCTACAGTTTCTTTGTGTGTGTAAGTAGTTTGATAAGATGACATTAAAATTCAAATGAGATGTTTTAAAAGCTGGAAATTAAAAGATGGTTTAAAAATAATAAGTAAAAGCCAGGTGGTAGAATGTGCCTTCACAGATATCTATTACATTATATTATACATACATTACTTGAAATTGAAAACAGACTGCCTATCATGGGAGGGTACATACATTTCTGTGGTGTGTGTGTGTGTGTGTGTGTGTGTGTGTGTGAGAGAGAGAGAGAGAGAGAGAGAGAGAGAGAGAGAGAGAGCTATTTTAAAATAGGGTTTTTCTAAACTCAGCTCTCATTGAAGCATGAAAACACTAAATCCTGTACTCCAAAGGCACCACCATGCAAACCCTTCAGAGTGAAACCATGAGAATTGTTTATTCAGCTTTTAAGCCCTTCCCTTTCACAGAGGATGTAGACAGCAGTGGGGACTTGCAGGGGGATTTGTGAAGAAATGTCTTTGACAGTTGTTGGCTGTCTCCCCACAAATGCCTTCTGTGGTAGGAGGATTAGGGCTGCTCTCCCTTTAACTCCAGTCCGAAGAGAGCAAATGATTATGAGACGCTGGGAAGCAGGTCCCACAGCTAGGAGGACGAAGTTGAGTGAGGTTAAGCCTCCTCAGAAGTCTAGAGGCGCTGTGAGGAACAGGAAGCTGCTTTGGAATAAAATACCGTTGCTCTGTAGTGAGCATCCAGCCCTGGAGTTGTCTGGTGCCCTGAGGTCAGAGATTTTTCCGGGGATTAGATGAGACTGCACGGCAGAAGAGATAGCCAGCCTGGAGCTATGCACATTTTTATCCTAGAGAAACATCATTGACAGCAAAAGAATGTGAGCCATCCGGGACCTATAAGGAGTGTCCTGGATTTGAGGCAGTAGACAAATACTGAAAGGAAGCAGTCAGGGGAGGAGCTACATTGGTCTGGTTCACAGAAAGTTCAGATTAATGCCTCAGGGGAAATCTCTGTAAATGTTCTGAGAGTAAAAGCTAACTTTAAGGGCCTGGCAGGCTTCCTGAACCCAAAATCCTCTTTCTCTTACTCTGCTCTCTCCAGTTCTATTGGAATCAGAAAGCCAGTGAGGGAGGCAGCAACCATGGTTTGGAAGCTTTAATGGGAAGACAACAAACAGAAGAATTGTACACTGTTCCCACAGCACAGCCTTCTCATCCACACAGGATCTAAGGAGGTAGGGAAAAATATGTCAAGATTCAAGTTAAATTTGACATATAGTTAAATATATACAAACTTCTGCTGAATTATCAAATGTGTATTTCTGAAATTTTTTTCATGCCAAAGAAAAATCACACACTATGAATAACTGGCTCCTTAGTGATATACAATTGGGTGAAACCACTTATGCCCATGGTCATTTCTAGCAAGACTGTGAGCAAAAACTATAGAAATCCTAATAAGAATGCTGGCATAGTTCAGTCTCCATTAAAATTTACAGTGAGCCTTATAACCAAGTGATCTTTGCCCACACTTTCACATTGTGCCTTTGAGACTCAAGACTAAGGACATTGAATTCTGAGAAGATATTTTTGTCCAAACTATACATCAGCTCCAGAGTGCAAGCATTTTAAAAGCAGCAGCAGCACCCTCCTTCTTTCTTTCCTTATGGTGGGCAAGTTTTAGAAAACATCTTGTTTTGGGCAAAAACAAAACAAAAAACCCAGCCCCCACAGTATTGAATTTTAGAAAGTTCCAAGAAACCACTTAATTAGAATTATTGAAGAGAAACTTTTCAGTACTACCATAAAAGCTGCTAACCAACACACTGGTTTGCTTAGACTCCTAAGCCAATCTCATCATCTAATCAGACTCTCAAATGTCTAATACAGTTTGGTGTTAAATTGAACCTTTTCTTTTAAAATTTACATGGTGTCATTGCAGCTGATGCAGACACAACACGGGAACAAAGAGGACAAAAAGGGGCATAATAGAACTAGAACACAAATCAGTCACTTTCATGAAGATCTCACCTTGGTCACTGAGTAGTAGATTGAAGTCCAGCTGAAAGAAGGAAATGACTGGCAAACTAACTCACCATGCCACAACTATGAGAAAGAAAAACAATTAAATTTAACACCAAACTCTACTAGACATTTGAAAGAAAACAAGTAGTGATCACCAATTATGGGTAGTCATATTTATTATAGTTGGAGTCTGAACTGTTCTTCAAAACTTATTTGCTGGAGGCAAACTGTTAGGAGGTGGTGCTTGTGAGAAGCCAAGTCACTGAGGTTGAGATGAAGGTGATGTTAGGACTCTAGAAGTCATTCCTATTCTTCCTCTTCCCTGTTCCCCAAACCATACTGACATTGTGTGAGAAACTTTGCAAAACCATGCACTTCCCTCCATGATGGGCCATCTTTCTTCATGGGCAAAGGGATCAATAGAGTGAAACCTCTAAAATCATGAACCAAAATAAATCTTTAATCTTTTAAGCTGATTCGGTTAGGCATTTTACACAGTAACAAAAGTGAGCATTAATGGCAAGAATGAGTCAAGAGGAACTGGGCAATGTCACACATATAACAAATAATGCAGCTAGAATCAAGACTGTTCTCAGTTGTCTCCAAAATATAGTTGCCAAGAATATTGTTATTAACTTCAGAATAAGGAACATTATTTACTAAAGAAATTATGGCATTTAAGGTGAAATATGATTGTGAATTCATAGGCATTGCATAAAATGAACAGATCCCTTATTACATAATGAAAAATTAGGTTTTCTGTAATGATCTTCCCTGCTATGCAACCTTGGGACATTTCTCTACCCATAGGAAAGAAGTAATGACTTTAAAATCATGAAGTTGTGAAACTAAATGAAATTATGTCTCTAAGTTTCTCTATATAATGCTTGTAACATCACCAAACAATTGAGTAACATTTTTAGCCTTATATATATATTTGGCATTTACCTGAAGGGGGCAATTTCAGAATTTGTTTTAATCAGAATGGGCTAGGTTTTGCTGTCTAATAAATGACCTGAATATGTCAGTATGTTACAACAGAGGTTGGCTTTCTCCTCCTAACACTTGACCACTACAGGTTAATTATGGTTCTGGTCCTTATCATCTCTGAGATCCAAAGTTTCAATGCATCCATGATATGAAACATTGCTAGTAGCTGTGAGCATGGGGAGAAGACAATTTGGTATAAAAGTTCTAGGTAGAACCAACATGGGTCACTTTTGTTCTTATTAATTGATCAATGCAAGTCACATGGCTATAATTAGGTCTAAAAAGGTGGAGAAGTATTCGTCTACATGAATAATACTGTTTTGATATAGGATAGACAGCTTCAATTGTTTGCTTATTTCCCAGCTTCCTTCCCTTGAACTCTCCAGGAGAATAGGAAGAAAATATTGAATCACAGAAATATCAATTCATGGAAAAACATTTTTATATAGGCATACCTACTTATCTTTTTAAACTTCAAGTCAAATACAATTTCTATGAAAACCTTAGATTTTCTTTTGCTAGAAATTTAACTTCCACTGTGGTTATGACGTTTTGCTTTTTAGTGCATAAAGCCATCTGTTATGTTGCATTAAGGGCCAAGCACCACTAATTTGAACCCAATGTCTACAATGCTTCAAAATATGAAACTTTTCCTTTGGGTTTTTTTATTCTTTGATAAATTTCATACATAACTACTGTCTCTCCCTAAGTGGTTAGTCAATACCATGTAGTCACCTGAAATCATACACAAACAGCACTAAACAGACTCAGCAGTTTATAATTAGATATTTATGTACACACACACACACACACACACACACACACACACTGTGTAACAAAAATAAAGAAAAAGAGGCCCCAGTTTTAAAAAGAGAGGTGGGGTAACATGGGAGGAGTTGGAAGGAGGAAAGGTAAGAAGGGAAAATATATAATTATATTCTAATTTAAAACTTAAAATCTTAAACTGAAAAAAGTGGAATGTGGATCTGAACAGAGATTTATCAAGAAAAAAAGAAATGAAAGTGGCTAAGAAATATCTTTAAAAGTGTTCAACATCCTTAGTAATTAGAAAAATGCAAAATATAAAACCTTCTGATCACTAGCATGACTCTATAAGTAGGAAATTTTGACAGATCGCATTCAAGATGCAAACATATTAAAAGTATCCTATGAGGCCAATGAGATGACTGGGAAGATAAGGCATTTGTTGAGGACCTGAGTTTAATCCAATGACCGACAGGGTGGAAGGAAAGAACTGACTCCTGGAAGTTGTCCTCTGGTCTTCACACATACTGTAACATGAACAAATGAGTGCACATGGCATAATACACAAATAAATAAATAATAAGTGTGATGAAAATATTTTAAAAATTAAAGTTGTTTTTATGAACTTGACTTGAGGCTATGGTATCTTGTTCATTGTTACAACCCTTATATAGTTCAGTGTCTTCTACATAATTAATTCAAATATTTATAGAAGTAAAATGGAGATGAGTGTTGGGAAGTGCATATCAGGTTGATGGGGGTAGTGGAGAAATTTCTCCTCTTGAAGTCAAATATGTTTCTTTTGGAAATCCTCTGTAGTAATCATGGAACACTGCCTGGGGAGATTGGAATATCAGTTGAGACTCCAGAGAAGCACTCTTGAATGGTTCAGGAGTGGCAGAAGCTGCTAGAGAAAATGAAAGCCACCAGAGAGCTATCTAAGTGGATTTATAATTAGTAATTACTTCAGGAAACATTTTTTTCTATTCTGATGATAGAGATTGCAGAATTGCATGAGAGTATTTGCCCACACCCTTTCCAGGATACATTAAGCCCTTATAAACAGAAAGAGAAATAACCTTAACATTAGTAGAAGCAGCAGGAAAGCAGGCTATTTGAAGCTATCCCCAATCCACAATACTAGACGTGTAACATTGTATGCTTATCACGTGGGTGAGGAAAGAGGTGGAGGTGGTGGCTTTTATAATTGCTGAGATACAGGAAGACTTGCTTGGCTGACTGGATGCTCACATTTGAGGACATAAACATACAGGGAAACGTCCATTAGCACAAAGCCTGGTGCACAGTATGTGCTTGTAGAACCAGAGATCTGAGAGAGCTGGCTGGCCTCAATCTAGGCCTGCTGTGCCTTTTGTTGGGTACAGGGACAAGAAGAAGACAAGGTAGGAAGATTTAAAACACAAAGAACATCATGTACCTCTGAATTTCATACTGAATCGAACAATAAAAATGGTATTTTATTGTGCATTCAGATTTAGATTGTATCATGTCAAAATCGAGAGAGAGAGAGAAAGAGAAAGAGAGAAAGAGACTTTCTTCAATAGTGGTTTCCTCAGTGAAGTACATGTAGGCGCCTTTAAGAACCAAGAACCGGTACCATGGTTACCTCCATGTGTGAATGAGTTGTCACACTGATTGAATATGGTCACTTTACTCCCTTATTGTTCAGACAGTGGTTATGAGCTTTCATCCAAGCAGGACATTAGGTATTGGTAAATTGGCAAAGATTCATAAGATAGAATCTGTCCCCCAGTAGTGACAATTGAGCCATAGGACTTGAAAAATAATTTACAGCATAACCTGCCAGTGTAGATAAAATTTAGTTTCTTTGATTGTGCCTATGATTAATCCGACACCCACCTGTGAGTTAGCAGGAAGTCAATCAGTTGCTTCAGCATGGCTTAATGGAAGGCATCACAGCTCTTCATACCACTCTCCTCCAAGGCTTGTAGTAGTCTGGGATCCAAAGACAGCTTCTGAGGCAGGATCTGTGCAGACTACACTGACCGAAGCAGGCCGGGGCTGCCCACAACAAACGCGAACAGACTGTCATCGTACGGAGCAGAGAAACAAACCACTCTCAAAAAGGTGTGTTCAAATAAGAGTCTGTTTTGCCATGGTGTAAATTCGCTTCACAAAGCAAAGTGGAACAAAGAAAGCAGCAGAGATTTCCAACAGCTGGGGAGTTCTGCTACCCAGAAGCCTGAAAGAGTAAAGAGGAGGATGAATTCCAAAGGCCGGTGATACCTCTACCACTGGGAGAGGGTGGCACTGGAGAGAATATCTAATATAGCTTAGTCCAGAAGCGGTGAGAGAGAGTAATATGTTCTTCCAACAGGAATATAGGCTGGAGGTCCTAGTGCACAGGGCCTTCTGCCTGTACAGCAGTAAAAGGGGTACAACTTTTCCCCTTTTGCATGTGCCTGACTCGGTTTCAAGCACAGTGGTGTCTTAATTCCATTTTAGCCTTCGTGGATTACTGAGCCATCTACTGACAGGTGCTCTTGATGTCCTATCTGCTGTACCAAAAACCTCAGGTGAAAGATTTATTATCCTGTCACAGAGAATCCCTAGGAAAAGTCCATGGATGCAGAACTTCTGTCTGCAATGAGCGGTGATTAAATCCTAGGACCACCAGAACGTTAAGACCAGAATTTTCTCTCCCTAGCCACACTGTGTCTCATTCACTCTCGGTGTTTGCCTAATATCACTAAGACCCCTCCCTTCCGCTGAACCCTAGGGGGAGAAAGGGATATACGGATTCACAATGGTATGGCTTGTAATCCTTTTAGTTTCTCTATTTTCCTTCCTGTTTTGTCTTGAGAAGAAAGGGAGCTCAGCCATCCCTTACATTTCTCTATGTCATAGTCTTTTTGTTTCTGACTATTGTAAGAAAAAATCCAAGGCTTAGTAACTTACAAAGAAAGGAAAAGAAACTTAGCTGGTATTCTGGGCAGCGGAAAGTCCATATTCAAGTGGCCCTGTATGTGCAGCTTCTGGTTAAGGGCACACCTCTTCCTCTGGCTCTATCACAATATGGAAGAGAAAGAGAAAGGGAAGCAGGTATCCACAGAAAGATCTGAATGCAATGGATGGCCACACACTACACTAATGTAACCTTGAGACGACTAACTTAGTCTGAGAGACCAGGATTAACCCCTTCTGAGGACAGCATAGCACCTCTCTCATCTAATCAGGAGTCACTAGTCCCCACAGCAGAGACAGGCCCCCAGCGCATAAAGCTTTGAAACACATTGCAATAAAATGTGATCCTGAGCAGTTAGATTCTAGAACTGAACAAAAAGCTCACGAGTTTGCTGTGTGAGTTTGCTGGGTTTTAGTTCTAGCCTACATCCTTGAGGATAGATATGCTAAGCTAAAACTGTGAACACGCTTCAAAACTACCGTGAAAGCTATGTCACTCTAGACCTGGCTTGCAATGGCGTTGTCCTTGAGAACCATCATATTCTTCGAGCATGATCACATATCCCTTCCCATTTCTTATGTGTTTGCAAGTGTGCACACACACAGAACCTCAACAAATTTCCAGGCATTTGTGTATTGTGAGCAAAATAGGGTAAGATCCCATGCTCAGCATGGCAGTACAGGAAACTGCATTGATATATGTAAACTATTAATCCCCTCCAAAGTGTACCTTTCTATTCCCAGCTATATTGTGGGAATCTGAGCTCTAAATTATGGAGGGTGACCCCTGGGCTGGGGAAGCTGTGTGCAAACTGCTAGAAAAGGTGAAAAGGAAATGAGTAACCATGGAGGATGAGGAGGAATTGTAGGGCCAATGCTGTGTTTAGGAGTGTGTATATGTTAAAATCCCATAAATAAGAGAAAAGGGTGTGATAGTCAAAGTTCTTCCTATTCACATTGTATGCTCGACATTTTCACAATTAAAATAAGGTCTTCTGGGTATGGTGGGCTCCTGTAGCAGCACACAAAGGATTTAATTCTAGGCTATGCTCAACTATCCAGTAAGAGGGTGATAATAGTAGTAACCAATGGCCTTGGTAACCATGTTTGTAATAACAGCTAACATACAGAAACTTCTACGCTGCGGGAATTGTTCTAAGTACTTATACATATTAACTCATTTTACTTAAAACAAAATCTACAGAATGTCACTAATATGCTCATCAGAGTGAGGAAACCAGGACAAATAAAATCTTAGTGACTTGATCAAACAACTAATTAACTTGGTTTTCATGCCAATTCTTGGCACCATGGGAGTTGTTTATAGGTCTGACCCAAGCAGGAAAAGGCATTGCACTATGATAGAAATGCTATGCCAGAAGTTTAGTCATAGGCTCTAAGTAGCCACTAGTTCCCCCAAAGTCATTGTGATAATGAAAGACACCCAGAGTGGGGAGACTCTCACTCAAGTCTCAGGATAACATGACGCCCCCCGCCACAAGAACTCACGAGAGACAGTCCTTGCTGCAATCACAGGAGATTTATTGACAGGACAGGAACCAGTGCACTGGGGCCAAAACTCATTTCCCATGCAGGGGTAGAGAGTTTGACCCTGAGTAGCTGGGAGAAGGGGTATTTAAGGGAAGAAACCATAACCCAATAACCCAAAGAGGGTAGGGAGGGCATCATTGGAAAATTCTGAAAATAGCAGTGATAATCACAAGGGGGTAACTCTCTGTTTCTTAAGATTATTCTCAAGATTATAATCTAACGTTATGGTCAGCTAGTTCCTGGAAAAGAGTCACTGAACTGGCTATCCTAGAGTTTTGGTTCTTCTTTCCCTGCTAGATTTTTTTGACTCTACTCTTTCTGCTAGAGGGGTCTGAATTTATCCGGGTCTTTCATCTCCCTACTCTGGGAGTCTTTTAATAGCACAAAGATATCAGCATCAGTCCTCATACCCCAAGTTCACAAAAAGGTTGATTGCTTAGCAATCAATAAAAAGCTTTTATTCAATATAAACCCTGGACTGTTTGGGTACAGTTTATTAATCTAGATGTAAATGCATTGTTTTATAATATAGTACAATGTCATTTCACAGAAATCCTCTGAATTTCAAACTTCAGGCCACTGACAAAGACCATGATGAATATACATCTTAGTATCTCACGTTGGGACGATCACTCTGCACAACTGAACAGAAAGCCTTTTCTGTGGTTTGGGGACCCACTCAAAATTGATGACAATCTCCATAAAGTCCTTCACAGAATCAGCGACATTCAAAGAATTGCCGTTCCAGTGGGGAGTGGTTGGCTCAGTGGCACCTAAGTCAGTTAATTTAACCAAAGCTCTCTCCATTAACCTCTGCAGAGAAATATAAAAAACATACCACTCACCTACCATTTGATGGCTTAATGGTATACTTTCTTTACTGTCATTGTTCCTGCTATCCATTTAGGTTACTCATTGATTTGTCAGAAATCTGGAGCTAATTTTACACATACCACAATATCAGAATAGAAGAAAGGTCAGAGGCACTGTAATATAATAAAAGGTATATATCAATTATCTATTGCTGTGAAAAAACCTAGTGATTTAAAAATAATAATTATTTGCTTATTTTGTTCTTGACTCTTTAGTTTAAGAAGGGCTAGGCAGTGCCAACTCCTTTGTATTTTAGGCAGCATCCAATAGGATAGCTTACCTGGAGCCTGAAGAAATCATTTCAAACTGGCTTCCTAGCTTGGCTGCTCAGTTGCTGTTGAGTATTATCGGAGAGCTCAGGTTTAGTTAGGGACAAGGAATGAAGTTCCTTTCCACAGCAGCCTTCTCCACAGGGTGCCTGGCCTTCCTGTAGCATGACTGCTTGCTTCAAATATGAGAAGTCCAAGAAACAGGAAGTTGAAGTTGTCAGTTTCTCAGTCTGTGCCTGAGACTGGCACAGCACTGCTTCCACTGTGCTTCCTCTGCCCTGCAACCCCAAAGCCCACTTTCCTTGTGGAACATGGGCTCCAGCTTCAATTGGGCAGACAGGCTCCATCAATGGAATGCACAAAAGTCAGATGAAATAAAAGGCTCTCAATAAAACTGCAGTGTGTAATTTGAGAAGAGCACAAACCAATCATACCTCTCCGGACTTTGGCAATTTCTCAGAAACACATCTATTTAAGATCTGTCTTTTCATTTCTGGGTAGTCTTCCACTTTCTCTTGGGAGTGCAGTTTACTGGAGTTTTGGTAGTGTTTAGTGGGACCAGAAGCTTCCTGTGTGTGCTCTGAGGCAGACTGTGGAGAAGCCTACAGTTGCACACCGGATCATAGCTCTTCCGTCTGCTCATGAGGAGCACTGCCCTGAGGGCTCTCTGATTAGACTGCCGCTCTCTTGAGCTCCTTCACCCTTGCATCAAGAGCCTCTTTCTGAAGACCTCAGACCTCTTTCATGTCACCTTTTCACTTAAGTAACAAGTACTGAACGTTCCTGCCTGCGATTGTGTCCCTGATATTTATGAAACCCTTCATCTTTTCTTTCTCTGCCCTTTGCCACAAGTAACCCTAAGATCTCTCACAGACGCCCTGGTTTGGGATTCAAGCTCTGTAAGTGGAGCTCTACTTGTTTTCTTCACCCAGAAAGGACAAGAGAGTCCTCAACAAGGAGAACTGCTGTGGGGATTTGAACATCTGCTTGGCTCTTCTTTTAAAGTCACTCTTTCCATCGAATGGTGAGGTACAATTCCCCACTTCTTGAACATAGGCTGGCCAGAATGGTTTTCTAAGTAACTAAACCCAAACCTGGGGATTTTGCTATAGCAACAGAAAATGAACTAATACACAAAGGCAGACTGAAGAGACAGGCCACTTGTAGGCTTTCTAGTGGCAACTCCAGCTGAACTCTTAGCTTACAAATGTCATTAGCCATCATCCATTTGAACAAGGAC
The DNA here is from genome assembly GCF_018167655.1 of Microtus oregoni. Classification (NCBI taxonomy): domain Eukaryota; kingdom Metazoa; phylum Chordata; class Mammalia; order Rodentia; family Cricetidae; genus Microtus; species Microtus oregoni. The sequence continues at coordinate 2,570,506 of NW_024544726.1, forward strand.
AACATGACTCAAAGTTCTGCAGCATCTTACTGTAAGCCTCCTTCCCATATAAAACAAGCTAGCAAAGCTGGGTCACACCCTCCCCAAACTATGAGGAATAATGTTAATTCTTGATTTGCTGTTTTAAGGTTACTTATTTTCTAGGTAGCTATAGGCCATCATAAAAAGAGGCAAGAACTTTGACAAAGTTCCCCAAGAGCCACAAAACTTTATAACATGCTGGAGAGTCAGATCTTCTTGGTCAATCAAGGGAAAGATCAGCAGGAAATTTAAAAATATCATTTAAGACATTCTAAAGGAGACTAAAGCTTCTTGATTTCCAGTGAGGACAGCATAAGAGGAGACTAACTCAAACTGCAGTGTGATGAATTTGGGATTGTTAATGAAAGTGCTGATGTTTGAGTGTGGGGGGAAACCACATGCACTCTTGTGGGGGAAAACCACATGCACTCTCTTTAAGGAATTGTATATTATCTTTATTGTATTCCTAGGTGGTTAGTTATCTGTTCTCCATGTTTACTAGAAACTGTTAATACAGTATTTATCCAATTTATATCAAAATTAAAATGATATATGCAAGCCCCTTGATTTACAATGTGGTTAAATGCTAATACACTATAACTTGAAAATGTTCTAAGTAAAAATATGCACAACGTGTGCATATTTAGCAAGCATGCGTATCAATGGCTTCTTATACTGAACACATGGCTAAATAGGAGCTGCAGAGTGTCTCCAGAGAAGGTCAGAATACATAGCATTAGCCCAGGAGAAGACTTAAATTTAGGGTTTTTTTAGGGGGGAGGGAGGGCTATGGTTTAAACTCAGGGTTTCACACATGCTAGGTAAGCCTTCTACCACTGGCTTTCATTCCCAGCCATGTTCAATGTTATATGGTTTCTACTGACTGCCTATCAGTTTCACACTATTCTAAACTCCAAAATTGATCAGAATATAACCAAGTTGCATTATTATGAATCCCAAACTAGCTTTCCCTAGAATAATATAATTTCCTTGAACAGTATGATAGAATGAATTCCCCATCTTAATTAGTTTGGAGCCATGTCATATAATTGGTCAAACAAACAAACAAACCCATAGAAGTTGGTGGACTGGAGAAATTTTTCTCAGAAATCTCATTACATACATATTTTTCATGTTTTTCAACTTCACCATAGGTGGACTAGCAGCTCTGCCTCCTGTCACCTCATCTTCTTGGCAGTTTCTTATTTCTGAATAACAACTATCTCCAGCATCAAATAAAGTATTATGTACTTTAGCAGCCAATTCTGTGGGTGGACTGGATCCCATGGTGCCTTTGAAATTCAAACCCGAGACTTTGCTGCAGATGATTTTGTTATGGTTTGTTTTTTAAATGACTCTGAAAGGTATGTAATAGGGGCTTAACTCCCAGCTGGAGGCAGGATTCCGAGGGAGTGGAAAGTTTCATTAGAAGGGAGTGTATTTCTAGGAACTAGATCACTGTGGGGAGGCACTACTCTTTGCAAAGGTAGTATTGGGATCCATATCTCCTTCCCTGCATTTTGTTTCCTGACCATGATCAGCTTTCTCCAGCCATGCCTTTCAACCAGGACATTTCCTGAAGTCAGGAGGCAAAATCAGTCTTTTCTCCTCTGAAGCTTTCTTTATTCAGGTGTTTTGTCATGGTGACAGGTAGCTAACCAACAGTTGGGAGATACATCACACTGCAGTGCATGGCTCGCCCTGGACTACAGGGAACATGAGAGCTTGTGAGAGGAGACATAATAGCTTGTCTAGATCCTCACTTCTACCTTGTCTTGAAACAGACTTCTATTTCTTCCTCCTATTATTTCCATAATTATTTACCCACAACCACTTGGCCATGAAATTGGGTTTATGGGCAACTTCCAGAAAACCCATGGATAAACAAGGTAAAACCTGCTTCTAGGTTTTAAAATCTGATCATGAAAGCTCACAGAATTTTTTCCCTTTTGCTTCTGCGGTAAACTTTGGTGTTGGGGGCACTATTTAGCTTTTACTATTTTCTTGTTAAATAGTATTTAATCTGACTGTTGGGTGGACGTGTGTGGCACTCACATTAGAGCAAAAAAACAAATTCAAAGATATTTCTGAGGCAAAAATATAGTAACTATTAAATGGTTTTACATTGTACATTATTTATATATAATATGCAACTCAGAAAAGAGAACTAGAAAAGAGTTTCTAGAACATGCTGAAAACAAAATCAGCTCTGTGGTCACAAATAATGACATGTGTTCTCTAGAAAAAAAACCACACATTTATTTGCTAGCAGACCATTCTTTTTCAGAATTAACCTACAATGGCATATTGGTGAAATGAGTCAGAGATTCTCTTGACTTGCAAAATGGAGGGCTCACCACGGAAGGGCCAAGAGAATTAAGGGAAAGTCTTAAAATGCTTAGAATATAAACCATAAGGCCATAATATGCGATAGGGTGGGTGTAGAGAGGTGTGTTGGGGGAGACATCTATGTGACTAAGGTCACTAGCCATATAATATGGTTCAGCAAACTCCTGTCAGCCCACATTTAGCATGTCATTTGCTGCTGTGGGGCATGCCCTTAATTGTTTCTAGGAAACAATTCTCTATGATAAGTGACTTTCTTTTTGGTTTGTGGGTCTCTGAAATAAAAATAATAATATTTCCTTTGTGACATTGTTCTGAGAATTGCAGGAGGTAGCACATATAAGAAGGTCTGACTTCCTGCTTGGTACATGACACTAGTTAACTTCAAAAAGCTGTGATTATTGCTAGTGCTGGAAGGTGGTATAAGGCATAGAAGAGCATGTGTTTTAAGATTCTCTAGTATTCTCCTTAAATCTGAATTTTTTTTAAAGTACAAGTCGCACCATGTCCTTGGGCACATCATAAAATTGGAATAATGTCACTTATTTTATATGGTTTCTGTAAGGCTTAACTGAAATTACTTAGAAAAAGAATCGAGCACTGTGTCCAGCACATGAAAATTGATGAGAGAATGAGAGCTAGCTCAAAGAAGTTGTCCTGACTGTATTACTGTCTTATTCCTCTAGGGAATTTTATGGTGTCTGGTAGAAGATCTTTGGCCTAGTCCATGCCTGATGCTTTGCAAAAGTAGTTATTATGCTATAGGAGTCTTTGGTAACTATTGGGGGAGAAGATAAACATAGAGGAAATGACAATTTCAAGGGGCTATTTCTCTCATGGGTAAGAAGTGTAGGGTTGGGCATGGAAAGGGGGAGTTTTTCAGCAAGTTTGTAGGTCTGACCAATATGGAAAGGAAAAGCCTAAGAAAGATGGTTAGGTGGGAGAACCCCAGCCAGCAATACAGCTCTGAGAAAGATACTGGAGGGGTTTCCTGCCAGGCAGGCATGACCTAGTCATGCTTAGCAACTAATCTGACATAAGCCCAGCTTTGGTATGAATGACTCAGTGGATCAGAAGTTTCGGGAGCTGAAGACTGTTGACAAGCTCTTCCCTAGTAGAAACATCTGAGTTCTGTACCATCATGACCACTTCAAAAGGCCAAGCTAATTTTCATTCCAGTCAGAATTGTTAATTGGGTCTCTGGAAGGCCCAATGGACTAGGGTCAACTGTTCAACCCAAGTATGTTCAAGAGACGAATAGTGAAAAGAAGGAAAAAGAGACTTACTCAGTGTGGCATGCTGGATAGAAGAACAGATAAAATGGGTCCAGTGATCCCAAGTCCACTTTTAGGGTGCTGAGTTAATCTTTGGGCTTGAACAAAGGAAGAATTGGGACAAAGGGTGGTAGATATGCATAATCTAGGAGTACTTGTAGTAATAAGGGCGGCGGGGCTGCGTCCCCAGCACCCTGGCCGCCTGCTCTGTTAGCTTATGCCCCGAAATAATTACACGGACACTGTATTCTTTTAAACACTGCTTGGCCCATTCTCTTCTAGGCTAATTCTCACATATTAATTTAGCCCATTTCTAATCATCTGTGTGTAGCACCCCAAGGTGCACTTACCAGGGAGATTCTAGCCTAGTCCATCCTGGGTCGGAGCTTCATCCCGGGAGCGGGGCATGGCGTCTATCTCAGGCGTCTGCTCCCAAGAGCAGAGCGGTCGAGACTGAGCTTACTTCCTCTTCCTCCCAGCGTCCTGTTCTGCCTACTCCTCCCACCTATCTTTCAACCAATAAAATGGGCCAAGGCAGTACCTTTATTAGCTAATGACCTTCCTCCATCAAGTACTGGTCAGGGTGGTCTGCTTGATCATTATCTCAGTTCCAGTTCTGCAAGGTGGCTCCTGGGACATGATTGCTCCTGCTTCGGGGTGATAGTATTATCGGTGATCTGCCTGTGAAGCTCCACTGGATCTGAGGTGACTTCATACATAGAAAGTGACAGAGACTTTCAGGTACCTTTTTAGGAGTCTGAAACAGGACTAAGTTAAAAGCTGAAAGTAAGATGCCTAAAGGAGAGAGACAGGAAATGAAAGCAGAGACACCAGGCTTTCATCCTGCTCTTGCGAGTCCAAGTGAGGAGTCAGTACTTTTCAGCAAAAGCAATTTCTCAATGCCTGAGATAAAAAAAAAACCTTTGTTCTTAGTAGTTAATTCCTTGTCTATGTCAAGCCCTCATAGCATACTCTAAATGTGGAATTGAATCAAATTTTCTAAGAGAAATTTCGCAGAACATTTCTAGTGAGTAATTGAAACATTCATTGAACAAATAAAATACTATGAAAAGACAACTCCATTTCCATTTGGAAAAGAACAATAAGGGTGTGGATTTGCCCAGTTTAGTTTATTTCTCCACTCTCAGTGTTTAGACAGGGTCTCAGGTAGCTCAGATGTGTCTTGAACTCATGATACTCCAGCCTCAGTCTCTCCAGTATGGGATTATAGGCATGTGCCAACAGACCCAACTAAACTAAATATTCTTAAATCATACCTTTAGTCAGACAGTTTTAGATCTTGTTATGGTTTCTATTTCTGTCTGCTTTGAACTATCCAGATGCACATAAAGTTTCTGTTTTGGAGGGATGCTAGGAATATAATAGTAGAGATAGATTCAAGTGACATAGTTCTTAAGTGATCCCACTGAGGAGCCTTTGCTTTTGCCCTATTGTTCTATTATCTTCCCTCTTGTTGGTGATATAGAGGAAAGGTTTGGCTCTCTACCTTCTTATGCTCAGTTATTTGGGTCTATGAATTGAACTGACAGAACATAGATCACCAGGAGAAAAGTCATATTATTGTCACCTACATGCATGTATGTATGAGAATTCACATTGGATGTAACTGAAAGAGCAGCTGGACATTGGGACTTATTGTAGTAGGAGGAGTGAGCTGCTTGTTCCAGCCGCCTGGCTAGCTTAATCCCCGAAATAACCACACAGAAATTGTATTAATTAAATTATTGTCTGGCCCATTATATCTAGCCTCTTTTTGGCCAGCTCTCACATCCTGATCAAACCCATTTTTAATAATCTTTGTAGCACCACGAGGTCGTGGTTTACCGGGAAAGATTTTAACCTACGTCTGTCTCAGGCAGGAGCTTCATGGCATCTCAACTCTATCTGTTGCTTTCTTCCTCCGAGAATTCAGTTCTGTCTTCTCCACCTATTTAAGTTCTGTCCTATCAGGCCAAGCAGTTTCTTCATTGATTAACCAATGAAAGCAACACAAAAGGACCTCCTACACCATTTTCCCTTTTTCTGTTTAAACAAAAAGGAAAGGCTTTCACTTTAACATAGTAACATTATATATAACAAAACAGTTATCAAGCAAGAATTACAGTTATAATATTTATATCTATTTTATCTTTTATCATAACAAAGAAAAACTATACCTAACCATTCTTCAACTCCATCAAAGACTCCACAAGGATATAATATTACCTAAGTAAATGAGAAGTAAGCAACTTACAAAACTTTAGAAATCACAGAGCGATCTCGCTGCCTGTACAGTCACCCAAAGTTCCTCTGTACCATTGGGGCATCAATCTTCAGCCTACAGGCCCATACTATCCAGCAGACATTTCCATGAAGCAGGAGGTAGATAAGCCTCCTTTCTTTATATGTTACATACTGTCAGATGTTTTGTCAATGGAAAGAATAAACAGTGGAACAGACTAAGGCATGGTAGAACCTACTTTTGAGAAAGAAAAACAAAGAAAGATTAGAACTCTTCCAGTCAGAACATTATTGGATGTAGAATAGGAGTTGAACTGAGGCAAAGCTATGTGGATGGAAGAGAAACAATGAAAAATACCAGAGAGGATGTTGTAATAGGAGTGGCGGGACTGCGTCCCCAGCACCCCTGCTGCCTGCTAGCTTATGCCCTGAAATAATTACATGGAAACTGTATTCTTTTAAACACTGCCTGGCCCATTAATTCCAGCCTCTTATTGGCTAGCTCTTACATATTGAGCTAACCCATTTCTAATAATCTGTGTAGCCCACGAGGTGGCTTACCAGGGAAGATCTTAACCTGCGTCTGTCTGGAGTGAGAGAATCATGGCGACCCCTTGACTCAGCTTCTTTCTCCCAGCATTCTGTTTTGTTTATTCCGCCTACCTAATTTTATGTCCTATTAAAGGGCCAAGGCAGTCTCTTTATTTAACCAATGAAATTAACACAAGCCAGAAGACTCTCCCCCATCAAGAGGAAATTCAGGGGCAAGCAATAACAACTGCTTTGTAGTTGGATAAACTTACTGCATAAGATTACCCAACAGTTAATACAAATGTGAGACCAATACAAGAGTCACAGTCTTGTGGAACTGACAAGGCCTAGTAAATCAGCAGCAAACCTTGAGAAATTAAAATTATCAGTGAAGGTCAGAGCTGGGAATACAACTACTATGACCCCTTCTAAATTTCTTCTCAAGTAGAACGTGAGAATGGAAATGAAAACCAATAGCTTTGATGCCAGGATTTTGGAGAATGAGTTGAAATTCTTGTGCAAAATACCAAGTGGGTTTTATGATTTCAAATTGTTTCTATATCTAAGCATCTCTGAGATGTGAGGGGAGCCATTTTATTTTAATGTGTGAGTTTAGTGACCTGACTGGGGGTTATTTTGCCTTTGACTAGAATGATGCAGAACTAATTAATTCACCCATATGTGTGCTATGAATATGTTGAAATAGTACCCAAAGTGGACAGTTGTTTGATAGCCTATGTCAAAGGATATACATATATGATATGGAAATTGATTCTTATTTTTAGCAAATAGGCATGTATTCAATAATATTTGTTGTGATTTCCAGTTTACTTTCCATTGCATGATAAAGATTATGACCCAGAACAATCTGGAGGAGAAAAGGTTTCCTTATACAACTCTCAGTTCATCAGTGAGAAAAATCAGAGCAGAAACTCAAGCATGGACCTTGAAGTAGAAACTGAAGCAGAGACCATAGATGAATGCGACTAACAGGCTTGTTTCTCTTAGCTTGCTACCTTTTTTATAAAGTCCAGGCCCACCCACCTGGGAATAGTATTGTCCATAGTGGTATGTGCCCTCACATCAATTAGCAATTAAAACAATGTTTCATAGACATGGACAAAGGTCAGTACGCTCTTGGCTATTCTTTAGTTGATGTACCTTTTCACATGTAACTCTAGCTTGTGTCAGATTAACAAAAACCAACCACTACAGTTTGCCATTGTTTTACAACAAAAAGATCTGTAAATCTGCAAACCTGAATATTAATTAATAGGGAAATTCTGCAGTTTGTTGTAATGGCATCATACAATGTAGTTATGAAAATTTGATCTTCATCTACTGAGCTTCATAGATAACTATTAAGACAAAAATTGCATGCTGTTCAAAACCATTTTTCAAAATTCTCCCTTGAGAGACATTAAACCTTACCTTGTTTATAGCAAATAGGAAAATTATTAAATTATAGTTGTTTAAATACTGGTAGAAGCTAGATCTCCTTACTTTGTGTTTGGACCATTTGTCTATGTCACAACAAAGTGAAAACCATCCTGAGACTATGATGAGAGGATAGTAAAGTACACCTCATAAAAGTTAGAAACCTAAGATGATTTGCAGAGTTCAATATACCAAAATGGGTATGCTAAATTATTTTTTTAGAGTAACTACTTTTGAAACTCTTCTAGGACTGAGAACATAGCTCAGTGGAAAAGTGCTTGCCTAGCATGTTTCGGCACAGAACAGGAAGCGCTATTCCTGAGACAAGGAAATCTATTGTTGCATGCTACTTATCAAATGCAAGAGTAGAGAAAGAAGCAAACCTGGCTCATCTGATAGGCAAAGGATCATGGATATTACATCATATCTGGAAGATATGTGACAGATGTTGTGGTTCTAAAGTCATTTTCACATCCAGTTCCTCAATTATCAGAGAACTAGATATATGCCTGTTACTTCATAAGAAAAAAATAAAAATAGAACTAGATTAGATCTGCCTAAATTCTGCTTCTGAGTGCTCACTAAATTGGACAATTGATAAAATCTTTATATGGAGTCACCCAAGAGAAAAATTCAAGGTTTCTTCATCTAAGTTGGGATTGAGATAGTCTTTGGGGTAAATAAATGCATGACTGTGTTGTGGATCCTATCACTGTGGGGGAGTAAAGGCAAGAACTTCAAATAACTCTATCATATCCATTGTCAAGAGCAGAGAGAAATGAAAGCTGCATGCATCTTCAGTTGTTTGTGCTCATTTCGATTCCTCTATGCTTACACAGTTCAAGATGTCCTTCCTATAGAATGATGCCACCCACAGTGGACTGGGTTTCCACACATAAATTAATGCTACCAATAAAATCCTCTGCAATCATGTCCACATCCCAACATGACTTAGACAATTTATCATTGAGATTCTCTTACTGGGTGACTTTACATTACATCTAGATAACAATTAAAACTTAGCCATCACATTTTCTAATCTCTGGCTTTTCTTAGTATTCTACACACCACCACCACCACCACCACCACCACCACCACCACCACCACCACCTCTCGACATATTAAAAATATTGTGAGAAATACCAGATCAGACAGCTAAAATAGAAAAATAGAGTGAAGAATTATTATTGAATCATGGACCTAAGGAAGATAGGCAACCATAGTGAACCAAAGTTTGGGGCTACTCTTCTCCTGGGTTATTTGTTATTTGCTTAGCATAGACTGGCAACTTAAAAGTTTCAATACTATGTTTGATAGCTTAACAAAGGCACAGACAGAAAGTTTGGCAGCCAGAGTTCTCTCAGGCCATGGGATGTTGAGAGACTGACATGAGATTCCCTCTGATATTTGTACAATGATATTTGTAAAGTAACTTTAATATTAGAATGACAGAAATGAAAGGAAGAGATTTTAGGAAATCAGAATTTAAAAAATACCCTCAGAATATTTCAAAATTAATGAAAAGATATCAAGAATAATAATCAAGTCCAAGAAAGACATATAAAATGAAATGAGAACCTAGACATGTCATAGTAAAAAATCCTAAAAACCCCAAATAAAGAGATGGCCTTAAAGACAGAATAAAATTATAAATTATTTTAAAGAAGAAAGAAACAGAATTACAACAGACTTACCAGCTACAGCATTACAAGTCCAAATATTTTGAAATTATAGCTTTAACATGTTCAAAAAAGCAAGCATTATCTTAGACTTTTATACCCAGTGATCATTTTTCACTAATAAATGTTGCTAATGAAGCATAATAGTATTATCAAAAATTTTAATATCATAAATTCTTATTATTCTATAGTTTCTGTAGTCCAGGACTATGAGAATGTGTTTGATGGGTCCTCTGCATGGCTGCAAAGAAGATATTGATGAGAACTTGATCCTCATGAGAGAATCTATTAAAGAAGAATATGTTTCCAAGCTCATGTGGTTGTTGGCAGCACTCCCTTCCTTCCAGGCTGGCAGAATGGCTGAGAGCCTCAGCTTCTTGCTGACTTTCAGCAGGAGGCTCTGTGTTTCAAATCACATGCTGTAAGAGGAAAGGTGAAAAATCAATAAGCCTAAACATTCTTCTCAAGCAATTAGAAAGATGTTCCTGGCTAGAAAAAAATAAATTCCTGGGCAGTAGAGGCTGGGATAAGAGGCCTTTGGGTTCAAGGCCCGAGCATGGACTACAGGCTATGCTGTCTCAAAGGAGAAATAAGGGATGAGTATATAAACAAATAACAAAGAAGTGGGCCAGGCACAGTGGCACACACCTTTGGTTATAGCACTTGGGAGGCAAAAGCAGGTGAGTTCGAGGCCAGTTTTGTTACATAGTTGAGTTCCAGGCCAGTCATGGCTTCAAAGTGAGACCCTGTCTCACCAAACAAACAGAACAGAGAAAGGCACAACAGAAAGAAATAACGCCTGAAAGTTACATCATAAACTGTAGAAAAATGCGTTAAGAGACATTTAGACACAACAGTAGTAAACTTAAAATATTTAGTTGAACTACACAAAGTGATGTGAAGGATATATTAGAGACGTGACTCAAGAAAGAATCCAAAATCTAAAAATGACAAAGTCACCATCCTGCACGTAACTCTAAGGAAGCTGAGGCAGTGTTAGAGTTCGGAGACAGCTTGAACTGCATAGTGAGGTCTGGGTCAGCCCATGCTACAAAGTAATACCTTGCCTCAGAAAATCAAATTGGATTTTTAAATGGAATTTATGAGCTCTTTTATGAAGAAAATCCCCAAGTGATTTTATTAGCGAATTCCACTGAACACTAAAGGAGAATAGAGTGCCAATTTGTCAGAAAGACATGCAAAACATCGAGAAAAATGAACTACTCTGTACTTTCAGAAATAAACATAGGCAGAAGTACTGAAAATCTAATCTATGTAAGAAGCAGTATCTGAAGTCAATATCACCAAAGAACCCATGCAAAAGCTCAAGCAATATAATAACCACAGCAATAATGAGCTGACAAGTTGCATTTGTTTGTAGAAAGTCTGGGTAGCCTTAACAATAGTGTTGTACAGTGTGATTCAGCACAGCGATAGGGCTAAGCTTCGACAGATTGTATAAGCACCTCCACAGAAGCTGAAAAGCATGGTTGAAAAAATTCTACTGCCATCAATGGCTCTAAAAGCTCCACTAAACACAGTAGTAACAAAATGGAACTTTCTTAAACAGATACAATTATCAACTGGGAAATAAATGATAATGGAAACTACAATTGATAAACATTGGAAGCTTTCACTTTATGACTGAGACTAAGATAAGTCAACTTTGTCTTTTATTTCTCACTGGACTGGAATATCTTGATAGCACCATGGGAGATAAGCGTAAATCTTAGGCAGAGAAAAGAGAAATAACTGACTTCTACAAATTTGATTGTCCTTGCTTTATTTGGGAAAGGGTGTGCCTGGGGCTAACTGATTCTTCCTTTGTACATCTCTTTTTTACCTGTTCAGTCTCCCAAAGTTAGCTCTGTGAAAATCAAATAACCTATCTAGGAAAACAAATTTGAAAAATAATGTGGTTTATGACTACTTGAACTGACTTCTGAAACGAGTAAACACTTTCATTCAGCCTAGCTTCATCAGATGGGGTTTATTGAGTGTGGTGGTTTGAATGAGAAAGGCCCCCATGAGTTCATATATCTGAATGCTTGGTCTCCAGTTGATGGAACTATTTGGGAAGGGTTAACTGGTGTGTTCTTGTGGAGGAGGTGTGTCTTGGTTGGAGGAAGTGTGTTACACGGGGTGGGTTTTGAGATTGAAAAAGCACACAACGTTCCCAGTTGGCTCTCTTTCTTTCTCTGCCTCATGCTTATTGATTAGATACAAACTCCCAGGTACTGCTCCAGTGACACGCCTACCTGCCTGCTGCCATGTTCCCCACATAATGACCATGGACAGATCCTCTGGAACTGTGAGCATCAAATTACATGCATTCCTTGATAAGTTGACTTGGTTATGATGATGTACTGAAGGTGTATTATTTTTAAAGATATTTTTTCTTGGCCTGTTTTTTGAACAAAATTAGCAGGGTGCTCACACATGTTTGAGTACTTCCAGAGTGACGGATGAATGTTGTGACTCACTCTTAACAAAAATGACGCATAGCTGGTCACTGTATGTACAGGGAAGTGTCTAAGCATCATGCTAATGGATGAGTAAACACAGCTGCCAGCATCAGAGTGACAATACAACAACTTATTTTAAGACTTGCTATTACCAGACAAGTTTAAAAGCAAGAACGATCATGCTAGAATCAATACAGAACTTTGCATGATAGACAGACAAGCCATCCTAATGTGAAGGGAACAAGAGTTATCAGCTATTAAAAATGATATTCTCCTCCAAATCTCCCCAAAAGGAGGATTTCTCTGTTGTTCTTAGATAGCTACTCAAGTGGCAATGGGGGAAAAATTACCTAGGGAGTTACTAAGAAGGTAAAAATGTGGATATTAAATTATGGCTTGTTCAGATTGGTACAATTCTACTCGGAAGTGTGTCCGTTTGCCCCCTAAGTAAATCTAGAAAACTTCCACAGATAACATTATCTCATTTTTAGTCTGTGTTAAGTGGTCCCAGCTAACCTCTGTTAGCTTTTTTTTTTAACTATCATTTTGGCTGACGTGGGGTCAAATGTTTGTAATGTCAAAACAATGGAGTATTTTTTAAAAAACCATAGTCAAAGTGGGTGGCTGATTCTCATGACCATGTCTGCAAGTCTTCCACATACTGAAGTTTTATGTTTTCATGTATTGCACCTTTCTCAACTGCATGAAATGTGTTGCTCCTGAGTTGACAATGGCATATCAGCAACATGGCACTGCAAGGATGCAAGCAAAAGCATATGGAAACAATTACCAGTAATTACAGCATGTATTAGAGTATACTAAGTAGGTGTTTATGTATCAAAGTTTTGATTTTTAAACGATTGTCCCTTTGAAGTAGCCAAATAGTCTTGTGATTAGATTTTCAGTGTGATTTCCAAATTCTAGCCAGGATACTTCTCCTTATTACACCTCCATCCTTTCAGTCTCCTCATTCGATGGTTCAGAGAGTAGTGTACACTGTACTGGGTATCACAGGTGGACAGGAATGCATCATACTGGGAATATAATATAGCTTAACTAATGTTCGACTACTGGAAGGGAATGCAGACATTCCATCCCTGTAGGACAGGCCCCAAAGCTGCAAGAGCAAGCTATATAGACCCCTAGTTTAACATTTACGTACAGTACACATGTGGTGTACAATTGGCTGTGCTTCCCCTGACTGCACTTGGAGTGCTGGGGTTCTAAGTTTCCTCCTACACTCCCAGCTTATTGCCTCAATTAAACTCAGAGTGGATACACTCCTAAAGGTTTTAGGTACTGGGCAGAAGACAAATTCACAGGAATGTATTTGTGCACTGGTAGCTGCTGCCCCAAGGCTCCAGAAAGAGCTTTCCACTGAAACTGAATACATTGGAGTATGCCTTTCCAATTGCTGGTGTTTTATTTATGTTCTAGTCAATAAGTTTCATAGTACTTTACTTTATGGAATCATTGGATGCTACAGCTTAATCCATAAAGATGGTGCCTCCCTGATTCTTTCTCTGTCTCTTTTGCTTCCCTATTTCTTCTATACAAAGATCAATTTTAGGCTCACAGGGTTAGGCTGAAAACGACACCTCCCCTTAAGGTATAGACACTTCCCAATTTTAATTTCCTGTGAATGCTGAATTTTCATAGAAATGGATGTGATTAAAATATTTTATTTTCTTGAGCTAGGATCTCATTATGTAGCCCAGGCTAGTGTGGAATGCCCATCCTTCTCCTCTATCTGTGAAATTCTCTAACGATTATGCACCACTATACATGTCAGTGATTAATCATGAGTCACAGAGCATGGATTACCCCAGTGTGGCCTAAATATAATCACACATGTCCCTATAAACAAAGAGGCAAAGCTGAGTGTTGTGCACAGCTCCTGTTTATTATTAGAGGCACAGGCAGGAGAATTGGTATGATAGAAAGGCCAGCCTGGGCTACATAGTAAGTTTAAGGCCATTCTAGGCTACATAACAAGACTCCATCTTAGGCACCAATATAAACAAACAAACAAAAATGAAGCAGATGTTTAATAGTGGGCAGAGCCCGCTTATGTAGTTAGAGGAGTCCACAGCCAAATGCTGTGTATTTTTGCTGAGAATTATCATAGTATACACTAGTTTTCTATTGTTCCATACCAAATTACCACAAAGATATGAATTCCTAGAATGAAGGATCATGGAACCACCTTAAACCTTGTCAGTTATAATGTATTTATTTAGTAGGTTATATGGAAAAATGTTGGTTTCACATGATAAATAAGTTCTCAATATCTAAGGTATAGCATGATGACAATAGTTCACAATATTGTACTGTATACATAAAGCCTCTAAAATAATAGACTTCCAGTGTCCCCATATCCACACACATCCAGCTTACTAAGATAAAGTAACTATTTGAGCTGATGTGGATGTCAATTAGCTTGACTAAAATGACTAATTCATCCTGTATGTATATATCCACTCATCAAGATGTCCAACCTAAACATGAGCAGAGAGCACTTGACTTAGTTACATCCCAAGAAATTCATCATACATTGAAAATATTCCAAATCTAAAAATGTATTGGATGGATCTAATGTAGCAGCATCACAGAAGGGATGTTTCTTTTTACTGTGTGCTGCTATCCCAAGAGAAAATAGCAACAACTCACAATTTGATGTATGGTGACTATCGCATGTGTATCACATTTCACATCATCACAAAGTTGAGCCATTTTAAGTTGAATCTTATCTATATAAATTTTTATCAATCATATCTCAATAAAGTTGAAAAATTTTTCAAGAAGAACCTTCCCCAATCCATGCAAAGTCTCATGTAGAATCAACACTTCTTTTCCCATGCCAACCCTTATTAATACATTGTTTTAGTAAAAAAAAAAAGCTCAAATGATAAAGCAAGGGATAGATATGTAACCTTTTGAGGGAAAGTGGCTGAAATGTGAAGGAATGGAGGCACAGTGTAGATTTTTAAGCATTCCTTCCACTTTCATAACTTAATTTCTAGAGGCTTCCATGGTTTCTTGCCATATGGCCCTTCCTGTGGCTCCTCGCACAACATAGCTAATGCTAGCATTATTAGAACGTGTCTGGTTTGGGGAAAGAGAAATCTCAATAAATAAACCACCACAACTGAAAATATCTCCTCTTGGCTGAAATAATTCTTTTTATCAGACAAGATACTTCCCACACAGATTTTATAAATATGCATTTGTTGTAAGTCACGCATTCACTTGATGAGTTTAGAAAGCACAGGCTGCTTACTAGCCCCATGTGGGTGTCTCTGGGTTCTTTCTATTACATTGCAGAATGAGTTGTAATGTGTGATGGGAGATTCTTAAAAATAGTTTTAACCTTCAGAGCCCATGTTCTTATTCCTAGCTTATGCCTCTCTGGCCTCTTTCTCCTCACCTTAAAGGCCTTTTGTAGTGTTTGCTTTAATTTCCTTCTAAAATCTGAGTTGTATGTCCTTTAAGGTTCTGCATGGTTTTCCTAATATAACAAATTCCTAAAGACTTCCTGAATAATGAGGGTAGCCATATTGAAGATGAAAAGATGTTCTTTTAGGCTATGATCACATTATGTTCCTTGAACTTGAAATGCATTCTTGCTTTCTTTCAGCTCATATGCTCCAACTCAGTTTGTTAGTGTTTTCCTTTGTTTGGGTTATTTATGAATTTATATTAAGAAACATTTCAAGCATAAAAGAAATATAGAGAGTAGCATAATAAACAAACATGTCCTTACCATCTGTCTAAAAAATATTGATATTGTGCCATCTCTACCTCAAATGTATATTTCTTTTTCATTTTTAAGCTGAACATTTTTAAGCAAACAAAAAGTAGTGCAACATGACAAACTCCTGTCTACCTGGTATTCATTCTCTCATTTTTTCTATCCATTATCAGCTTTCTCCACTCCCCACATGCACATCTACAGTCCAAGTTGAAGATCTCAGGATGAAATTTCACTACTAAATACTTTCACATACACCTATTAGGTATGAGGTTTTCTGCTACATAACTTCCATATAATAGCTGTACCCAGGAAATGATTCCCTTACCTTGTTTGTATTCTACCCATGTAAAATGACAACTTTTTCCAATTTCTCCCCAAATATCTTTAATAATACTTACTTTTTCACATAGGACCCAGTCATGTTGAACTTCCCACATTTGTTTTTATAAAGCTACCCTTATGCTTATTTCACATATCAGCTTTTTGAGGTCATCAGGGTAGTTATTTAGTGGCCTGTTTCATAATTTGAATGTCTTACAATTTTCTATCATGGTTCTATTTAGCATCTTCTCTTGTAACTTGTATCTTTCTACTTATGATTTTATTTTATTTTTTTAATTAATTTATTTATTATGTATACAGTGTTCTGTCTGTTTGTATGCCTGCTGGACATGAAGAGGGCACCAGACCTCATTACAGATGGTTGTGAGCCACCATGTGGTTGCTGGGAATTGAACTCAGGACCTCTGGAAGAGCAGGCAATGCTCTTAACCTCTGAGCCATCTCTCCAGCCCGTAACTTGTATCTTTCAAAAACTGGAAAGGATTTCTCTTTCCCATTAACTTATTAATTAATTATTTTAATGCAGATTGATGTCTGGGCCAATGATGTCACCGACAACTATAAGCTGGGATTTTCTGTCAGTGGATCCTCACATAACAGTTGTTTTGTTGCAAAGAAAAGCATCAAATGAACTCCGGTTCATCTCTTAGAGTGGTTATTTCATGTTTTGCTTTAAACAAATTTCAGAATTTTCTGTTTGAGAATTCATTACCCACCAGCTTGTCAGACATGCTTCAAGGGCTGCTCCTAGGGAATGTCAGTTCCTGGCATCATCAGCTGGACCCTGTGGGCAGGCAAAAGAGTCTCACTTTCTACAGAAAATCCCCAGGGATAGAAACATGGGTACTGGCAGCTGCAAGTCCATTGACAGCAGCCCATGAATATCCTCCATTTACGAAGCTCTGTTTATTCAGTGTGTTATCATCACTTCCTATCATCATCTGATACTTAAGGCCTGTCACACTTAGTCAGTGGGAACCTTTGAAAATGTGCTTGTCCTCGATTCTCTTTGGCCATGTCCTTGCTTTCTGGCATACAGTGAACCAGAATAATCTTGTAGTTTCCCTGTCACAGACCTGGAAGTAAACACTCTTCTGAATATGATTGTATAATCAATTCCTGCTCTTTTGATTAGCTGAATTTTACAAATTCATGTTGAAAATTTTAATTTAAATTTACCAATAAAAATTTTTTACTTAATTTTTCTAGTATTTTTGCCCTTGTTTTCCCTTACACCAGTAATGTGGTTTCTTTTCTAATAATATCAACTTCTTCGAGTTTACCATATTACCATTGCTACTAAGAAGAGATTGTCATCTCTGAGTAATTGTTTTTATTACATCACAGGAAAATGTATAACAAGTATACACTACTCACAATAACTTGAAATAATTCTCTGTTTTTTTGTTTTTAAAGCACCTTGGCATATAGCTATAATCATTTTTTTTCATTTCATTTGAGAAATTTCTTAATTTTTGGATACAGTAATTTGATAAATTTATTTATCAAAATGTATATAAGAAAATAAGCAGAGGAATCTGCCCTTTTAAATGTCCTAATTTACCTTTCTAGTGATTATTTTTGCACATTTATTTTTATTTTTCCTGTTTCTTACCTATGTGTTAGCCTACTATGCATACCATATGTATTGTATATATTTCTCTGTATCATTTCCTTCTTTTTCTTTTTTTTTGGGGGGTTTTTCGAGACAGGGTTTCTCTGTGGTTTTGGAGCCTGTCCTGGAACTAGCTCTTGTAGATCAGGCTGGTCTTGAACTCACAGAGATCCGCCTGCCTCTGCCTCCAGAGTGCTGGGATTAAAGGCATGCGCCACCACCGCCCAGCTATCATTTCCTTCTTACTAATATATTCTGGTGGTTACTCTACTTAATTCATAGAGATTGTCCCCATTATCTTTTAAAATTGTGCATTTATTCTGAGGGCCTAGGTCAATCCCATGCAGGGTTGGTACAGTCTCTGTGAGCCCAGGTTGGTTGATTCTGTGGGGTGTCCTTGCACCGTCTGTCTCCTACAATCTTTCCTCCCTTTCAGCAGCAGGATTCTCCAAGTTTGGCCTACTGTTTGGCTATGGGTCTGCATCTGTTTCCATCAACTGAAGACAGTTGGGTTAGACATCATCAATCTATGAGCATAACAGAATATTGTTAGGCATAGAAATTGACATTTTCCTCCAGTCATGTTCATACAGCATAAAAACACACTGCTATAATTTTCCTTCCAAAATCTTATTCTCTCCAATAGTTTGTTTTTGTCTAATTGCTTTGGTTAATCCTTCCAACATTATGTTGATAGTTCTGGTTTCAACAGTAGTGAGGGTGCTTGTAATAGAATCCCTATTAATAGACTTGTTTCATTTAATTTTATTTCACTGCGATAAGAAAGACTACTACCTATTAAATGCTGTTATAAGAAAGGGTTTTAATCATATATGCTTATTTAATGTCTATGATAATAATACATACTTGAACCTATAATAAAATGTATCATTATGTTAATGGATTTTTCCTTTAACAGCAGCCGAATCTTTCTTGCATTCCTGAAATGTATGTAAAGGAACATTGCTCACTGACATTCCAGTGAAAACACTTGAGAAGTATAAAAGCTCAACAAAAAAGCCTTAAAAGTCTTTGACTATAATATAGATGGTTCTGTCGCTTTGGGAAACAGTTTAGCAATTCCTTAAATGGCTGAATGTTGAGTTACCATAGGCTCTAACAATTCTGCTTCCAGGTATATAACTAAGGAAAATATAACATATGTTTCCAGGAAAACATTTATATGGACATTTATCACATAATTATTCTTAATTCCTGAAATTAAAACCGGCTTGTATGTTCTTCACCTATTTTGACAAACCCATTTTGAATGGATAAACATAAGTGGTATGCTCAGACAAAGTAAAGTTACTCAGTCATAAAACATGACTTAATTTACATTAAACATGACTGAATTTTAAAGAAAATATCACATGTTATGTTATTTCTCTTTTTCTCACTTTTAGAAAATATCCACTATGGGCAGCTCTATAAAAAGTAGATTCATGATTGTTTAGGAATGGGGGGTGGGTGTTGAGGAAGCCAGGGAAGTGGTAACTAAAGGGTATGGGTTTCTTTTCTGACAAGATGAAATTTTCTAAAACTGAATGTGATGCTGATTTCTCACATTTGTAAGAATACTAAAACCCACTAAGGTATGTACTTCACATTGCTGAATTGCATGATGTATTAATTATATGGTAGTAAGGTTGCTTTTTAAGTTTTCTAAGCTTTTGTGGTTTAAAATATAGTCACTTATTATAAAGGGACATTCCTTATCAATGGGGTTCACTGGTAAAAATCTGGCATGCAAATTTTAAGTGTTATAATATATTGACTATTATAGGAGTTTGGTAGGCTCAATGTCTCACACAATAGAAATTTATTTGTCCACAATTCTAGAGGATAAAAGTTCAAAATCTAGCTCTAGACCGATTTGGGTTTTTTTGACACCTTGTTTCGTGATTTGTAGACGGCCATCTTCTTCTCCTTCCTCTATAGAATCTTTTCTCTTTTCATGTGCACCCCTATATCTCTCTGTCCATATTTTCTTCTTTTATCAAGCACTTCTGTGAAAGGAACTCATATGTTGTTCCAAATAGCAGACGTCCCTTTGTGTCTGGGATGACTCTGTGATTTTCTTAATTATGTGGAAATTTTTGCATGTAATGTAAGACATCAGAGACAGTGTAAGAAAATCCAAAATCCCCATGTGGATACTTAAGGAGAAAGAACACGAAAAGAAACACCAATGTACCAGAGTTAAGATTTCTTGAACATTCCGGTCAGTTCAGCGAATAGTTGAATGCAGCTCAGTGTAATATGTCTTCTACCACACACAAGAAAAAACTTCCTGGCTGAATCCTGTTTGATTTATTGACCCACAAATTAATGAGAAACTGCAAATTATTGTTTCTAAAATGTTTTAAGGTATGTATACATAAAACTTCCCATCTGTATGCTATATGCATCTTCAATGTTTTAAACATTGCCATAATTACTCTGAAAAGTTAGTTTATCAATTTCTGTACCTAATGTTAATTTATAAGAATCTCACTTTCTCCCTAATTTAACTGACACTTGCCTTCATATGATTTTCTTTTCTTTTTTTTTTTTTAATAATTTTTTATTAAGAAAAGAAGAAAAAAAACATAAACAAAAAACAAGTTTCCACCTCCTCCCAGCCTCCCATTTCCCTCCCCCTCCTCCCACCCTTCTACCCCTCCTCCCACCCTTCTACCCCTCCCCCCACTCCTCTCCCCCTCCCTCTCCAGTCCACAGAGCAGTCCAGGTTCCCTGCCCTGTGGTAAGTCCTAGGTCCTCCCCCCTCCGTCCATATCTAGGAAGGTGAACATCCAAACTGGCTAGGCTTCCACAAAGCCAGCACATTAAGTAGGATCAAAACCCCGTGCCATTGTCCTTGGCGTCTCATCAGCCCTCATTGTTCACCATGTTCAGAGAGTCCGGTTTTATCCCATGCTTTTTCGGTCACAGTCCAGCTGGCCTTGGTGAGCTCCCAGTAGATCAGCTCCACTGTCTCAGTGGGTGGGTGCACGCCTCGTGGTCCCGACTTCTTTGCTCATGTTCTCCCTCCTTCTGCTCCTCATTGGGACCTTGGGAGCTCAGTCCAGTGCTCCAGTGTGGGTCTCTGTCTCTGTCTCCATCCATCACCAGATGAAGGTTCTATGATGATATGCAAGATATTCGTCAGTATTGCTCTCGGATAGGGTCATTTCAGGTTCCCAATCCTCTGCTACCCAAGGAACTAACTGGGAACCTCATGTTGGGCACTTGGGAGCCCCTCTAGGGTCAAATCTCTTGCTCACCCTAAAGTGGTTCCCTTAACTAAGAATTGTGGTTCCGTGCTCCCCTATCCACCTTTCCTTTATCCCAATTCTCCTGATTCCCCAAGTCCCCCCTCCTTCCCTTCTACCTTTTCTCTCCCCATCTCCCCTTACCCCCATCCCACCCCACCCCCAAGATCCTAATTTTCTCCCCGGCAATTGGGTCTACTTCCCTTAGCCAAGAGGATAACTATATGTTTTTCCTTGGGTTCACCTTCTTACTTAGCTTCTTTAGGTTCACCTATTGTAGACTCCGTGGCCCTAATTTATGGCTAGAAACCAATTATGAGCGAGTACATCCCATGTTCATCTTTTTGGGTCTGGGACACCTCACTCAGGATAGTGTTTTCTATTTCCATCCATTTGCCTGCAAAATTCGAGAAGTCATTGTTTTTTACCGCAGCGTAGTACTCTAGTGTGTATATATTCCATACTTTCTTCATCCATTCTTCCATTGAAGGGCATCTAGGTTGTTTCCAGGTTCTGGCTAATACAAATAATACTGCTATGAACATAGTTGAACAAATGCTTTTGTCATATGATAGAGCATCTCTTGGGTATATTCCCAGGAGTGGTATTGCTGGGTCCAGGGGTAAGTTGATCCCGAATTTCCTGAGAAACCGAAACACTGACTTCCACAGTGGTTGCACAAGATGGCATTCCCACCAGCAATGGATGAGGGTACCCGTTCCTCCACAGCCTCTCCAGCAAAGGTTATCCTTGGTGTTTTTGACTTTAGCCATTCTGACAGGTGTAAGATGATATCTCAAAGTTGTTTTGATTTGCATTTCCCTGATTGCTAAGGAAGTTGAGCACGACTTTAAGTGTCTTTTGGCCATTTGAACTTCCTCTGCTGAGAATTCTCTGTTCAGTTCAGTGCCCCATTTTTTAATTGGGTTAATTAGCATTTTAAAGTCTAGTTTCTTGAGTTCTCTATATATTTTGGAGATCAGACCTTTGTCTGTTGTGGGGTTGGTGAAGATCTTCTCCCAATCAGTAGGTTGCCTTTGTGTCTTATTGACTATGTCCTTTGCTTTACAGAAGCTTCTCAGTTTAAGTAGGTCCCATTTATTCAATATTGCCCTTAATGTCTGTGCTTCTGGGGTTATACATAGGAAGCGATCTCCTGTGCCCAGCTCCTGTAGGGTACTTCCCACTTTCTCTTCTATCAGGTTCAGTGTGTTCGGGCTGATATTGAGGTCTTTAATCCATTTGGACTTGAGTTTTGTGCACGGTGATAGATAAGGGTCTATTTTCATTCTTCTACAAGATGACATCCAGTTGTGCCAGCACCATTTGTTGAAGATGCTTTCTTTCTTCCATTTTATACTTTTAGCTCCTTTATCGAAAATGAGGTGTTCATAGGTTTGTGGGATAAAATCCGGGTCTTCTATACGATTCCATTGGTCGACTTCTCTGTTTTTATGCCAGTACCACACTGTTTTCATTACTGTAGCTCTGTAATAGAGTTTGAAGTCAGGGATGGTAATGCCTCCAGAAGATCCTTTATTGTATAGGATTGTTTTGGCTATCCTGGGTTTTTTGTTTTTCCATATAAAGTTGATTATTGTCCTCTCCAGATCTGTGAAGAATTTTGATGGGATCTTGATGGGGATTGCATTGAATCTATAAATAGCCTTTGGTAGAATTGCCATTTTTACTATGTTGATCCTCCCAATCCAAGAGCAAGGGAGGTCCATCCATTTTTTGGTATCCTCTTCAATTTCTTTCTTCAATGCCTTAAAGTTCTTGTCAAATAGATCTCAAGGGGATTCGAATTGGAAAGGAAGAAGTTAAACTTTCGTTATTTGCAGATGATATGATAGTGTACATAAGCGACCCCAAAAACTCCACCAAAGAACTCCTACAGCTGATAAACAGCTTTAGTAATGTGGCAGGATACAAGATCAACTCCAAAAAATCAGTCGCCCTCTTATACACAAAGGATATGGAAGCAGAGAGGGAAATCAGAGAAGCTTCACCATTCACAATAGCCAAAAACAGCATAAAATATCTTGGGGTACATCTAACCAAGGAAGTGAAAGTTCATATGATTTTCTTAAACATATATGCATGTCTTATTTTAATTTCCTTTTTCCTTAGAACTAATTAAAATATATATTTTTCTATGTTTATCAGGCACCCCAAATTCCTATTCTGTTATTTGTCTAGATCTGTGTGTGTGTGTTTCTACATGTTAATATGCATGCCTGCTTGCTCCCAGTTTGTGGCTGGGTTGTCTTAACCTTAATTCTACAGTATAGAAAGACTTCTTAATAAAAATATTTATTTTACAGTTTATACTTTTAGTGTTATGGGTAAGTTGCCTTTCCTTGCTCTGATGTGCTCTTATTAAAATTATGGGCCATTTGATGAATCCTAAAGTAACAAAATGCAGTATAAAGCTTCATATAATATATGCATATATGAATGCAATTTAAATAAAATTGCCACATAATGGAGGAGACAAATTCCCAACCAGACATCTCTTGTCATCATATGAAGCTTCTAATACATCTAATCAGGTTTTTTACCACAAGAGTCCCATGGGAACCCTCTAAACAGCCCAGGTGATTGTCAAGGCTGTTGGTGGCTCTCTGCAAACTGATGATAAGGTCCTATAGCTGGAGACAGCACCTATACAATTCACTGAGCATGGAGAGGTCAAGCTAATGCCTACCTAGAGCCTTTACCCCTAAGAAAAAATATTCATGGTACTGGGAAGATACTCTGCATACTACCAAAAGAGAAGAGTAAACACCATCCCAGCCACAAGCCTTTCTAATCTAAAAGAGTGTTCTGCCTATAAGAAATGCTATTGCAACAGTGGCACAAAGTTTGTGGGAGTAACTAACCTGCATCTGATTTGACTTAAAGCCCACTCCATGAGATGAAACCCATACCCTACCTTGCTTGGGTTGCCAAAAGCCTGAGACAAGATAGCTCAGAGACCTAGGAGATAACCAAGTACTACTGTTATGCTAAGGGAACATAGCAATCAAATGATTCCTAATGATACTCTGTGCTCAGCCATCACCAGAGAAGCTTCCTCCTGCAGCAGATGGGAACATATAGAGACCCACAGCCAGCTATTATACAGAAAGTGAGAGGCCTTGAAACACTCAGAGCTAAAGGGGATGTCTCCATCAAATTCCTCCCCTCAGGACTCAGGGAACCCCGTAGAAGAGGAGGCATAAAGAGCTTTAAAACCAGAGGTGACTGAGGACACCAAGGAAAGAAGGCCTTCTCTATACAAAAGAGATGTAGAGATATGAACTCATGGAGACTGAGGCGGCATACACAGGACCTGCATGAGTCTGCACCAGACCAAGTCCGCGAACTGAAAGAAGTGGATACATGTTGCCCATCCCTCATCTAGAAACTATCTCAATTAATAGTTATTTTCAGATGAAAAATTAATTTTATTTCAAGGGAGCCTCACTGGGGAAACAAACCATTCTTAAGGGTAAGTCCTGTTCACAGAAGTAGATGACCAATACACTGTCATCTTTGGAGGTTCTTTGTCTCATAATGTTAAGTTAGCATGCTTTTTGTTCCCTGATTTTGCTTTTGTTTCTTTTACCTTACAGGTCCTTTGCATATATGTTATGGTTTCCAATTTTTTTTTAAAAAAATGAGATTCTCAAGTGTGTAAATACATGTATTTCTGTCTCTGTATGTGTTTTTTGTGCTTTTTCTTTGGTGTAGTAATAAGAGTGGCGGGGCTGCATCCCCAGCACCCCAGCAGCCTGGCTAGCTTATGCTCCGAAATAACAACCCACAAACTCTATTCATTTAAACATTGCTTGGCCCTTTAGCTCTAGCGCTTACAGGCTAATTCTCACATCCCGATCAACCCATCTCTAATAATCTGTGAGCACCGGTCTTAGCGGGAAAGGTTCAGCATGTCTAACCTGGCAGCTTGCTTCATTGCGTGCGTCTGCCCGGGAGAGCGGAGCATGGCATCTCTCTGAGGCGTCTGCTCCCGAGAGGAGAGCTGTGGAGTCTGAGCTCACTTCCTCTTCCTCTCAGTGTTCTGTTCTGTTTACTCCTCCCACCTATCTTTAACCAATGAGAGCCAAGCAGTTTCTTTTTATTTAACCAATGACCTTCCTCCATCATTTCCCCATTTTCGGTTTAAACAACAACAAAAAAGGGCTTTAACTTTAACATAGCAAGATTACGTATAACAAAACAGTTATCAAGTAAAAGTTACAATAGTCTTTATCATAACTAAGGAAAACTATAACTATAACTAACTATTCTTAACTCCATCAAAGACTCCAGAAAGATACAATACTACCTAAGCAAACAAGAAAAAAGCAACTTTTAAAACTTTAGAAATGACAGAGACATCTCGCTGCCTGGACAGTCACCCAAAGTTCCTCTGTACCGTTGGGGCATCCATCTTCAGCCTTCAGGCCCATGGTATCCAGCAGACATTTCCATAAAGCAGGAAAATTCAAAGTCAGTTCAGTCACTATCTGTTGTGTCCTGCAGAATGTCTCGCAGACTCTTTCATGAATCAGGAACCCCGAAAGATCATCTCACCTTAGGCAAGTTCAGTAGTCCTCTCTCTGCGGGTTCTCTGTGTCCAGTTTATGCAATAGTCTAGGCAAGAGCAGTTTCTTGCCCAAATGGCTATCAAACTCCATAAAGATCCTCTTCGATGCCCATCTTCCTCTTGAAGTAGATTGGTGCTGCCAGGAGCAGAGTGTCTCATTGTCATGCAAAACCCTAAGTTATTAAAACATTAAATGTCCTATTCTGTAATCTTTGAAAGACATGAAGAATGTCTATCCAAAATATATCTCTATATATCTAGAAAATCTAACTGACATGACTACAAGCTTTACTATTATCGATGATTATCCATTAACAGCCTATATTTCTTAATTATACAGTACATATTTAAATGAACTGCACAATCACAATACCTTAATCAAAATCAGAAACACTTATACATATAACAAAATTGACCTTAAATCTCTATCAATAAAGCAAAATCTATACTAATGTAAATTATTCATACCTATATCACTTTGGCTGTATTTTGTTATTGTTTGTTGTTTTATTATATCCTTATTTATCTGTTTTTTGTTTATATTGTGTTACGATTATTTTTTGAGATGTCTGTCTTTTAAGGAGAGACAGAAAGAGTGTAGATACAGGTGGGAGGGGAGGGAGGAGGAAGTGGAGAGAGTACGGGTAAGGGAAATAATAACAGAATACATTGTATGAAGATAAAACTATTTTCAATAAAAGAAAAAAAGATTCACCAGGTAGTGGTGGTACATGCCTTTAATCCCAGTTCTTGGGAGGCAGAGGCAGGTGGATCTCTGTGAGTTCGAGGCCAGCCTTGTCTACAAGAGCTAATTCCAGGACAGGCTCTAAAGCTACAGAGAAACCCTGTCTCAAAAAACAAATAAACAAACAAAAAGATTCAATTTCTGTGTAAACAGAACTCAATAGAAATAAAATGCAGATATGCCAAACTATAGAAAGATATTTTTGTATTTAATTTACATGTCTTTGTGTCTTAGTTACATTTTGTTCTTGTGATAAAATACCTGACAAAATCAACTTAAGGGAGCTGGTAGCTTGAAAGAAAATGACCCCTCACAGGCTCATAGGGAGTGGCACTTTTAGAAGATGTGGCCTTGTTGGAGTAGGTGTGGCCTTGTTGTGATGTGGGAGTCCCCTCTGTATGCTGTGATTACCATTAATGTATAAAGAAACTGCTTTGGACCTATAGCAGGGAAGAACTTAGAGAGGTGGGGAAAACCACTGAATGCTGGGAGAAAGAAGGGCGGAGTCAAAGAGAAGCCATGGAGCTGCTGGAGATAGATGCTGTGAATTTTACCCGGTAAGCCACAGTCACATGGAAATATGCAGATTAATAGAAATGGATTAAATTAATATAAGAGTTTAGCCAATAAGAAGCTAGAGCTAATGGGCCAAGCAGTGATTTAATTAACACAGTTTCTGTGTGATTATTTTGGGACTAAACTAGCTGGGCAGCCTGGAAGAACAAGCAGCCTCCTTGAAACATTGTTGGAATAAGTATGCCACTGAGGTCAGACTTTGATGCTTCATGATGCTTAATATAAGCCTAGTCTCTCACAGTCTTTCCCTGCTGCCTTCAGATCCAGATGTAGAACTCTTAGTTACTTCTCCAGCACCATATCTGCCTGCACACTGCCATACTTCCCACCATGACTATAATAGATGACCTCTGAAAGTGTATGCCAGCTTCCAATTGAATGTTTTCCTTAATAAGAGTTGCCATGGTTATGGTGTCTCTTCACAGCAATAGAAACATAGGCTAAAACAGGGAGAAAGAATTTTTTATCAGTTCCGAGGTACTTTTCATCATTGTGGGGAAATCAAGGAAGCAGGAACTTTATGCAGCTAGAAGTATCATGTTCTTCCTATCATATACACAAACAAGAAGAGTGCAATAAATGCTGTCACTCAGTTACTTTTCAACTTTTTAGATATTCAAGTTCTCACCATGGGATGGAACCACCCATAGTAGGCAGGTCTTCCCACCTCAGTTAATATAATCAAGATAATCACTCATAGGCATGCCCAGTGACCTGACTCCTGGGTGGTTCTTGATCTCATCTATGTTTTCTGCTCATATTTTAAGCTTAATTGTGTACTTTTCTAACTTTTGAATATGTGCTGATTTGAATACAAATGGTCCCCCAAAGCTCATATATTTGAATCCTTAGACAATAGGGAATGACACTATTTGAAAGGACTAGAAGGTGTGGCCTTTTTTGGAGAAAATATGCCACTGGGGGTGAGCTTTGAGGTTTCAAAAGGCTATGCCACACTACGTCTCTCTCTCTCAGCCTATGGATCAGAATGTAAATATTAGTTACTTCTCCAACACCATACCTACCTGATACCATGCTCCCTAAGGCCATGTTCCCGGCCAAGGTGATAATGATCTAAGATTCTGACTCTGTAAGCAAGCTTCCAATTAAATGCTTTCCTTTATAGCAGTTGTCATGGTTATGGTATCTCTCTGAAACAAAAGAACACCTACTAAATCATCATTTAATGCTTAACTTTATATCTACTTAATATTTGAAAATATGGTTTAAGGTACCATTTAAAAATATTTTTTGTTTTTGTTAAAGTTCACTCCTAAAAATTTTAAGTTTCATTTATGGCTTGTCTTTAAATAAAATTCCATTTCCTGGTCAAATGAATTCTACATACTTTAAAAAATTCTACAGTTGCATTTTATTTTTAACATTAAGAAATTGTTTTTATCCACAGTTGTAGCTAATAAAATATAGTTGAAAATAGTATGAATTAAAATTTCTTTATTAGTAATTCTTAGTGGTAACAGAAAGAAAACTTCTGTTTGCTTTAGTCTTTGTGTACATGATTTGAAAGCAAGAACACAAAATAATCATTTCCTAGTGTGCAGAGTGACTGTCCCTGCACAGCTATAATAACACACTGTTCATAACTTCAGAAAGAAAGTTTCTCTGAGTGTATTCTAAAAGAAAATATATTTTAAATTTTCTTGGGAACTGGGTCTAACTTTGAGAAAAATAATCATAAAAGGACTCTAAATATAGCAAACAGTACTTTTAATACTAAGATGTTTTTCTTTGTCATTTTTGAATTTCATTGCATTTTGGCTAAAACTACAATACGTACAGTACTTAAACTTCTTACTAAACATCTTGGTCTCTGGCCTCCATCTTTGGAGGCCCTGTCCCTGTGCCTGCCAAGCCTTGACCTTTTCCCAGAGAAGGGTCAAGACAGCCTGCCAAAATCTTGACCATCCTCCAGTCTATTTAAACTGCTTCCCCGGAAAGTTTGCTTTTCTGGCTTCCCGGTTCCCCCTTGGGGCAACCCAAGAGCACAGGAATCCCATTAAACCTGGATATTTTTTAATTTGGCTTGTTGTGATTTGGCTTAGTTGGTGTTTTTGCATCGGCAGAGAGCTAGGAAAATTCCTAACACTTACCTTTGGAAATATCATTCGTGGCCTAGTGGTCAGTTGGTAACTAGTCCAATTTGCTTAAACCATAGTCTCTGTTGCTTTCATTCTGTGTACTTTGATGAATTTCATAAAGTTTATCATGTACTTTGATGACACTCAACCTCATTCTCATTTCTCCCTCTCCCATTCTTTTTCCTACATAGTTTTGATTTGACTTTTATATAGACACATGCACACATACACACACCAGAATAGGAATTTTTAGTGCCTGATAAATATAGGAAAATATACTCATTTTCATTAGTAGATATAGAAAAGTCAATTAAAGCAAAGTATCATCAATTCAATTCAATGGAATTTTGGTAGGGTTTTTACTGAATACGTAGATTGCTTTCGGTAGGATAGCCATGTTAAAATTATTAATTCTACCAATCTGTGAACATGCAAGTTCTTTAATCTTTAGTTTTCTCCAGTATCATCACCAGCATTTATTTGTATTTTTGCTTTCTTTGTATTTTTTAAAAATTACTATTTTGTATGTATGGGTGGTTTGTTTACATGCGTATCTGTGCACTACTTACATATAGTTCCCAAGAAGACCAAAAAAGGACACCAGACTCTCTGGATCTGGAGGTATAGACCTTTGTGAGCTTCCATGTGGGTGCTGGGAACAAAACCCAGATGCTTAAAATAGCAACCAGTGCTCTTAACCTCTGAGCCTTCTCTCCAGTCCCTTACCTAATTTTGTAATTATATCCATTTTGAGTGGGGTAATTTGATTTCTTTGTATATTTTGGAGATCAGACCTCTGTCTGATGTGGGGTTAGTGATGCAGACGACATGGTCAACAAGGCAAAATGACAGCCTACAGAATGGGATAAGATCTTCACTAACCCCACATCATATACAAAGAACTCAAGAAATTGGTCATCAAAAGAACAAATAATCCAGTAAGAAAATGGAGTACAAGCTTAAACAGAGGAATCTAAAATGGCTGAAAGATACTTAAAGAAATGTTCAACATCCTTAGTCATCAGAGAAATGCAAATCAAAACAACTCTGAGATTCCATTTTGCATCTGTAAGAATGGCCAAGATCAAAAACACTGATGACAACTTATGCTGGAGAGGTTGTGGGGTAAAGGGAACACTTCTGCATTGTTGGTGGGAATGCAAGCTGGTACAGCCTCTTTGGATGTTGGTGTGGTGATTTCTCAGAAAATTAGGAAACAACCTTCCCCAAGACTCAGTAATACCACTTTTGGGTATATATCCAAAGGAAAACTCAATTGTGCCACAAGGACATGTGCTCAACCATGTTCATAGCAGCTTTGTTTGTCATATCCAGAACCTGGAAACAACCTAAATGCCCCTCGACCAAAGAATGAATAAGGAAAATGTGGTAAAATTACACCAGTGGAGTACTACACAGCAGCAAAAAATAACGACAGCTTGAATTTTGCAATAAAATGGATGGAGCTGGAAAACATTATTTTGATTGAGGTAACCCAGATACAAAAAGACAAATATCACATGTACTCACTCATAAGTGGTTTTTAAACATAAATCAAAGAAAACCAGCCCACAAATCACAATCCCAGAGAACTTAGACACCAATGAGGACCTTAAGAGAGACATACATAGATCTAATCTACTTGGGAAGTAGAAAAAGACAAGATCTCCTGAGTAAATTGAGAGCATGGGGACCTTGGGGGAGGACTGAAGAGGAGAGGAGAGGTAGGGAGGGGAGCAGAGAAAAATGTAGAGCTCAGGTCTGTAAAAATCAATAATTAAAAAAAAAAGTTAAACCCACCCATGGGTTCTAGCCTTTGCTCTCTGCTTCCTGATCTGCTGTAATGTGAAGAATCCTCATTGCATGCTCCCACCACCACCAGAAGCTCTAGCATGCCTCCTTGCCATCGCTGACTATCCCTTCTGATGCTTTAACCAGGGGTTTTGTCAAATCAGTGCAAAATGTGCCTAATACATGTGTAAGTGTATATATGTTTGTGGGTATATCTAAAATCCTAGGGCAAAAAAGGTGAAAACTGGCTGTCAGTGTTGATTTAGCTTTAGAAATCCAATTTCCTCTCTAGAGAGGCAATGCTTTTTGGTTACAGTTGCAACAAAGGGCACTTCAATCAAGTTAGAAGTAAATGTTGCCAAATAGAATAGAATGTCTTCAGAGTATCTCTCTGTCTCTGTCTCTGTCTCTCCCTCTTTCTCTCTCTCTCTCTCTCTCTCTCTCTCTCTCTCTCTCTCTCTTTCTCTCTCGCTCTCTCGCTCTCTCTCTTTCTCTTTCTCTCAAACATATAAACACACAGGCAGAGAAAGAGAGACTGGGGCACACAGAGAGAATATGTATTGTCAGTGGAGCTTGCTCAGGTCTGTGCATTTTGTCACAATTGTTGTGAGTTAGAGGGTACATCTTCCCTGTTGTGCCTGGAAAACACTCCTTCCCAGTTATTATTGACCACTTCTGCCTCTTACAAGCTTTCAATTCCTATCTTCTGAATCTATCCCTGAGTTTTGCAGGGAGAAGTGTGAAATGTACGCCCCATTTAGGGCTGATCATTCCATAGCCTCTTATTCTCTGTGTTGACCAGTTGGCTGTCTCTGTATTAATTGATATCTGGTGCAAGGAGAAGCCTCTCTGAGGAGGTTGAGAGGTGCTATCATTTATCGGCATGCCACCCTGAGTAAAACTGTTCTCATCTAAAGTACTTTAAAGGTAGTCATAGAAACTGCTAATAGTTGCTTCTCTTACTTCCCACTGGGTTTCCCTGGTACCATGTGTTAGATGAGCAATTTCTACTTGAATCTCACCCCCACTGTCTGCTTTTGGTAACCTAAGTCATATTTTGATTCAAATTCCTACTCTGTCACTTAATAGCTATGTGACAAGCCATTAATCTCTTTATTGCCCCTCAGCAAATCTGGTCACTTAGAATTTCATGAGGATTTTTTAACATTTAAAAACTTCATCACAAGGTGCCTAGTACTATGATGTAACACAGCATATGGTAGTGTTTAAGAGAATATCCTAGACTAGGGCTTGACAACCTCAAAATTTAACCAAGAGGCTCTACACAGATTCTGTGGTCCCAGTCATCCACCTTATGGGAATCTGAACAGGAATTTGTTGATGTTTCAGCTCAAATTGGAGGTAAAAAAAAATCCAAGGCACATGTGCTCCTTGAGGTAGGTCAATAGTGCCATTATTATGAATGAAACTCAGACCACTGCATTTTAGAGATAAAAATCTGTCAGTTTACCTTTAAACAAACAAACTGTGCTGCCTGATCCATCACTATCCCCACTATTAAGGAGGTGTGATGCTGTAGCAGCTATTCCAACAGCTAAGTGACAAGGACTTTTCAGCTGGAAACTGAAGGCTGAGCATTGTCTCCCTCCTCTAGCTTTGTAAAGCCAGAAAGAAGCAGAGAATCCCGTGGTCCAACTGCACAACCTAATGGACAAAGATTTTTTTCTTACAGGAAGATTGGTTCAAATATTTCATGAAATATTAACACATGCATATGAGTAGAGAGCAGGCAATTGTAGTAGGCTAGAGAGAAAGATTATCAGGTTATGATAATAACATATAAATAAAAAAAATTCTTCCAGCTGAACAGGGAGAGGGAGATGACGGGATTCTAGACTTCATACTCCAAAGAAAGAGCAAGAAATCTGCCTTAACGTGGGGTGTAAGGAGAGAGGTACCAGAAGTGAACCTACCAGATGAACCAGCACGGCAGCCCACACAGGGACCCCAAGAAGTTGTCTCAGTTCCATTCATCTCACTGTCATAGCTACGAAAAAAACCCTAGAATTTTACTCTAAGCTGATATGATTTAGATTCAAATTTCACTCACAGACACATGTTTTGAGTAAGTGTCTGAAGGAAAGGTCTTTGGAATGTATTATCCCTGATTGCTTGTTATCACACTTTCTTCATCATGGTTGTCCGCAAAGTAAAAAAAAAAAAAAAAAAAAAAAAAACAATGTCTTTTCAATCACACTTCAACCACTGTCTTACTTAGGGTTTCTATTGATGTGAAGAAACTTCACGACCATGGCAACTCCATATTTCTATGAAGAAACACCGTGACCAAGGAAAACATTTAATTGGGAATGGCTTGCAGTTTTAGAGGTTTAGTCCATTATTGTCAGATTGCAAAGCATGGTGGTGTGCAGACATATATGGTGCTGGAGAAGGAGCTAAGAGTTCTACAAACTGATCCACAGGCAGCAGAAAGAAACTGGGTGCCACATTGGACATGGCTTGAGCATCTGAGAGCTCAAAGACTGCCTCTCCAGTGATACACTGTCTTCAATGAGGGCACACCTACTCCAACAAGATCACACCTCCTAATAGAGCCACTCCACATGGGCCAAGATTTCAAACACATGTGTCTCTGGGGACCATTCCTATTCAGACTACCACAGCCACCATGATATTGTGCCCAAGTTCTACTTCTAAAAGAGCATGAAGTGAAACCTCTGAAAATTATGAGACAAAATAAACAATCTTTTTAGAGTTTAAGTAGTGGCTAGTTGAATGCTGGCTAGTTTCATGCCAACTTAACACAAGCTACTTATTTTGGAAGACAGACTTTCAATTGAGAAAGAGTCTTCACCATATTGATTGATGGGCAAGTCCATGAGTCATTTTCTTGATGTTTGATATGGGAAGACTCAGATCACTGTGGACAGTGCCAGCCATAGGCCATGGTCCTAGGTGCTACAAGAAAGTGGGATAAGCAAACTACAGGGAGTAAGACACTAAGCAGAACTACTCTCCATGGCCTCCACATCACTTCCTCCCTCCAGGTTCCCACCCTGTTTGAGCTCTTGCCCTGGATTCCGTTCATGATGGAGTATGATTAAAACACGCAAACTGAAATATACCTTTCCCCCATCAAATTGCTTTTGGTCATGATGTTTTATCACAGCAATAGAAATCCTAACACAAGCTGCTTTCTCAGGCATTTGCTTACAGCTAAATAAAAATAAACTAATATACCAGGTATAACACTTGATGCAATTTATTTGGTGCAGAAAAAACATTAAGAGAAGTTTGAAGTGGAGGGAAGAATTAAGAACCATGGTGGGAAAAGTTATAAAATATCTCAAAGAATTATGAAACTTGACATTTTAGGGCCCCGCTAAGGTTTGCTCTATTTCTGGGAATGTCTGAGGAATGTTTCCTAGAACAGGCCCTGCTGGTTACACAGTTCATTCTGAGCATTTCTTGAGGTTCTTGTGGAATTTGTGATTAAGGCAACCTTTAAAACTAGCAGCTGAACCAAGAGATATGTGTCTCTTGACACAGTGATAGTCTTGCCAGGAAGGAATGATACACTGGTGTTTGTAGAAATAACCTTCATGAGGCTGGGAAAACAACTCCATCAGTAAAGTGCCTTCTTTGTGAGCATAAGGACTTGAGCTTGTATTTCTGTCCCCAGCACCCATAATCAAAACAGATCATTGTCACTGACTTCTATAGCTCTTTTATGAGGTGGGCTGAGAGATCCCTAGAGTTCAGTAGCTATCCAGTCTAGACAATTGGTGAGTACCACGTTCAGAGACTTTGTCTCAAAAGATAAGGTGGAAAGTGGAGTGGATAAAGAGGACACTCAAAATCAACTTGACTTTCACAGTTATACTCATGCATGTAAATCTATATACCTAAACACGCACATAGAGTCCATGCAAATTCAGACAGACAGGCAGACAAAGACATGCACACAAGCACACATGCATACACACACACACACACACACACACACACACACACACACACACAGTTGTCTAGACTGGGTAACTACTGAACTCCAGGGATCTCTCAGCCCACCACATAAAGGAGCTATAGAAGTCAGTGACAATGATCTGTTTTGATTATGGGTGCTGGGGACAGAAATACAAGCTCGAGTCCTCTGACTGTGTACAAAAGCCACATGTAAAACCTTCTTGAGTGTTTATGATCTTTCTCAGCTTAAGAATTTCTTTTCAAGCTGAAGAGATGGTTCAATGGTTAAAAACACTTGTTCCCACTGAGAACATGGTTTTGTTCCAAGCACCTACATAGCAGCTAACAACTGTTTGAAAATCTCATTCCAAGAAGAGGTAATAATGCCCTCTTCTGACATTCTAGGATACCAGGTGTACATATGATGAATAGGCATGCATGCTGGCAGAAGTTATACACAATATATTTTTTAAATTCTTTGAGTATATAATGCAGTGTGATTTGAACTTAGTGACTCCCTCTTCCCCAACTTTTCCCATAGCTACCCATTCCACATTCCCATTACTTCCCACCCAACTTTGAGCTGTTTTATTTTTTCACTTCCTTCCCCATGGTTTAGAGTTTGTAATACCCAACTAGTCTTGGAGTGGGGGCTACATATGGTGTTGGATCAACCTACCAGGTGTTAGGGCATTAAAGAAAAGACTCTTACTCTCCCAGAAGCTATCAAATGCTAATTACCCCTCAGATAGTGGTGGGATAGCATGTCTACCTTTCCCCCTCTCTGCTGGGATTTTGTCTGACTAGATTTTACACAGAACTTATGTATGTGATCTATGTCATCACTATCTTTGTGAGTTTGTATGTGAAGCCATCCTGCTTTATCTGATAAGCATTGTTTCTTTGATGTTATTAACTCTAGCCAACTTTTTGCCCCCTCTTTTGTGAAGATCCATCTCTGAGACTTGGCAGAGGGCAGTGGTATAAATGTCCCATTGAAGGATGAACACTCCATAGCTTTTGATTCTCTGCACACTGACTGGTGTTAATTGTCATCTACTAAAAGAAGCTTTTCCAGTGAGGCCTGAGATGTGATATGATCTATGGCTATAGAAGCAATTAATTAGGGGTCATTTTAATACTGCATCCATTTAGATGAATAACAGTATTGGGGTCCCTCCTAGGGCATATGACCTATTTAGTCAGAGGTTCTTGTGGGTTTTATAATCAGAATATATTAAGGGTTACTTTTCTCCACTGGAAGCACAGATAGAATCTTCCAGCACTGTTAACACTAGCCATAAATGATGAAGCTTCTAGGTTAGTACCAGCTTGATTTCTTCACATTTTGTGACTTGAGTGTGCATTGTCTACAACAATAGAATCTTATTGTCACTTTATAGACAATATTATTCTTGGGGGTGTGTATATATGATTCTATTGGCCAACAGCTCAAAAGAGGGACCCATTTCTGGTATTGGGTTTTTTATTTGCAAGTACAGGATGTGTAGTTAAGATATTGTTCCCTATTTTAGGGTATTTACATTAAACTTCTTTTTATGTTGAGGGAGTTGCGGGGCTGCGTCCCTGGTACCCGGCCGCCCGCATGGCTCATGTCCTGAAATAATTACACAGGAAACTGTATTCTTTTAAACACTGCTTGGCCCATTAGCTCTAGCCTCTTATTGGCTAGCTCTTACATATTGATCTAACCCGTTTCTAATATTCTGTGTAGCACCACGAGCTGGCTTACCAGGAAAAATCTTAACCTGCATCTGTCTGGAGTGTGAGAATCATGGCGACTCCTTGACTCAGCTTCTTTCTCCCAGCATTCTGTTCTGTTTACTCCACCTACCTAAGAATTGGCCTATCAAATGGGCCTAGGCAGTTTCTTTATTAATTAACCAATGAAAGCAACAGATCAGAAAGAAATCACTCCCACATCATTTTTAAATGTATACGCACATATTTTATTGATGCTTCTAGAGTAATAGATTTCCATATGGCTTTTTTTCGAAAGGACTTTAGGGGTGATTATTCCTTCCTACAATTCCTTCTCTATCCTTCCCTTCTATCCCTTTCTCCAATTTAGTTAGCCCTTCCTTTCACAAAAGGAATATTAAACCTATGAAACATTTATTTGTAATAGAAAAAAACTGGATAGGGTCTAAGTTTCCAATAATAAGAGAGGATTAAATAAAATCACATCCCATTAAAGACTATTTGAAAGAATAAAATGTATTATCTGTTTTTATTGAAATGCATACAAGATGTGCCATCAGTTAAGAATGCAGAAATAGTGTACAAAAAGGAAACAAACACATAGATTGAAAATATATACTTAGTGTGATTTTATTTTTGATAGGAAAATAAAACAAAACAAAATAATGTGCATACCTAGATGTGCATCTAAATAAACCAACACCTGATAAGCAAGTAGAAGGAAACTTTGAGTATTTTTTCCATACTTATTTTTATTGCTCAAAATGTTTACAAGAACATGTTGATATATTGGCTGTGTAATTAGATGAATCAACAAAGAAGTAGAATGGAAGCACTTGGGTTAGTAAGAAACTCCTAGAGGAAAAAGGGGATCCTTTTCCTTGGTGTCTTTCTGTCTTAATCTCCATGTATCCACTCTTCTTCGTGGGCATTGAGTGTTTGGAGGTGCTGCTGTACTTGGAAACTTAAAGCTTCCCATCCAAACCTCATGTCTATTTGAATACCTTGTCCTGTTGGCTCATCTCTTTCCTGCTTGCTAATTGTGCAGCTCTCTTCCCACCATTCGGCACCCATGATGTTTGGATGCTCTAGCTTAGCACTGATGCTTATGGAGAATTGTTTGTTTGTTTGCCTTCTATTCTAGCAATGTATTGCACTTCTAGCAAACTGCCCATTTGGCCAGATAGAGATTAGATTCTGTGTCCCATCTTTTCTGCCGGCATGGCTACAGCCTCTCCTCGTTCACTGGCTGAGTTCACAAGGCCAGGTCTATAGAATCTCCTGCCTTGGTTTTCTAATACACTAAACTTTCTTCATATGTGTCTCCT
Source organism: Microtus oregoni (assembly GCF_018167655.1). NCBI lineage: Eukaryota > Metazoa > Chordata > Mammalia > Rodentia > Cricetidae > Microtus > Microtus oregoni. The sequence goes on from NW_024544726.1 coordinate 2,608,268, forward strand.
GTTACACTTAGTTGACTCAACCCACATTGTCTTGTCCTTATTATTTTCTTAGCAAATAGCTTCACCTTGCTTCCTTTCTAACATCCTGACTCACTCCAAACCAAAAAGAAAATTCCTGAAATTACATCTAGCAAACTTTCCAGTGTTATTATCATTTACTTGTGAAAGCATGATGTGGACCAGCAGTGTATCACTTCCAAGTTTGTAAGAAATGCAAATCCTGGTCCTGTATCAGAACCTCTACTGCTAGGACCTCACTATCTATCCTAGGAAGCCTTCTAGGGTCTTATAAGATGTGTTCTGGTGTTTGAAGACCCCTGTAATAGACAGTCTGTTAATAATTACAGTTTTCAAAACTCTACTCACAGACTTAACATGGATGGGAGTTTCTGTCCTGCCAGATCCCATAGTCATTCAGTCCCAACAAAACACACAGAGGCTTATATTAATTATAAACTGGTTGACCTATTAGCTTGGGCTTATTATTAACTAGCTCTTATAACTTAAATTAACCTCTAATTTTTATCTATATTTAGCCACGTGTCTTGGTACCTTACTCAGTGAGGCATTCTCATCTTGTTTCCTCTGCATCTGGCTGGTGACTGCAGACCGATTCTTTCCTCTTCCTAGAATTCTCCTAGTCTGATCATCCTGCCTATACTTCCTGCCTGGCTACTGGCCAATCATTATTTTATTAAATCAATATGAGCAACAAATCTTTACAGGGTTCAAGAGCATTATCCCACAGGAGTACTCTGATTTACTACAGTGAAATTGGGATGAAGGCTTTTAAAATGGTGTACTCAAAAGTCATGGAGAAGGTATTTTGAGAAACCTGGTGTTTCTTAGCTTTCTTAGACTTAGAAAATGTGTCTGAGGCAAACTAAAAGAGTAAGGCCAGGTTTATTTGACTTGCAGTTTCAGAGGTTTCAATTCAAAATTTCTTGGCCCCATTGCTTTTAGGCCTGTGGTAATGCATTGAATCGTGGTAGAAAGCATGGGTAGAACAAAACTGTTACCTTGTGGCTTCTAGAAAGTAACATAACAACTCCTTCTACTAGGCCCTACTTCTCAAAGCCTTTACTATTATTCCAATGGGATCAGAACCTTGTCCCTAAGCCTTTTGCATATGGGCCTTTGCAAACTACTTAAGGATTCAAACCATAAAATTTGCCTTAGATTTTTAGATGCCCCCCTTCTCTAGGGAGTTGAACCACTTCTTAGTAACCTTTTGGGGAACATAGTGGATAGTTATCACTAAAATGTAACTGTATCTGATGGTGTACTTGATAAGTTATACCAAACACACGTGTCTTTTAATTCGTTTCCCTTTTCTGCTGCTTTAAGTTATTTTTTTCATCTCTCCTCTTTTGGTATTGCTGATATTCAGAACAAATAACCCAGCAAACATGTTCCTAATTACAACCTCTAAAATCAAATTAGTTTCTGCCATGTCTGGGGTTTGCAATTCAGGTCATATCAAACTTTCTAGTCAATTCAGATTGCTCAGTTCAGTGAGTGTTCAGGTATTATAGGCCCAATAAATCACTCTGGAGTTTCTGGAGATTTACGATCACCTTTAGATATCTCCAGTCAGGACAAATTATCCAAGATCAAATATCAAGTATAAATGGTAGTATCTGTAATGCTTTGTGACTCATTTGCACATCTTGTTATGTTGTATTTATTGTTTAACTAGCAGGTTTTATACACTGTGCTGAGAAGAAATAAGGAAAGAATAACAAGTATGTTTTCCTATATTTGTTGCCCTCAAAGAGGTTCTGAGTTACTTTAGAAGATGAGAGGTGTAGATTTGAAAAATACCAATGCATTGTACAGTATGTGTCCTGGTGGGTTTTGTCAACATGACACAATCTAGAGTTACTTGAGAGGAGGGAACAACAACTGGGGAAATGTCTCAATAAGATTGGCCTAAACTGGGCATGGTAGAAAAGGCAGGCAGATTACTGTGTTTTCGAGGCCAGTATGGTGCATATAGTGAATTTCAGGTAAGTCGGGGGCTACAAAATGGGACCCCACCTCAAAAAAGAAGATGGCCTAAAAGCAAGTCTAAGGGCATTTTCATAATTGCTGATTGATGTGGGAGGGTGCAGTTCCTTATGCTTGTTATATCCCTAAGCAAGCATTCCTGAGTTGCATAAGAAAGCAGACTAAATAAGCCATGAAGAGCAAGCCATTAAGCAGCACTCCTCCATGCCCCCTGTTTCAGTTTCCAGGTTCCTACCATGATTTCCCTGCATAATGGAGTATAAGCTGTCAGATAAAAACCCTCCCAAAATTGCTTTGGTTGTGATGCTTAATCACAGAAGTAGAAATCCTGAATAGACAGTGTTTGTGTGTGTGTGTGTAAAACAACATAAGGTATGTTCAGTATAAGAATTTTTGAAGCTCAGAAAATTGTGGATTGAAATAGTGTGGGAAATGGGGGCTACAGTAACATAAAATATTGAAGGATATTCTAGTCAGAAGCTGTGAAGATTGAATATGTACATGTTTACCCCAGCACTATAGATAAGTGTGGTGGTTTGAATAGCCCCTATAGACTCATGTGTTTGAATGTTTGGCCATAAGGACTGTCACTATTAGAAAGTGCGGCGTTGTTGGAGTAGGTGTGGCTTTGTTGAGGGATGTGTGTGACTAGGTGGGAATAAGCTTTGAGATCTCAGTAGCCCAAGCCATGTCCAATGTGACATTCTCTTCCTGTGGTCTGCAGATCCAAATGTTGAACTCTTAGCTCCTTTTCTAAGAACCATGTCTGCCTGTACTCTGCCATGCTTCCCACCATGACAATAATTTTAAATTCTAATGATGGAGGAAGGTCATTGGCTAATAAAGGAACTGCCCTGGCCTATTTTATTGGTTAGAAGATAGGTGGGAGGTGGAAACAGAACAGAACGCTGGGAGGAAGAGGAAGTGAGCTCAGACTCAACAGCTGTCCGCTAGGGAGGAGACGCCTGAGAGAGACGCCATGCCCTGCTCCCGGGATGAAGCTCCGACCCAGGATGGACATAGGCTAGAATCTTCCCTGTAAGACCGGTTCTCACAGATTATTAGAGATGGGTTGATCGGGATGTGAGAATTAGCCTGTAAGTACTAGAGCTAAAGGGCCAAGCAGTGCTTAAAAGAATACAGTGTCTGTGTAATTATTTTGGGGCATGAGCTAGCCGAGCAGGCGGCCGGGGTGCTGGGAACGCAGCCCCGCCGCCCCCAATTAATACAGTTGGCGCCCAGACGGGTGGACAACTAAACCCACTTAAAAAACCTGAGAAGACTTAAAACTAAGGGAGAGAGAGTTTAACACAGATTTTTGCTGTTTGTTGGTGGCGTGCTGTAGAGAGATTTCCTGATTCGGCAACAGTAGCAGAAAAAACGCTGTGTCATTTTAAAGCATGACTTCCTGGGGCTGTGCCGCCATTGTGATCTCTGTCTGGCTCCTGCGGGAGACAGAGCTTTTGAATAGAGCATTTGGAGTAAAGTGCTACGATTAGTTTGATGGCAACTAGACTAGCTGTGTTCTCGGGTCTGCTCTGCTTGCCAGAGGCAAGCAAGCGCCTCATCTAAGAGAGGCTTCCTGACTCAGCTTTAGCTGCAAAGCCTGCAGCTCATTAAGAGTTCCTGCCACAAAACACTTAAATGGTGTTGACGAAAAGCTGAACGCATGCTTTTCGGTTTTCAGCCGTAGCGGGAAAAAAGCTGCTCTGTTTAAAAATGCTGGCTTTCTGGGCTGCCCTGCCAGGGCAAACTCTGACTCTTTTACACAGGCAGTTCGTGCGGTTTGCAAGCACAGGCTGCTTAAGCTCGCCTGCTGACAGGGACATTGAAACACTGTAGGCTTGTGGCACTGAATGCGGCTCTGGCCGGTACCTCAGCCATGAGGCTGGAAAGCTAAAGAATGGACTGGATCTAGCTGGCAAAGCCACGCCTTTAGTCCTACTGAGATTGCTTGGTAAATTAAAGATTCATGTGGTCAGAAAAAGAGAGATATACAGTAAAGAGAGATTCAAAAACAGAAAAAATTTCTGAATGGTTTAAAGTGTGTTAAAAATATATGCAGACTACAAGTTGAAGTTCTTAAAGTAACAAAAAAAAAGGAAGAGTGTTGTTGTGTGTGGTAGCACACGCCTTTAATCCCAGTGCCTAGAAGGCAGAGACAAACAGATCTCTGTGAGTTCAAGGTGTAGTAGTATACACCTTTAATCCCGAATGCCTGGGAGGCAGAGACAGGCGGATCTCTGAGAGTTCAAAGACAGCCTGGTTTACAGAGTTACTTCAGGTCAAAGATACAGAGAACCTGTCTCAAAAAGCAAAGAGTTAAAAGTAAAAATAAACAAAATAGAGGTTAAAACAAAGCTGCACAAAGATGGAAAATACACAGAGAATTTTGATACTGTATGCTATTATGCTCTCTTTGAATTGTTTGAATGCTGAGGAAGGAGCGACAGCTGCTAAAAGATATTTATTTATAAATGCTGCTGACCTAATCCGACATAGATATTTTGATGCCTTGACTTTGAAATTTGGATCTAAGGACATGATGCTTTGGAAAGGAGTTTCTTGTTTTGTTTTCACAGAGGATGAGACGCTGTTCACTTCTTCTATTCCGATGTGGTATGATAGAACACGTCCTCCTGAATGGTTCCTGTGCACGCCTTCAAAAAAGTGCTTCGCTCAACTGCCAACTGAGATGAAACTAGCACACAGGTTATACCATGAAAGACCTAATTAACGACGCCCCCATTCAGCAGGAAGCAGTTTGGAGAAAAATAACTGCGCCCATATTCCCAAAAAATGTTTATAAATGTTCTTTTACATTTAAAGGGGGATATGATATAGGTATGAATAATTTGCATTAGTATAGATTTTGCTTTATTGATAGAGATTTACGGTCAATTTTGTTATATGTATAAGTGTTTCTGATTTTGATTAAGGTATTGTGATTGTGTAGTTCATTTAAATATGTACTGTATAATTAAGAAATATAGGTTGTTAATGGATAATCATCGATAATAGTAAAGCTTGTAGTCATGTTAGTTAGATTTTCTAGATATATAGAGATATATTTTAGATAGACATTCTTCATGTCTTTCAAAGATTACAGAATAGGACATTTAATGTTTTAATAACTGAGGACTTTTCATGACAATGAGACACTCTGCTCCTGGCAGCACCAATGTACTTCAAGAGGAAGATGGGCATCGAAGAGGCACCTTATGGAGTTTGATAGCCATTTGGGCAAGAAACTGCTCTTGCCTGGACTATTGCATAAACTGGACACAGAGAACCCGCATAGAGAGGACTACTGAACTTGCCTAAGGTGAGATGATCTTTCGGGGTTCCTGATTCATGAAAGAGTCTGCGAGACATTCTGCAGGACACAACAGATAGTGACTGAACTGACTTTGAATTTTCCTGCTTTATGGAAATGTCTGCTGGATACCATGGGCCTGAAGGCTGAAGATGGATGCCCCAACGTTACAGAGGAACTTTGGGTGACTGTCCAGGCAGCGAGATGTCTCTGTCATTTCTAGAGTTTTAAAAGTTGCTTTTTTCTTGTTTGCTTAGGTAGTATTGTATCTTTCTGGAGTCTTTGATGGAGTTAAGAATAGTTAGTTATAGTTATAGTTTTCCTTAGTTATGATAAAGATTATTGTAACTTTTACTTGATAACTGTTTTGTTATATGTAATTTTGCTATGTTAAAGCCTTTTTTTTTTTGTTTAAACCGAAAATGGGGAAATGATGGAGGAAGGTCATTGGCTAATAAAAGAACTGCCCTGGCCTATTTTATTGGTTAGAAGATAGGTGGGAGGTGGAAACAGAACAGAACGCTGGGAGGAAGAGGAAGTGAGCTCAGACTCAACAGCTGTCCGCTCGGGAGGAGACGCCTGAGAGAGACGCCATGCCCTGCTCCCGGGATGAAGCTCCGACCCAGGATGGACATAGGCTAGAATCTTCCTGGTAAGCGCACCTTGGGGTGCCATACACAGATGATTAGAAATGGGCTAAATTAATATGTGAAAATTAGCCTAGAAAAGAATGGGCCAAGCAGTGATTAAATGAATACAGTTTGTGTCTTGTTATTTCGGGGCATAAGCTAGCCGGGCAGGCGGCTGGGGTGTTGGGGACGCAGCCCCGCTGCTCTAATTACTACATTCTAATATCTGCAATGTTATTAATAATTGCTAATGGTACCATTATCCAGCATATGTGGACCATTTGTCCTTAAAACCACTAATATCCATATACTAATATTATCCAGTTGGCTATCTCACTTATAGGTGACCTTTGGTGGTAAGACACTTAAATTCTAGTCCTTTTTTTCTTCTTTCATACAGTTTCCCTTATGGGTTTACTTATCCATGTTTTTATCAACTGCTTTGAGGGAGACCACACTTCTGTTAATTTTACCCTATACCTTGTTGTGTAGTTTGGAACAGGTGGTACTCATTGACTTTCAACACACAAGATTTCAGTGTGTCTGTCTGTCTGCATGTCTGTGTATCTTTGTAAATCATAAGATTCAAAATCCTACATATATTATCTATTATGTGATTAGAAATTCTAGGACTCTTGGAGTCCCAGGAGCCAGGCCTTTCCTAGGGCTTCCTAAGGTATGCTTACAAATTAGAATCAGACAATGACACCAGAAGACACTTATTTTTTTATTTAGTATGAATATCTTTTTAAAAAAGTAAATGCATAAAATATCTAGGACTCACTTTGACAATCCCTTCACGGAAATAATGAATACAGGTTAAAGCTGAATATTTTAAGGAACTATTTCAAGAAAGATTTCTTAGGCTTGTTTTTTTTTTTTCTTTTCTCAAGGACATCATGGGCTCTGCAGCATTGGCAAGTTAGATATTATGAAAAGGAGAGTAAATGAGCAATGAGAGCCAAGGAATGCCAAGAGGGCAGCTATTCAAGTAGCTAATGGCTAGGTTGCATCATTCAGACATGATTTTTTTTCTGATTAAAAAGTAGAAGGGCCAGTGCATTATGCTGTAGGATGTTAAAACAAAAAGTTGAGTATATCATTGTGTCAGTAGCTACGATGAAAATAGTTCAGATGTGCATTTTGTTACTTTTTTTTCTTTTTCAGGGATGCCACCTTGGTGTGACCATTCATGCAAGGCAGGAAGCTTTCAGACCAAAAATACCTTCTTTGAGTGGAATTGATGGATTAATTACTATTTCATAGCTGTGACAAAAATGGATGATAGAAAAAGCCAAGAGAGGGAGTATTAATCTTGGCTTGTAGTTGCAGAGGGATCATGTGGATGGAAATTTTTGACCTACACATTACTGCAGCCATTCAGTTCTTTTTCTCAGTGCAGCATTCTTATCTTGTTTCCTCTGTGTCTGGCTGGTGACTTGTCTCTGCCTTTCCTCTTCCCAGAATTCCCTTAGTGTGATTGTCCCACCTATACTTCCTGTCTGGCTACTGGCCAATCAGTGTTTTATTATAGTAATATGAGTGGCAAATCTTTATAGTGTACAAGAACATTATTCCATAGCAGGCTCAGTCTATGATAACTTGGCTTCACACACTTGGGCAGAGCATCATGGCTGTTGGAGTAGGCAGTGGAGAAGAGATTTTTTACTTCATGTCAACCAGGAATTAGTGAAATTATGTACTGAAATGGGATAGGAAAAGACATCCTCAGTGACCTATTTCCTCCATCTCAACTCTGGGTAGCACCGTGCAGCATTTAAATCTGCCATGCAGCACACTGAATGGCCTGGAAATATCTCTGTGTATGGCATTAGGAATCTATCATGCTCTCTTGCCTGTGAACTTCTAGCAGACCCAGTCCCATTGCCTGTCCAGGCAGGGGTGCTGAGCCACAGGCATAGTAAGCACCACGGCCCACAAACATCATTCAAGTACACTGTAGCTGGACCTTCCAAAAAGAGTCAGATCTGTTTGTGCTGATGAACAAAGAAGCCACGTTTTTTTTTTTTTGCTGTTAATGCTGAATCAGGAAGACCTCTCTTAAAGGTAACCAGGTAACAGCCGATCTAGAAAAAAAATGCCAGCTACCAAGAAGCCATGCTTAACTCGTGTGTGTGTGTGTGTGTGTGTGTGTGTGTGCGCGCGCGCCTAGAATTCCTTCCTAACCTTTCTCAGGTTTTATGTGGATACAGTTGACTACGTTGGCACCAAATTGTGGGGATAGTGGGAGGAGGAGATAGAGCGGGAACTGGGATTTGTATGTAAAATAAAAAGGATGTTTTTTAATAAAAGAATTAAAAGCAACTTTAAAAAAAGAAGTTAATAATGTATTCATTGGACCAGAGCCTTAGGTCTTATTGTCTCTAGAGATGCCCTCACAGACACACCCAGGGTTGTCTGTGTTCCTAGGTGAGTCTTGGTCCAGTCAAGTAGACAATCCATATTAAGCATCACAGCTCCCCTGCTAACAGTATGTCACTAACTGATTTTAGGCTTGCAGGAGAACTATCTGCCTATGGAATTAAGATAATGTTGGTTTGAAGTCAGAGTAAAACACATTGTGTGCTCAGACACTAGTGCATGTCTTCTTGTAGCAGCCATGGCAGGATCTATGTTTTAATGTCGCAAGAATTGCCACTCTGGCCGGGCGGTGGTGGCGCACGCCTTTAATCCCAGCACTCGGGAGGCAGAGGCAGGCGGATCTCTGTGAGTTCGGGACCAGCCTGGTCTACAAGAGCTAGTTCCAGGACAGGCTCCAAAACCACAGAGAAACCCTGTCTTGAAAAAAACCAAAAAAAAAAAAAGAATTGCCACTCTGTTCAAGAAACTTACTTTTAAATAAGAAAATATATAAGGCAAAGGAAAGAGAACACCAGAGTCCTGAGTGGATGTATCTGAATACCAGCTAATCAGAAGCCATAAAATGTTCTAATAGCAGGGGTCCCAAGTCCGTTGGAGCACAAGAGGACTCAGGATGTCATATATTTTCAGTTCTTTCCCAGTGTTATTTCTGAACACTATTGTAGTTTTTTAAGGCTAAATTTTACTGGTTTCAGTTGTGTTCACTAACAGTGAATGGGATCCAGTGCTCTGCTAAAATGAAACAAACCCAGAGTACATTAAAGTATAAAGATTTTCCTCATGGTTCTGGGATCAAGTTTGAACTTGATTAAGACCTCATGAAGTCTGTGCATAAATTTTAGCTTTATTTTCATTGTTTTTTTCATTTTTTCTTTGAGACAGTACAATGTAGTCCTCAGACTCACCATTTATACTACTATGACTTCAAACTTCTATTTATTTGTTTCTCCTACCTCTACCCCAACCCAACTGCTAAGACTTTAGGTATACATCACCATGATTGGCATAGTTTCAGTTTATTTTGATGAGTTTTTAAACTCTATTAGTTTTAATCTTGAGAAGCCAAGCACTGAATTAAAGGAAGAGTCAAATACAAACTCTCCTAAATGAAACTTTTTTTTTCTATATGTCTGCTTATTTGCTTAGATACTTAACATCTCTACATGGGGCCATGTTTGATTCACTGCTGTAATCTCCAAAAATTCCACAGAATCTACCACATGAACGATCCTCAAAAGGCTGTTTGTATAGACAGGGCACAAGCCAATGAGGAAAAGAAGGCTGTGAGGGAAATGACGCAGGCACCTGGCAAATGGTTTCCTTTATCAGGAATTAGCTCAAGAATGACTGAGAAGTCGGATTAAATGTGTGATCTTCTGATGTTGGAATTTCTGAACAATTTAGGGAAGATTCTTGAGTAGAAAATTCTAGAAAAGTTAAAAACCTTTAACTCTTTCACTATAAGCCCTTTCTTATCCCCTCTTTCTTTCTCCTTTCTTCTCCTCTATTCCTCTCTATTTTCCTCCCATCCTTCCTCACTCCTTTGCTTTACTTTTGTTCTATGATGTCTGGACTCTAACCCAGGATCTTGCACATGGTAGCCAAGCTCTCTACCGATCCCACCATAGTTCTGAGTATTGTTCCCCAAATTCATCAGGTTAAGGTTTATTGTAAACTCCTTAAGAAGGTGACTTGGTTTCAGCAGAGGTGGGAGTGAGGATAGAGGAGCTGGGTGATGATGGGAGTAACAGGAAACCAAAACAAAGGCTGTATGGAAAAGCCATATAGAAACCTAGTATGCTAAACCAAAGTGTGGGTGGAGGATGTGTGTGAAAATAGTTAGGAGGAAAATAGCCTTCGTGACTACACGTTCTGCTTCTGAAAGTCAATGTTTATTAAACTAAACCAGAACTCAATGATAAGACCTTATTGGTAAAGACACTTCACATATGGGTTGCCATAAAGAGAATCTATGCTAGAACTGAGATGTGTAGTAATATGAGCGGTGGGACTGCATCCCCAGCACCCCTGGCTGCCTGGCTAGCTTATGCTCCAAAATAACAACACACAAACTATATTCTTTTAAACACTGCTTGGCCCATTAACTCTAACCCTTACAGGCTAATTCTCATATCCCGATCAACCCATCTCTAATAATCTGTGTAGCATCAGTCTTACCGGGAAAGATTCTAGCCTACGTCCATCCTGGGTCAGAGCTTCATAGATGTCTGCCTCAGAGAGCAGAGCTATTGCGCCTGCCCGGGAGAGGGAAGCATGGTGTCTCTGAGCTCACTTCCTCTTCCTCCCAGCATTCTGTTCTGTTTACTCCTTCCACCTATGTTTTAACCTATGAGGGCCAGCCAAGCAGTTTCTTTATTTTTTAACCAATGACCTTCCTCCATTAGAGATGGAAGCTTCTTTCTAGGTAATTAGCTTTCATAAAGCCAGCAGCTGCAATTCAGGGTGTTGAGGGAGAAAAGGCATCATTGATCTTACCTACCCGTGAATGCTCTGAACTACGTGCCAACCTCCCCACTAAGATGTGCAATAGGAAAATGATTGTTATGGAGTAACAAAAAGCTCGAAGATTAGATTTGGAGCCTATTCCACTGGAGTGAATATGTAAATCTAGTTGAAATCATATGGCCAGGAAGGTCTTTGGCCCTAGTCGGGAGCTTAATACTGTTGCTTTCCTAAATTAACATCCCAACCAAACAGCCATCTGAATATTTGTTTACACCTACCTATACACACAATCGACTTTTATCATTAATCCAGAGAAGTAGCTCATTGCAGTGGTCAGAAGTATATGAAGAGATTTTTGGCTGCTCCAGGTCCTGAGAGTAAGTGAATGCTCACCCTAAAGATCACAAATATACCACTCTCTCTAAGACTCAGGGAGCATAACAGAAGAGGGAGATAAGAGGAAAGGCTGTAGAATGCTGTCCTTAGGGAATGATATATTATTGTAAACATAATCTCACAGCACCCGGCATTACCTACATTGAGCCTAGGACCAGACTGGGCTTGTCAACAGTCATCATGTATCAGGGATAGCCCTATATATCTCCCTGTTGAACTTTACTGATGATTACTGATGGATTCTGGGGAAGGGACATTCAATTTTTTTCAGTTAAGTCCCCTAAGGTGGGTACACTAGACTCCCATGAATAGTTAGTTCCAAGCTCATAGTCATACAAATGGCCCAAGTTACACTCAGTGAATCACCAAATGAAACAAAAGAAATGAATGTGGGAGAAAGCTTTATGTGGAGGAGGAGGAATGATGGAAACATGAGAGCTTAAGAGAAGGTAGAGGTAAAAGTAATAAAATGTGTGTCTGTGAAATGTGTGAAATTATCAAAGAAGAAAAAAGTCAATAAGAAAGTTGACTAGGCTTGCCAATAAATAGAAAGAAAGCTGATAAATGTTCTGTGTGTTTGATACTTTTCTTAATCCAATGGTACCTGAAAGGGATTATGTAGAAGAAAACTATGCTAAAAACAAGACAGTCTGATCAGAAGGAAAGCATTAATTTGTATATTGAGGTAATATACTCAAAAAATTTTGAAAACAATTTTAGTGCTTATCTTGAGGAGTAATTAATGTGTTATACTGTGTTGGAGTATTCACTGACAAGTACCTCCTGAGGCAGTAATCATCATAGAGTTAGCTATTAGTAATACCCACTTTGGCTAAAAGTTAAAAACCTAACTTTAACATAAAAATTCAGTGAACACTGTCATCCAAACGAGTAGAAGCTCAGCTTTAAGATGAAGGGTAAAACTGGTGGCTAAAGTCACCACATAGACTTGAACTTGTCTTGTGGTAGTGGTAAAAGTTCAGTAATGACGTCTTACTCAAATTAGTCTGAAAAAGGATTTTTCTGAAACCAACAGGAATGTAGCCACTGATCTCCTGGGGAAGCTATGATGTTATGTAAACATCAGAATGTAAAGTATTGTTAGATACTACCTGTTCTTTAAACACACTAGCTCTTAATATCTCCCATATGGTTTCTAGATGTTAATACTTGAATATTGAACAAAGAGGGGAGATTCATGTTACAGAAAGGTAAGCTTTGTCAAGTTTAGTTTTATGTATCCAAAAGATTATTATAGTTTATTATTTAAATTTATGTATATTACATGATCATAAACAATGATCTTCAAGCATAAAATCATCTCTAATGGAGCAAGAGGCTGAGAAAATTTATGGAAAATTTCAAGGATAACTGATGTAAATTAACTCAATACTTCATGAGATTAGAAAAGAACCTTTTGACAAGCGGTGGTTTTAAAGTATTGAAGTCACAAGTGTCCTTACATTTCCTGTGGAGAAATGTCTTCATTGTAACTGGAAAATTATCATCAAGGAAAATGATAGTGTTTTACCAGGAGTAGCTCTGTGCTAAAACTCATGGAGTCCAATTTTCTTTAGGATTTTTCTTTAATTTTTTTAAAAGAACAAAATTTGAATTAAAGGGCAAATGTCTGGAGTTGTGTCTTATTTTTGTTCATCTTTTGGGGTTTACTGTTCGGTTTGTTGTAGGTATTGTAAAGATCTTTATTATCTATTTGTCATCATAGTCATTGGTACTTTGTAGCAGTTAGCATTATTATTTTATTGAATCCATGATGCTGCTGATTTTTAGGTGCCATTTTACATATTATGTGAGACATATTACACAGTATATTTGATTTATTTTCTGTAATAGTGAAATCTGACATTTAAACTATGGCACAAATCTCTCTTATTAACTGGAATTTCTACTGGCACTGTTTAAAAGAGTGTTTCCAGAATTATGCAGATAGTAATTTTATCATCTGTTATATATAGGCATACACAAAATGGAAGGTATGAATAGAATAAATTTATTAATGCATTCCTAAAACTATGTTCACTTAGAGTAATAATGTCCTTTTCTGCTAATTGTGTGTTGGATTAGAGTTATTGGTATTCTTTTTAATTTGCATGCTACCCGGTAATGCAAATGAAAGGAAAGGAAAATAGGAATTTTTATCCCATTGTCTGCTGTATTTTCTTCCAATGTGTGCTACACATTCTGTAAGTTTTGGTTTTGTCATATAATGTTCATACAGGATTTTTTGGTTAAAAACTTGCATTCCTTCATCAAATGGTTTGTTGCTTGAAACATCAAAGATTTATAATTGTCTGGTCATATCATGAAGAAAGAAACAAATTTCCCATATTCATATAACAGCAACTGCATAATGCATGCTATTTGTCTGGACACAATAATAAGATGCCATTTATTACAAAATACATCTCAAATTTAGAGATATTAATATATAAAGCATTACATCAAAGTGCTAGTAACATATAGTTATATACTTATATACGCATATATGCTAAGCAATGTATTGGAAGTATGCTACTGTTAATACCAGAATATATGAATGACTAGGCATACATATTTTCACATGGCTTTCCAGTCTAAGCTCAAAAGTATTCAGTACACAAAAGCATTTGATGAAGGTCTCCTGGATTATTCAGCTTTATTTTCCACCGAGGGGCAGGCAGAGAGCAATTTGCTGTAATAAAGAGCTGGGAGTTGACAAAGGTGACAGGTTTTAGTTCAAGTCTTTCAAACAAAATGAATTACATAGAAACTTCCACACAATCTGAATCAGGCAAAAGAAACTTATGTCAAAGGCAGCAAAGTAGGAACAAATTTCTTGTTTGTCAGAAGCTTCTGCTCCAGCTACCTCTATATCAGCAACAGCCTCCTCCTTGATACTACTAGAATTATAGTTTATATCCAGATATTAAAAATGATTCTAGTCCTCACCATTCAAAAAATACCAAACACCATCAATGCATCAGTTGAAGTTATAAATTTCTGATTGTGAGCAAAAGTAGATGCAGACTCTGCTTGTATGAAAACTACAACTTCATAAACTCAAGTTCCATTTATAATCTGATGATACCCAAATTTCTCTAGCCAAGACTTCTTTGAGGCTCAGAGTTGAATATCCAGCAAACTACTTACATTTTCTATTTGCATATTCCCTGAAGGTCAGTCTTCTCAATACTGAACTTATGAGATTGCATGTATGGTCATAGCTCACTGTTTCCCAACAGAGAATAGTAAATGCAACCGATTTCTCTTCTAGACTTCCTATTTCAGCAAATGTCACCTTTATCAGCATAGAGATAGAGATGATGCCTCCTTTCTCACAAGCCATTCTTTATCTGTCACCAAGACCTATCCATTTTACCACCTCACATCCCATAACTCTGTTTATTTCCCTCCATTTCATCCCTTCCTATTGTTCTAGACCCAAACATCTATCTATCTTTTATTTATTTATTTATTTTAGGAAACTGTTGCAAAAGCGCATATACTAGTCTCTGAAGATGAGTGCAGATTCTCTTTCACCATGTAGCTGGAAAGGGCACAAATATGATCATCCATCTTTTGTTTTAATTTATTGCTCTATCTTTAGCATGCAGGCAAATGCATGGTAATCACTCTACATAGATGATAAATATATAAATTAATTATTCTTGTTTTTTTAATATGTTAAAGAACAGGATCATGGATATGGACTCATATGTATCAAAATACTCTAGTGTCATTTGTCTTGCATTAGTGTTCCTACCAAGCTTGTTCTCTGTGTCTTAATTGCACTGGCCTTATTTATGACTCTTAAGCAAATCCTTTTCCTTCCTTGAACACATGGTGCTGTTGGTCTTGGTTTGTAGTCTACTTCAGCTAATAAACTCCAAGTCCTCCTTTAACTGTAAGGCCACATAGTAGTACATCAGGAGCTCTTCATGCTCTTCCAGGCTAATTTCTTTAAGATGCTCATTCTCATGTTTTCTGCTTTAAAAACTTCTTTTCTCCAGTTGAAATCACGTGATCAACTGGATACTCCTTGTCTCCTTGTTTAAACAGGGAGCTCTATAAGAACAGGGAGGTGTTTTCTTCCTAACCTGACCAACAAGTGTCATGCTCAATATTTATTTAACAAATCAAAGGTATTAATGACTAATGGCTTGATTTTCATTATAACTAAGAATGCTATAATTTCATAAAATTTTTAATATTAGCACAAATAAGTTCATCACTTGGCTTCAGTTATAGCAACCTCTGCCTTTAGGGTTTCTGTTATTTTTTTACTTAAATAGAGTGAAGTCTGCTATATAAAATAGGTCTCTCTCTGTATGTATGTGTGTTTAAATTGAGCTGTTTGTCATTTTAGTGAGAGCAGAAATAGATGCTTTTTTTAGAATTCAAGTTGTAAACAGATTGAATCCCAATTTCTATGTTTATGGAGTTAAAACTTTAGAAATTTATCATATATAATTGTCATCAAATAGCAAAACACTTTTAATTGACATTTCAGAAACTAGGAAAAAATGAACTGGGCAAAGGAAGTTAGAGTCAGCCATGAGGTTGAAGGGTTTGATTTTTCACTCTGCCAAGTGTTTGAGGTAGAATTGTTTAATTCAGCCAGGGAGTCAACAATTTAGCCTAATTCTCTAAATCCATTTATTTTCATTTTCAAATTATATTCTCAGAAGGTATCATTTATGAAATTCTTTTTGCTACACTTATTTAAAAAGAATGTAAAGAGTCACAAAATAATTCCACAATAGACATTTTCAGAACAAGGTTAAGATTCTCATTCCCACTCCAAAGCCATTCTTTGTTAACTGAGCTATAATATTTTCTCCACCCAAAAGAATTTGTAAAACTTTTCTCTTATACTTTCCACAAACTTCGAACAATTTTAGTCATTTGGTGACATGTTCTTGCTCAAAACACGTGGAATTATTAAATATTTTTGCCATATTTCAGAATTGAAAATCTTGACAGTTTGTCTAACCCTATTCATGTGGCAAATTGATGGGATCTTTTTGTCTAAGTCAAGGAAAAATCCACAAATTTGTCTTGGCAGGAACCCCACATAATGCTACAATAACAAGTTTTTTTCATATCATTTCAATTTACATGGTACTTTACCTAATCGGAACTTCAGAATACTTGTTAAAATTTGTCCTCTTCCCACTCCCACCACCCCAAATGACAACACTTAAAGGTTGCCTGCTGTTTTCACATAGAAAATGATGGGCCTGCCGTTTCTGTCATTTCATTCGCATCTTCAGAGTTTTCTCTTACTCTACCTTGTCTTGAAGAGAACCAGCATTAATATCTCTAAATTCTCAGGATCGTAATCTATAACAAATCTGCAAAGTTTCCAAAATCTCTCCACTTCTATAGGGGATCTTAAACAACTATAATTAAATGATAGTGAATGTTAAATGCCATTGGAGGTATCAGAAGATATTTTTCTTCTGATGCTAGAGTGAGAAGGAAAGGGTTCACCCAAAGAACAAATGTCAGGATTTGTTAATTTATTGAGTTCCCGCTGTATGACAAGCACAATCTAGGCCTTAGGAAAGATGGCTATAACATAGACCTTGCACTTTAGGACTTCACAATCTTTGGAGAATGTGACCACGTGAAAACATAGTTATCAGTCACCTTGTAAATGCAATCAAAGATACATGCACAAGGGCTTTAGCAACATGTTGAACACCATCCACCTTGACCTGTAGTAGATGAAATGTCCCCTGATGGAAAGGAATACCATCAACCAACTGAACACGTTATCATACTGTTTGGGGACTGTATCCTGTTTGAAAACAGAATATCTTTTTTAACTACATTTACACCTATGGTAACTAATTGTGGCTGCAGTTCAATACATTAGTCTGTTTGACAAAACTGAACCACCAACCCAGAGGTTCTGGGGAGTCTTTTGAAAATAACTAGGGCTTCTTGGCCATATGATAAGTATCTTCTCATTTCCACTCTTTGTCTGATCATTCCTACCTTAAAATGTTTTTAATCATTTATATATTAAAGAAACCCATTTAATTTCATTCGATTAAGAATTCAGGCCCAGATTATTTCCTTTTTAACCATAATAATCAGAGAGAGAGAGAGAGAGAGAGAGAGAGAGAGAGAGAGAGGTGTCAAAGATCTCCTCTAGCCTGCTTGTCTTTTGGATCTTATTTTAGACTTCTCTTACTCTAGAGAAAAATGTTCATATCACAGCCACTGATAATACCATAAATTAAATAGTCCCTCCTTTAGTCAGTTACCAGGTCTTTTCAATTTGAGCTTAAAATATGGATTTTCTATTTCTTATTAATCTTCCTACTTTATGAAAATTGATACTACCTTACATAATTTGTGTTTTGTAATAACATTCAATTCCATGTTCATAAAACCTCCAAAAGTCACAATGATACTAATTTTTAAAAAACATTTAATGTCTTTCTATTGTTAATAAGGAAAAAATTCAATGCCCCTTAGTAGAATTTTGAGGTTTTTATGCCCTGGAAAGTGGATTGGTTTGGGATGAATTACAGTGTGCTATCTGTATACAATAATCACATCCCATGGTCAGCTAGTTATTTCAGCAAATTGAAGTCTGTTTATGAAAACACTACCTTGCAATACTCTAATTTCTTAGCCCAGCAAACAGAGTTATAAAACAGGATTACCAAACAGAGTTATAAAATTGCTTTGCCTACATGGTGTCTCCTTGGAGAATATGCAAACTATGAAAAGAACAGCTTTTATTCCCTGATGGAAATCCCCCCTGTAGTCTTTGATAGTTGTTTGGAAATATTTATTTCAGTGTAATTGAACATATGGACATTTCAGTGTAGCAGCAGAAGGGACAGAATCAGATCCTCAATATCCATCATTGGCTCTAGCCAATGACACCTCACCATCACCTTTAGAATCTCCATGGTTGCTGGCACATTGACTGCTGAAAACGCCATTCCAAAATACTATAGAGAGCTCGATGTGCTGAGTTAGAAGTCCCCCCCCGTGTGTGTGTGTGTGTGTGTGTGTGTGTGTGTGTGTGTGTGTGTGTGAGAGAGAGAGAGAGAGAGAGAGAGAGAGAGAGAGAGAGAGAGATCTGGCTTTTATACTCCACTGACACACCACTGCTTCCATAACTGTGGGAGAACCTATTGTCCAATCAATCTTATTATATTCATTGTCTTTATTATTCACTGTCCCTTTCTCTGACTGCCAGTTTAGGATCATAAAGGGAATGTTCTAATAAGGAAGGGAAAAGGTCTAATGAATCAAGAAAACACACTGCTTATTCTAGTTAAGCCTCTCATTTTGAAGTTGGAGTCTATCTGGCACAACAGCTGGGGATTACTTCAGTGGGGTACATGACAGTGTCTTGCTTCTTGAACAGTAAATTATTAAAAATTCTTTCCATTTTTTTAAAAAAAATGTGATATTTCTTTCCTGTCTTCACTTCTGTTTCTTCACCACATCCTAATAATAGGAAAAAATGACTGGATGAGTCAGATCAGTTAATAGAGCACTTAAAAATTCAAAAGCGAGTAGGAGCATGGCTCACTCCTAGAATATAGAACACGTGCTATGACATTGTACTCTGGGGCTGGGCCTGCAGAAGACCTTAGTTAGAGAATTGACCCCAAATCAGCGCACGCTGTGTTCCTCAAGGCAGAAATCTGATCTGAGTCATAGACTATACTCGATTGTGCAGGTACAAGACTAGCACCTCCGTCCACACAAAGAACCACACAGAGCAAGGCTCAGCATCCATGTCCACACAATGTACCACAAGGTCTCATCCTGCCTAGTTCTCCCTTCATCACATTGATGCTTCACTTATATATTGGTGTTTTTCTCATTACTGCAGTAGGGCACCCAACAAAAACAGCTCAAAGAAGGAAGCGCTTGTTTTGATTTACCGATGCCATTGGTCCACCATGCTGGGTAGGGTGTGGCAACAGGATTACAAGACAACCCATATTGAATCTACAGTCAGAAAGCAGAGAGAACTGATTGCTAGTGCTCAGCCCACTTCCTCCATTTATTAAGTCCAGGACTGCAGCCCATGGTGATGGTGCTGCCAAAGACTAAGGCAGGTCTTTCCACCTCAGTTAACCTCACAGTCGTGCTCAGAAGTATGCTTCCTCTGTGATTCCAGATTGCTTCAGCCTGATAATGTTAATCATTGCATATATCAAATTTCAATTTGTCCTGTTTTTTTTTTCTTTTTCTTAATTTTTGATACATTTTGCTAAAGAACTCAGGTTGTACAGTAGAGCTGGCCCTGAATGTGTAGATGTGGAAGATCTGACCCTAAAGGCCAGAAAGCAGGAGACCTGTCCCTGCACCTTGCTCATCAATGCAAAGGGTGAACGAGCCAGGGCAATGCAGGAGTGCTCACCCTGGTGGTGAGGAAAAGGGAGAGCTGGAAGGTTGACCAACCCTGCAATGACCCAGGCCTAGAACCAGGGTTATGAGTTGGCCCACCCCAACCTCAACCCCATATGTGATCTTCTGGAACATGTGAAGGAACCGGTCCATGACACTGGGCAACAACAATTATAACCAAGAGGGGTTCCAGTGAGTGCCCAGCATTGATACTATAGCAGAATCCAGGGGCCTCGAACCAGATCAACGACTCTGCATGTAAAGACATATGGATAAAAGGGTTTACTGCCTGACTCACTGTGTCATACTGCAGCTTCCATGACGAGATTGATTTTTTTCCCTTCTCTCTCTCTCTCTCTCTCTCTCTCTCTCTCTCTCTCTCTCGTTAAATTTTATTTTATTTTATTTGGGTGGAGGAGATTGCGAGGAAAGAGGGTGGATATGAATGGACAAGGAAATTAATGGGATTGAGATACATTATGTGAAAGACACAAAGAATACATAAAAAGAAGGGAAAAAAGAAATGGAGACAATAACCCAAGTTTATGAAAAGCAAAAGATGATGGGCAAGTTGAAGGATTTCCCTTTGAAGATGGTAAAATCAGTGTAAAATTGGAACATTGTTGAATATATATGTGAATATAATACAAACATTGATGAATATACTTGTGTGAATGAATCACATTATGTAAATTAAATTATACTTCAATAAAGCAGTTAACAACAACAGCAACAAAAACCCTCACAGGTTGTTCTGCAGTTGCATCTCCTACCTCACAGTCTCGAGTACTGGGATTGCTCCTGGTTCTTGGACTGCATTTTTTTGTCTCTGTCTTTTCATTTACCTTTACAATTTCAGATGTTTCTGTTCATGACTGCTTAATCCCATGAGCTTTAGCAGAACATTATGGTAGCTGGAGAATGTAGCGGAGGATAGTTGGTTGTTCATGTCATGGCATAGAGCTACACAAAAGAACTATGGTTGATATACAGTCAAGTACCAATCCACAGTTATACATTATTTTTTGATGGGAGGGCTCATCTTCTGAGGTTTCCAGTATTTCCTCGAATACTACCATCAGCTTGGGGTCATTAGTTCAAAACTAGAGCCTGTGGAGGGAATTTAAGATTTAAACTGTAGTAGTTTCAAGGTGACATGAGAAATTATTAGATATTTTGAGCACAGAAATGACAAAATATGATTTGTTGTAAGAAGATGACACTGGCTTCTGTGTTGGGAATATATTACAGGAGCTTACAGATTAAAGTAATTGTTTAAGGACTAGATGATGTCTTCATTAGTCTCCTATTGCTATAAAAATGACCACAAAATTAGTGGCTTAAAACAACAACCATGCATTATAGGTTAGTATTCAGTTACAGATATCACTGGAAAAAATTAAGATGTAAGAATGTGTTTCTTCAGGTGAGCTGTGAGGACAAAGTCATTTCTTAATCACTCAGGTTGTTGACATGACTAAATTTTTATGGTTATAGAAGTAAGATCCTTGCAAACTGAGGGCTACTCTTAGTTTCTAAATACAATTTTTCTTTCCTTACATGTAGCATCCTATATCTTAGAATGAGTAAAAGTGTAATGAATCTTAGAAATGTTGCCATCTCTCTGACCCTTCTTTTTTTGTTACAGTTTTCTTTGACTCATCTGGAAAAGGCCACATTTTTATACACCTAAGAGATTGAAATATAGGTATCATTATGAATATTACAATGACATTTAGATTAGAGTGAAGGAGTGGAGATAAGGAAAAGAAGTAGGCAGACAGATTCTGGATATATATTTAAGGTAAAGACAATCGGGTTTGTCCATTTTGCTGCATTTACTAATGAAAAAATATATCAGTTTCTTGAATCACTGATATTTTTGAACTTCAAAATGATTTAAAAATATGTACTTCCAGGGGTACTATAAATAAATAAATAAATGAATAAATTCATGTTTAAAGGAAACAAAACTATCATTAAGGATGATCACAAGGTTATTTTGTTGTGGTTCTGAGTAATGGGAATTATTGGCTTATCACTAATTGAAATGAAGAGGACAACATGAGGAGGTTTCATGTACCTATTTGCCAGAATAGGATACATAATGCTTCACTAAACAAAAAAACATCAGAAGATCTCAGAGTATTTTTTTTGCCTAATTATTAGCCATTCAGCATTTTTATTAAACCAATCACAATAACATATCTTCACATAGTGTGCAATTATCAAACAACATTTTCCTCTAATGTCTAAATAAAAGGGAAAGGTTTTAATTCTAACATAGTAAAACTATATATAATTCAATCAATTATTTTTTTAATTTTAGATTTTTTTATTTAAAAATATATTTTTTTAATTTTTTTATTGCGAAAAGAAGAAAAAAAAACACAAACAAAAAACAAGTTTCCAACTCCTCCCAGCCTCCCATTTCCCTTCCCCTCCTCCCACCCTTCTCCCCCTCCTCCCACCCTTCTCCCCCTCCTCCCACCCTTCTCCCCCTCTCCCCACTCCTCTCCCCCCCTCCCTCTCCAGTCCACAGAGCAGTCCGGGTTCCCTACCCTGTGGTAAGTCCTAGGTCCTCCCCGCTCCGTCCATATCTAGGAAGGTGACCATCCAAACTGGCTAGGCTCCCACAAAGCCAGCACATTAAGTAGGATCAAAACCCCCTGCCATTGTCCTTGGTGTCTCATCAGCCCTCATTGTTCGCCATGTTCAGAGAGTCCGGTTTTATCCCATGCTTTTTCGGTCACAGTCCAGCTGGCCTTGGTGAGCTCCCCGTAGATCAGCTCCACTGTCTCAGTGGGTGGATGCACGCCTCGTGGTCCCGAATTCTTTGCTCATGTTCTCCCTCCTTCTGCTCCTCCTTGGGACCTTGGGAGCTCAGTCCAGTGTTCCTGTGTGGGTCTCTGTCTCTATCTCTATCCATCACCAGATGAAGATTCTATGATGATATGGAAGATATTCATCAGTATTGCTCTAGGATAGGGTCATTTCAGGTTCCCAATCCTCAGCTGCCCAAGGAACTAACTGGGAACGTCCTCTTGGTCACTAGGGAGCCCCTCTAGGGTCAAGTCTCTTGCCCACCCTAAACTGGCTCCCTTAACTAAGAATTGTGGTTCCGTGCTCCCCTATCCACCTTTCCTTTATCCCAATTCTCCCGTTTCCCAGGTCCCCCCTCCTTCCCTTCTACCTTTTCTCTCCCCATCTCCCTTTACTCCCATCCCACACCATCCCCAAGATCCCATTTTCTCCCCGGAAATTTGGTCTATTTCCCTTAGCCAAGAGGACAACTATATGTTTTTCCTTGGGTTCACCTTCTTACTTAGCTTCTTTAGGTTCACCTCTTGTAGACTCCGTGGTCCTTATTTATGGCTAGAAACCAATTATGAGTGAGTACATCCCATATTCATCTTTTTGGGTCTGGGACACCTCACTCAGGATAGTGTTTTCTATTTCCATCCATTTGCATGCAAAATTCGAGAAGTCATTGTTTTTTACCGCAGCGTAGTACTCTAGCGTGTATATATTCCATACTTTCTTCATCCATTCTTCCATTGAAGGGCATCTAGGTTGTTTCCAGGTTCTGGCTATTACAAATAATACTGGTATGAACATAGTTGAACAAATGCTTTTGTCATTTGATAAAGCATCTCTTGGGTATATTCCCAAGAGTGGTATTGCTGGGTCCAGGGGTAAGTTGATCCCGAATTTCCTGAGAAACCGAAACACTGACTTCCACAGTGGTTGCACAAGATTGCATTCCCACCAGCAATGGATGAGGGTACCCGTTCCTCCACAGCCTCTCCAGCAAAGGTTATCCTTGGTGTTTTTGACTTTAGCCATTCTGATAGGTGTAAGATGATATCTCAAAGTTGTTTTGATTTGCATTTCCCTGATTGCTAAGGAAGTTGACCACGATCTTAAGTGTCTTTTGGCCATTTGAACTTCTTCTGTTGAGAATTCTCTGTTCAGTTCAGTGCCCCATTTTTTAATTGGGTTAATTAGCATTTTAAAGTCTAGTTTCTTGAGTTCTCTATATATTTTGGAGATCAGACCTTTGTCTGTTGTGGGGTTGGTGAAAATCTTCTCCAAGTCAGTAGGTTGCCTTTGTGTCTTAGTGACCATGTCCTTTGCTTTACAGAAGCTTCTCAGTTTAAGTAGGTCCCATTTATTCAATGTTGCCCTTAATGTCTGTGCTTCTGGGGTTATACATAGGAAGCGATCTCCTGTGCCCATCTGTTGTAGGGTATTTCCCACTTTCTCTTCTATCAGGTTCAGTGTGTTCGGGCTGATATTGAAGTCTTTAATCCATTTGGACTTGAGTTTTGTGCACGGTGAGAGATATGGGTCTATTTTCATTCTTCTACAGGTTGACATCCAGTTATGCCAGCACCATTTGTTGAAGATGCTTCCTTTCTTCCATTGTATACTTTTAGCTCCTTTATCGAAAATGAGGTGTTCATAGGTTTGTGGGATAAAATCCGGGTCTTCTATATGATTCCATTGGTCGACTTCTCTGTTTTTATGCCAGTACCACACTGTTTTCATTACTGTAGCTCTGTAATAGAGTTTGAAGTCAGGGATGGTGATGCCTCCAGAAGATCCTTTATTGTATAGGATTGTTTTGGCTATCCTGGGTTTTTTGTTTTTCCATATAAAGTTGATTATTGTCTTCTCCAGATCTGTGAAGAATTTTGATGGGATCTTGATGGGGATTGCATTGAATCTATAAATTGCCTTAGGTAGAATTGCCATTTTTACTATGTTGATCCTCCCAATCCAAGAGCAAGGGAGGTCCATCCATTTTTTGGTATCCTCTTCAATTTCTTTCTTCAATGCCTTAAAGTTCTTGTCAAATAGATCTTTCACTTCCTTGGTTAGAGTTACCCCAAGATATTTTATGCTGTTTGTGGCTATCGTGAATGGTGAAGCTTCTCTGATTTCCCTCTCTGCTTCCATATCCTTTGTGTATAAGAGGGCGACTGATTTTTTGGAGTTGATCTTGTATCCTGCCACATTACTAAAGCTGTTTATCAGCTGTATAAGTTCTTTGGTGGAGTTTTGGGGGTCGCTTATGTACACTATCATATCATCTGCAAATAACCAAAGTTTAACTTCTTCCTTTCCAATTCGAATCCCCTTGATCCCATTATGTTGTCTTATTGCTATTGCTAGAACTTCAAGCACTATATTGAAGAGGTATGGCGAGAGTGGACAGCCGTGCCGTGTTCCTGAGTTAAGTGGGATGGCTTTGAGTTTCTCTCCGTTTAATTTTATGTTAGCTGTCGGCTTGCTATATATAGCTTTTATTATATTTAGGTATGACCCTTGTATCCCTAATCTCTCCAAGACTTTTAACATAAATGGATGTTGAATTTTGTCAAATGCTTTTTCAGCATCTAATGAAATGATCATATGGTTTTTTTCTTTCAGTTTATTTATATGCTGGATTACATTGATAGATTTTCGTATGTTGAACCAGCCCTGCATCTGAGGAATGAAGCCTACTTGATCATAATGGATAATTTTTCGGATGTGTTCTTGGATTCGATTTGCCAGTATTTTGTTGAGGATTTTTGCGTCGATATTCATGAGTGAGATTGGCCTGTAGTTCTTTTTCCTGGTTGAGTCTTTGAGTGGTTTTGGTATTAGAGTAATTGTGGCTTCATAAAAGGAATTTGGTAATGACCCTTCTGTTTCTATATTGTGGAATACATTAAGGAGTATAGGTATTAGGTCTTCTTGGAAGTTCTGGTAGAATTCTGCATTGAAACCATCTGGTCCTGGGCTTTTTTTGGTAGGGAGGTTTTTGATAACAGCTTCTAATTCTTCGCGACTTACAGGTCTGTTTAGATTGTTCACCTGGTCCTGGTTTAGTTTTGGTAAATGGTATTTATCTAAAAAAACGTCCATTTCTTTTACATTTTCCAGTTTTGTGGCATACAGGCTTTTGTAGTAAGATCTAATGACTCTCTGAATTTCCTCTGTGTCTGTGGTTATGTCCCCCTTTTCATTTCTGATCTTATTAATTTGCGTGTTCTCTCTCTGTCGTTTGATTAGTTTGGATAGGGGTTTATATATATAAAGAATGTAACTGCTGTTTTCTTGTTTTGTTTTGTTTTAATGTGGTCTTTGCCTCAGGGTCAAGTTCTAAGGCCTGCATTTCAAAGGTTTTCTCAATTCTATATTTCATACCTGATAGTGAGAACCTTTTGTGTCTTCCAACTTTTTGAGTTCCTAAAACGATTAACCCTTTCTATTTCCTCCTGCTCCTAATTCATATATTTCTTAAGCAATACCATCAAATACAAGTATTCGTAATCAAGACAGACATTCCAGTAACATCTAGTTTTAGCATTTTAAACCATAGATCCAGACACTCATTGAATTAGATACTTTTCTATTGCTGTGACAAGGAACCATGCCCAACTGAGAAAATCTTGAATTGGGCTTACAGTTTCAGAAATTTAGAGTGTATGATTCTGGCACAAAGTCGTGATGGCAGGAATAGCTGAGAGTGCACATCTTTATCTGCAAGCAGGAGGCAGATAAAACACACTGAGCATGTTCAATATTACTGTGTTGTGGTAGAACTGATCAAGCACAAACTATTGACATTGCGATCTATCTAACCCAACTTTGGCCAAGAACCCTCCCCTCTCCAAATCAGGTAGTTTGATATATTCCTTACTCATTAATCTACTCTGTTTTATGGTTCTAGGGACTGAATCCTGTGCTTATTGCATGGTAGTTAAGCACCCTACCTACTGATCCATATTCCTAGACTGCCTTTCAAAATTATATATAAATATGGATACATCATTTTCCCATTTCCCCCTTCCCTTTTCCCTTTACTACCTCCAAACTCTCTCATGTATTCTCCTCCACTCTCTTTAAAATGCATGGCCACTTTTTAAGTAGAGTCTCACTAAGTTGTATATGCTGGCCTTGAATCTTTCTGTTGCCCAGGCAGTCTTTGAACTCATGATCTTCCTGCCTTTGCCTCTGAAGTTGGATCTGGGATTACAGGTTTGCATCATCAAGTTTTATTATCCTACTGTTATCCTTGAGAGGGACTACTTATGAAGGTAAGGGACCTGGGGGATGTGGAGGTAAACTGTACCAGGCCCAACAGCAGTTATTTTTGAAAGGGATGTGGACAGGCAGCAGTTTCCGGTCTAACTCTTCTGTCCCAGGGTTTCATTTTCATGACAAATCAGAGCAATTTGTTGCTGGTCCATCCTAAAAAAAATCTACAGGATGAAAGCAGGAAACGGTGGCAGCACTAATGGCTGACATTTAGAGAAAAGTGTTTAAATACCAGCTACCAAGAAACCTCTTGCTTTCTTTGCTATATTCAAATATACGAGAATGCCCTCTGTGGGCCACAACTTCACTCTTCTGCACACTGTTCAGATTGCTGCAAGCATTGGCATTGAACTCCTGGAGCATTCAAAAGGACAGGTTCCAAAGCAACCTATGTTTTAACGTTTTATTACCAGACATGCAGTCATAGTTTTGTCTTATTGGGCATTGTTTGAGGCAGTGAATGGGCAAGATAGAAAGAACATTTTTTCCCTAGATGAGGGAAAGAGAAGGTGGTGACATTGAACATGGTGATTCTATGATATGATATGAAGAAGTCAGTGAAGGGTTATAGACAGGACAAAACTTCCAAGATCTCTATAGGTTGTTATGTTGACTCCATCATATAATCATTCGCTTCACTTTCATGATTCAGTTCATCCATACATTAAAAGACAGTGTCTAAAGACTTGTTCTGTTTAAATAGGCTCAAATTCCATATCCGTTTTGGTGGTGTGAAGAATCAGGAATAGACCTGCTGCTCTGTTTTACCGTACCTAGAAAGAAGCCCTTTAGAGCTCTGCACTTGCATTAGGCATGTCTCCAATGTTTTCTTCAAAGTTAGGTCTTCTCAGATCATATACTTTGTTTTATGCATTAGGGACTAAGTTATAATTCTTTCACATCACCAAGAAGAAATATTTTCAATATACAAGTAGCTTGAATGTTCCTCATTGGAACCCCCACGTTTTGCCTTTCCTGTTGTTAAGATGCTTTCTTGGTACCTGACCATCTTGATAAGGATGAAATCTACTGAAAAGATCACAGTGAGCTGGAAGCTGGATGATCAAAACACTTTCCCATTGTGTTCCCATACTAAGAGTTATTTAGTAGAAATTATGTAAATCACATTTAATAGATGCTTTAGTAGCACACATGAGGTTCATTTATTCCTTTTATCATGGAGACTGGTAATAATGTTCAAGAGTGGTATTCCATCTGCGTGAAGCCCAAAGAGAGAGTGATGGCAATACACAGTATAGCCTTCTCCAAGCTAACTTTCTAGATTCGTCCCAAGTGAGATAAGGCTACTCAGACTTAGAAATGGCTATTGTGGTATATCGTAGTTTACTTTGATTTAAAGAGAAGTTTTGTATTCTTCCATTGAATATGCCTCAGCTTCTTTAATTATGCTATAGGGTGAGACAATCGTATAGAATATTATGCATTCTATGTAATATTAGCTTCTCTCCTCTCTAACGAGTGTTATTTTTCTTCCTTATTGCTGTCTTTCTTCGTTTATCATGTTGTGAGTGTTAAGAATCTTTTCTTCTATGGGGAAAGAATCATCCCTGCTTGGTTCAAAGATCAGCAATATCACCTGCCATCCCTTCCACTGTAAGTACCAGGACATTTTTAAAACACATATTATTCAACGAATGACGTTCTTAGCTCTAATACATAGTAAAAAAAAAAAAAAAAAGTTCAGTGTATATTCAGCCTTTGCCTGTAGAAAGAGCCAGTGATTTAGTGCATCAAAATACAAAAGGTATTATGCCATGATTCATGTGTCTAATGCACTGGCATTATTTCATTTCTGTATTAACTGTGGAGGAAAAGTTGCTTATGGTCACAGGTTAGAGCATCAGCTTGAGACCTAAAAATTTGTTATCAGCCACTCAACTGGCAAACAGACTTGTGAAATGCAAGTGACCTATATATTCTACAATATTCTGTGTTTTTCTTTTTCCCAGGGGCAATTTCTTTTCTCCACTCTTTACTAGAACATTTAGTTCCTTATTATTCCACTTTTTAATGGTAATTTTTTAAACATCTATTTTTTGATGGCTATATTTTCACAGATAATACTGAGATTTTTTTTATAGAAGACATACATGTAATTAGGTAGAGGTTACATATGAACCTGTATAAATCAGTATCAGTCAGCCACAGAAAATTAAAATGTAGTGCATCATCCAATCTCATTTCACAAAGCTTATTAATCTTTTTCTCTGAGTCACAAATAACAATGCCTTGGGAATGATACTAGGGCAGCTGACAGTCTTTTAGCAAGTTATACTCTTCAAAAGAACAATATATACTGCAAGGATTTTTATATTTCTTTCTAGCCTTTCTATATGCATACCTATTTTAAAAATCACAATTTCTGGGACCTATAATCTCAACACTTAGAAGCAGAAGAAAGAAGATCACCAAGTTGAGGCAAGCCTGTGTCAGTAAAGAAACAAAATTCACAATTTGCATATTCATACTTTATTTTTGAGTAAAGTTAGTAAGATACAAAATTCATCTTTGAACCTGTCTGCTAGCCATTGCTTTCTCCTTATTCCTTTGCACTAACTGCAATGAGTTTGATAGCCATCCTCTTTAATACACACACAGACACATACACACACACACATCAATAGAAAGAGCTATATATCATGGAATTATATTAGGCATGTCACTCAGCCGCTTTGTCTTTTCAAGTTAACAATAAGACTGGTATAACTCAGTTCTTGCCTATCATGCATAAGGTCCTGAGTTAGTTTTCTAGCACTGCAAAAAAATAAAATTGTTATTCAAGATTTTAGGTCTATCCTTCCTTATAAAGCTCTGGCTGTGTTCTTTTGTCTGCATGACAATCTATTTTATAAAGCTATTGTGCTTTATCTATGTCTTTATTGATGAGCATTTTGGGGGCATTCCTAATTATTTTTCTGTCTACTTCTGGTAATGCCTTGATAAATAGATATCCTAATTAGTGTTTTCTATTTCTGACAAAACCTTGATGAATAGATATCTATGTCTACGTCCTATTGGGTACATAGTCAAATGCTTCTCTGAATTGTAGACTCAGAAACTGAACTGATGGACTGCAGGGTCGTGCCTTACAGTTTCCTTTGTGATGCTGTGCTCCTTCCCCAAGAATCTCAGTCAGTTCCCATCCTCACAGCATAGTATAAAATAATCTGTTTACTCATTCCCTTCCTCCATACTGGTAATTGCCACACTTTTTAATTATGGTTAGTCTGATGAGTCAAAGATGTATCTTATTGTAATTTTAATTTCCATTTCTCTGATTACTGGTAAGATTGAGAATCTTTTCATATGTTTATTGGCCATTTGTGTTTCTTCTGGATTCATTATATGCTTAAATAGTCTCTGCTGATTTTTTCCCAGCACACAGAAAAAACACACTCAAAGCATTTTGCATAAAAAGAAGCTGGAAGGAGAGGGAAAAATCATCTGCAGCTTTATTTACTAAAGCAATTCTCCTTAATGTACCTGAGAAGGATGACTTAGTTGTGATTTCATTTTTGAAAGAGAATGTGGTTTTCACTTCTTTGTTCTCTACAGACTTGATCTAGTTGCAAAGCACCTTCAATACTGAAACAAATTTGATGTAGCTTCCTTAAGAAGAGGATTAGCATTATTCAAGTAAATATCACAGTGGTTGAATTTTGGATTTTGGAATCCAAAGAAGCTAATTTCCTGTTTCTATTACTTACCAGAGGGACCTTGGAAAGAGCACTGAGTATTTCTCGGCCTTCACAATATTTTCCTACTTTCCTTAGTCTTTATAGCATGAGTTCCCTTTACTGTCACCATCCTTGTTATCATTCTTGGTGACTTCACCACCCATTTAATGACAGATCTCCAGCGGCTTCACAGTCTTGTCATTCTGTGTTCATACATTAACTGTCTCCCTCCCTTATCCAGCTTTTCTGTGCTGCCTGTTATCTAGCTTAAATCCTGCCTTCTTCCTTTGTTATCTGGCATAGCCTTGTGGTATAGGACTTCACCTGCCCTCAAGAAATTTTAAGGGTAGGTACCATGATATGACTGTGGAGCTGAAAGCCCTCTTTCTTCAGACACCCCATACTGTATAGAGTGTTAAATCTCTCATCCTGGAGGAAAATTCATTTCAACAGTTTTCTTTGGAACGTATCTCTTTCCAACCCCTGAGCAAACATCACAAAAATTGTAAGAAGACAGCTGAGATCAAATGTCCTTTTCAGTTCACCTCCTTTGCTCACACTCAGAGGTTAAATCCTGACAGGGCTATCTCTTAGTGACACACCCCTTTTGCTTGCTTTGCAGGAAAACTCCTCTGTTTCCCTTTTGTCATTTGGATTTCTCCCTTTTGTTTTCCAATTCAGACTTTAGTTTTCCTAATTCTTCCAGTGACTAGCGATTTCCTTGCTTTTCTTTCTCTGTGCTTGCTTTCATTTGCCTGTTTGTGCTCTTATTGTTCCTATTCTCAAAGAAGCCACCATTTTCCATTTCTCTCCCTGAGGCTTTTATAGTTACAACTCTACTTTTTATCTCTATGTACTTATTTGTGTATTTGGACCCTTTTATATGATTAGAATAACTCTACATTGTGGTGTTTTCTGTCTAACTTCTTCCACATAGCATAATGCTTTCAAGGTAGAACTATGTTGCAGCACATGTTGGTATTTTCATTATTTTTATGATCAAATAAAATTTAATTTCGTGGTTACACTGCTTTATCTATTCATCAGGTGATGGAATTATGAGTTGTTTTCACCATTTGAATATTATAATGTTACTATGAAAATCCATGTATAATTTTTTCTATATATACCTGTGTTGATTTATTGCTAATTTACTATTTAACTTTTAAAGAAGCTGAAAAACCATTTTCCAGATTTCATACATCACACAGAGTGGTAGCTCGTCATTCTGCTTTCTCTACAGTTACCCTTTCTAGCACATAGGAAATGGTATGTGGTCTTCATTAATATTTCCTTGCCAGATAAGTATACTCATTATTTTTCTAACCATCTGCCAATTTTCTTAGAAAAAAAATTATTTTAGTAATTTGCTAATTTATAACTAAGTTTTTAAATTGTTACCTTATAAGAGCTCTTTTTGTATTGTAGATACTGCTCACTTTATCAGAACACCATTTCTAAATGTACTATCTGTTATGATTTCAGCCACAATAAAGCTGACACTTCTGGGTTCTAGGGCCATGCACGTGTAGACAAGCCCTAAGGCAGAAGTGTCCAATGGCTCCCAGGGATGTTAAAGGACCCCTCATGTATCATCCACATATGACGCAGCTAAGCCCTTGTACGCATGCATGAGCCCCATCATCTGTGTATGACGTAGCCACGTCAACCCCTTGTGTGCATGTGCTAGGCAGCTTTTAAAAGCTAGATGTGACGTCTTCCCTCTCTCTCTGCACATGGATTCCCCAGGTCTGTACACACCCCCTCTAATAAATTCCTAAGTGGGTTTGTTGCGTGTTCTATGTTTCCTTCTCACTCGTACCAGGTAATTTCATTGGTGTCGGGACTCCATATTTTTTCCACAACAATCGCATGTTCCATCTGCCCCTCTTTCCCCTCTATAACCTACTAAATAAACATCCAATTTCACTCTGCATGGTGTGCCTATCCATGTCTCTGTCTCTTGCCTGCTGTGTGGCTCCCTGCCCGGAACCAGCCACCTTCGGAGATCTGAGGCATGGTCTTGTGGTATGCACATCCTTCTGTCTCTCCTCGTGGGACTGACTGCCCCATCAGGATCTCTCACCCACCATGCAGCTCCCTGCCTAGGACTGACTGCTCTTGGACCATCTGCCTGCTGCCACTTCGGGGACCTGTGAGTGGTCTTATGGCCCACTGCTTGCTGCAGCCACTTGAGGATCCTTAGCATTTTACTTTTGTCATAACACTAGTTCCTTCTGTAGGTGTTTTTTTTTTTTTCTTCAGGAATGGTATCTTTTAAGCATAGGTATTTTGAACTTTGAGGAAATCCAAGTTATTTAAGTTTTTCTTTTTTTTTTTTTTTTGGCTGTTCATGCTTTTTGGGACCATATCTAAGATTTCATTGCCACACCAGTTAGTCAGATTTATTTCTATATTTCTTCTAAAGGTTTTATAATTTCAGCCTATACTTAGCTAATGTCATATACACTTTATTGAAAGCAGGTCCCATTACATTCTAGAATATAGCAACTCTCAAAAATCACATTTCTCTTCTTCCCCTTGGATTTGTTGTTGCCAGTACTCACTACAGTTGTCATTGTTTACTTAGAGATGTTTATGAATTGTTTCTAAAATGTCCATGCATTTCTGTGTTTTGTTTTTATAGTGGGGGTGATGAATTAAACCTGGACCAGTTGTGTGTGTGTGTGTGTGTGTGTGTGTGTGTGTGTGCGCGCGCGTGTGTGTACACATGTGTGTGCTATGCACTCAGTTTATCACCAAACTATACCATAATATTTTCTTTTCTGTTAGTTCTGTGGTTGGTTAATGATTGTATTGAGAGTTTCTTAAATTTCTAGAACTTGTAATTCTCCCAGCAATGGCAGAGAAGATAAGTGTGTGTGTGTGTGTGTGTGTGTGTGTGTGTGTGCGCATGCGTGTGCGCGCACGCTGTGTTCTCAACACTCATACAGTGTGATTAACCTCTTGTTTGTGCAGAACCTTGATGTCAGATAAGGGGAGTGCTTGAGACCTTTTTGGTTCTTTTTTAATTTGGGTACAGAACGGGAAATACAGAGACCTATGGGATCTAATTCTCTCACTATTCTGTTTGTTCATTCATTCATTCATTTGGCCAGGTTATTCTTTGTCCCAATTCTTATACTAACCTCAGGCAATTGTGTTGATCACCAGTTGCTGTTGATCATTTTCATAAGTACCTCCAGGAACTTTTCTGCACTGCTTGCACCGGGACTAGGAAGTAAAGTGTGCCCAGAGCTCACCATTCATAATGAGATTTAGCTGTATTTCTTTCGTAAATGCATCGATGAATCTCATGTTGTGGCAAACTTTTGATTAATTTCCAGAGTTCTGAAAATATTGATTTTGACCATCTTTGTTTGTGTTCTCCTTGTTTTCCATGGGGAACTGGCCTTATGGACTTTCTTTCTTTCCATTTCCCCCTGATATCACCACTCTTAATCTAATATTGATTGCTACATCTGTGTTCCCATTTTACTTGACCTTCACCTGAATTTCCCTTAATGCATACTTCAAATTTAATATATTTAAAATAGAACTGGTAGTGTCCTACAAATTTTCTCATTCTTCCAATGTCCCTGTTAAAGGCTCATTTTTAGGCTGGCAAATATTAAGCTGACTACGCAGAGAGAGGAGACATTAGAATGGTAGTAGGATCTAATTATAATTACCTGTGTTAATCTGCTGCTGCTAAGGATTAGAAATAGAAGCACTTGAGTCACAATAAGATTGACATCAAACGCCTCAGTGAACCCCAAAATCTCTGATACAATCGAATGATACTTTTCACTGGATAATTACTTGCTTTTTCCACAGACTAACTGAATTGTGCTCCTCACTGAATACCATGCTCACATTAAAGGCTCAGCAAATGTCTGTTTAATTATAGCATAAAGCTTAATTAAATAAATAACATGAATTTGTCTTTTTTTTCTCCCCTTCTCCTTCCTTCAAATTAGGAATTCAGTCTCCTTCTACGGTGAAAATTTCTTCAGAAACTCATGAATATAATTACCTTTTTCAATATCACATTGACATGTCAAACTGGATTACATACCAAAGAGAGCCCAAAATGATAGGTTGGTATGGGATGCAAAGTCCAATGCAATTCCATACCTCCATGGGGTATTCAATAAATATTAATTGTGCCAGGAATCTAATTAGCAAATGGTGGCTGGTTCTCTTTTGCTCAGATTTTATTTTTTGTAGAAACTTGACAAAAAAACATTGGAAATTAATGACAGATATTGCCACAATGAGATGAACAGCAAAACTATTAAGCAGTAAATATTTCCTATGTAGTCATCTTTAAAAACTGACATTATTCACCTAGGCCTTTAAGAAAAAAGTTATCAAAAGGCTTAGAACTGTGTGCATATTCTTTTATTTTTTGCTCATTTTTTAGAACTTTATAAATGCATAGTGCATTTACATAATTTCCACACTATCCTCTCCCCATCAGACTCCATCAGTGTTCTCCCAACAAATTCATGACTTCTTATTCTTTAATTTTTACTCTCTCTCACAAACACATACTCTCCTTAGTCAGTTGGAGTAAATACACACACACACACACACACACACACACACACACAAACACACATTGGTTAGGGCTATCCACTTGGGGCTGAATAATCTACTAGAGGGTTCATCTGTGAAGAAGACTGATTCTCTCTCTCTCTCTCTCTCTCTCTCTCTCACACACACACACACACACACACAAACACACACACACACACACAAACACACATTGGTTAAGGCTATCCACTTGGGGCTGAATAATCTATCAGAGGGTTCATCTGTGAAGAAGACTGATTCTCTCTCTCTCTCTCTCTCTCTCTCTCTCTCTCTCTCTCTCTCCTCTCTCTCTCTCTCTCTCTCTCTCTCTCTCTCTCTCTCTCTCTCCTCCCTTTCTAGTCTCCCTCCTCCCTTCTCAAACTCTTAATAATTTTAATAATCAGCTTGAAAAAAGTATTTCTCCCTAGAATATACTCAACTTGCATCTTTTCTTCTCTCCATAGCAGAACAGGTGCTTTCTACTCCCTCGTTTGGCATGCTGTGCACACCACACCACTAGATAAGCCCCTTCGCAATTCTAACACAGTATAAGGTATCAGCCCCCACAATATGAGTGTTAGAGTTTAGTTTTATACTCCTGATACTGAAAATGGAGTTTAACTTTAGGGAGAGCATGTTGTCGACCAGCACTAGCAGTAAGGACTCTGAGTTCTTGTAAGAACTCTGCACAGCACACTCCATGTTCCTTACTGTTTTAAGTGCTTTGCTTATTATCGCCCCTTCCATCTCTTCCCAAGTTCATTCTCTTCCTCAATTACAACCTGTCATGTTTCTTATCTGTATTTACTCTTCAAATTTTTGCATATCCTTTGATTTGTCTAGACTTCTCCCTGAGGTCTACCCCGAGTCTCTGGATGCTGTCATCGAGATGTGCAGGTATATCGTCTTGGGAAGAGCTCACTAAAGGAGGCCTCATCTGCAGGTGGATATCTGTACTGCTGCTGAAGTGACCCTTGATGTCTAGGTTGATGAAGCACCATAAAAAATAGTAGTAGGCACACTAGGTTGTGGTGGCGCAAGCCTTTAATCCCAGCAGTTGGGAGGAAGAGGCAGGTGGATCGCTATGACTTTGATGCCAACCTGGTCTAAAGAGTGGGTTCTACGACAGCCAATGCTACACAAGGAAATCTTGTCTTGAAAAACAAACAAACTTACCTCCCAAAAAACAACAATAAAAATAGTAGGCACAACTTTTCCGTCAGAAAGAGGGAATAGAAGTGTTTTTTCCCCTATTCTTTTTTTACTAAGGACCATTAGAAACCTTTGGTATAACAAATATGTAAGAAGACTCTGAAATGTAGATAGAATGCCCAAAAGAAAAACACTGACAAAAAAACCCACAAAAGAAACAAAATGCCACAAACCATCTAAGAAAGCCTTCTATAACTGGTCAGAAAATTAGGAAAGAGCCATGGGCAAGACAAGCATATGAAGAGCAAAAACATTTAGAACAATAATCGTTTTACTCTAAACATGACAGATAAAACTAAGATCCCACCTCTGGCACCAAAAACAAATGCTAAGTGGAGATCCAAAACACTCATCACTGTGAAAAAGTGTGTAGTTCCCTCCACAATGCCAGTGGAGGCCACATAGAGAATTATAAACTAGCTTCAACTCTCTAAGCTAGAATGTAACAGCAGAACCCTAGTAGGCACTCAGAACTTGACTTCCTTTCTCCCACTTACATCCAGCAGAAAAGTCCTTTATCCCTTGCCATCAACAGAGACTAAGTAATGTAATTGCCTACTCTATATAGAAGAACCAAGTTCCTGATTATACTTCCCCCAATGGACAGTGCAAGTGAGTGCTTGCTAAAACAGATCTAAATAAGATCCAAGATCTCACAATAGAACACCCCAGTGTCCAAGGGAATCATTGTGCAATAATAGTTCTGTATCTTGATTACAGTGGTCGTAAAATAAATCTACATATGGAATGGAATGACTTGGAACTATGCACACAAATTATTTCAATGTCAGTTTCCTGACTTTAATATTATTTTATCATTATAATAACTGTGACAGTTATGAAAACTTAGATGAGGATATATGTGATTCCTACACACTTTCTTTGCAATATTTTTGTGAATCTACACATTATTTAAAAATTAAAAAGTAAGAAAAATAGAATAGTTTTCTGGTTCTCTGGAGAGGGAAAGAGAGAGAGAGAGAGAGAGAGAGAGAGAGGAAAGATGTAAAAGTTTGACTTCTAGGCTAAGTACCAGAATATGAGAACATTTGAGAAAAAGAATGTACATGAACTGATTTGAAACTCTGAGAAAGAATCTCTAAGAGAGTAATTGTTTTTAAATACTAAAGTACAGGGAAGCCATATAGTAGTCTGTGAAATCCTCAAAACCCTCAATTGGGATTGATGTGTGCTAATAATTGCCCAAAACAAACAAATAAACAAACAAACAAACCAAACCAAAACCATGTGTGGCCTAAATAAATTTAGTGAGAGTAACTGATTCAAATGTGTGACTTGTTGGCTACAGTTAGAGAGAGAAATTAGAACAGAAATTGGGGGAGAAGTCACTTGGTTCCCGCAGAGGTACCTGTCAGGCTCTCCTAGATGAACATTAGAAGATGACGTGGAGTTAGCTTCTAGCACTTCAAATAGGAAGAAAGAAGCATGGGGCATTAAAACTTGAGTTGATGTCAGTGTAGCTGATTTCTGGCTAGATTTGTGTTGAGAGGATCAGGCTTATCTATGCATGGGCATCTGCTACACTTTTTTTGGACTTCTTTCATTGCCTTTTAATTTCTTCATATAGTTCTTTAGAAAGTTTTATTGTAGCATGTTACTATAAATGAGAATCACCTGCCTATGCTGCAAAGTTCAGGAGACAAGTATAGAAACTGGATCCAAACAGGGAGCTCTCCAAGCTATGTATCAGAAAAATACTATGGGAAGATGATGCAACTGAGAAGATGAACCGTCCTAGAGAAGGGGGTCAGAGGATTTCACCCACAAAGCCTGGTCAGTTCCATAGGCCCCAAGTATTGCTTGGTGTGTAGATATGTTCATCTAAGCCAGTATAATATTCTTGGACCTATTTGTAATACACAATGATGCAGCAATACAGTGAAATACACTTGCAGCCCTGTTGCTGTGCTCCAGCAGGGAACAGTATGCAACTCAGAGAATAATATATTGAAAGGATATCTCATGTAATAGTCAACAGCTGATAACATCACTTCATGAAGAGCTATAGACAGATATAATGTAGAAGCTACAAAGCGGCAGTGGCCACTTCAACATTAAAACTAATGCAAAATGCATTAGGAATCCACCTTGAGACATTTTTGAAGTAAAGATTGAACCTATATAAACTCAGTCAATGCTTTTGTAACAGTTGCATGAACTTTAGGGCATAAAACATTAGATATTTATTGACCATCTTCCAAAGCAAAGGATTTTATGTCTTCGGGATCACAGAAGGAACTCATTTTGCTTCAGTTTTAAAAAGAATTTTTGTGTGTACGAGTGTGTATGTGTGCACACATTGCCTTTTAAAAACTAATCCGGCCAAAATGTTTTCTTTGATCTGAATACATCTGCCCTTGAAGCCTTTTAAACTCTCATATGACTTCAGTGCATTTCACTGGTCATTCTATGTGGCCATACCCAGTACTAACCATCTGCCAGGTATTGTAAAAATGATAAAGGGTTTCCAATGGACACAAAAAGGAAAAAAAATAGATTGAAAAAATATGCATAAAAGAGGAAGAAAATAGAGGTCAAGATACTGGAGGTTGGACAGTGGGAAAGATGAAGAGGGACAATAGGAAATGGTAATTGTCTTTTTACATGCCTAACAGAAAGGGGTTAAGGTACCAGCAAATAGGAATAATTCAATGGCCACCCCAAAAAAAGCGCTCTTGCTGAAGCTAGGTATTGTGTTCTCCTCCTCTGCTTAATTCAGTATAGAATTGCATCCATAGTACAAGGCTAGAGAGATAGTTAGGTGGATAAAGTGCTTGCTGAGCAAGCATGAGGATCTAAGAGTGTGGTACTCTACATATGCAAACAAACTTCACCTCTGGGTCTGGGTGAGAGTGGTGGATGGAGGAGACAAGTGGATACTAAGGGCTCACTACCCTAAGAAATTTAGCCAAAACGGTGAGTTCCAAGTTCACTGAACCATGTCTCAAAAATAAGTTGGAACAATGGAAGACACCTGACATTGACCTATGGCGTTCACACAAATACATGTGCACATACACGCACACACACACACACACAGACACACGGGATGGGGAGAGGGAGAGGGAGAGGGAGAGGGAGAGAGAGAGAGAGAGAGAGAGAGAGAGAGAGGTTTTATCCATGGAAGCAATCAATATATATTAGCTCAATGGATTATAGGGAAACACAAAATTCTCCTTTCAGGGATCTATAAGTGAGTCTACTAAAATTAATTGACAGCAGATTAGGAAGAGAAAATATACAAAAATTATTTTAAAATTTAATTGATCTGGTTATTATTTATTTATTGAATGTGTCTCAGTGTTTACCTGCTTTTATTGATGTGCATGAGGTTTAACCTGATGCCCACGGAGATTAGAAAATGTTATTGGATCCCCTGGAATCGAAGTTACTCCCAGATGACTGTGAGCCAACATGAGGGTGCTGAGAACTGAACCCAGCCAGGTCCTTTGAAAGAGCAGCCATAACACTGAGCCATCTCTATAGTCCAATATATAAAATATCAAAATAAATCTATACAGAAACCATACAAAATATGAAATTCAAGGAATGACCAAATGGCTGAGGCATAATTGGAAGGTTCTTTCCCACATGCCAGTTTCCGAGTAAACACTCAGGGGCTTAGTAGTAATTACAAACTGTTTGGCCTATTATTAACTTGCTCTTACAGCTTAGATGAACCCATTTCTATTAGTTTATATTTTACTACAAGGCTTGTGGCTTTCACATCCTGCTTTCCCGGCAGCTGCTGCATCTCACAGACTCTGCCTACTTTCTCCCCGTTTCTCTGTTTAGATTTCCTGCCTAGCTATATTCTGTCTTACCACAAGCCAAATCAGCTTCTTTATTAACCAATGCTAATAAAATATATTCACAGCATACATCACTGAGGCTTAAATAGTTTCTTCACAAGGGATAGGGAAGTGGAATGTGTCAGCGTTTAGGAACAAAGAAATACGTTTTAGTGGAAATGAATGACTGCTTCTACAAAACACAGATAATGTTCTCCTCTGCTTGATTTCCAGTCTTTTCTTCTGTGGTAGAGTTTAATCTTTTTTGGTTAAATAGTTTTCAGTAAAAACAAACAAAAACAAAAGTTGAAGGCAATTATGTTCCTCTTTGAGAGACTCAGTATTTAAATAGATGAAAAAACTTGAGGAAAAAGCCAGTTTCCTCATTTGTTGCTCTCCAGTTTGAAATCCAAAGCAGCAGATTTAGGGAAGCCATTTTTTGAACTTCAAGAGAATGAATAAGGAAATGGCACATATGGCTTACATTTCTTTTCTGTAAAATAAAGTAGTGCTATGTGCTGTTTGGTTATACAGTACCTACGCATAAAACTGACCAAGACTTTCCTAAACCCCCATATCTGGGACTGATTTCAATATATTTAGCGAAACTCATTTCTTCTACATTAAAGAGATAAAAATTGAAGCTATGATTCTCAAAAAGAGAATTATAATAGCCTATTGTTTTCTGTCATTAAGTATTTGAATAAAACCAGAAAACAGAGATGTATTGTAGATATTACTATATATGGAGTTGAAACTTGAGAAAAATCACGGGGCTGAATATTGACAATTGGGAGTTTCAAATGAGAGGTGCTCCTCAAAGCTGAACAAAAGGCTTTCCCAGGTTATCCACCTCACAGGCTACTCTTCCTGCTAGTTAAAAAGATACCCTTCCTTTGCTCTGTGTTCACACAATGCTATTTGATAAGAACAACTTTCAGCAGAGAATTTAAATAGGGATGTATTAATGAAAATATATAATTAGATAAGTACATTTCTAGATATAAAATGCTTGTTAGGAAATAAAATGCAGATTTGGGGAAAATGGTTTGGCGATATCATTGAGGTTTCAAACTCCAGTATGAGTATTTTTAGATGACTATTATATTCTAAAGATGTATTTTCATTTTCATGTGCATGCATATTTTGCCTACGTACATGTGTGTTCACTGCTTGTTCACTCTGGTGCCTGCAGAGGTAAGAAGATGGCATTGGATGCCCTAGAATCAGAGTTACAAAGAGCTATGAGCTTCCATACAGGTGCCAGGAATCAGCTCAGGTCAGCCCTCCCCCCCACACACTTTTTTAGTGTTTTGAGATAGGGTCTCACTCTGTAACAATGGTTGGCCTGAAAATATCCAGAATGACCAGAATACCCCCGAACTCATAAAGATCTACTTGCCTCTGTCTCCCTAGTACTGGGATTAAA
The DNA here is from genome assembly GCF_018167655.1 of Microtus oregoni. Classification (NCBI taxonomy): domain Eukaryota; kingdom Metazoa; phylum Chordata; class Mammalia; order Rodentia; family Cricetidae; genus Microtus; species Microtus oregoni. Next base: position 2,649,679 of record NW_024544726.1, read on the forward strand.
GGTGTGTGCCTGATCATCTGGCTATTATATTTGAAATAAAGATTACAATAAGAGAAAAATTTCCTGCCTTTTCAACCTTTTCCTCCTTTGTGTACTTTTGACTGCAAACTACCTACTATGCATTTTAAAAATACAACAATCATATTATAAATTTATTCAACAAAATTTCTTCTTTGCTAATTTTCAGATTTATTTTTATAAATAATTAGACTTTTCAAATATTAAATAATTTTATTTACCATTTTCCTTTATCAATTTTAAAAAAAATTTCAATTATAACTACTTTTATTTAATTTTGATTTTACAATATAGTTACATAATTTTTCCATTCTTTTTTCTTCTTACAAACCCTTCCATATACCCCTCCTTGCTCTTTTTTAAATTCTTTGATTTTTTTCATTACTTGTTTTATATATATATATATATATATATATATATATATATATATATATATGTATTCCTAAATATAACTTAGTTATAACTTACCTAGTCTGTATGTTATTGTATGTGTGTTTTCAGAGCTTCACCTAAGGCTCAGAGTATATCGTGGAAGAGAAGAGCAGAAAGATTGTAAAACCAGAGGATCATGGCGTTTACTGTGAGATTGTATCTTCTAGGAATGTGAGAAGCTTCACCCAGGAGGTCTCACCAACATGACTGCCTAAACATGAACTGAATCAGGACAATAACCACAGACATGCCCAAGTGGATGTAGAGGAAGCCAAGGAATGCTTAGAGTTGGAGAAATTGTCTTCCCCAGGGAAGTGTCCACCAATTGTTTATCCAACTTCAAATGGACTGATTTTATTACTGTATACTTATCTACACTGTCTTTATTGATTATTTTTGAATACTTGGTGATATATCATGAAGAAAAGAAAAGATTCAAATTGGAAATATTACAGAAATTAGACTCTAGGACAAAGGGATTTTCAAATTTAGATTATTTTTTTCTCAAAATAATTTCAATCTACAGTTACATTCTAGATTAGCAAATGGACTATATCAGCCAATCAAACTGTATTTCTTAAAGTTTATTAAGCTCTCAGTGTGTCAATTGCACGTGATCTTCAGGTATATCAAAACATGAAAAGAATTGTGAGTTCCAACACTGCTTTTCAGCTTTCTAAATTTGGACAAGTTTCTTAACATCTCTAAAATGTCAACTTCTGCACCTTTTGAAGCAGGGACAATAACACCTCTTGCCTGGATGTTGGATGGTTTTCTTAAAGAATATTATACACGCATGATGGATTCACCATAAAGCAAGTAAGTGCTGGTGAATGATATATACTACTAATTACAAATTTTAATTAAATAATAAGCTATTTTTTAAACGCTTGTGTTTTTCCCCACTGTTTAAGAAAGACTGAAGCATCCCCATTGTGATTTGTAACCATAAGCCAACATCTCTAGAGCAATTATTTTGCTGGCAAGTAAGCAAGGCCATAAATCAATAACAACTCTTGCAACCTAAGGACTTATCGATTTTGCTGTTTATCTTCTGTAATGTTCCTGGAAAACCCAATAATTTTGGGAAGTTACCCAAACTAGTTTACCCATTATTCTATATTGGTGTTATTAGTAACAAGTTATGAAAGCAGTTTATTGATTTTTCTCTTTAAATTCCTTTCTGCACAATATAGACATTTATTCAATACTTTAGCATATTTATTAAAAGTAGAATAAACAGCCAGAAATTCCTTTTAGTATACATATTTAAGGTAGATTATAACTTTCTGGATACACGGATTCCATCTATCTTATAGGGTTAGTCATTGCCAGTGATTTGAAACCAATGCATCCTTTATTAATGTGTCTGGTGTTATTCCCTCAAACCGTAAAATGTTTGGTGCAGAGAAACTGTTCAATAAGTATTTGTTGAACTAGCAAATTAATGAATGAAAACATGGAGAAATAAAACTGTGAATTTATAGTCACCCACTTTCAATGTCTTAAAGGGTAGCTCTGTTTTCCTTCCTAGTGTAAATGTATTCTTGGATTTAGAGGCATGTATGAATGCCTATGTTTTTTAACAGTGGTATTTTTTGTTGAAACTTCAAATGGTTTTGTTCTGTCTTTCAGATTTATTTAATTAACAAAATAGAGGTAGGCATAAAACATTCTTTTGTGATGATTAAAGACGGTTATATATGAAAGCCAAATTCTTGTTTGAAGAGGGACAGAAGTTATTTAGACTTAAACATAAGTATCTCATGATTTGCAGTTTAAAATAAGAATATCCACCCACTATCTGAGAATCTCTGCTATGATTGCTATGATCAGACACCATTTAAGCAGGTCCTTGTGGCAAGATGTGCTCATGAGCAGGCAAGTGAGCCAACGCCTGTGTTAGGAGGTAACTGTTACCACACTCTCAAGGGGCAGGTGAGACATGTTCGAAGTTGTCATTTCCCTTCACTTCTGTTTTCCCATGCTTAATATCAATGTCAATAACGAGACTACAGAAAAGCATTTCTAGGAGTATCACAAAATGTTTAATAATCAAACCTTTCTATTTTATGTCAACTTTGGAAATTTGTCTTGAAGATACTCACACAGCCATGATCAAGCTTGCAACACTGCTTATATAAGGTATTAATTCACACTTGCACATATCCTGTTTTCACTTCTTCCATGATGTCTCTAAAAAATCACTATGGCCAAACCACAGTAGCCAGGAGCCTGCACTGTACTGTGTTTCTTATATTTCTTTCCTCGTTGTTATACACTTTCAGAGCTGTTAGAAAATACAAAAATGTGTCTTTGCTGTAGAAAAGAAGAAAAATCTACTGTAGGGATAAGTCCCGCCCCTTAGGGGGCATGTTTGCCTCGAGCTAATGTTGGCCTATAAATTTGGTAAGCATGCTCCCAGCAGTCCCTTTCTGCTTTCCTGGTCTCCGTGGGCGGTGGTTCTGTAAGTCTATTTCACCGTTAAAGCTATACATATTTTTACAATCTGTCTGCATTCGCTTACGCTGTTACATTTTGGCGTCCAACGTGGGCTATTTTGCCCCCGACTCAAGCGGGTAGCCCGCTAGCTAACACAGCACCCTCCGGGGGCTGTTTTTTAGTTTGTGACTCTGGCCCCAGTGCCAAGTCTGAGACATACTCGGCCACACAGCCTCATTCTGCCTGCCTTGGCTAAGTTTGCAGGGAAACCCCACTGCCTGAATTAGCAGAAGCTCAAGTACCTGCGGTTTTGCAACAAAAGCTGCCACAGCGGCAGATTTGGTCTGATACAAATTGACTTGGCTGGGCACTGGTGGCGCACGCCTTTGATACCAGCACTTGGGAGGCAAAGGTAGGCGGATCTCTGTGAGTTTGAGGCCGGCCAGGCAGTGGTAGCACACGCCTTTAATCCCAGCACTTGGGAAGCAGAGGCAGGCTGATCTCTGTGAGTTTGAGGCCGGCCAGGTGGTGGTAGCGCAAGCGTTTAATCCCAGCACTTGGGAGGCAGAGACAGGCGGATCTCTGTGAGTTCGAGTCCAGACTGGTCTACAAGAGCTAGTTCCAGGACAGGCTCCAAAAACACAGAGACCATCACTGGCAGGAACCGATTATTGCAGGTAAAAAATCTTGGCATCCATATTGGCCTCTTCAGAATGTAAATGTTCAGCTCCTGGGAATTGGAACCCTATCTCGAGTAAGGCAGAGCACGAGATGGGTTGAATGTATAGGGCCAGAGGGACAAATAGGAAAATTAAAGCCATATGTAGCCAATATAGCAATGAATTTATGGGGTCGTGACCTATTACAACAATGGAATACCGAAATTAACATTCCTGCTAATTCTAGAGCCTATATTTCTGAGAATAATATTAAAAGACATTACAAATGGAGAAAATCAGCCATTAGGGCTGTGCAAGAACAAGCAATTGATGTCCCTTCAGAGATACCAACAGCCTTGCCTCTAAAATGGTTGACTGAGAAACCAATATGGACAAAGCAATGGCCTTTAGCTGAGGAAAAGTTACAGACTTTAGAACAGCTGGTACAAGAACAATTAGATGCTGGACATATAGAAGAATCTACCAGCCCTTGGAATTCTCCTGTATTTGTGGTTAAGAAAAAAATCAGGTAAATGGAGAATGGTGACAGATCTCAGGGCCATCAACAAGGTTATTCAACCTATGGGCCCTCTGCAATCTGGAATTCCTTTGCCCTCTTTATTACCAAAAGGATGGCCTCTCATAGTTATTGATTTAAAGGATTGTGTTTTCACTATACCTTTGCAAAAAGAAGATAGAGAAAAATTTGCCTTCACAGTGCCTACTTATAACAATTCTCAACCTTCGAGGAGGTACCACTGGGCCATCCTCCCCCAGGGTATGTTAAATAGCCCCTCCCTGTGCCAATATTTTGTGAACCAACCATTGCAAATAATACACAAGAAATTTCCCAAATCGATACTATACTATTACATGGACGACATTTTGTTATCCCATTCAAACATGGATACCTTGAACAGACTGTTTGAAGAAATAAAGATACTTTTACCTAAATGGGGATTGCAAATCGCTCCTGAAAAGATTCAGAAGGGAGATTCTGTTAATTATTTAGGTTATAAAATAGGTTTGCAAAAAATTAAGACACAAAAAGCACAAATTAGGAGAGATCGCCTACGGACTCTTAATGACTTTCAAAGACTGTTAGGAGATTTCCAGTCTTCGACCAGCTATTGGAATAACACCTGAGCTAATAATTCATTTGAACAAAACCTTGGATGGTGATAAAGATTTAAACAGTCCCAGAGAATTAACAGCTGAAGCAGAAAAGGAACTGACAATGATTGAGGAAAATTACAACAGGCACATGTGGACGGGGTGAATCCAGAGCTTGATTGTATTCTCGTCATACTACCATCAAAAATTTCTTCTACAGGAATTTTAATGCAGAGAGATGATATTATTTTGGAATGGATCTTTTTACCACATAAACCAAGTAAGAAACTGAAAACTTATGTGGAGAAAGTCTCTGAGTTAATTATAAAAGGCAAGTTGAGACTTCGTCAACTAGCAGGCATAGACCCAGCAGAAATTATAGTGCCTTTCACTGCTGATGAACTAAAGACATTATGGGAAGATAATGAACCATGGCAAAGAGCTTGTGCTAATTTTTTGGGAGACATTAATAACAACTATCCAAAAAGCAAGAGGCTTAACTTCATAAAGAGAACTTCTTGGATTCTTCCTCGAAGAAGAATAAGATTTGAAAAGTTGCTTGCCTTTAATAATGGTATGTCAGTTATGTTAGGCCTTAGCCAAAATTGGTTGACTCAACGTTGCAAACGAGACTTTGGGTGATTACCCAGGTAGTCAGTTGTCTCTGTCAATTGTTGCACATTTTGGATATATCTCATTTGTTGAGTAGTGTTTATTCCCTTCTCAGATCTTTGATGGAGTTGAAGATTATATAATTATAGTTACTCTCTACATTATTTGGACTCCTTGAGATAGAATGTTTAGCAAAGCTTTTGTTCTCAATATTGTTTGTTATATTTATTATTTGTTGTTATTGTATGTAGTTGTATTTGGTTTAGTTCTGTCTTATTTAGACAAAAAGGGGAGATGTAGGATAAGCCCCGCCCCTTAGGGGGCGTGTTCACCTTGGGCTAATGTTGGCCTATAAATTTGGCAAGCGTGCTCCCAGCCATCCCTTTCTGCTTTCCTGGTCTCCACGGGAACGGTGGTTCTGTAAGTTTATTTCGCCATTAAAGCTATATATATTTTTACAATCTGTCTGCATTCGCTTACGCTGTTACAATCTACCAATCACCAGGTTTCTATTAAACATTAACTATCTTTATTTGATTTATTTCCTTGAGTACCCTAGTGTTTTGTCTTTAGAAAGTATTCATACATACATACATATATATGATATAGAAACTGTCAATATATTAATAACCAGTGTAATATTAATAACTTTTTAAACTCAATATGTGTCCAAGCATTTTTACTAGAGACAGAAAATTGCAGTAATAGAATATGGCTTGTGTAAAATGAAAAGTATCAGATAATATTATTCTATTGAGGGAAGTATACTTGGCCCTTTTATGGTTATTCCCTCATAAGAACAAGGCACAAAGAACTATTCTCTTTAATTTCACAATAAAAATTGCTATTAATGAAAATATCATCAGAAAGGCTCTGAAGGTAATTTTTCTCCCTGCCTTGTTTCTTTTAAAACTGCAGACACATTTTTGGGCTAAGTCCAATTATTATTAACATTTTACAAATGAGGATACATACTCCATCCACAAACCAGATTCTTAATCATCAACATTTAAGACATTAACTAGTCTTTATCCAAAACAAATATTAATGTAACAGTTTCCATTTCTGGATTTTGAGGTAATGCATATCTATTAATTATCCTTATCACAGTGGTTCTCATCCTTCCTAATGCTGTGACCCTTTAATGCACTTTCTCATATTGTGGATACCCCCACCATAAAATTATTTTTTGTTTCTACTTCATAGCTGTAATTTTTCTACTGTTATGAATTGTAATATAAATATCTGATAAGTGAGATATATGATATGTGGATCCTGTGAAAGGGTCATTTGGCCTCCAAAGAGGTCATGACCCACAGGTTGAAAACCATTACTTATGGAGTTCAAGATCATGATGAAGAAATCTACAGAGACAGCTGAACCAAGTTTGTAAAAACTCATGAACTCTAGACTGACAGTTGTGGAGGCTCCATGGGACCAAACTGGGCCCTCCATATGTGGGAAACAGTGGAGAAGCCTGGACTATCAGAAGGGCCCCTGGCAGTAGGACCAGGATCCTACTATTTTTGTGCATGAGCTAACTTGTTGGAGACAATTCCCTTTGGTGGGATGCCATGCTCAGCTTTAATGCAGTGGAGAGGGTCTTGGTCCTGTCCCAACTTAATGTGCCAGACTTTGTTGATTCCCCATGGGAGCCCTTACTCAGTTGGGAGTAGTGGATGAGGAATGGGCTGGGGGGATGGGATGGGAGGAGGAGTTGGGGGGAGCGGAGGATTGTAGTTGGAATGTAAAATGAAATTTTTAAAAAAATTAAAAAAAGAAAACCACTACTCTAAAAACCTTAAGACATGGGTAAAGGATATCAACATTTTGGGCTAAACTATTCCTTATTTGAACAGCTCTAGCTAATTTCCATTGCTAATGGCAAAGTATTATATTATGTGGACATGTGTATTGGGATAGGCATGTATTATGTATTTATTATGTGAAAAGCAAAGATTTTATCCTAAAAGCTGGTATCTCTGAGTTGAGGCCAATCTTCTGGGCCTCTCCAGTAGCATAGATTTCTCAAACTTTTAGGTATTAGTGGTTAGTAAATGATACCCAGTTTATTCTCAAATTTGACCAACCTGATCAAGAAATCACGATGTGACTGCTATTGGAATAGTTTGGATGCTAAAAAAGAGATGAGGGGATTTGCCATGAATAGTATTGATTAGAAAAAGGTAGGAAGCAGGATTATGTCCTGGAGATAGCTGAATAGCTAAGTAGTCATGACACAGCCATCGAAGGCCACACAGGGGTTACTGAAGACCATAGATGCCCTAGTATTGCCAGATTTACTTGAGAAAATACAGGACAGACTGTCAAATTCTGTTTAAGATATAGAACATTTCAATATGAATAAATGCCATGCAATTGTTATTGCACACACAGTTTTTACTAGCAACTTTGCGTATATTGAACCAAAACAATTCGTCTTTATACTATGATTTTGATTAGTTGTTAGATTGGGCATGCTCAGGAAAACTATGACCATGGGGAAGGTGGTTCTTTGCAGTAGAGGCAGAAGGAGCAGAGAGTGGGCAATAAATGTTTGTGTGATGGAAAGTTCTAGAAGAACAGTTTTAGCAAAGGTACTTAAATAATTCCAGATATTGACTTTTAGTAATAGAGTCTCATTAACGCCAGAACAGAAGAACACAACAAGTAGGCTCCTTTCAATTCCATGTTCAAGCAGTGATCTTGCACAAATGTTCAGGGAAGAAATGCCACAACTGAGGGATTTAGAGCAGAAGTGGCTTTGTGGGTGTATGGCCAGTAGAGTAACACAAGGCCCTGTGTCTTCAAGGACTCTTTACTTGGTTTAATGCTGCCTTGAAGGTTTTGCCTTTTTTTTTATCTGTCTTGGTAGTCGAGATGAAACCCCAGATTTTGGTACTTTTCTTTCTCCCTCTTTTGATTCCTAATGACCATGAGATGAACAAATGGTTCCTCTCCCATATGTTCCCACCATAATGTAGCATCTTACCACCAGTCCCTAAGCAATGAAGTAAGTAAACATCAACTAAGACATCAAAAATTGTGAGCCTAAATAGACATATCTTCTTATGTTGTTGATTTCAGGTATTTGTTACAGTAAGGCTTACAAATTCACTATATAAGCAGGCGACATCTGTAATTGAGGCCAGGGCTATCCAAAGAAGCTATGTTTTCCATCTGAATTATGAGTTTCCTTGAATGCAGAAAGAAGAAAATAACATTCTAAGAAATAACATTACTTTAAAAATCCCACTGTATCTTTTCTTATTCATGTTTCAACCTGGTATTAGCTTATGCCCCAAATAGTGAAATAGTAGAAAAAGAAATGATGGGAAATAAGAAATTACTTTTTCTTTGCTTTCATCCTGTCGTAATTCATCAGTAAGTTGAAAGCAGAAAGTGTTGGCTGAATGTATATATATTCACAATTGAAATAGGACCAGGAAGCGACTTAGTATGCAAAAGCATTGGCAGCCAGCTTGAAGACTTAGGTTCATATTCCAAAACCAATGTAAAAATCCAGATGCAATGGCATGTATTTACAACTCTTTCATTCCTGTAGTGAGTTGGAAGGCAGAAACAAGAACATCACCCAGGAATTCAAGGAATAGCTAACCCAAAGATCCCAGGCCAATGGCAGGAACGTGAGATAATCTGTTTCAGATAAGATGAAGGTGAGAAATGACTCCCAAAAGTTATTTCTTGACACTTTCATGTGTGTCATAGCATGCTCACACCCTCAGTCACATACACACATATGCACTATATCACACAAAGAGAAGAAAAAGAAGTAAAATAGGACCACTTGAGGTATTTTTTTACTCTTTTTACTTAAGAATAAGCTATACATTCATGTATAAACAATGACATGAATTGTGTAATTTCAGTGAGTCTCTCTCTCTCTCTCTCTCTCTCTCTCTATATATATATATATATATATAATATTCTCCAATATTTCTGTTAAAATTTATAGTACAGATTAAAAAGTGGACAGTAAAATTTATATGAATAGTATAAATGTTTAATCTGTCTTTGCCACATGCCTAATTTGTAAATCAACATGGAGATTTAAATCAACAAATTAATAGCAACAAAGAGATTATGAAAGGAAAAATGCTTTATCTTTTAGTATCTTTACAGATTGCCTTTGGACCAGAGTTGCTGGATTTTCATTTACCAGTTGGATTCAAAAATTATTCAGCTAGCCTTAGGGCAAATGGAATTAGCAAATACAAATGGAATGGTGTAGAACAAGTACCTTGAGAAGTTCCTTTTAGAGAAGAATGCTGGTGTTCTGGCACCATGACTGCTAATGGGTGGACTTGCACTCCTTTTAACTATTAGATTTTTATAACTTCTGATCTAATTGGATGGCATTAATTTTTCTTCCTCATTCTGTTTCTCATTTGTTAAACATTTATTGAGTCTGCTATAGATATAGCTATGTCCTAAAAAATATGAAGGGGGCAAAGGAGACTTGTCTTTATAAAGACAGTACATATTAGTTATCCTTAATGAACCCAAGAAAGTCCTTTACTAGTCAATCCCAGATGGAATGTGTGCTCCACCAAAAGACATGTGCATGTACACATGTATGCTCATGCCTCTGCCATTTTCTTCTTCCCACTTTCAGTCATATTTTATTAATTTTCTTTGCTTATAATGAAGGATTTCTTAAATCTTTCTTATCAATAAAATTAAAAGAAAACCTAAACACATTACCCATTGATAAGTTATTAAAATACTTTTAGGTGATAGAACATTAGTTGGAATTTGTTGCAAACTTGGATGGAGATCTAAAACTTGGCGAACAGTTTTTCATGATAAAGCCCCTCATTTAAATTACATTTAAATGACAACAGAACAGAAACAGTGAATGTTTTCTGAATCCTGCTTCATACCAAGCATAAATATCACTCATTCAGAATTCATAAACTTTCTGGATGAAGGAAACAGTATCCAGATCATTAAGAAGAGCATTTCCTTGATGAATGAACTTTTGTATTTAATAATAATTTCTCAAAATATGTATGTTGCTTCTAAATAATTTTCCTTGTAATGATTGTAATAGTAATACAATACTGAAATTTTAATCTAACATTGTCTGATTAAATGAAAAAAATTAAATTAGGCTTCAGTTTAAACATAATTATTGAATACAAGATAAGTATATCACTTTGTAAAGAATTTTCAAATGTAGAAATTGTGTAAAATTTCTGACAGTTAAAGATATTTTATAAAATGTGAGTGTGAGAATATGTATGTGTGTGTGCATTTAATGTGTGGTGGGAGTGTTTTTTCCTGTATGTAAGCCTTTATACTGCTTGCATGTCTGGTACCAAGGAGGACAGAAGAAGGCATCAAATCCCATGGAGTTACAGATGGTTGTGAGCCACCATATGAGTACTAGCAACCAAACCTGAGTCTTCAGGAATAACAGTTAGTACTTGTAACTGCTGAGCTATTTTTCTAGCCCCTCAAATAATTTTAGAGCATATGGTGAGTAGCATGACAGTTGTAGACATCATCAAGTATACTTAAGAGTGATCTAACAGTTCACTGAATAATATCAAACCTAAAATAACCCTTTGCATTTATTTAACATGATAGCAAAATATTTTAATCGTCAATTTAAAAATGTGTAAAAATACTGTTTACTAGAAACTTTTCATATGTATATTGACATAAACATTTGAAGATGTTCTGACATAAAGGAGTATCTTGTAGTACAAGCATATCCCATTCCACTTATCTCTATTTAGCTCTTCAAATGTCCAGAGCATCCTCTAAAGTTGGTGAAAATCTCATACCATGAAGGAAGGAAGTATTAGGGAAAGGGGTGATAGATACTCATCAATTGTGTCCCTAGAAGGAGTGTTTAAATGAACAATTAATTTTATTCTCTTTTTCATATGCAGGGAACTTTTGTCCTGTTTACTTTTTCAATATTGAGGTTGCATATGCCATAATTGCTTTTGGACCTACATATTGGTAAGGAAGAAAACAACCTTCCAGGTGGTATAGTTCTCAAAACTCAGAAATGACGGTAAAAATTTCTAACTAAGAAAATTAAACAGTACAGTTGCTTTTGCCTTGTAAACAGACAAAATGGTGACTGCTAAGCATAACTGAGCTCTAAAGGATGAGTATTACTTCTGACCAGCTTTGTGTGCGTAAAGTTGTTAACTTCTTTGAGACTTACATTCCTCAAATAAGCAAACAAAACTGTCAGAGAAGTTTCTGGCAGATACAAATGAAATTGTGAATAACTTGTCAAAATATCCTCATATTTTTAAATGCTAGGAATCTGCAAAGTTAGCTAGAAAAGGAAGGATACATTTTTTTTTGGAGTAAAAGTAAACCTAAGAAATTGATCTTGACATCTCCTTTCCAATTTTGAGTTTCAAATTGAAACTAGATTCTGAAGGTACTGTCATTGATGCCATTGATTCCACTATAGGTGCTTCCTTGATTTGCGATGGGATTATATTCTGCTAAACTTGTCATAAATGATAATGCTGATAATCCACCTGACCTATTGACCACCATACTTGAGCGGCATAGCTGTAGCTATGGGTTGCCCACTCTTTTGATCACAGCTGTCCAGCATTCTAGAGATGATGGGGGTATACATTGCCAGTCTAGTAAAATATACAAATCCAAAGTTTGAAGTGATGTGGGAGTGTCATATATCAATCTGTTGATTTCATTGGTTAAGCAATAAAGAAACTGCTTGGCTGGCCCTCATAGGTTAAAACATAGGTGGGAGGAGTAAACAGAACAGAATGCTGGGTGGAAGAGGAAGTGAGCTCAGAGAGACGCCATGCTCCCCTCTCCCGGGTAGAGGCGGTAGCTCTGCTCTCTGAGGCAGACATGTGATGAAGCTCCGACCCAGGATGGACGTAGGCTAGAATCTTCCCTGGCAAGCCACCTCATGGGCTACACAGATTATAAGAAATGGGTTAGTCCAGGTGCGAGAATTGGCCTAGAAGAGGCTAGATAGAAATGGGCCAAGCAGTGTTTAAAAGAATACAGTTTCCATGTAATTATTTCGGGTAAAGCTAGCTGTGTGGGCGGCCGGGTGCCGGGAAAGTAGCCCACCACTCCTAATACAACATTGAAGTATATCAGGTTTCTAATGAATGAATGTACATTGTTTTTGACAACATTATAAATCCTTAAAACCATAAGTTAGAGCATCATAAACCTAGGGAAGTCTCTTCTGTTGTTGTTTAAAAGACAAGTTCTTGTGTATCACAATCAGGCCTTAAATTTACCATATAAGCAGAAAATGACACTGAACCTCTAATCTCTTTCTTTTACCTTCCAAGTGCTGGGATTACAGATATATGCCACCAAACCTGGTTTATATGTAGCCTGTTTTTAAAAAACAATACAATGCTATAATTTGGAACCTGGGGTCATATGCATGCCTAGCAAACCCTGCTACTTATCTACCTTCATCACTATAGTGTCCTGTCTTTGTAAGACATTATGAACTGGAGATGTTTGTGAGTGGTAAAGCTACTTCCCTAGCACATGCAAGACAAGATGGAGGAGGACAAGAAGAAGAAAAAGGACTTTAAGAATTTTTTTTGACATTGTTGTATTAACTTTTCTTGGAGAAATGTGAATGTCTATTCATCTCAGATAGTGCACCAAAACCAAATGAAAGTCAGAATTCCATCCAAGTCTTGCTTTGTAAACTGAGTATGCTAAGCTTATTTATGGAAACATGAGTAAGGAAGTACTTTCAGGAACATGGGGAAACTCAAAGAAGTGGTATCACCTGAAGGCGAAGGCGTAAGTCAAAAACAATCCCACACCAGTTTAGAATTATGATTAATAGAATGGTTATTTATTTAAAGGGGAAAAAACTTACAGATCACTGTCTCAGACAACAGCCCTCAGCGCAATCAGGAAGGGAGTCTAGTCGCTGGAAGTGGAGCAGGAAGTAAGAGAGAGAGAGAAGGGAAATGGCAGTTTTTTTAAAGGGAGAGAGAACACTCCCCAATGGGCTGGTATCTCAGCGGCTATTGGCTGGAGGAGTGGAAGGACCTCCCGCAACAATCACCAAAATTTTTCACTCCAGCATGGACGGCAACTTCCTCATAATTGTATAGATTAGTCCCTTCTTTAGTCAACCTCTGCAGACAATGTGCAGATGGAGCAGAATTACAGGCAGCTGGGAGAGAGTTGCATGAGTAAGTGGCTGAACTCTCAGGTGAGTGTAGTAATAAAAGTGGCGGGGCTGCATCCGCAGCACCTCGGCAGCCTGGCTAGCTTATGCTCTGAAATAACAACACACAAACTGTATTCATTTAAACACTGCTTGGCCCTTTAGCTCTAGCACTTACAAGCTAATTCTCACATCCCGATCAACCCATCTCTAATAATCTGTGAGAACCAGTCTTACGGGGAAGATTCTAGCCTAGTCCATCCTGGGTCGGAGCTTCATGGCGTGTGTCTGCCCGGGAGCGGGGCATGGCGTCTCTCCCAGGCGTCTGCTCCCAAGAGGAGAGCTGTGGAGTCTGACCTCACTTCCTCTTCCTCCCAGCATTCTGTTCTGTTTACTCCTCCCACCTATCTTCTAACCAATAAAATGGGCCAAAGCAGTTCCTTTATTAGCCAATGACCTTCCTCCATCAGGTGAGGGTCGAATGACCTGTCCCTTCTATGAGGAAACACCAACAGACTGGATCTTGAGGATCACGTAGGGGTATCATAGCTGCTGTGATGAAGGTGATCACAGCTATTAACGTTAAAGGACCACTTTCTACAACAATATGTTTGTAGAGTTGCATACATTTGTAGGTAATAATACAGAGTTCCTATACCCTCTTGTCTTAAAGAAGACACCTTTCAGGACTATAGTACAATACTGCAACTATAATATTTACATTGTATCCACTGGCTCAATTCATCAAATTTTCTTAAGTACTATTTGTACTATTGTGAATGTATGTATGTGCATAAGGTTTTATTTCTGTGGAAATATACAGCTAAAAATCTTCATGACCACCTGATATGGATCTGGATTCAAATTTGAAGAATACCAAAAAGAGAAAAGCTGATGGACATATACAATTTCAGAAAATCTCATTAGATCATATGGTTAAAAACATCTTGTTTTTTTTTTTTTGTTTTGTTTTGTTTTTGTTTTTTTTTAACTTTTTTTTTATTGAGAAAAGAGAAAAAAAAACCCAAATTTCCTCCTCCTCCCAGCCTCCCATTTCCCTCCCCCTCCTCCCACCCTTCTCCCCCTCCCCCCACTCCTCTCCCCCTCCCTCTCCAGCCCAAAGAGCAGTCAGATTTCCCTGCCCTGTGGTAAGTCCTAGGTCCTCCCCCCTCCGTGCATTTCTAGGAAGGTGAACATCCAAACTGGCTAGGCTCCCACAAAGCGAGCACATTACGTAGGTTCAAAACCCCGTGCCATTGTCCTTGGATTCTCATCAGCCCTCATTGTTGGCCATGCTCAGAGAGTCCAGTTTTATCCCATGCTTTTTCAGTCACAGTCCAGCTGGCCTTGGTGAGCTCCCAATAGATCAGCTCCACTGTCTCAGTGGGTGGGTGCTCCCCTCGTGGTCCCGACTTCTTTGCTCATGTTCTCCCTCCTTCTGCTCCTCATCTGGACCTTGGGAGCTCAGTCCAGTGCTCCAGTGTGGGTCTCTGTCTCTGTCTCCATCCATCACCAGATGAAGGTTCTATGATGATATGCAAGATATTCGTCATTATTGCTCTAGGATAGGGTCATTTCAGGTTCCCCATCCTTAGCTGCCCAAGGAACTAACTGGGAACCTCGGTTTGGGTATCTGGGAGCCACTCTAGGTTCAAGTCTCTTGCCAACCCTAAGGTGGCTCCCTTAACTAAGAACCGTGCTTCCGTGCTCCCCCATCCAACCTTCCTTCATCCCAATCCTCCCACTTTCCCAAGCTCCCCCCCAATCTCCCCCTCTCCTTCCTCTCTCCCCATCTCCCCTTACCCCCATCCCACCCCACCCCCAAGATCTCAATTTTCTCCCCGGCAATTTTGTCTACTTCCCATAGCCAAGAGGACAACTATATGCTTTTCCTTTGGTTCACCTTCTTACTTAGCTTCTTTGGGATCACCAAGTGTAGACTCCGTGACCCTTGTTTATGGCTAGAAACCAATTATGAGTGAGTACATCCCATGTTCATCTTTTTGGCTCTGGGATACCTCACTCAGGATAGTGTTTTCTATTTCCATCCATTTGCATGCAAAATTCGAGAAGTCATTGTTTTTTATCGCAGCATAGTACTCTAATGTGTAGATATTCCAAACTTTCTTCATCCATTCTTCCATTGAAGGGCATCTAGGTTGTTTCCAGGTTCTGGCTATTACAAATAATACTGCTATGAACATAGTTGAACAAATACTCTTGTCATGTGATAGGGCATCTCTTGGGTATATTCCCAGGAGTGGTATTGCTGGGTCCAGGGGTAAGTTGATCCCGAATTTCCTGAGAAACCGAAACACCGATTTCCAAAGTGGTTGCACAAGATTGCATTCCCACCAGCAATGGATGAGTGTTCCCCTTCCTCCACAGCCTCTCCAGCAAAGGCTATCATTGGAGTTTTTTATTTTAGCCATTCTGACAGGTGTAAGATGATATCTCAAAGTTGTTTTGATTTGCATTTCCCTGATTGCTAAGGAGGTTGAGCATGACCTTAAGTGTCTTTTGGCCATTTGAACTTCCTCTGCTGAGAATTCTCTGTTCAGTTCAGTGCCCCATTTTTTAATTGGGTTAATTAGCATTTTAAAGTCTAGTTTCCTGAGTTCTCTATATATTTTGGAGATCAGACCTTTTTCTGTTGCGGGGTTGGTGAAGATCTTCTCCCAGTCAGTAGGTTGCCTATTTGTCTTGGTGACAGTGTCCTTTGCTTTACAGAAGCTTCTCAGTTTTAGTAGGTCCCATTTATTCAATGTTGCCCTTAAAGTCTGTGCTGTTGGGGTTACACATAGGAAGCGATCTCCTGTGCCCATCTCCTGTAGGGTACTTCCCACTTTCTCTTCTATCAGGTTCACTGTGTTCTGACTGATAGTGAGGTCTTTAATCCATTTGGACTTGAGTTTTGTGCATGGTGATAGATATGGGTCTATTTTCATTCTTCTACAGGTTGACATCCAGTTATGCCAGCACCATTTGTTAAAAATGCTTTCTTTCTTCCATTGTATACTTTTGGCTCCTTTATCAAAAATGAGGTGTTCATAGGTTTGTGGGTTAAAATTCGGGTCTTCTATATGATTCCATTGGTCAACTTCTCTGTTTTTATGCCAGTACCACACTGTTTTCATCACTGTAGCTCTGTAATAGAGTTTGAAGTCAGGGATGGTAATGCCTCCAGACAATCCTTTATTGTATAGGATTGTTTTGGCTATCCTGGGTTTTTTGTTTTTCCATATAAAGTTGATTATTTTCCTCTCAAGATCTGTGAAGAATTTTGATGGGATCCTGATGGGGATTGCATTGAATCTATAAATTGCCTTTGGTAGAATTGCCATTTTTACTATGTTGATCCTCCCAATCCAAGAGCAAGGAAGTTCCTTCCATTTTCTGGTATACTCCTCAGTTTCTTTCTTCAATGCCTTAAAGTTCTTGTCAAATAGATCTTTCACTTCCTTGGTTAGAGTTACCCCAAGATATTTTATGCTGTTTGTGGCTATTGTGAAAGGTGAAGCTTCTTTGATTTCCCTCTCTGCTTCCATATCCTTTGTGTATAAGAGGGCGACTGATTTTTTGGAGTTGATCTTGTATCCTGCCACATTACTAAAGGTGTTTATCAGCTGTAAAAGTTCTTTGGTGGAGTTTTTCGGGTCGCTTATGTACACTATCATATCATCTGCAAATAACGAAAGTTTAACTTCTTCCTTTCCAATTCGAATCCCTTTGATCCCCTTATGTTGTCTTATTGCTATTGCTAGAACTTCAAGTACTATATTGAAGAGGTATGGTGAGAGTGGACTGCCTTGTCGTGTTCCTGAGTTTAGTGGGATGGCTTTAAGTTTCTCTCCATTTAATTTAATGTTAGCTGTCGGCTTGCTGTATATAGCTTTTATTATATTTAGGTATGACCCTTGTATCCCTAATCTCTCCAATACTTTTATTATAAAGGGGTGTTGAATTTTGTCAAATGCTTTTTCAGCATCAAATGAAATGATCATATGGTTTTTTTCTTTCAGTTTATTTATATGCTGGATTACATTGATAGATTTTCGTATGTTGAACCAGCCCTGCATCCCTGGGATGAAGCCTACTTGATCATAATGGATAATTTTCCTAATGTGTTCTTGGATTCGGTTTGCCAGTATTTTGTTGAGGATTTTTGCATCGATGTTCATGAGTGAGATTGGTCTATAATTTTCTTTCTTGGTTGAGTCTTTGTGCGGTTTTGGTATCAGAGTAACTGTAGCTTCATAAAAGGAATTTGGCAATGACTCTTCTGTTTCTATATTGTGAAATACATTAAGGAGTATAGGTATTAGGTCTTCTTGGAAGTTCTGGTAGAATTCCGTATTGAAACCATCTGGTCCTGGGCTTTTTTTGGTAGGGAGGTTTTTGATAACCTCTTTTAATTCTTCGCGACTAACAGGTCTATTTAGATTGTTCACCTGGTCCTGGTTTAACTTTGGTATATGGTATTTATCTAAAAACGTGTCCATTTCCTTTACATTTTCCAGTTTTGTGGCATATAGGCTTTTGTAGTAAGATCTAATGATTCTCTGAATTTCGTCTGTGTCTGTGGTTATGTCCCCCTTTTCATTTCTGATCTTATTAATTTGCAAATTCTCTCTCTGCCGTTTGATTAGTTGGATAGGGGTTTGTCAA
This sequence comes from Microtus oregoni, assembly GCF_018167655.1. NCBI lineage: Eukaryota > Metazoa > Chordata > Mammalia > Rodentia > Cricetidae > Microtus > Microtus oregoni. Next base: position 2,667,805 of record NW_024544726.1, read on the forward strand.
TCTTGTTGATTTTCTCCAGAAACCATCTTTTTGTTTCATTGATTCTTTGGATTGTTTTCTGTGTTTCTATTTTGTTGATTTCATCCCTCAGTTTGATTATTTCCAGTCTTCTACTCCTCCTAGGTGAGTCTGCTTCTTTTTTTCTAGAGCTTTCAGTTCGGCTGTTAAGTCTCCAATGTGAGCTTTCTCTGTTTTCTTTAAGTGGGCACTTAGTGCTATGAACTTTCCTCTTAGGACTGCTTTCATAGTGTCCCATAAGTTTGAGTATGTTGTTTCTTTATTTTCATTGAATTCCAGGAAGACTTTAATTTCTTTCTTTATTTCTTCCTTAATCCAGGTATGGTTCAGTAGTTGACTATTCAGTTTCCATGAGTTTGTAGGCTTTTTGGGGGTAGCATTGTTGTTGAATTCTAACTTTAATCCATGGTGATCTGATAAGACACAGGTGGTTACTAATATTTTTTTGTAACTGTGGATGTTTGCTTTGTTACCGACTATGTGGTCGATTTTTGAGAAGGTTCCATGAGCTGCAGAGAAGAAGGTATATTCTTTCCTATTTGGGTGGAATGTTCTATAGATGTCTGTTAAGTCCATTTGATTCATTACCTCCATTAATTCTCTTATTTCTCTGTTAGGTTTCTGTCTGTTTGACCTGTCCATTGGTGAGAGAGGAGTGTTGAAGTCTCCTACTATTAGTGTGTGCGGTTTGATGGCTGCCTTGAGTTTTAGCAATGTTTCTTTTATGTACGTGGGTGCTTTTAAATTAGGGGCATAGATGTTCAGAATTGAGACTTCATCCTGCTGAACTGTTCCTGTTATGTGTATAAAATGCCCCTCTCCATCTCTTCTGATTGATTTAAGTTTGAAGTCAACTTTGTTAGAGATTAGTATGGCCACACCTGCTTGTTTCTTAGGTCCATTTGCTTGATAAGCCTTTTCCCAGCCCTTTACTTTGAGTAGGTGCCTGTCTTTGTGGTTGAGGTGGGTTTCTTGTAAACAGCAGAATGTTGGATCCTGTTTTCGTATCCAATCTCTTAGCCTGTGCCTTTTAATAGGTGAGTTGAGTCTATTGACATTAAGTGATATTAATGACCAGTGGATGTTAACTCTGGTCATTTTTTTAGTCGTAGAGTTTGTGTGTTTCCCTTCTTAGATGTGTGTTGGTGAAGGGTCTCTAGATGTCTGAGTTATTGTGGTCATTGTTGGACTCCTTGGTTAGTGATTTTCCTTCTATTACTTTCTGTAAGGCTGGATTTGTGGCTGCGTATTGTTTGAATTTGTTTTTATCCTGGAAAATTTTATTTTCTCCATTTATAGTGAACGAAAGCTTGGCTGGGTATAGTAATCTGGGCTTGCATCCATGGTGTCTTAGTTTCTGAAGTACATCTATCCAGGACCGTCTGGCTTTCATGGTTTCCATGGAGAAGTCAGGTGTAAGTCTGATAGGTTTACCTTTATAGGTAATTTGGCCTTTTTCCTTTGCAGCTCTTAATATTCTTTCCTTATTCTGTATGCTTTGTGTTTTGATAATTATATGGCGAGGGGATGTTCTTTTTTGATCCAGCCTATTCGGTGTTCTGTATGCTTCTTGAACCTTCATAGGTATATCTTTCTTTAGGTTGGGAAAGTTTTCTTCTATAATTTTATTAAATATATTTTCTGGACCATTGAGCTGCACTTCTTCTCCTTCTTCTACTCCTATTATTCTTAGGTTTGGTCTTTTTATTGTGTCCCATATTTCCTGAATATTTTGTGATGAGAGTTTGTTGGACTTGCTGTTTTCTTTGATCAGAGTGTTTATTTTCTCTATGGTATCTTCAGAATCTGAGATTCTTTCTTCTATCTCTTGTATTCTGTTGGTTATGCTTGTTTCTGTAGACTCTGTTTGTTTACTTAAATTTTCCATGTCCAGCCGGCCCTCTGTTTGTGTTTTCTTCTTTGCCTCCATTTCAGTTTTCACGTCTTGCACCGTTTCCATTATCTGTTTGATTGTTTTTCCTTGGTTTTCTAGGGTATCATTCACTGATTTATTCAGTTCTTCAAACTTTCTGTTATATTTCTCATCCATTTCTATAAGGGCATTTTTTACATGCTGTTTAAGGGCGTCAATCACTTTCATGAAGTCAACCTTTTCTACTTCTTCTTGATTAAGGTGTTCATGTCCTCCCGTTGTGAGGTAGCTGGTTTCTGGTGGCTTCATGTTGCTTTTCAGCTTGTTGGGCAAATTCTTGCCTTGGCGTCTACCCATCTCTTCTTCCAAATGCTCCCTTATGGATCTTCTTTACCGGATCAGGTCTCCTTGCCTACCCAATGCTGGATCTCCCCAACGTTGTCTCTCCCCAATGCTGGGTCTCCCCAAGGCTGGGTCTCCTGGCGCCTAGAGATCAGGCCTCCTTGCTGGTGGGCAGGTCGCAAACAAAGCGCCTACCCTGCTTGGTGCAGGCAGGCCAAAGAAACAAAGGAACTCCCGCCCGCTTGGGTGCCCCGAGGATTCGGACCCAGTGCCCAGACAGGCTGGGCTGGGTGATGTTATGTGCAGAAAGAGGGCAGTGGGGCAAATTGGGGAGGGTTCTGGATGGAAGCTGGGTGGGCTAGGAAGAAAGAGGAGGTATGCAGGGAGTGGGGGCCCTGCCGAGAGCTCAAGAAGGATAGGGGGCCAAGGAAACTCTGAACTCCCCTTCCCGGGCTGGCGCCGCAGGGTCAGAAACTCACCCCAACGCTGGGTCTCCTGGCGCCTAGAGATCAGGCCTCCGTGCTGGTGGGCAGGTGGCAAACAAAGCGCCTACCCTGCTTGGTGCAGGCAGGCCATAGAAACAAAGAGAATCCCGCCCGCTAGGGTGCCCCGAGGATTCAGACCCAGTGCCCAGACAGGCTGGGCTGGGTGATGTTATGTGCAGAAAGAGGGCGGTGGGGCAAATTGGGGAGGGTTCTGGATGGAAGCTGGGTGGGCTAGGAAGAAAGAGGAGGTATGCAGGGAGTGGGGGCCCTGCTGAGAGCTCAAGAAGGATAGGGGGCCAAGGAAGCTCTGAACTCCCCTTCCCGGGCTGGCGCCGCAGGGTCAGAAACTCACCCCAATGCTGGGTCTCCTGGAGCCTAGAGATCAGTCCTCCGTGCTGGTGGGCAGGTCGCAAACAAAGCGCCTACCCTGCTTGGTGCAGGCAGGCCAAAGAAACAAAGGAACTCCCGCCTGCTTGGGTGCCCCGAGGATTCGGACCCAGTGCCCAGACAGGCTGGGCTGGGTGATGTTATGTGCAGAAAGAGGGCGGTGGGGCAAATTGGGGAGGGTTCTGGATGGAAGCTGGGTGGGCTAGGAAGAAAGAGGAGGTATGCAGGGAGTGGGGGCCCTGCCGAGAGCTCAAGAAGGATAGGGGGCCAAGGAAGCTCTGAACTCCCCTTCCCGGGCTGGCGCCGCAGGGTCAGAAACTCACCCCAATGCTGGTCTCCTGGCGCCTAGAGATCAGGCCTCCGTGCTGGTGGGCAGGTCGCAAACAAAGCGCCTACCCTGCTTGGTGCAGGCAGGCCATAGAAACAAAGAGACTCCTGCCCACTTGGGTGCCCCGAGGATTCGGACCCAGTGCCCAGACAGGCTGGGCTGGTTGATGTTATGTGCAGAAAGAGGGCGGTGGGGCAAATTGGGGAGGGTTCTGGATGGAAGCTGGGTGGGCTAGGAAGAAAGAGGAGGTATGCAGGGAGTGGGGGCCCTGCCGAGAGCTCAAGAAGGATAGGGGGCCAAGGAAGCTCTGAACTCCCCTTCCCGGGCTGGCGCCGCAGGGTCAGAAACTCACCCCAATGCTGGGTCTCCTGGCGCCTAGAGATCAGGCCTCCGTGCTGGTGGGCAGGTCGCAAACAAAGCGCCTACCCTGCTTCGTGCAGGCAGGCCATAGAAACAAAGAGACTCCTGCCCGCTTGGGTGCCCCAAGGATTCGGACCCAGTGCCCAGACAGGCTGGGCTGGGTGATGTTATGTGCAGAAAGAGGGCGGTGGGGCAAATTGGGGAGGGTTCTGGATGGAAGCTGCGTGGGCCCAATGCTGGGTCTCCTGGCGCCTAGAGATCAGGCCTCCGTGCTGGTGGGCAGGTCGCAAACAAAGCACCTACCCTGCTTGGTGCAGGCAGGCCAAAGAAACAAAGGAACTCCCGCCTGCTTGGGTGCCCCGAGGATTAGGACCCAGTGCCAAACATCTTGTTAATAAAGTACAAAACTCCCCAAGTAGAAAAGAAAAGGTAGACACTATTGAGCAGATAAAGCTAAAATGTTTATGTTAGGAGCATCTGGCGAAGTGACAGTGGGGAGCTAAAGGCATTTAATCAAGATACACTGTTTACATGTAGGAAATGTTCAAATAATGAAAACAATCCTCCAAAATATGCCATTAATAAAGTTTAAAGACAAGACACAGGCTGGATGAAACACTTCCTAAAAATATGAAAGAAACAGTTTTAGCATCAGGAATGTCTAAAGAGCTTTGTGAATGAACATTAATGAACCATCATTAATATGAGTTTTAATAGGAAAATCATGGAAGCTCTGTCCTAACAACTCAATTCATAGACATGAGAGGATAAATCGCAGGGAAAAAAACACTACTCAGCCAGGGAACTGTACATGAAAATATCAAAGAACTAATTTTTTTTTGTTTTAAAATTTTCCCCAAATCCAAAAGTTGATCAATATAGAGTGGAAATAGAGAAAAATAATATCTACTAAATGAATGCTGTATATGAACCATCTATTTAATCTTCCTATAAACCAATATACTCCAGATGAGTGAGTGACATCCATATAAAATGAATCACCTGCATTGACAGACAATTGAGGAAATCATGCATATTCAATGACTCAGGAATTTTAATCCTTAGCTGCTCCCCTAGAGACATAAGCTCAAGGAACTTGTGTGTGTGTGTTTTGTGTAGTGTGCCTAGAGAGATATTGGCAATAATAAAAAATTGGAAATGAACTAAATATCCAATAATAAGAGAATGATATAATTGTATATGTGTAGCATAATTTAAATGACTGGTATAATTATAGATCATAACATATGTAGATCACCAAAACATATTGAGAAAAAAGGCGAGTTGTAGACTAATGTCATTTCACATTAAAAACATGCATCATTACTAGAGCTTTTATTGCATATCATGTGTATCATACAAAGTACAACAACAAAAAACACATATGCTAATTTTTTTATTGAGCTCTACATTTTTCTCTGCTCCCCTCCCTGCTTCTCCCTTCCCCTTCAATCCTCCCACAAGGTCCCTATGCTCCCAATTTACTCAGGAGATCTTGTCTTTTTCTACTTCCCATGTAGATTAGATCTATGTAAGTCTCTCTTAATGTCCTCATTGTTATCTAAGTTCTCAGCATTGTGGATTTGTAGGCTGGTTTTCTTTGTTTTATGTTTAAAAACAATTTATGAATGTGTACATGTGATAATTGTCTTTCTGGGTCTGGGTTACCTCACTCAAAATGGTGTTTACTAGCTCCATCCATTTTCCTGCAAAATTCAAGGCGTCGTTATTTTTTTCTGCTGTGTTGTACTTCATTGTATAATGTACCACATATTCCTTATCCATTCTTTAGTCAAGGGACATTTAGGTTGTTTCCAGGTTCTGGCTATGACAAACAAAGCTGCTATGAACATAGTTGAGCACATGTCCTTGTGGCACAATTCAACATCCATTGGATATATACCCAAAAGTGGTATTACTGGGTCTTGAAGAAGGTTGTTTTCTAATTTTCTGAGAAATCATCACACTGACATCCAAAGGGGCTGTGCCAGCTTGCATTCCCACTACAGAGCTACAGTACTGAAAACAGCCTGGTATTGCCATAAGAACAGACTGGAAGATCAATGGAACCTAGTTGAAGATCCAGATATTAATCCACACATCTTTGAACATCTGATTTTTGACAAAGAAACAAAAAATATCAAATGGAAAAAAGAAAGCATATTTAACAAATGTAGAAGAATGAAAATAGACCCATATCTATCACCATGCACAAAATCAAGTCCAAATGGATCAAAGACCTCAACATAATGCCAGCCACACTATAGAAGAGAAAGTGGGAAGTACACTTGAATGCACTGGCACAGGGAATAACTTCCTAAATATAACCCCAGCAGCACAAACACTGAGAAAAACAATTAATAAATGGGACCTCCTGAAACTGTAAAGCAAAGACATGGTCACCAAGACAAAATGACAGCCTACAGAATGGGAAAAGGCCTTCACTAACCCCACATCCGACAGAAGTCTGATCTCCAAAATATACAAAGAACTCAAGAAATTGGTCATCAAAAGAACAAATAATCCAATTAAAAATGGAGTACAGACCTAAACAGAGAACTCTTAACAGAGGAATCTAAAATGGCTGAAAGACACTTAAGGAAATGCTCAACATCCTTAGTCATCAGAGAAATGCAAATCAAAAGACCCGTGAGATTCCATCTTACACCTGTAAGAATGGCCAAGATCAAAAACACTGAAGACAACTTATGCTTGATAGGTTATGGGGTAAAGGGAACACTTCTGCATTGCTCGTGGGAATGCAAGCTGGTACATATGCTAATTTTAATTAAACTTGTTCATTTTTAGGAAGACAACATTGGTCAGAATCCCGAAGTAATTTTCCAGTTACTGGATGTTGAGACATTGTGTTTCTTGTTTTCTATAAACAATAATGATCATAAGGGAGGGATACAGAGGAACACGGTTGGTAGGAGGGAGAAAAGGAATAAGAAGGAAATACAAGATCATCACTCCGTCATGACCCCTTTCTAGTTTTCTGATTTCTACATGTACTCCAAGATAAACACACAAATCTAAAGATTCAAAACTAGAATTTGCATGATATAGAGCATGTGACATTGGCTTATAGTTCTTTAATTTGGTTCCATTCCCATCCATTTACCCATAAATTTCCTAATTTCACTTTTTTCCACAGCTGAATTTTATTCCATTGTGCATATGTACTGCATTTTAGTTATTCACCCATCAGATGAAAGATGTCTTTGTAGAGTCCATTCTTAATAACCTTGGTGAGAAGGAACAACAATAAAAACAGAGTCAGGAGTTAATTCTGAAATGTGTAGGGACAGAATTCTTAAGATGCAGTCTATTAATTGATATTAAGAACTGTTAAAGTACAGAAAGGATTTTTTATCATGAGGAAGAAGTATGTGGAATTCAAACCAGAATGACATTCATTGTTGAAATACGGAGCGGTGGGCTGTGTCCTGCCATCCGTCTAGCTTTACCCGAAATAATTATAGGGAAACTGTATTTTTTTTAAACACTGTCTGACTCATTAGTTTTAGTTTCTTATTGGCTAGCTTTTACATATTGATCTAACCCATTTCTATTAATCTGTGTAGCCCACGAGCTGGCTTACCAGGAATGATATTAACCTGCGTCTGTCTGGAGTGGGAGAATCATGGCGACTCTCTGACTCAGCTTCTTTCTCCCAGCATTCTGTTCTGTTTACTCCGCCCACCTAAGGGTTGGCCTATCAAATGGGTCTAGGCAGTTTCTTTATTAATAAGAAATTACTCCCACATCAATTCATTGTAAAACTTGATGGATTTCTTGTAGCTAATAAATGAGTATCAGGGAAAGAATGATTTTCCTGTAGTGTGTTTTGTCATGCTATGACATTTGGGCTTAAGAGATGATATTGGCAAAGAGATGATATTAACCTAGAAGGTATTTTAAGTTGAACATTGTAGGATGGAAAAAGCCAATGAGAATTCACAAATTACCCTTCAAAGAAACCCCAATAGTAGCCCATTTCTAACTAGATATTAGTCTCTGCAGTTCTACCACCACTCAACAATCTATTCCAAATTTGAATTCTTCAATAGATTAAACCTTTTTTAAATTCAGGGCTCTCAACACTTAATCCTGTCTAGAAATGCTCTCATAGATTCACCTAGAAGTGGGCCTTGCTAAGTCTATATCTTTTCCAATCAAGTTAGAATAAGCTCTTTTAATTGTTACTATCTAATAATACCTTTATTTTTAAAAAGCATTTTGTCTGGACATGGAAATTGAAGTTGATGAGGTGGAAAGTCTGGGTAGAACAAAGGAGAGGAAGGTCCCGGAGCTTGCTTGCTCTGGAACCTGACCAGTCAAGCAGGGAATCACCTTCTTTGGGCCTTTGTCACCAAATAATAAATCCAACTGAACCAAACTAAAACGTAAAAGGCCATTAAGAATTTCTTTTCGACTTGGAAGATGTGAGTGTCTGAGTTACTTGAAAGAGAGCCCTGATGTCCTGTGTCAGACCCTCACCTACTGTACTCCAAGAGACCAAGTAAAAACATCCTCACCTCTCAACTCCACTATCCCTGCAACAACAGCAACCACCAAAGCCACAGGCCCAACCTGCAATAATTGAAGGAATAGAGGTGTAGATGACAGTGTAAGAATACATTAAACAATACAAAGAGTAATATAGCAGCACCAGAAACTAGGGATTCTACAGCAGTAAGACCTGAACACTGCAGCAGATGAAGTAAAAGCAAACAATCATAAATATAACATTATAAAAAGGATAGAGGCTTTTAAGGGAGAAATTAAAAATTCTCTTAAAGAAATGGAGGAAAAGACAAACAGAAAATTGGAAGAAATCCAAAAATCCCTTAAAGAAAACAAAGAAAATAAAAACAATCAAACCATTGAAGGAAACAGTTCAAGGTTTGAAATTTGAAAGAGGCAATAAAGAAAACACCAATCATGGAATTCTGAAAATGGAAAATCAGGGTAAATGATGGGAACTACAGATGCAAAAAATAACCAACAGAATGCAAGAGATGGCAAAGAAAATCTCAAAAGCTGAAGATATGATACAGGTAATAGATTCATCAGTCAAATAAAATGGCAAATCCAACAAATTCTTAACATAAAACATTCAGGAAATCTGGGACACCATGAAAAGACCCAACCTAAGAATAACAGAGATAGAAGGAGAAGAAAGCCAGCTCAAAGGCACAGAAAAATTATTTGTAGTAGGAGCTGCGGGTTGCATTCTGCCACCCAGTTCCCACCACTGGCTAGCTTTACCCGAAATAACAATGCACAGACTGTATTCTTTTAAACACTGCCTGGCCCATTAGTTCCAGCCTCTTAACCCATTTCTAATAATCTGTGTAGCACCACGAGGTGCGCTTACCAGGAAAGATTCAGCATGTCTGACCTGGTGGCTGGCTGCATCGTCGTCTGCCTCAGACAGCAGAGCTATTGCGTCTGCCCAGGAGAGGGGAGCATGGCGTCTCTGCTCCAGAGAGCAGAGCTGTCGAGTCTGAGCTCACTTCCTCTTCCCCACAGCATTCTGTTCTGTTTACTCCACCCACCTATGTTTTAACCTATGAGGCCAAGCAATTTCTTTACTATAATTAACCAATGACCTTCCTCCATCATTTATTCAACAAAATGGTAAACTAAAACTTTCCCAACCTAAAGAAGAATATGCCCATGAAAGTACAAGAAGCTTACAGAACTCCAAATAGATGGAAACAAAGAAGTCTCCTTGCCATATAATAATCAAAATGCTGAAAAAACAGACTAAAGAAAGAATATTAAGAGCTGCAAAAGAAAAGGACCAACTAACATATAAAGGGAGATCCATTAGAATTATACCTGGATTCTCAATGGAAATTGAAAGTCAGAAGGTCCTGTACAGACTGTTGAAGACAGTAAGAGACCACAAATACCAGCCCAGACTACTATATCCAGCAGAACTTTCAATCACAGTGCATGGAGCAAACAAGATATTCCATGACAAAACCAGAATAAATACTTATCCACATATCCTGCCATACAGAAAGTACTAGAAGGAAATGTCCAACCCAAGGAAGCTAGATACACCCATGACAACACAGACAATAGATAACCTCACACCAGCAAAACCCAAAGAAGGGGAACTCACAAACACTACTACCACCATCACCACCAAATCTAGAATGAACAGGAAATAACATTCACTGGTCATTAATATCTCTTAATATCAATGGACTCAATTTACTTATAAAATGACACAGACTAACCAAATGGGTACTAAAAGAGGACCATCCTTCTGTTGCATACAAGAAACACACCTCAACCTAAAAGACAGACATTACCTCAGAGTAAATGGTTGGGAAATATTTTCCAATCAAATGTACCTAAAAATAAGCTGGTGTAGCATTTTTAATATCTAACAAAATAGACTTCAAACTAAAATTAGTCAAAAGAGATGGAGAAAGATATTTCATATTTATCATAAGAAAAATCCATCAAGATGAAGCCCCAATTCTGAACATCTATGTCCTAAATATGAAGGCACCTACTTATGTAAAAGAAATATTACTAAAGCTCAAATCACACATCAAATCCCACACACTAACAGCGGGGGACTTCAACACCCCACTCCCACCAATGGACAGGTTAATCAGAGAAAAATTTAAGAAGGAAATAAGGGAATTAATAGATGTTAGGACTCAAATGTACTTAACAGACATCTATTGATCATTCAACCCAAACACAAAAGAACATACCTTCTTTTCAGCACCTCTTGGAACCTTCTCTGAAATTGACCACATTCTTGGTAACATAGTAAATTTCAACAGATACAAAAAATTTGAAAAACCCCTGTACCTTATTGGATTACCATTGGATAAATTTAGATGTTAATAATAACACTAATTTCAAAAAGCCTACAAAGAAATGGAAATTGAATAATGCTCAACTGAATCATCACTGGGTGAAGGAAGAAATAAAGAAATCAAAGACTTCCTAGAATTCAATGAAAATGAATGCACAACATACCTAATGTCATGAGGCACTATGAAAACAGTGCTAAGAGGAAAGCTCATGGCACTATGTGCCTACATAATGAATGTGGATAAAGTTTACATTAGTTACTTAACAGCACGCATGAAAGCTCTAGAACAAGAACCAAACTCACACAGGAGGATTAGATGTCAGGAAATAATCAAATTGAGGGCTAAAAAGAACAACATAGTAACAAAGAGAACAATACAAAGAATCAGTGAAACAAAGAGTTGGTTCTTTGAGAAAATCAACAAGATAGACAAATCCTTATCCAAACTCACCAAAAGGTGGAGAGACTATCCAAATTAACAAAATCAGAAATGAAAAGGGGAATGTAACAGCAATGAGGAAATCCAGAGAATTATGAGATCATACTTTGAAAAATCTGTATTTCACAAAATTGGAAAACATAAATGAAATGAACAATTTCCTGGATAGGTACCACATACCAAAATTAAGTCAAGACCAGATAAACAATTAAAATAGACCTATTACCCCCAAGGAAATAGAAATAGACATTAACGGTCTCCCAACCAAAAAAAAAAAAAAAAAAGCGCAGTGTCAGATGGATTCAGTGCAGAATTAACAAGAATTTTAAGGAAGATCTAATGCCAATACTCTTCAAATTGTTCCACACAACAGAAAAAGAAGGAACATTGCCAAATTCTTACTAGGCTACAGTTACCCTAATCCACAAACTACACAAAGATGCAATAAAGAAAGAAAATTACAGACCAATCTCCCTCATGAACATTGATAAAATACTCAATAAAGTACTGGCAACGTGAATCCAAGAACACGTCAAAAAAATTATTTGCTATGATCAACTTGGTTTTATTCCAGAGATGCATGAATGGTTCAACATATGAAAATCTATCAATGTAATCCACCATATAAATAAACTGAAAGAAAAACATCATTATCATCTCATTAGATGCTTTAAAAAACACTTGACTCAATTTGACATTCCCTCATAAAAAAAGTCATGGAGCAATCAGGGATACAAGAAACATACCTAAACATAATAAAGGCAATATACAGCAAGTTACCAGCCAACATCAAAACTTAATGGAAAGAAACTCAAAGTGATTCCACTAAAATCAGAAACAATAAGTCTGTCCAATCTCTCTATATCTATCCAATATAGCACTCCAAGTTCTAGCTAGAGCAAAAAGAAAGCAAAGTTTAAGAGGACACAAATTGAAAAGGAATAAGTTAAACATTCCCTTCTTGCAGATGATATGATAGTATACATAAGTAATCCCAAAAATTCTACCAGGGTACTTCTGCAGCTGATAAACACCTTCAGTATTTTGGCAGGATTCAACATTAACTAAAAAAAAGTCAGTAACCCTCCTATACAGAAATGATTAATGGACTGAGAAAGAAATTATAGAAATATTACCCTTTACAATAGCCACAAATAACATAAAATTTCTTGGGGCAACTCTAACCAAACAAGTGAAAGACCTGTATGACAAAAACTTTAAGTCTTTGAAGAAAGAAATTGATGAAGATATCAAAAAATGGAAAGATCTCCCATGTTCTTGGGTAGGTAGGATCAACATAGTAAAAACGGCATCTTCTCCAAAGCAATCTACAGATTCAATGCAATCCCCATTAAAATCCCAACAAAATTCTTCACAGGCCTTTAAACAACAATACTCAAATTCATATGAAAAAAAACAAATAATCCAGGGTAGCCAAAACAATCTTGTGCAATAAAGCAACTTCTGGAGGCATCACCATCTCTGACTTCAAGCTCTACTATTGAGCAATAGTAATAAAAGCAGCTTGGTATTGGATAAAAACAGACACATGGATCAATGGAATCTAATTTAAGACTCTGACATTAATTCATACACTCATGAATACCTGAATGTTTTTTACAAAGAACTAAAATTGTACAATGGAAAAAAAGAAAACATCTTCAATGAAAGGGTCTAGCATGACTGGATGTTGATATGTAGAAGAATGCAAATAGATCTATTTCAATTTCCATAAACAAAACTAAAGTCCGAATGGATCAAGACCTCAACATAAATCCAGTTACACTGAACTTTATAGAAGAGAAAGTCGGAAGTTTCCTTGAATGCATGGGTACAGAAGACCACTTGTTAAATATAACACCAGTAGCACAGACACTGCCAGGCCTCTTTAACCTTATTCCCCAGGGATAGGTGAGTGTGCTATCAACCTGTTTTGCAGTTCCACAACACAGGAAAATCAAACCTGATAGGGAGTCAAGTCAAGGCAGGAACTCAGTTCATTACTGTGAGCATCAGCTTCTATAGGTTAAGTAACATCATACAGGTTGATGTGATGCGGGAGTACCTCCAGCCAGAGAGAAACAGTCAAGCCCTCCTTGATGTCTACCTAAATTTTTTCTGTCTCATCCCCATTTGGTACCTTTGAGACTATCCTTCAAATGTGAGCCAGGCTTTTCTCTGTCCTACAGGGCTCGAGGTACAGGCCCTGAGATACTTTTGGTCCAACACCTCCCCCTTTTAGTTTTATATCTCACCCTTTCCCCCAGTCACCAGGCCAGAATAGCCCACCAGGGAGAGGGTATACTGGTCAGGGCCACCCTTATCCAGAGTTTTGGCCTAGAAACACACAAATTGAGAGCTCACCAGTGGGGTGATATGTATCGAGCCTATCATAATGTACTCGAAGGACCATGAGTTGTATCTATTTTTTTTATTTTTTTAATTTATTTATTTATTAAAGATTTCTGCCTCCTCCTTGAGTTGTATCTATTGTATCTGTTTTTGGAATTCTTGTTTCAGCCTTTGGAGAATACATGGGCCCAAAAGACAGATCAATAAACAAATAGCCATTGGCCCAATTAGGGAAGAAATGAGTGTGGTAAGCCATGGGGACCAATTAAACCAGGTCTCATTGGGGGTCCTTGACTTAAACAAATCAATATCTTTTCTTAACTTATCTAGGGTTTTTGTAACTATCCCAGAATACTCCACATAGAAGCAACATTCTTTCCCAAGTGTCCTGTAATTCCTCCCTGCTCCATAAACACCAAGTTCAAGCCTCTCCTATTTTATAAGGTTACCCTTGCTAAGGAATCAAAAGACTTTTGTAATAATTTAAAGCAGTCTCTGTCTTTTCTAAAGACGCTGTCAATTGTGAGTGAATTATTCCCATTACTTGCTGTAAAATTACCAGGGATGAGGTACCCATGGCAGTCCTGGCCACCCCTGCCACATCAGTGTGGTGGCAGCCAGGGCCATTAGGGACTCTCTGTTATGCCTTCAGGCCAGGAATACTTCTTGCATGTGGTAAAACACATGAGGGAAAATTAATGCAAGCAAGCAAGTATCATTATGCTGAATGATCAGTAGGTCAGACAGGCAGGGAGTAACCCTGTCTCTTGCAGATCCAAAAATACAGATGATATTTGGGCACTATCCATGGAGCTAGGCCCACTAGCTATATCACAAGTGAGGTTAAGAAGAGGGTGTCTGGTGTATGAGGCACAAGTTGCATTTGACATCTGCCAAAGGGGGATAGCCAGTCCCAACATCTCTCCCATCTTGGGGTTTTCCCACCTACAAATATCAGCTTTATCTAGTATTTCATAAGAGTCATTTACCCCAAAGGCTTCAAAGTAGAAGGGTAGTGGCTGTAAGGAAAGCCAAAAGGCCTCAGTGGCTTCAGGGTGGGTAAGATTTAAAGGCATAAAGACAATCTTAATGGTCTCCATCAAATAAGGTGATGCTTCTAATCCCCTTACATCTCTAAGCAGTTTTTTGGAGGATACTTTAGGGGTAGATGATGGAGGGGTGGGTGTATGTAAAGTTTATGTATGTAAAGTTGAGGTATATACAGACATGTTCCCCATGGGCATTAACTTGGAAGCAGGTCCCAGCATCTGATGAGGGTCCTTAGGATGTATCTCCATTCAAAATATGAGTATAAGGCCATGATCATATCCCTTTTGGTATAGCCTTAATCCCCACATTTTCCTAGATAACCAGGATAGGTCCCGTTTCTTCCCCTGATCTGTGAACATTAATATCAGAGGGTTACATCTAAATCAAGTGCATCTTCCAAATCGAGGCTTCTGGGATAGGGGTACCTGGGAGACCCTGGAGATCATTATATCTCCACATTGTTTTATCCAATGTCCAGTTCCAGTCTCTCACATCCCCAGGAAGGACAATAGTAATCAGGAGTCTGCCCCCACAATTTTTTCCTGGGAATACATAAAAGGGTGTCTGTAGGAAGGCATGTCTCCTAAGGACATGAGAACATCAAGGTTCATTAGGGTAAGATGCCTGGGGTAGGGTGTACCTCTGAGAGTCTCTATATTCAGGTCTCCTGTAATCCCCCAAATCCAGTCTCCCATGTCCCACCTTCCACATGCTAAATCACAGAGGACAAACATCATGTCAGGCTATCACATCCAGGGCGTCATCATCTGAGAAGTCTGTTTTATGATCCTTCCAGTGCCAGTGCTCGACAAGATCCACATCACCTTCTGTGGTTGGTGGGGGCTTGCTGCCTGGACCTTGATGCCCCTGAGAAGAGTTAACATGATAACCACCTGGAGGGTCATCTGAAATAGATATACAGGCAACATTTTCCTCAAGGGTCAGTCTCCCTTGGGCAGTGGTGTTGCAAGGAAAGCCAGGCCACTTGTTCATCCCGGCCTCCCAGTTCCCAGCCACCCAGCTAGCTTAACCCTGAAATAACCACACAGAAACTGTATTAATTAAATCTCTGCTTTGTCCATTAGCTTTAGTTTCTTATTGTATAATTCTTACATCCTAATTTAATCTGTTTTTGTTAATCTGCGTATTGCTATGCGACAGTGGTTTACTGGGTAAAATTCCCAGCATCTGTCTCTGGCAGATCCACATGGCGTTTTTCTGACTCTGCTTTCTTCCTCCTAGCAGTCTGTTTAATTTTCCCCACCTATCTAAGTTCTGCCTTATCAACAGGGTCAAAGCAGTTTCTTTATTAACCAATGAAAACAACACATAGACAGAAGGACCTCCTACACTATTTTCCCTTTTCTGTTTAAGCAAAAAGGAAGGCTTTAACATAGTTAAATTATATATACCAGGTATCTAGTAAAAATTACAGTTATAAAATTTATATCTATTTTATCTTTTATCATAACTAAAGAAAACTATAATGTAGCTATAAATTCTTCAACTCCATCAAAGATTCCAGAAACATACAATATTACCTAAGTAAACAGGAAATGCATTGTAAGCAACTTTCAAAACTCTAGAATTGACAGAGACATCTTCCTGCCTGGACAGTCACCCAAAGTTTTTCTGTACTGTTGGAGCATCCATCTTCAGTCTACAGGTCCATAGTATCCAGCAGACTTTACCACAAAGCAGGAAATTTCAAAAACAGTTCTACCTATTTTGGCAATTTATCAGTAACTTTCTTCGGTGTTCTGCAGAATGTCTAGAAGACTCTTTCACGAAGAAGGAACCCTGAAGGATCATCTCACCATTAGGCAAGTTCAGCAGTGATTTCTCTGTGGGTCCTGCATGTCCAGTAAAGCAAACCAGGCAAGATCAGGTTCTTGCCCAAATGTCTAGGGATCTTCTTTGATGCCCATCTTCCTATCAAAGTAATTGGTGCTGCCAGGAACAGATGTGTCTCACTGTCATGAAAAGTCTTAAGTTCTTAAACATTTTAAATGCCATATTCTAAAGGTCTCTGAAAGATTTGAAGAATACCTGATGTAGGTGGGTCATCTGTCTATGTGTTATTTTCATTAATTAATAAAGAAACTGCTTGGCCTGATAGGTCAGAACATAGGTAGGCAGGGAAGACAGAATTCTGGGAGAAAGAAAGCTGAGTCAAGCAGACACTATAGCTCTCCTCTCCAAAGTGGACGCTTATTATGATCCTTCCCGGTAAGCCATCACATTGTGGTGATACATAGATTGATAGAAATGGGTTAATCAAGATGTGAGGGTTAGCCAGTAAGAGGCTAGAGCTAATGGGCCAAGCAGTGTTTAAAAGAATACAGTTTCCGTGTAATTATTTCAGGCAAAGCTAGCCGGTGGCCGGGAGCCCTCCCGGGCGGTGGGAAGCAGCCTGCCACTCCATCTACAAATACCTATATAACTGACATATATCTATATACATCTAGAAAATCTAACTAGCATGACTACAAGTTCGAATATTATAGATGAATACCTATTAACCTATATTTCTTAATTATACATTACATTTTTTAAAAATTTTTTAAGATAGATTTATTTTCATCCATGAGACAATAAGAAGGAAAACATTCTTCAGGCAAGTGGAAAAGACAGGCTTGATGTATAGCAGTTTAAGACTCATCAGGAATGATATCCACTTTTGCTTTTTTCTTAGGTGCTATTTCATCAATAGGAAATTTTAGCCATTAGATGTGCTTATACATTACATTTTTAAATGAGCTACACAATTACAACACCTTAATCAAGAGCAGAAATATATATATATATATATATATATATATATATATATATATCAAAATTGACTTAATTTGTATCAATAAACCAGGATTCATACCAATGCAAATTATTTATATCTATATCATATTTCCTTTTAAATATAAAAGAACATATAAACAATATTTGGGAATATGGGTGTAGTTTGTCCATACTGCTTCCTACTGTTTTGGGGTGCTGTTAAGCAGGTCTTTCATGGTGTATCCTGTGTGTTAGGTTCGTCTCAGTGAGCAGTTGAGTGAAGTAATTTTTTGAGGGTGTTTATGGCAACCTTTCAGGGGGACATGGTCTATCAAACCATATTTGTCTGGAAGCAATAAACAGATTTCCATCTTCTGTGGAAACAAAAGTAAAACCTCCGTTCCAAAGCAACATATCCTTAGATCCAAATTCTGAAGTCAAGATACCTTTATAATATACATGCTGGTTTAGCTTAGCAGCCCATACAATGAAATGTCTCTCTGTACTTAACTCCTTCACACCCAAAAAATTCAAAGAAATCATAATAGTATACATAATCCAGATTCTCTGTGAATTTTCCATTTTTACATGGTTTATTTTTCTTTACTCCTTTTAATCTATGACTATCTGTACTTTCTCTTTAAAGATTTTACCCTTTTTTAAAGTACTAACTTTATTTTATGACTCTCTATATAGTTGACCACGTTGTAGTGCCAAATGTGGAAGAATGCTTCAAAAAATTCCACACTATCTCAGAATTGAGAAATAGATGGTTATTTAGGGCTATAACCTCACAAATCAGAATCCGAATCCAGCAACTAGAAAGAATGGCCGGAAAAGAGGCTGGTCACAAGCTCTACATTAGCATTTGTCCCCCAAAGATCATAATCATATTGGATCAGAACCCCTCTATCATTGGAATGGTCCAGTTAACTGAAGGTGCATCTTTCCTTCCTTTGTAAGGGGGCTGGAAGGCACCCCTCCCATCCAGTTTAATGGTTGATTTGTGATCGGTTTTCCATTTATATCAAATTTGGAGTGGCATTCTGAGCCCCAATGATACCCCTTGTGGAAGAAAGGGCAGGGAGAGAGAGGGGGTCCCTTCCACACCTGGGTTTTATTGCCCTTTTGTGGGCAATCCCTCTTAAAATGGTCCAGATGACGGCTTGACAACATAAGAAACTTTTCCCAGGGTTTTTTTTTTTCCTCTCCAGCCGCCAGGGCTTGAGGAATAGAAGAAACTAAATGATAGAGTTTGGGTCTGGGCCTGAAGGGTCACCACAAGAGTTTAGTTGGAATGTGACTGGGTCCTGACATTTTGCAATGGCACAACCCATTGACTCATGGACCCTTCCCTATGTCCAGCACAAGCCATCTTAGTATCTTGGTTCATACCTTCCCAAACTAGGAGTTTAGTAAATTGGTCTCTAAGTCACCTGGGGAGCAATTTCCTCTCAAGACTGGTCTGTACATGGACAATAATGTCCGGTAGTGGTTTCCCTGGTTTTTGCATCATGCCAGCTGTAGGTGATTCAGTGGGTCCCTCCTCTAGCTTGGCCCAGGCCTCCAGATCTCCTTGTCTAACTTGGTCCCAATA
Source organism: Microtus oregoni (assembly GCF_018167655.1). Classification (NCBI taxonomy): domain Eukaryota; kingdom Metazoa; phylum Chordata; class Mammalia; order Rodentia; family Cricetidae; genus Microtus; species Microtus oregoni. The sequence goes on from NW_024544726.1 coordinate 2,686,664, forward strand.
TGGAGCCCCAATCATGGCTTGCTGGATCCCAATAGAAAAGGTTTCCCCCTTACCATTTAGCATCAGATAAGTGATGGGAATTTGGGGTTGGCTGCTCTATTGAACTCTGCCCTAGTGCAATAGGCTTCCTTAAAGAAGGCCATCCATTTAACATATTGGGTAGCCTTAGCCAGATTATACCAGTCCTTGCGGACACATGGATGGTAGGCTACATCCTGATGTGCAGGGTCATGGCCCAAGTGGAGTTGGGGCCATCCTCAACCACTGTCTTCCTCAATTCTTTCAGGTCCCTAGATTCCCAAGGATACCAGGCTAGGGGATAATTAGGGCCTAGAGCAACATTGGCCAGGAAGGCTTGGTGTCCATAAACCTTAGCCCTATAGCCCTCAGCATAAGTAGGGTTAGGATGCCCAAGTTCCTCTGTATGAGAGTCCCAACTTTGTAGTTCCTGCCAGAGGTTGGTATATTCATTTCCTCCTGGCAAGGATGGAGCCCCCTTATTTGTCCCGTTCCCCTCTTCCATTTTATTCTTTCCAGGGCGGCTGGGGGCATAAGAAGAAGGCTGCTCCTAATCATGCAATATCTACTTTCCTTTTTGTCTTTGCCTCTGCCTGCCATATCCCCCCCCCGGGACTGTTCCTCAGCAAATTGTGCCTATTTTTTATCTTCCTCCTCTCCAGTCTTTTCTCCTGTTCTTTTTGTTAATTGTTTACTTTTGGATTCTTCAGACCTCTCCCAATTCATGACCTTTTCCTGATCCTTGCCTGTCTCCTCTCCCACTCTCCTAGCCAGTTGGTTACTTTCAGATTCTTTAAACCTCTCCCAGTCTCTGACCCTTTCCTTACCCACCATTGGGGGAGGCTGAGCAGCAGGGTGAAAACATGCCTTAAGGGCCATAATAGTTGGATAGAGCCCCAAAGGTGGGGGTATATCAAAGTGTTTTTCCCTTTCTCTGGCCGGAGTCTCCACTTGGTTCCACGTGTCCCATGAGAAAAGATTTCTGGTGGGTACCCAGGGGGCCAGGGTAATTATATCCTCCCACGCCTGGATTGCATTATGGTCTGACAATTTCAGACCTCAGGAGAGTAGCATATATCTCAGAGCCTTAAGTATTGGGTCATTTTTGTGTGAAGTTTCATTACCCATTGTTGGGTCCTACTCACCTTGACTGACTGCTTAGCACTGGAACAGTCATGCCCATGTTTGGACACTAGTTGCCAGGCCTTCTTAGCCTTAATCCCCAGGGAAAGGTGGGTATGCTATCAGCCCATTCTGCAGCCTTACTAAGCAGGACTATCAGATGTGATAGGGAGTCAAGTAAAAGCAGGAACTCAGTCAGATGGCACATGCCTTTAATCCCAGCACTCAGGAGGTAGAGGCAGGATCTCTGTGAGTTCAAGGCCAGCCTGGTCTACAAGAGATAGTTCCAGGACAGGCTCCAAAGCTACAGAGGAACCCTATCTCAGAAAAAAAGCAGAAACTCAGTTTATTACTGTGAGCATCAACTTATATAGGTTAAGTGACAGTATATGGACTGATGTGATGCGGGGGTACCTCTATCCAATGAGAGACAGTCGAGCACTCCCTCTGGCTGGAGGGGTGTCTACCTTGATTTTGCTGTCTCATCCCCATACTATAGCTTTGAGACTATCCTTAAAATTTGAGCCAGGCTTTTCTCTCTCCTACAGGCCTCTAGATATAGGCCCTGAGATAATTTTGGCCCGACAAGACACCGAGAGCAACAATTAATAAATGTGACCTCCTAAAACTGAAAAGCTTCTGTAAAGCAAAGGACATGGTCAGTAAGACAAAATGACAAGCCTACCTATTGGAAAAAGATCCTCACCAACCTCACAATAGACAGAGGGTTGATCTTTAAAATCTATGAAGAACTCCAGAAAATAGGCATTAAAATACTAAATAATCCAATTTAAAATTGGGGTACAGATCTAAACAGAGAATTCTCAACAGAAGAGCCTCAAGACATTTAAAGAATTGATCAACATCCTTGTCATCAGGGAAATGTAAATGAACACTACCCTGAGATACCATCTGACAGCAGTAAGAATGGCTAAGATCAAAAACACTGATGACTGTGCTGGAGAGAATTTGGGGTAAAGTGAATGCTCCTCTAGTGTTTGTCAGAGTGCAAACTTGTACAGCCACTGTAGAAATCAGTATGTCGGTTTTTCAGGAAATTGGAAGTCAATCTACCTCAAGGTCCAGCAATACTACTCTTGGGCATATACTCAAAGAATTCACAATTATACCACAAAGATATATGCTCAACTATGTTCATAGCAGCATTATTTGTAATAATCAAAACATGTAAAAAACTCAGATTCCCCTCAACCAAGGAATGGATAAAGAAAATGTGCTACAATTACAGAATGGAGAATTACTGTGGTACAAAAAAAATGACATCTGGTAATTTGCAGGCAAAAATAGAACTATAAAAAAGCATCTTTATAGAGGTACCCAGACCCAGAAATACAAACATGGTGTGTACTTACTCATTAATGGATATTAGTTGTAAAACAAAGGATAACCAGGATACCCAGAGAAGCTAGGTAAAAATAAGTGTGCTGAGAGGGACACACACAGAAGGCCCCAGGAAGGGGAAATAATAACCTCTGGATAAATTCAAGGGGATTAAAAGAGAGAACATGGAGGGTGGGAACATGAGTGATCCAGAAGGCCAAGTTAGGGGAGGGACAGAAGGGGAGAGCAATGAAAGAGACATTTTTTTTAGCATTGTGAGGTGAAGGAGAAATCTGTTGCTAGGGAAATTTCCAGGAATCCAGAAGGATGACAACAGGTAAGACTCCTAGCAATAGTAAAGAATTTGCCTGAACTGGTCTGCCTGTAATTGGATTAGTGGCTTGGTGAGGGAAGTCCTTCTGTATATGTGTTGCTTTTGTTAGTTAATGAATAAAGAAACTGCCTTGGCCTGTGATAGGGGAGAATAGAGCTAGGAGGGGAAAACTAAACTAAATTCTGGGAGCAAGAAGACCAAGTTGCAGGATCCCATCCTGGTCACCAGAGACAGATATGAGACAGCAGCCAGAACCTTGCTGGTAAGCCACAGCCACATGGTGATACACAGATTAATAGAAATGGGTTAATTTAAGATATAAGAGCTAGCCAATAAGATGCTAGAGCTAACAGGCCAAGCAGTTATTTAATTAATACAGTTTCTGTGTGATTATTTCAGGTCTGAGAAACCAGGAACAAACAAGAGGCCTCCTTCTAAAGATTGGTGCAACAATGTGTGCTGGTAAAATCCACATAGCACCTGAGAAAGCTTTAAAAGGAATTCTAGAAACAAACAAACAAACAAAAAACAGTTTAATGCAGCTTCTTGCTCTGTTTGCTGGTGGGTACTTTAAGAGAGGTTTTCCTGATTCAGTGGTAGCAAAAACAAACAAACAAACCTTTGTGGCTTCTTTAAAAAAATGGCAGCTTCTTGGTTTGCTAGCACAAAAGACTCTGACTCTTTTGGGATGTCCAGCAATGAAGCATTTAAATGGGGTCTGTGAGTAGCATGTTACAAATTGCTTAATGGTGACACAGACCTGCTGTGATCCTGGATCTGGGTCAGAGAGCATGGCTCTCAGAGGCAGCAAACATGCCTCCACCATGCTGGACTGGGCAGAGCCAACAAACAAGACCTTGGAGTGGGTCCTAGCAATGCCTACTTAACATAAAGAAGGTGCTTCTGGTCAGAAACTGATTACAAATACACAGTAAAGACAGATTCAGATTAAAAAGAATGGGTCACAGTGTGTTTAAAAAATGTACGTAGGCTTGGGGGAGAGAAGAAAAAGAGTATAAAGAGTTATAAAAGGAAGTAAATGGACTTAAAAAATAAAACAAAGTCTTTAAAGTGACAGAGTACAGACAGTCATAGATTAAAGGAATAAAGATATTAAAATAAATAATAAAAAGTAATAGAGTGAAAACAAATAAGCCACGTAAAGATGGAATTCATACAGAGAGTCTGGATTATGTATATTGTTGTGTTTTCTTTAATTTTTTTGACTGTAAATGAGCTAAATACAGAGAGACATTTCATTGTACAGGCTGCTAAGCGAAACTAACATATATGTGTAGAAGGTATCTTGACTTCGAAATTTGAGTCTAAGGATATATTGATTCACAAAAGAGGTTCTTTTTTTAGTTTCCACAGAAGATGAGAACCTGTGGATTTTTTTTCCATACTAATGTGGTTTGATGAACCAAGACCCACAAAATGTCACCATGAACACCCACAAAATTATTTCGCCCCGCAAAGTGCATGAAGCAGTTTGGAGAGAACTATGCCCAAATTCCTTAAATTGTTTACAAATGTTTGTTTACATTTAAAGGGGGTTGTGCTATAGTGATATGCATTGGTATAGATCTTCTTACAAATGTAAGGTCAATTTTGTTATATGTATATTTCTGCTCTTGATTAAGGTAGTGTGTTTGTACAGCTTATTTTAAAATGTAATGTATAATTAAGAAATATAGGTTAGTAGGTAATCATCTATAATAGTCTGTAGTAATATGGGCGGCGGGGCTGCATCCCCAGCACCCGGCCGCCCCCACGGCTAGCTTTACCCAAAATAATTACACGGAAACTGTATTCTTTTAATCACTGCTTGGCCCTTTCGCTCTAGCCCTTACTAGCTAATTCTGATATCCCGATCAACCCATCTCTAATAATCTGTGAGAACGGGTCTTACCGGGAAGATTCTAGTCTAGTCCATCCTGGGTCGGAGCTTCATGGCGTGTGTCTGCCCGGGAGCAGGGCATGGTGTCTCTGCCCCAGCGAGCAGAGCTGTCGAGTCTCTGAGCTCACTTCCTCTTCCTCCCAGTATTCTGTTCTGTTTACTCCACCCACCTATGTTCTAACCAATAAAATGGACCAAGGCAGTTCCTTTATTAGCCAATGACCTTCCTCCATCAATAGTCGAGCTTGTAATCATGTTAGTTATGTTTTCTAGACATACAGTGTAGTAGTATGGGCGGCGGGCTGTATCCCCAGCACCCCGCCACCCACACGGCTAGCTTTACCCAAAATAATTACATGGAAACTGTATTCTTTTAAGCACTGCTTGGCCCTTTAGCTCTAGCCCTTACTGGCTAATTCAGATATCCCGATCAACCCATTTCTAATAAACTGTAGCACTAGTCTTACCGGGAAGATTCTAGCCTATGTCCATCCTGGGTCGGAGCTTCATCACGTGCCTCTGCCTGGGAGCTGAGAACATGTTGTCTCTCTGAGGCATCTGCTCCCGAGAGGAGAGCTGTGGAGTCTGAGCTCACTTCCTCTTCCTCTTCCTCCCAGCGTTCTGTTCTGTTTACTCCTCCCACCTAGCTTCTAACCAATGAGGGCCAAGCAGTTTCTTTTTATTTAGCCAATGACCTTCCTCCATCAATACAGAGATATATTCTAGTTAGATGGGTATTCTTCAAATCTTTCAGAGAACTTCAGAATATGGCATTTAAAATGTTTTAAGAAATTAGGACTTTTCATGACAATGAGACACATCTGCTCTTTGCAGCACCAATCTACTTCAAGAGGATGGTGGACACCGAAGAGTTTCCTTATGGCATTGGCTAGTCATTTGGGCAAGAACCTGCTCTTGTCTGAACTACTTGATGTTATGTTATATGAACTGAACATGCAGGACCCACAGAGAAATGACTGCTGAAGCTGCCTAATGAAGGTGAAACAGTCCTTCAGGGTTCCTGCTTCATGAAAGGGTATGCCAAACATTCTGCAGGACACAGAAGAAAGTGACTGACAAACTGCTAATATAGGTGGAACAGTCTTTGAAACTTCATGCTTCATGGAAAAGTCTGCCATATATTATGGGTCAGTAGGGCTGAAGATGGGTGCACAATGGTACGAAGAATTTTGGGTGACTGTCCAGGAAGCAAAATGTCTCTGTCAATTCTAGAGTTTTTGGAAGTTATTTACAATGCACTTCCTGTTTAAATAGGTAATATTATATCCTTCTGGAGTTTTGATGAAGAGTTGAATAATAGATAGTTACAATTATAGTTTTCCTTCGTTATGATAGAAGATAAAGTAAATATAAATATTATAACTATAGTCCTTGCTTGATAACTATTTCATTATATGTAATTTTGCTATGTTAAATTTAAAACCTTCCTTTTTGTTTAAACAGAAAAGGGGAAATGGTGTGGGAAGTCCTTCTGTATATGTGTTACTTTTATTGGTTAATAAATAAACTGCCTTGGCTTGTGATATAGCAGAGTAGAGCTAGGTGGAGAAGTGAAACTGAATGCTGGAAGAAATACAGCAGAGTTGCAAGATGCCATGGAATTATCAGAGGGGAAATATGTCAGCTGCCATCTGGAACCTTGCCTGTAGGCCTAGACCCTCATGATAAAATATAAAATAATGGGAATAGTTAACCAAAGATATAAGAGCTAGCTAGCAATATGCTTAAGTGATTGGCCAAGCAGTGATTCATATAATATAGTTTCTGTGTGATAATTTTCAGGAGTCTGTGTGGCTAGGAAACAAACATACAGCCTTTGCCAACAATGTTTATCCTAATTGTCATCATAGAACCTACATCCAGTAACTAATGAAAGAAGATACAATGACCCACAGCTAAGCACTGGGCTGAGCTCATGGAGTTCAATTGAAGAGAGTCAGGAGGGATCACATGAAAAAGTTGGGAGGAGGTCAAGTTCATCATGGGGAAAATCACAAAGACAGCTGGCCCAAACGAGTGGGAAGTCAAAGACTCTAGACTGTCGGGTGAGTAATCTGCATGGGACTGAACTAGACCTTCTGAATGTGGGTGACAATTACTTGACTTGATCTGTTGCAGGGGGGTGGGTGAGTGTTGACTATGGGATCAGGACTTATCCGGGATGTACGAACTAGGTCTTTGGAGCTCATTTCCTATGGCGGGATACCTTGCTCAGTCTTGATACAGGGGTCAAGGGCTCAGTTTTTTCTCAACTTGGTAAGTCAGATTTTGTTGACTCTCCAAGGGAGACCTTGCCCCCTCTTAGGAATGGATGGAATGGTGGGAGACTGGAGAAGGGGATGGAGGGGGAACTGGGGTTAGTATGTAAAATGAAAAATAATTAAATTAAAAAAGAGGACAAAACAGAAATTGTAGTTGCTGAGTTTATTTTCTGGACATGTTGAAGATGTTATTATGCTGTCTCTTATGGACATGGCTTTTGAAGATTTTTAAAAAGTAACCATTTACATATTTTTATACAATATATTATGTTTCTCCACCTATGTTCAGTAATTTTTATCTACTTTGGCTTTCAACACTTTGATAATGTGTGTCCAAGAAAAATATTTTTAAAATAATTTTGGAGACATCATTGTTGCTACACATAGATTTTATATATCAACTGTTTTCTAAATTTTGTTCTAAAACTCACATCTTTTCCTCTTAAATTGTATATATTTCAGTAATTTATTTGCAAATTTATCTATTCTTCTCTGTGTTATCCCCATTGCAATATGGAACACACCTGGGGGCTTTTAAAAGTAATAAACTTAGTTTCAACTCTAGAAAGTCCATTTAATTATATTTTACCAATTAAAATTTCCTGTAAGTTTATTCTTCCTATAACTGTGTTATCTTTATATCATGGAACACAATTAAAATAGCTGCTTCTATGTTTGTGGGTATTTTTCTCCCCTTGATATTTAGATCATCTGTTCAATAGTGTTGTCTGCTTGTCACTCTCATTTCCCTAATTCTTTCTGTGCTGATTGATTTTTATCATATTATATGCATGCATTTCAATGATTATTTGCTCTGGACATACATATATGCATATATAGTTATGAATACATATAATCTTATATATAAGTTTATATACATAATCATATGTTTATGCGATTTGTTTTTAATTATATCTATGTGTTTGTATGAGTGTATAACACTTGGGTGAAGGTGTTCACCAAGACCAAAGGAGCGTGTCAGATTCCATAGTTCTGGAGTTTCAGGCAATTGTGAACAACCAGATTTGGCTGCTAGGAACCAATATGAACCTTCTGGAAAAATAGCAAGGGCTTTGATGTACTAAGCCATCTCTCCAGCCCTAAGATATTTGAATTGTACTTTTGCTATATAGAATATTAATCTAGTTATATGACAACAACATTTTTCTGTTATCTGTTTTAGGTGGTGTTTGGGGTCTTGGATCAATTTTCTAGGCCTTTGCTACTGTGGTTTGAATCATTCTCCACATAAATAGGTATGAAGTAGCTTGAATCACAGAATAAGAGATCAACTTACTTATTTCTCTTCTCCTCTAGGATCCTTGAAGGCATAAGTCACAAACAATGCCACACCAGTTTGGAATTATGATTAATAGGGTGATATTTATTTAAAGGGGAAAAAACTTACAGATCACTGTCCCAGGCAACAGCCCTCTATGCAACCAGGAAGGGAGTCTAGTCGCCGGGAGAGCAGGAAGTGAAGAGAGAGAGGAGAGGTAAGTGGCCGCTTTTTTAAAGGGAGAGAGACCATGCCCCAATGGGCTGGTATCTCAGCAGCTATAGGCTGGAGGAGTGGGAGGACCTCCTGCAACAGATCCCTTACTTTGTACTCCACAAGGTTCTCTTTCCTTTATTTATCTTCCGACTAAACTGTGGTTTCCTTTGTAAGTCTAAAATGCTGTGTTCTAAATACTACCAAATCTACCTGGAAACACCCCTATAAAAGAGAAATGGTTTAGAACCCAGTAACTCCTCCTGAAGGGATTTTTTCCCAAATTTTGGCTTCTATTCATGAACATTCTGGTAGTTATCATCTGGGGATCTCAGGTAGTTGTTTTGCCGTGTTTTCTGTCATAAGCAGCAGGATAGAGGGAGAGTTATTGGGATTAGGCAGTCAAAAGCCCATTTATCTTTTTCATTATACTCATATTAAAGTATTTGTCAAACTGTCCCATGATGTGAATTCGTTTGCTGGTTGTTTATTATTCAGATTATCTTGACTGTCAAAATTTTTCTTCATGTGTTTTAGAAATTAGTTTATGAACTCATATTGAGAAAATATCTTCATTACCTGGCTTTCTCTCATTTCAGTTACATAGCTTGTGAAGTCTATGAAGTATCTTAGCAACATTCATGTCAATTTAGTGTTACTGTCACTATTAACAATAGTAGTAATACCTAAAAGACATACATCTCTTACTATCTGCCAATTCCTTGTTCATGTGTTTTGCATTCAAGTTTTGTATCTTAGAATAACTTCTCTTACAACTGCAAAATATTCTGCTTGGATTTGGAGATAAATTGCATTAAATTATAAAATATCTGTGCAGATCTAATGTGCTCACATTATAATGCCAATGGATATAGAATATGTCAATATTTATTTGGATTTTATTTCTGCTTGCCACACCTGGATTTTGGATCTCATTCTTGTTTCGTCATTGTGATTTGTAACTTTCCCTTTTAATAAAGAAAACTTTACTATTCCCTGTTCTGAGCTAGTGTGGGATTATTTGATTTCTGTTCCCCCATCTGATGTGTTCTGCTTCATTATATAAGCTGAAGGTTTTGGAGATGTTCATCAGAAAATCCAATAAATTCCTTGTTAATAGTTTACTGGTAGTTTTTGTGTGAGTGGCTGTTGAATGCTGTTAAAACAGTCTTCTTCCTCAATTGATATTAAGATGTTTTCTAGGGCTTTAAAATTTAATATTCAAATTTTATTAGCAGATAAAATTTATATTAGTAACCATTTTAACAGTATATCTATTGCATAAGTCTAAGTAGACCTATCCATTATTATTGAATGCTGGGATTTTGCTCCAAAAATTTATAACTTTTTTGGTCTAGCATAGAACCAGGATCTACCATTTCCAACAATACCCAAATGATGCTGTTGTTGTTTCTTTAGAGACCACACTTTGAGAACTGCTAAGATGGGAAATAGGTTTTAATAATTTTTGGGGTACAAATTGCTTGAGTGAGATTAAGCCAATTACAATTACTTTGTTTCTCAGTGTGTTCTTCGATAGCTAAGATATCAATGAAAACAGTTCAGTCCACTTCTGGTGGAGCAGGCCTATAACCCAAGCTGCTTGGAAGGCTGAGGCAAGATCAAAACTTGATCAAAACTCACACTTAATATTTGTGATTTTCCCCCACTTTCAACTTTTATAATATATCAATTTTTCTTTCTGGCTATTATGAAGCAGAAGATAAATAGTTAGTTAATCAAAAACTTCTTCATCTTCAACTCTCTGGTTTTGCATTGCCCTACCTATAGTCCTGAGTAATGGTAATTTTTTTTCTCCAGTGTTTATTGCAGAAATATTTCACAAGGAATTAGGGACATTAAGCTTTACAATACTGCTTCGTTTTCCTGTACTGATACTCATCACTAAAGGAAATCCTCCCTTAGTTGATACTGTACCAGATGCTATAAATAAAAACATTGGATCTTTTCAGATATTCAGGTTTCTTACCTATAAATCAGTGCAGTTTGAACTTGTTTACCAAGACATAAAGGTAGAGAGGACTGGTTGTATTTCACCACTAAATGTTAAAGGACAAACTTGCTGTTAAAGACAGACTAATTAGTTCTTTTTAATTATTTGTCTTAAACTGAAGTGAGACTGGAAAAAAAGGAGTGATCCCACTGTGATAATAGCTAAAAGAAGGAGAAATTCTGCACATTTTATTTTTACCAAATATAATAATGGGGTAGACTTGTTTTTGGCATAGCAGCCATTTCTTTCATTTGAATGCTAGTTGCATTCTGAGTGTATGAATTAAATATGACTTCCATTGACTATGTTGATATTATTAAGAAAGATTATCTCTCAGTTCAGATGAAACTTTTGCCTGTGTATAAAAGGCTCAAGTGACTTGTTCTGCATATGGAATTAATATTCCTTGGTGTAAGTCTCATAAAACATTAAAACCAAATTAAACCCCAAACGGTATCAGAACTGCTGATTTATTCTTTTAAAGTTGAGAAGTTGAGAATTAGAGGCTTCCTCCTCCTCTTCCTCTTCTTCTTCTTCTATAGATAAAAATATATGCATCAAAGATAAACAATGATTTGGTCTCTCAGCATGCTCTGTATAAAATATTTTGAGCATTCTTTATTCCAGAGAAAGAAAAATTTCCAAATAGAAAGAAGGTTATGAGAATATGAGACCTGACACTTTCTGTAGTGATCTTACTCAAAAATATGAAGGATTTTCAATTTTGTCATTCCCCCTTCCCCTTAGAGACTGTAGTAAAGTATACAGCAGCGTATGTTGTAATATACTAATATGTAAATAAATTCATGTTCATATTTATTCCTGAATCATGCTTATTGAATAAAGGTAACCTTAGCACAGTCTAAAAAACTTGTATTGTGACAACTTCAAAAAGTGTAACTTAATTATTTATTCATTAAGTTATTTGACAAATATTTACTAAATGCCTACCATACTCTAAGTATTACAGGCATAGTTGTTAGTATATAAAGCATCCCTAATCCCAGAAGTATATATTAGCAAAAGGGTGTATGTATATATGTGTGTGTAATCATTTTAGAGTTTAATATATAATTTTCTTTTTTTTTGTCTGTGAACATTATTTTTTTTTATTTTTTAAATTTATTTATTTATTAAGGATTTCTGCGATTCACTTGTCATTATTTTATGTGTATATGTGAGTACCTACATGTATGTAAGTATTTATACCATGTATGTTCTTTGTACCACTGGAGACCCAAAGAAGGAATCAAATCCCCTGGAACTGGAGATACAGGAGATTTGTGAGTCAGTTGGTATGGGTGCTGCTAGAAACTGAACTCTGTCTGCTGGGAGGGCAATAGGCACTTTGTTCGACTGATCCATTGCTCCAGCCCATTTTCATACAATTTTAAAGACTGACTTTTAGTTAAAATTAGCTAGGAAGCTTCTACAAAAGCAGACAAAAGATCTAGCAGAGTTTAAACGAGTCATTCTGTATCCCCATGTAGAGTGGACTGTGAGGGCCTGAGGTTCATGCATGCACTAAGTCCTTCTGCAATAATGGAGGGGACAGAGAATGCTGGTTCAAACCAACATTGTGGTGATGAAAGTGGAGAGAAGTAACCAGGTCCTGCACATAATTTGAAGGAAAAGCTTTGTTTCCTAATCTAATGGCTGTGGAATATGATAACCTCAAAACAATTAGGATCTACTATGTCCCAGTTAAATGTGGGAGTTTTGTTTTGTTTTTCATGTTTTGGGGATGGAAATTAGATCCTTGTACATATTAAGCAAGGACTTGGCTCCCTGAATTATACCCTAAGCCCTTTTATATTCTATTGACCATGATCAACTGTCTTTTTTTTGCATACTTTGCCCCTTCATGAATATTCTTCAAATGGCTGGATTCTTTCTAACTTCTGTAGCCTCCTGTTCAAGAAACATTGTCTTCCTTAATCTATGACTTCCATTCACAGGTACTATGCTTACTCATTCCCTCTTTTATGTTCTTAGCATGCATCACTTGAAGCAAAGCAAACTATGCATAAGGTATATAATCTATATAAGGTATTGCAGTATAAAAATCCAATATAGGATATAACAGAATAAAGTCAGGACAGGAAATTAAAATCTCAGTTGAAGGATAATACTGTAAAAATATAACATGCTATTTGTATGATTTTATAGAGTGGTGCAGGAGAATTGTCTGTATTCTGTCATATTAAAAATAAACACTGATTGGCCAGGCAGGAAATATAGGCGGGAAAACCAGACAGGAAGTAGAAATTATGTAATGAGAACAGGAGAATTCTGGGAAGGAGGAAGTTGATTCCTCCCACTCCTGCCTAGACCACCAAAGCAGCAGGATGTTATCTGCCCCACTGAAAAATGGTACTGAGCCACATGGCTAACATAGATCAGAAAATGGGTTAATCAAGATGTGAGAGTTAGCCAGTGAGAGGCTAGAGCTAATGGGCCAATCAGCTTATAATTAATGGAGACCTATGTGTAATTTTCTTTTGGGCAAAACAGTTGTGGGGGACCTGGTGGGAGGACAGAAAATACAAACAAACAAGTAAGCCAGCCCGCTCATGTTACAATAGAGGCATGGAACCGATGGTAATGATAGACCACTATGGTGGTTTGAGTGAGAAATATCCCTCATAGACTCATGTATTTTAACACTTTTCCCAAGTTGATGGTACTATTTGGGGGATGGTGGAACCTTTGGGAGGTATGGATTTGATGGAGGAAGTATGCCAGTGGGGACAAGCTTTGAGAGATTATTGCCCAAGTCTGCTTCTTGTTGCCTCTCTTTGCTTCTTATGATTGATTGAGAAATGATCTCCCAGCTTCCTGCTCTCACTTACCACCACTGCTGTCATACTCCTCCTGTCATATGGACATCCCCTCTAGAACTGTAAGCCAAACTATTTGCCACAAGTCACCTTTGGTCATGGTGTTTTATCACAGCAATAGAAAGTAATGAATACAACCATAAAGTTTGAATTTTGAAATAGGCATGAACAAAGAGAGAAGTCTAAGAGCTAACTGTTCCAGTAAGAAAAAGCATGGGAATAAATATGTGAAGAGTTTGAGAAGCAACTAGAAATCCAGTTTACTTGACATAAAAGCGGATCCATACTGGGATAACACTGAGACAGAATGGATGAAATTGGAGTTGATCTCCTGTTGTAAATGTCCCTGCTTTGAAGACTTATGACATAATTACTCAACTTTTATAAATAGCCTAATAAAGCAGTATTAATGACTTTGTTATTAATATCCCCTAAAGCTTATAGGTGGAGTACTTAGTCTCTAATGCTATGTTTAAAGGTGGCTTTTTTTTTCTATTTCAGAAATGACTGAGTCATGAGGGTTTGGACCTGATAATCATACTGATCCATTGAGGGATCCATAATAGATAATATTACTAGTGATAATTGAAAGTAGATGATGGAGCCTAATTATGGAAAACAGGTCAATAGCAAGGATGCCTTTGGAGGCTAATCTTGTGCTTGACCCTTCATATATCTTTTTCCTGGCTACAGGAAATGAATAGGTTTCTTTTTCTGGTCATTCTCCCATGGAGTTTCTATTTTATCAGAAACTTAAATACAATGGAACCTGCTGATCATAGATTGCGTATTCTAAGACTTGAAACCATAAACCAATATAAAAATTTTCCCTGAAGTTGTTTCCAGTGTTTTTGTGATAGCAACGAAAATGCGACTAACACAGAAAATTAGCCATTAATAGACTTTCAATTTTTAAATAATTTTTATTTCATAATCATTTTATATAATGATCCCAGTTCCCTCTCCCTGCCCTCTCCCTGCTTTCCCCACCTTCTCCCCAACCCAATCACTATTTATTCCTCAGAGAGAGTAAGGCTTTCCATGGGGGTTCAAAAAAGTCTGGCATATCAGTTTGAGGCAGGACAAGGCCCTTCCTATCATATCTAAGTTGAGCAAGGTGTCCCTCCAAAGAGAATGGGCTCCACAAAGCCAGTTCAAGCACTAAGAATAAATCCTGGTCCCACTGCCAGTTTCCCTACAGACTGCCCCAAGCATACAACTGTCACATACATTTAGAGGGCCTAGTATGGGTCTATGCAGGTTCTCCTGCTGCCAGTCCAGAGACACTGAGCTCCCACTAGCTCAGGTCAACTGTTTCTGTGGGTATCCCCACCATGGCTTTGATTCCGTTGTTTTTATTATCACTCATTCCTCTCTCTTCTTGACTGGACTCTGGGAGCTCAGCCCAGTGCTAGCTGTGGATCTCTGCACATGCTTCAATCAGTTGCTGGATGAAGGTTCTATGATGACCATTAAGGCAGTCATAAAGCTGATTGCAGGAGAAGACCGGATCAGGTGCCCTCTCCACTATTGCTTAGGGTCATCCTTGTGGACTCCTGGCAATTTCCCTAGTTCCAGTTTCTTTATAGCCCCATAATGCCTCCCTTAATCAAAGTATCTTTTTTCTTGCTTTCCCTCTTTATCCTTGCCCCATCTCAGCAATCCTGTTCCCTCATGTTCTCCTTCCCACTTCCCTTCTCTTCTCCCCCCCCTTTTTGCCTTTCCTTCTATACCTCCCTGCCCCTGAACACTCCCAATTTTCTCAGGAGATCTTGTCTAATTCCTCTTCCTAGAGGGATCCATGTATGTCTTATGTTTTACTCTTCGAGGTCTCCTTGTCACCTAGGTTCACTGGGGTCATAGACCATAGGCTGGTTATCCTTTCCTTTACATCTAATATTCACTTATGAGTGAATACATACCATGTTTTTCTTTCTGGGTCTTTGTTACTTCACTCAGGATAGTTTCTTCTACTTCCATCCATTTGTCTGAAAATTTCAAGATGTTTTTATTTTTACTGCTGAGTAGTAATCCATTGTGTAAATGTACCACATTTTCTTTATCCATTCCTTAGTTGAAGTGGATCTAGGTTGTTTCCAGGTTTTGATAACTATGAATATTGTTGCTATGAAAATAGTTGAGCAAATGGTCTTGTGGTATGATTGAGCATCCTTTGAGTATATGCCCTAGAGTGGTATTGCTGGGTCTTGAGGTAGATTGATTCCCACTTTTCCGAGAAACTGCCATATTGATTTCCAAAGTGACTGTACAAGTTTGTACTTCCACCAGCAATGAAGGAGTACTTTCCTTACTCTGCATCCTCTACACCATAAGCTATCATTGGTGTTTCTGATTTTAGCCATTCTGACTGGTGTAAGATGGTAACTCAGAGTCATTTGGATTTGCATTTTCTCAATGGCTAAGGATGTTGAGCAATTCTTTAAATGTCTTTTGAGCTTTTGAGACTCTCCTGTTGAGAATTCTCTGTTTATAACTGTACCCCATTTTTAATTGGATTATTTAGTATTTTGGTGTCTAGTTTCTGGAATTTTTTTATAGATTTTGGAGAACACCCTTTGTCAGATGTGGGGGTGGTAAAGATCTTTTCCCAATGTGTAGGCTGTCATTTTGTCTTATTAACCCTGTCCTTTGCCTTACAGAAGTTTCTCAGTTTTAGGAGGTCACATTTAGTAATTGTTGCTTTCATATCTATGCTACTAGTGTTATATTTAGGAAGTGGTCTTCTGTGCTCTTCTGTTCAAGGCTACTTCCCACTTTTTCTTCTATCAGGTTCTGTGTAACTGGATTTATGTTGAGGTCTTTAATCCATTTGGACTTGAGTTTTGTTCATGGGTTTAGATATGGGTCTATTTTCATTCTTCTACATGTTGACATCCAATTATGCCAGCAGTATTTGATCAAGATGCTTTCTTTTTTCCACTGTACAATTTTGGCTTCTTCATCAAAAATAAGGTGTTCATAGGTGTGAGAATTAAAATTGGGGTTTTCGATTCAATTCCATTGGTCCACCTGTTTGTTTTTATGCCAGTACCAAGCTGTTGTTATTACTGTAGCTCTGTAATAGCACTTGAATTTCAGGGACAGTGATGTCTCTAGACATTTCTTTATTGTACAAGATTGTTTTGGCTATCCTGGGTTTTTTGTTTTTCCATATGAAGTTGAGTTTTGTTCTTTCAAATTTTGTGATGAATTGTGTTGGGATTTTGATGGGGATTGCATTGAATCTGTAGATTGCATTTGGTAGGGTGGATGGGTTGGTTTGGTGGCAGAGTGGGATTCATAGGTTACAGGGTCCAATTCAGGGGAGTTGGAGCAACCTGCCTGGAGGAGGCTTGCCCGCTGGCAGGCTAGTGCAGCTGGAAGAGGGTCCCAGGTTTTGGCTTGGAGCCTAGGGCCTCGACACTGGGCTGTCTAGCTGGGGGGCTGGTCACTTAGCTCTTGGTCTGCTCTGTTCAGTTGCAGTCTGGGTTCCATAGGGCCACTGAGGATGTGGAAGATGGGTGGGTTTGGGGGAAGAGTGGGACTTGTAGATTACAGGGTCCTATAGAGGGTGTGTGAGCACTCTGCCTCGGGATGTTTGCCTACTGAAGGGCTAGTGCTGGTAGGGGGGCGGGGTTTTGCCCCAGGGCCTAGGGCCTAGACACTGGGTTGTCCAGCAGAGGGGCTTGTCACCCACCTCTTCTTCTACTCTGTGCAGTCTCCTTCTGTGTCCCAGAGAGCCAGCTCTGTGCAGTTGCAGTTTCGATTTTCATTTTTTTTTCCTGGAAAGGTAGCAATAGCTTAACTGATTTGATTTACAAATCTAGGACAATACTTGAGTTGTTTTCAGGCACCGCCACATAATCTTTGCTGGAGTTTCTACTCTCTTCCCTTGAATTGCCCAACAAAACATGGCAAAATCGACAATGATATAGATCATTGAGAAAACTATAAAACTTTTCTATGTTTGTTTTTGGATTCTGGAGAAACCACCTATGAAATTTAACTACCTTGAAGTTGCTGTGCTCTAAGGAAACATACGTTTCATAAATGGGTGCTTATGTGTTCTCTGATACAACTGAGCCCCAGTATTTGCTCCGTTCTAGCCCAAATTCCAGACTGGGAAGTCAACAGCCCTTTTTAGGATTTTCATACTGAGTGTTAAGTAATTATTGGCCCTCAAGACTACCCAGCCAAGTCCTACAAGTGTGATAAAGCAGGCACAAGCCATTTGCACTGTGCTCTCTTCAAATCTGATCTGTGCAATCTGTGGATGCAGGGAAATAAGTGGCTGCTTTGTAATACTAAGTGATTATGCACATCAATAGATGCATGGGAAGTACAACATGAGGAGCAGGGACCTTCTACTGATGGTGTATATGAGGTGTATATGAGACAACACGAGGAGCAGGGACCTTCTACTAATGGTGTATATGAGGCATCGGAAGATCAGCGATTGGGAAAAGAGGTAGAAAATGAAACCCATGAGCTATTTTGCTTCATTTGATTGACTCTCACTGGATTTTGTCATTTAGGATTTTATTAGCTTTTTGAGAATATGAGTCATGCAAGGATATTGAAAAAAATTGAAAGTGAATATCTGTATTTTAGAGACAAAGATGAAATGCATGCTAAATCCCACAAAAAATTAGAGACTGTGTCCAGTTTATGCAATAGTCCAGGCAAGAGCAGTTTCTTGCCCAAATGGCTATCAAACTCCATAACGAGCCTCTTTGATGCCCATCTTCCTCTTGAAGTACATTGGTACTGCCAGGAGCAGAGTGTCTCATTGTCATGAAAAGTCCTCAGTTATTAAAACATTAAATGTCCTATTCTGTAATCTTTGAAAAACATGAAGAATGTCTATCTAAAATATATCTCTATATATCTAGAAAATCTAACTAACATGACTACAAGCTTTACTATTATCGATGATTATCCATTAACAACCTATATTTCTTAATTATACAGTACATATTTAAATGAACTACACAATCACAATACCTTAATCAATATCAGAAACACTTATACATATAAAAAAATTGACCGTAAATCTCTATCAATAGAGCAAAATCTATACTAATGCAAATTATTCATACCTATATCATATCCTCCTTTAAATGTAAAAGAACGTTTATAAACCATATTTGGGAATATGGGCGCAGTTTTTTTCTCTCCAGACTGCTTCCTGCTGAATGGGGGCATCGTTAATTAGGTCTTTCATGGTATAACCTGTGTGCTAGTTTCATCTCAGTTGGCAGTTGAGTGAAGCAATTTTCTGAAGATGTTCACAACAACCCTTCAGGAGGGCGTGGTCCATCATACCATATCGGGATAAATGCAATCCACAAGGTCTGATCGTCTGTGAAAACAAAAGAAGAATCTCTTTTCCAAAGTATCATATCCTTAGATCCAAATTCAAAATATCTATGTTGGATTAGTTCAGCAGCATTTATAAACAAATATCTTTTAGCAGCTGTTGCTCCTTCCTCAGCATTCAAACAATTCAAAGAGAGCATAATAACATACAGTATCAAAATTCTCTGTTTATTTTCCATCTTTGTACACCTTTGTTTTAACCTCTATTTTGTTTCTTTTTACTTCTATTTTATATTCTCTGTATATCTTTGACCTGGAATAACTCTGTGGACCAGGCTGTCCTCAAACTCTCAGAGATCCGCCTGTCTCTGCCTCCCAGGCATTGGGATTAAAGGTGTACACTACTACACCTTGAACTCACAGAGATCTGTTTGTCTCTGCCTTCTAGGCACTGGGTTTAAAGGCATGTGCTACCACACCTTGAAGTCACAGAGGTCAATCTCCCTCTGCCTTCCAAGTGTTGGGATTAAAGGTGTGTACCACACACAACAACTCTCTTCCTTTTTTTTGTTTGTTACTTTAAGAACTTTAAATTTTAGTCTGCATATATTTTTAACAAACTTCAAACCATTTAGAAATTTTCTTTGTCTTTGAATCGTTCTTTACTGTATATCTCTCTTTTTCTGACCACATGAGTCTTTAATTTACCAAGCAATCTCATTAGGACTAAAGGCATGGCTTTGCCAGCTAGATGTAGCCCATTCCTTAGCTTTCCAGCCTCATGGCTGAGGTACTGGCTGTAGCCATGTTTATAGCCACAACTCTATGGCGTTTCAAGGTCCCTGCCAGCCAGCGAGCTACAACAGACAACACTCAAGTCCTCTCTCTGTAGCCGGCCCTCCTGCCTCAAACAGTCAGAGTTTGCCCTGGCAGGATGGCCCAGAAAGCTGGCATTTTTAAATGGTGCAGTTTTTTTCCTGCTACGGCTGAAAACCGAAAAGCATGCAATCAGCTTTTCGTCAACACAGTTTAAGTGTTTTGTGGCATGACCTCTTAATGAGCTGCAGGGTTTTGCAGCTGAAGCTGAGTCAGGAAGCCTCTCTTAGATGAGAGTGCTTGCTTGCCTCTAGCAAGCAGAGTAGAACCAAGAAATTGCTGCTACCAAGAAACCAGGCACAATGCTTTCATTTTGATCTAGAATTACTTCCCAAGCTGTCTCAGGCTTTATGTGGAAGCAGTTGTCCACATGGGCGCCATTTGTAGTAATATGGGCGGTGGGGCTGCGTCCCCAGCACCCTGGCTGCCTGGCTAGCTTATGCCTGAAATAACAACACACAAACTGTATTCATTTAATCACTGCTTGGCCCATTTCTATCTAGCCTCTTCTAGGCTAATTCTCACATATTAATTTAGCCCATTTCTAATCATCTGTGTAGCGCCCCTATGTGCGCTTACCAGGAAGATTCTAGCCTATGTCCATCCTGGGTTGGAGTTTCATCGCGTGCGTCTGCCTGGGAGCTGGGAGCATGGCATCTCTCTGAGGCGTCTGCTCCCAAGAGGAGAGCTGTGGAGTCTGAGCTCACTTCCTCTTCCTCCCAGCGTTCTGTTCTGTTTACTCCTCCCACCTATCTTCTAACCAATGAGGGCCAAGCAGTTTCTTTTTATTTAACCAATGACCTTCCTCCATCAAGAGACATTTTAGATAAAGCTGCTGACATGTTATAAGTAGAAAATACTATCCATCAACAGACAAAAATATCTACTATATATTAGCAATTATATCCGGTAAACAAAAGATGATAATAATTGCATTAGGAAATTAGGCAAAAATATGGATAAGAAAAATTAAAATAAAATTATTAAGGCCAACGAGTATGTTTAATGATCTTTATAATCAATAATTGTCAAAAATTCATATTAAAGTTAAAGTGAAAACCCAAATTACTCATGACTATCAAAAATTGGGAGGCTTGGTAGTAAAGTGTTATTGTAATATATTGCTGTATGGAGGAAGGACCAAGACAGATACTATGTTGGAGAGCAACTTGGAACAGGATAGGAAAGGTATCTGAAACTAAGTATTACTGTGTCCAGAAAGTGAATATATGAGGTCATTGATTTCTGATTACTGTAGTAATGAAATTATAGTGAGTTGGTGGCTACCTGAGTAACAGAAAAATGAAATGTTTTACACACTCATTATGGAATACTGTGCACTAAATATAAGTAAGAATTGAGAATATGCATTAGTCCTAGAAACAGCATAAACAAAAAAATGCAAGATAAAAATGAGATATATAATAAAGTTTTGGTTAAATTGATTAAAATTTCAGCAAGGGGAAATGGTACACATCTTCTAAGACTATTAATGAACTCTTCATATAATGGTCACGATAGATGGTTCTGTGAGTTGGTAAGAAATAAAAAGGAAAGGGACCTTTCATAAACCAGCAACGACCATGTCTCATGAATTGAAAACTGTAAACTTCTGCCCCTGGCAGCTAAAGATGTAAATAAACTTGAAAACTAACATAAAGAGTTCTGGAATCATTGATTAATGTGAATTAGTTTTAATTTCTCTTAGAATTAGATTCCGTTGTTTTTTTCTACAGTTCTATCTGGTTATAAATAAGCTAGGCATCAAATGTGAATTACTTTTGTTATATAGTCCCGCCAGGAAATTTTATGAGAGCTTGTTGGTAAATCCTGTGATTCTTTACCTTGATTCAAATATCTTCAATGTTTCTTGATTGTGAAAATAAAACATATTCATGGTAAAATATGAAATACAAAATAAAAGGTCAATAATTTCATGACTTATTTCTGTTACCAATTTGCCACCTAGAAATAGTTGCAGGTAGCATCTGGATCCATTTACTTCTGTTCTTTTTAAAAATATAAATGCATCCATGGGAATATTAGTTGTAAATGTATATATGAATATGCAAATATATGTACATA
This sequence comes from Microtus oregoni, assembly GCF_018167655.1. Lineage (NCBI taxonomy): Eukaryota > Metazoa > Chordata > Mammalia > Rodentia > Cricetidae > Microtus > Microtus oregoni. The sequence goes on from NW_024544726.1 coordinate 2,708,287, forward strand.
TGTATAATACTTTTGCAGTGGTACTATATGAAAATTCTTGTTTTCAGAAACCTGTGCATATCTTAAATATCTGTTTAGTTCATAGAATTGTAGCAGTATGTCAGTATTATTTTAGATTACCACTGAAGTATTATTTATAAATTTAGTTATTTTCTTACTATTCTTGTAAATGATTTGCTCATGAACTTTGTCTATTATTCTATAAGATTCTTCTGAAAAAAACTCAATTAAATATTTTCTTTGTATTGGACTATCATTCAACCATTGTCATATTTCTTATTGTCATTTAATTTATGCTGAAAGTATTACAATTTTTCTTTTATAATTACTTGAAATTGTATTTTATTCTTTTCAATATTTTCAAATTATTCTTAAAATTAGAATATCTTCCCTCACCTGTAATTATTTTTCTTTTGTTTGTGGAGCACCATATATTTATATTTTTTAAAAATCTTACTCTTTCAGCAATTAGAACTTATTTTGCTTGGGTATCATAGGGGATTCTGAATTGATTTCTCAGTTTTGCATTATTTTTTATGTTTCTATTTATTTTTAGTGCTTACTTTATGATGAATTACTTCACACACAATATTTTTAAGGTTGTTTTATCTATCCTTATACTAAAAATATAGTGTTTAACTATTCAAGTTTACATTTCATTTATTTGTATAATAGTTTACATTCACAAACTATTGTAGTTTTTAGTTTTTTAATAATTTTATTTCTTTTTCATATTTATTGAAAACATATCTTGTTGTGATATGAGCGGCAGGGCTGTGTCCCCGGCACCCGGCCGCCCACATGGCTAGCTTATGCCCCGAAATAATTACACACAAATTGTATTCTTTTAAACATTGCCTGGCCCATTAGTTTCAGCCTCTTAACCCATTTCTAATAATCTATGTAGCACCACGAGGTGCGCTTACCAGGGAAGATCTTAACCTGTGTCTGTCTGGAGTGGGAGAATCATGGTGACTGCTTGACTCAGCTTCTCTCTCCCAGCCTTCTGTTCTGTTTACTCCGCCTACCTAATTTTATGTCCTATTAAAGGGCCAAGGCATTTTCTTTATTTAACCAATGAAACAACAGATAGAAAGATGACCCTCCTCCATCATTTCCCCTTTTTCTGTTTACACAAAGAGGAAAGCTTTAACTTTAACATAGTAAGATTACATATAACAAAACAGTTATCAAGCAAGAATTACAGTTAAAATATTTTTATCTATTTTACCTTTTATCATAATTAAGGAAAACTATAACTATAACTAACCATTCTTCAACTCCATCAAACACTTCAAAAGGATATAATATTACCTAAGCAAACAAGAAATCCAAAGCTCTAAAAATGACAGAGACATCTTGCTGCCTGTACAGTCACCCAAAGTTCCTCTGTACCGTTGGGGCATCCATCTTCAGCCTTCAGGTCCATAGTATCCAGCAGACATTTCCATGAAGCAGGAAATTTCAAAGACAGTTCAGTCACTATCTGCTGTGTCCTGCAGAATGTCTCGCAGACTCTTTCATGAGTCATGAACCCCAAAAGACCATCTCACCTTTAGGCAAGTTCAGCAGTCCTCTCTCTGTGGGTTCTTTGTGTCCAGTTTATGCATCAGTCCAGGCAAGAGCAGTTTCTTGCCCAAATGGCTATCAAACTCCATAAGGTGCCTCTTCGATGCCCATCTTCTTCTTGAAGTAGATTGGTGCTGCCAGGAGCAGAGTATCTCATTGTCATGAAAAGTCCTAAGTTATTAAAACATTTAAAATGCCATATTCTGCAGTCTTAGAAAGATATGAAGAATGCATATCTAATTGAAATATATCTCTATATATCTAGAAAATCTAACTAACATGACTACAAGCTTTACTATCCTCGATGATTATCCATTAGCAACCTATATTTCCTAATTATACATTACATTTTAAATAAACTACACAATCACAATACCTTAATCAAGATCAAGAAATACATATACATATAACAAAATTGACCTTAAAATCCATACAAATGCAAATTATTCATATCTATATCATTTCCCCCTTTAAATGTAAAAGAACATTTATAAACAATATTTTGGGAACATGGGCGCAGTTTTTTCTCTCCAAACTGCTTCTTGCTGAATGGGGGCGCTGTTAATTATATCTTTCATGGGATAACCTGTGTGCCAGGTTCATCTCAGTTGGCAGTTGAGTGAAGAAATTTTTGGGGGGTGTTCACAGCAACTTTTCGGGAGGTCATTGTCTATCATACCATATCGGGATAGATTCAATCCACAGGGTCTGGTCCTCTGTGAAAACAAAAGAAGACCCTCTCCAAAGCATCATATCCTTAGACCCAAATTTTGAAATCGTAATACCCTTATATTCATTCTGGTTTAGCTTGGCAGACCATGTAATGAAATGTCTCTCTGTACTTAGCTCCTTCACAGTCAAAAATTTTAAAGAAAACACAATGTACATAATCCAGACTCTCTGTGAACTTTCCATTTTTCCGTGGCTTATTTTTCTTTATTTCTTTTAATCTTTTAACTATCTGTACTCTGTCTCTTTAAAGACTTTACCCTTTTTTAAGACATTAACTTTATTGTTTATATTGTTTTTCTTCTCTCTCTCAAGCCTACGTACATTCATCCAACAGCGTCTGAATCTGTTTTATTGTGAATCTGTAATTTTTTTTTTTACTAACCAGGAGCACTTTGTTTTGCGCATTGAAATCACTAAGCACTTAAGAATCTAAGCTGTGACAATTCCTAGGTCAAAAACAGGTACTGCCTGCTGGCCCCGCCCAGTCCAACATGGCAGAGCTGCTGGTGCCTCTGAGCCGCAGCAGGCAATGACTTTCTTTAAGGCACACAGTGAGTCTAGTTGCAATCAAACAAACCGTAGCACTTTACTCCAAATGCTCCATTCTAAGAGTCTGTCTCTCGCAGGAGCCAGACAGAGATCGCAATGGCGGCACAGCCCAGAAAGCCGGCATTTTAAAACAGCCAGTTTTTTCCTGCTGCTGAGTCAGGACAATTTTTTGAGGCACTCAACCCAGAAACAGCAAAAAGCTGTCTTAAATTCACTCTCTCTCCTTTTTAAGTCCTCTCAGGTTTTACATGGAGCTCATTAGCACGTTGGGTGCCACTCTGTTGTGATATGAGCGGTGGGGCTGTGTCCCCGGCACCCGGCCGCCCACATGGCTAGCTTATGCCCCGAAATAATTACACACAAACTGTATTCTTTTAAACACTGCCTGGCCCATTAGTTTCAGCCTCTTAACTCATTTCTAATAATCTATGTAGCACCACGAGGTGCGCTTACCAGGGAAGATCTTAACCTGCGTCTGTCTGGAGTGGGAGAATCATAGCGACTGCTTGACTCAGCTTCTTTCTCCCAGCCTTCTGTTCTGTTTACTCTGCCTACCTATTTTTATGTCCTATTAAAGGGCCAAGGCAGTTTCTTTATTTAACCAATGGAACAATAGATAGAAAGATGACCCTCATCCATCAATATCTGTCTTCCCTCCTGCAAGTCTTCCCATTACCACCCTCAGTCTTCTGTCCCTTTCCACTCATGTTTGAAATTTTTTCAATTTTCTCCTGAGTCCAGTTTGTGCTCCCCATCTGTTATTTGAAGTGAGACTTGCCCTGGTGTGTGATCAACCTTTTGGCAGTAACTTCATTAAAGAAAACTGACTCTCCCTCTCTAAATAGCTATCAAATGTCAAATAATTCTCAGTTATTAATGGGATTTAATGCCCACCTTACCACTTCTGTGTTAAGATTTGTCTGGCTGGAACCTGTGTATATCTTAAGTATTCGTGTCACAATTGCTGTGAATTCATATGTGCATCTGCCTTGCCTGGCAATCACTATTTCCTTGATGTTAACTGATCACCTCAGACTCTGAAACTGTTTCTGTTCCTTCTCCCACAAAGATCCTTGAGCTCAGCACTCCATTCTTTTATTCTCTGCAAATGGCCATTTTTATTCTCTATGCTAATTGCCAACTGCTGCCAGAAATAGCTCCTCTAATGAGAGATAGAATATTGTCAATTTATTATAAATTTTTGAGAATTTTTTGGTACTATTTATGACCCACTCCCCCCAACTCTTCCAAGAGCCTCTCCCTTCCCCATACACTCAAATTAGTATCATTTTTTTCCTTTTTTTCAAAAAAATCATCAAGATCAATTTGTGCTGCCAAAATATTTTTGGATGTGTGGCCTTGCAGGGATTTATTATATATCTGAGCAAGTAATAACTGGCACAATAACTCATCTAATATCCTTTAAAAACATTAGCAATAGTTTTTCCAAGTAAAGCTTATAATTATTTGTTTCAAAACAAACCTCATTTAAGAATTTATTTGCAATCACTTTAGTAACATCATTATTTATTGTCAGTAAACATAATCTTCAAAGTATTTATAGTTTATATCCAAAATGGCATATTTCCTTCTTTATATGAGTCATTCTTAAACTCTATCACAGTTTTTTCATTTTAGTCATATATACTGGTTTGATTATTTTGATCAAGCTGTTTTGGCTTGCTGCTGGCACTCATCTGCATACAATGTGGCACTGGCTCACTTGTATTACTGAAGGTGGCGAGAAAAGTGTTTGTCAGTAGAGACTGAGACTTGGAAGCAGTGGTCCTACTTGATTTTGGAAGAAATTTCACTTCAAGATTGTGACAATTATTGTTAATGGCGAACTTGACAGAATCTAAAATTCCCCAGGAGATGAGTCTCCAGGCACACCTGTGAGGGCTTACCTAGCCTAACATTATCCAGTGAGAATGTCTATGAGAGACTATCTTTATTAGCATTATACAGACAGAACCACCTTACTGTTAATGGGAGCAGTCTTTGGGCAGTAATGCAAGACTCTAAAATGGAGAATGTGAGCTGAGCACTGGCATTCATTGTTCTCAGCTTCCTGGTCGCACACGTGACATGAACAGGTACACCAGGGAAACTCCTGCTACTTGATTTGGCAATCAAGAGACATTTGTGAGTTGAAGTTTTTTCTCCCTTAAACTGAACTGATCAGGGTATGTTATTACAGCAGCAGGAAAAAAAAACTATGACAGTCTTCTTATGTATGTTTTCTAAACTCCACAGTCACAAAGGTAAGATAATGGATGGCTCAAATGAAAATTCTGCCCTTCAAATATATTCCTATCTTTTGAGAAAATACTCATATATATATATATATATATATATATATATATATATATATATATTAAATTGAGTCCTATATCTACCGTGTTTAGTTGAAGGTCTGTAGAATTAAAGTGATTGGACATGAAGTATATTTTCATTTACATTACGTTTTTAGATCTGTTTTCTTTTGTGAGCATTTTAATGGATACACAGGTACATTCAGAATATGATAAGTAATGTTTCAATCGCAATTATCCTCCATCATTCACAGACTTTATCAGACAGGTTTGCTTTCTGTTTTGCCTGATTATTCAACACTTTTGTCAGAGAGACTCTGATTATTGTAGGATTATGGACATGCACAGCATTGCAGGCTCATGTGACTGCTGCAGCAGGGAAAAGAGACAGAAGAAATCATACACTGTCCCTTTCACCACAAAGGACCAGACTTAAGTTAATACTTTTCCATTGTCCAAAGCAAGTCATTGATCTTACCCGATGACAAAGTAGGAAGGGCAGTATAATCCTACCCACATTACCAGAGTGAGAGCGGGCTCTCTGTGAACAACTATGATTAGCATGGATTTCCATTTGGAAAAATTAATCTCCTTTCAGTGAATGCTAGAAAAACGGTAGCCATTTGGCTTCTTAATCATTTAAAATGCATAGACTGCATCACTTAGCATATGGATACTGTGTTAGAGACTGCAAAGGTGTTACTCTTTGTAGAATATCAGTGTATTTATAAGTCAAAGGCCAAACAACACAGTAGAAGTGGTGTCCTTGAACCCTGGAGGTCTTTATTTCAGATCGGGCTTGGGAGTGGTATGCTTCTGCTACTCTATCCATGAAGCAATTCTATAGAAAATATGTTAAAAAACTCTTTTATTGTCTGAATACTTTATTATGTATATTGACTTCTTTTATTTTCCTTTCAAAAGAAAAGCCCTGGAGCATGAGAATAATGTACCCAGCATCCTTTTCTGCTGGTTCCTAGGCAGCTACTCTTTCTTATTGCCAAAAGAGGAGAGGGAAGTCCTGTTTCTTTAATATGCCATTTTGAACAATCCTGAACTGTGAGGCTGCCAACTCTGGCATTGGCTAACTCCTTATCAGGGTGCAGTGGGCAGCAAGTGGGGGGAGGGGGTAGGATCCATGTAATACACGTCTCACACTGATTCGAACAAACGAATGCTCTGTACCTCTGATGTCAAAAGACATTTACGGTTTTTCTAGCCTGTTTCCCACGTCTGCTTGGCACACAGACTGCCTGGATCAATGGTCCAATTTTAGTTCCACTTTCTTCTTCCATCATTCCTTGTATTCAGCACTTCGGAAGTGAGTAAATAATGTAAAATCTGGCTGAATTAAATTCATTTAACTGTGCTGCCAATTTTCTTCCCTTCATGCATTTTTAAAGAGATCTCAAACCGGTGATGGATTTCTAATGCTCTAGGAAAAGAAAGCAAGGATGAGACAGTAAACCTGAATGGGCTGAATTGTTTGTTATAATTATTCCATTGAATTATCTCACTGTGTATAGAAAAGGGAGATGAAATTTTAGCCTACACAGGCTTTGCAAGTGGTAATATGAACAATATTTTAAAAATGGTAAAAAGTGCCTCTTCAGTCAAAAAATTGACACTGTGCTGCTTCACATAGAAAGCTGTGAACAGTAAAATATGAGACAGGAGGGGGTCTGTTTCTATAGCAACCCAGTATATTCTAGCTAGGATGGTGATTTTTTTTTTGTGAAAAAATAAACTTAAACTCAAAGTTAGAAACAAATTAACATCAGGCCTCAGCCTGACTGTTTGACACGAACTATGTGAGCTACCTGTTAAGTGTTCTATCTTGTAATCTGTTCGCTCTTCTGAGACTGTCTTTGGTTGTCCCCAACCTCTTGGCTCCTTAAACTGACTGGTACTATGGCTGGAATATACAGCACTTAGCGTTCAGAAGAAGGTAAAGCCAAAGTTCCTATCCAAGAAAAATTAGGAATATCAGAAAGCAGAGACCTCTAAATGTGGTCTTCATTAAGTTGAGTCTGTTAAACATTCAATTTCCAAAGTGAGCTGCTTTCAAAGCAAGGTGTTAGATAGAAGAAATCATTCATTCCTTCTCCTCCTTTTCTTCATCTGCCTCAACCACCTCCTCTTTCTGAATTCCTTCTAGTCAGAAGATAACCACCTCCATGGGAAACAAATGTCACGTGGCTTTTGTGCTATATTTTGTTTCCTCTCTACTTCCATGTAGTATCTGCCCACACCAGACTGTCTTGTTTATCTTAACTATCTTAACTAGAGAGTGCTTCAGTGTTGTAATCTGCTAATGACTCAATCAGCTCTCCACTTTATAGTCTTGTGACAAACCAAAGTAGAAGAAGCAAATCTTTGGTTCCATGTTCCCATGATTCCTGTCCTCTAAATGGCACTAGGGACTCTCTTGCAAGTAGGCCGTTTTTTTTTTTTTTTTTTTTTTTTTTCCACATTGTAGTCTCTAAGGCCCCATCTGCTCATCATGAGCAGTAGTTCCAATGACTTAGAAACCTTGCTCCTATTGATTTCATGTTTCTCAAGATCATTCTGGAAATCCAGCCCTTGCAGTGATGAACAGATGGGTAGCTCATTTTGTCTATTAGTTTATTGTCTGTCCAAACCCACATCCTGTGATGTTGTAAAGAGTGCAGGTGCTTCTATTGAAACAAGAAACCACTTCCCTTCCTGTTAATGAAGTGCACCCTGTCTTCTCATCTCTAGATATCTTTGCTGACTCAAAACCAGAAACCAAAACCCATTGTGTCTGCTCTGCTCTATTTTCACACAAAGCACAAACACCTCTAGAAAGAACACTGTGTGTCAGCCAGTGACGGGGAAGATTAGAAATTTGGGACGCAAGATTTGAGGATTTTCCTCATACTCTTGAGTTTTCCCTTTGATTTTATTTTTATTTTTGTTTTGTTGTTGTTGTTGTTCACCATCCGTCCTGCATCCCATTTCTGATAATTAAGATTCTCAAAGTCTCTCATATAGGCTCTGCCAAGCCAAACCTTGATGAGACCAACCGGAGTTTTTATGTCATAGCACCACAAAGATGTATACAATAAAACTGGACACCACAATATCTCCTCCTGATCAACAGTCTGAAGCTTAACAAGACTACATCCTGTTCTCATCCCTAAGGCAGCTATTGGTTAGTTAGACTGATCTAGACTCGAGTTTATCATCCCAAACAGCATCCCAATTCTTTCAGTAACCAGTCTGCATTTCAGCACTTAGATGTGGTCTTCTCCCATGACTCCTTTAGACTGATGTCTCCATCTTTACACCCTGCTTTCCCTATGTGTCTAAGGCCTGTTGGCCAACAACTGTAGGGTGGTATAACTTGAAAACTTGTTGTGTTTTCTAGGCTGGCTTGAAAACATATATTCTTAAATTTAGTGGAATAACTAGAGTGCACAGTACTTGATTCAGCTTCAAATCAAAAGACAAAGCTCATGGAACCCATGTTTCATGATTTATTTCAAAATGTCCATTCTATATTTTTTGATTTTCTGAAACAGTATTGCAATGAGTTGACGGGTTCTAATTCAGGACCCTTGAAGTAATAAGAGCGGCGGGGCTGCATCCCCAGCACCCCGGCTGCCTGCTCGGCTAGCTTATGCCCCAAAATAATTACACAGACACTGTATTCTTTTAAGCACTGCTTGGCCCTTTAGCTCTAGCACTTACAGGCTAATTCTCACATCCCGATCAACCCATCTCTAATAATCTGTGAGAACCGGTCTTACCGGGAAGATTCTAGCCTAGTCCATCCTGGGTCGGAGCTTCATGCCGGGAGCGGGGCATGGCGTCTCTGCTGAGGCGTCTGCTCCCGAGAGAGCTGTGGCTTCTCTCCGCTCACTTCCTCTTCCTCCCAGCATTTTGTTCTGTTTACTCCTCCCACCTATCCTCTAACCAATAAAATGGGCCAGGGCAGTGCCTTTATTAGCCAATGAACTTCCTCCATCATTTCCCCTTTTTTGGTTTAAACAAAAAAAGGCTTTAACATAGCAAAATTACATATAACAAAACAGTTATCAAGTAAAAGTTACAATAATCTTTATCATAACTAAGGAAAACTATAACTATAACTAACTATTCTTAACTCCATCAAAGACTCCAGAAAGACATATTATTACCTAAGTAAACAAGAACTAAGAAACTTCAAACTCTAGAAATGACAAAGACATCTCGCTGCCTGGACAGTCACCCAAAGTTCTTTTGTATCGTTGGGGCATCCATCTTCAGCCTTCAGGCCCATGGCATCCAGCAGACATTTCCATAAAGCAGGAAAATTCAAAGTCAGTTCAGTCACTATCTGTTGTGTCCTGCAGAATGTCTCGCAGACTCTTTCATGAATCAGGAACCCGAAAGATCATCTCACCTTAGGCAAGTTCAGTAGTCCTCTCTCTGCGGGTTCTCTGTGTCCAGTTTATGCAATAGTCCAGGCAAGAGCAGTTTCTTGCCCAAATGGCTATCAAACTCCATAAGGTGCCTCTTCGATGCCCATCTTCCTCTTGAAGTACATTGGTGCTGCCAGGAGCAGAGTGTCTCATTGTCATGAAAAGTCCGAAATTATTAAAACATTTAAAATGCCATATACTATAATCTTTGAAAAATATGAAGAATGCCTATCTAAAATATATCTATGTACATCTAGAAAATCTTAACTAACATGACTACAAACTTGACTATTATGATTATCTATTAACAATCTATATTTCTAATTATACATTACATTTTTTTTGTGGTTTTTCGAGACAGGGTTTCTCTGTGGCTTTGGAGCCTGTCCTGGAACTAGCTCTCTAGACCAGGCTGGTCTCGAACTCACAGAGATCCGCCCACCTCTGCCTCCCGAGTGCTGGGATTAAAGGCGTGCGCCACCACCGCCCGGACTCAACAGCTGTCCGCTAGGGAGGAGACGCCTGAGAGAGACGCCATGCCCTGCTCCCGGGATGAAGCTCCGACCCAGGATGGACATAGGCTAGAATCTTCCCTGTAAGACCGGTTCTCACAGATTATTAGAGATGGGTTGATCGGGATGTGAGAATTAGCCTGTAAGTGCTAGAGCTAAAGGGCCAAGCAGTGCTTAAAAGAATACAGTGTCTGTGTAATTATTTTGGGGCATAAGCTAGCCGAGCAGGCAGCCGGGGTGCTGGGGACGCAGCCCCGCCGCTCTTATTACTTCATATGGCGCCCACGTGGACAACTGCTTCCACATAAAGCCTGAGACAGCTTGGGAAGTAATTCTAGAACAAAATGAAAGCATTGTGCCTGGTTTCTTGGTAGCAGCAATTTCTCGGTTCTACTCTGCTTGCTAGAGGCAAGCAAGCGCCTCATCTAAGAGAGGCTTCCTGACTCAGCTTTAGCTGCAAAGCCTGCAGCTCATTAAGAGGTCCTGCCACGAAACACTTAAACGGTGTTGACGAAAAGCTGAACACATGCTTTTCGGTTTTCAGCCATAACAGGAAAAAAGCTGCGCCATTTAAAAATGCCGGCTTTCTGGGCCGTCCTGCCAGGGCAAACTCTGACTATTTGAGGCAGGAGGGCCGGCTACTGAGAGAGGACTTGAGTGTTGTCTGTTGTAGCTCGCTTGCTGGCTACAGCCAGTACCTCAGCCATGAGGCTGGAGACCCTCCTGCTTTAGCCACTGAATATATCTTGTTTATGATGTATATGCATGTATGTATACAAATACATGCTACCACATACAGCTACCACATAATTTATTCCCATCTTCCCACTCTAAATTGAAAATAATTCTCTCTTACGGACTCCCCCATATCCTCACAGAGTTGATGTGCTATTTCTCTATATCCTGTGCTATGACAAACTAGTCCAAAATATGTGGCTCTTAAAACATTATTTTGTCTTTCTTAGAATCTTGAAATATGAATTCAGGGAAGATGGGAAGATTCATCTATGTATTTTTGTCTGTCTTATACAAATAGTTCTAGGACACCTGAAGGTAGAAGATCCACTTCTAAGGTGGCTTCTTTACTCAACCCTGGCACCACAGTGCCTATTGGTCTTCCCCTAACTCCATTTTATCCTTTAAAGCTGCTTCAGGAGGCATGCTTGGGCTTCCTCACCACCCTGATGTGTTCAGGACAGATGCATTTTTTTAATTGTTTTTGAGCCCCTGTTAGCTGAACCCAAAGATCTGGAAGCTGTGGAGATTAAAATGCCCACTGTATTATAAAATGATAGACCACGCAATCCTTGATGCTCCACCATTTGAACTCAAAGCAGCCAATACATAAACAAATGAGCATACATATGTAACAATACAAACTTTATTTGCCAAAACAAGTGGTTGGCCTTCAGGTTGCCATGTGTACCTGTTCTAGATCTAGAGAATCTGTTTCTGATCTTGAGAGTGCAAAGCACTCTGAGATCTCACCTCCTGGAACTTCATATGTGATGGGCCATAGAAAACACTGAGTTTACAATAGAACAAGATAGAGGAAGTAACAATGTTGTGTCCCAGTGACCAGAGAAGAAGGAATTTGCCTATGTGTCTCATTTTGCGATCTAAAGCATCTTCTATTAGACACAGTGATTCAGGTTATACCTCTAGCATATATGGGAGGACTGTTTGACAAGGCCAGAACCCAGCACAGAGGAAATGAAAGTGTTAGCTGAAAGGAAAGAAACGGAGAGCAGAGAGAACACTTCCCATCTCCCCATCTAGGATCTGTGACATATGAGACATGGCAAGTGATATTTTACTCCTGCTCTACAAGGGTAGAGTCTAATTTTCCTGTCCTTGAATTAGGGTAGGTTTTAGTGAACTATTTCACCAACTGAATATGCTTTAAGAGATTTATTTGAGGATAAGCTATGAAAAGTCTTATATTTCTTATTTCAGTTTCTATGGAAAAGACCTCTGTTCTTTAACAAAACTACCCTGGGAACACATGCCCAGGCATGCCTCCAGGAGAGACTCTAAAGGACAGAATGGAATTTGTGGAGAAACGGTGGTCAAGAAGAACTGTAGGACATGGATAGGAGTAAAGAACCCATCTTGGAAGTAGATCCTCCATCTTAGCTGTCAGTGGACCCCACCTGGATCAGATGGAATGCAACAATGAATGACAACAAAAGCAACACAAACAAATATACTGCCCAGTTGAAACATTCCTGACCTCCAGACCTGCAGAATTTTAGCAAAACGAGGTGTGTTTCCTGAGGTAGCCACACTCCCTTGGAGTATTTTAGACATGCAAATTTTAGGTCTATTCCAGAAAGTCTGGAGTGTAGCTCACTGACATATGTGTTTGTTTACAAGCCCTCCAAGTAACTCTAACACACACTTCTGTGTGATTATTGCTCCTTCAGATAGACAGTCATGAAACCAAAGCAAGAGTCAGACAGAAGTTGATTGCAGTCACTACATCTGCTGTGCTTGAGCTGGGTTGGTGGAAGCTGAGCTTCCATGTTCATAGGGAGTGTCTTCAGTAGCAACAAAGGAGGAAACACATCTACTTCAGTCTAGAAGCTGCAGTGAATCAATTGTTCTGGCCTATGAGTTTTCTTTTTCATTTTGTCAATTACTTCAGTCATGCAGAATAGGCCAAAGGTTAGGAACTTTGAGTGGGGCCCCCAGCTCTGTATCATAGAGACCTGTGTTTTGTAACTTTAAATAATTTTGTAGCTTCAAGCAACACACAAGAAATAACCATTGTAATGCATTCTGTTCTTAAGATGATCCAAACAGTGTGAAGAACACTTGAGGTATTTTATAAGCAGTCATCTGTCATATTCACAGGGGAATGTTTTCAGGAGCCCTATACATACTCAAATCCACAAATGCATATGCGTCTTATATAAAATGTCATGTGTCTGCAGGCAATTTATGTATATCTTCCCAAATACTTTAAATCAATTTCAGTACTTTTATACCTAATACAATGTAAATATTATACTCTATAGTTTAGGGACTAATGACATGGCAAAAGCCTCCATATTCAGTACTAATGCAATGTTTTTCTGAATATTTTCAATCTGTGGTTGATAAAACCTATAGATGCAGATATCCAGGATATAGAGGGTCACCTATACATATAAATAAATACCATTACCAGCGTGACAGAGAATTTCAAGCCTAGATCCAATATCTTAGCTTCTAATTCTGGATGTGTTGGTCTCTAACTACATTCTCTTAACCAAGTTATTTAGCCACTTTCTATATCCAGCACCATTCACTATCAAAGTAAAGCTAATGGCTATACCCAGTCCATAAAAATGCTATGAGAATTAATGTATCTAAGGAACTTAGATAATGCCTGGTGAATGCTAATACCTCCAAATAAATCAATTGTATTATGTCATTGAATTTCCATAGCAGTATTCCAAGGTAGGGGTTCCTCATCTGGAAGTTCTCTGGATCTTAGGTTCGTTAACTAAACTTGCAGAAGTGGCCAAGCAAATGATTACAGAAGATTGCTTATAGCACAGTGATCAAGGTCTTAGCCATCACACACATATACATACTCCACACACATGCTTAATTTGGAGTTTTCTAGAAATCTTATTCTCCCAAAAACTGAATTTCTGAATTGCTGTGTTAATATTTAAAATAATAACCAAATTTCAAAAAAGTTAAAATGCCACTTAACACTATCCTGTTTAAGGTAACTTTAGTAATTCCAGACAGCATTATTCAACTTCTTGAGCATGTTTTGATAATTTGGCACTAGTTGTTACACTAATGAATATACAGTAATTAACATAGAAGTTATTGGTGCATAGGGTTTCATGGAAATCCCCCAACAATCCAGGCTGTGGCCAAGACTATATGTTGTTTTCCACAGTGAGAACAAGGGCCCCACAGCTCACTGAGCATGTAGAATTTGAGCTGCTGCCTACATTGAATCTTCCCCACTGTATTCTAGTGTCTATGGCATGAAAAGGTACTCTGCTGGCTACCAAAATGTGCATAGGATTTAGGAGTCTGCCCATAGGACTTAGGAATCTACTGTTTCATATTTAATATGCCTTTGTTTGATAAATTCCTTTGTAGCATTTTTAAAAATTATTCAGTTTTCTCCTGAAGTAAGGGCTATACTCCTACATGGCCCATAAGCTCCCTCTTTCTTTAATTCTGTTAGCCAAAGCAATTTTTTCACCTTCTAGAAAATATCCAAAAATTTTCAATTCTGGTAGCAGGATTTTAATTTTTAGTAAAAGTCAAGATATAGTTGTTTCATTATGGCAAAGCAGAGCATACTCATTACTAAGGATGATCTCATTTGTATATTGGAGATATAAGGATGGGTCAGGCGGTATCTCTTGCAATTTTGCCATTTTTAAATTTACTTTATTTTTAATTAAAATATAATTATATCATTTCCTTCCTTCCTCCAGCCCCTCCCATGCTACCCATCCACTGCCTCTCAAATTCATAGCCTCTTTTTCTTTAATTACCATTGTCACACACACAGACAGGCACACACACACACTGAATGGGGCGGAACAATCAGTCAAAGCACACTGGCCGTAACCCTGCCCCCCTTACCAATTTAAAACAGTAATCAAAAAATGATTACAGAAACACAATAAAGACAAGATTTAGACAAAAAGAAACCTCTAAATGGGTCACAATGTGTTTAAATACATATGTAAGCTTAAAAAAGAAAATTAGTATAGGCAGTTATAGAAAGAAATAAATAATTTAAAAAAATAAAACAACGTATTTAAGGAGACAATAAAAGTAATATTTAAAAGCCACATAAAGAAAAGAAATACACAGGGAATCTGGATCCTGAATAATAATATGTTGCTTTTGAATTTTTTGATGGCTGATGGGCAAGAGATAGCTGCTGAGAGATATGATATTGAAAGAGAGACGGATAAAATATACCTTAAAAATACCTTAATTTGAAAACAAAAGTCAAAAAATATATTTGTAAAACATAACTTAAAATATGAATTTCTTTGGAGAAGTGGTTTTGCTTTTGTTTCCACAGAAAACAAGAGTCTAAGGATTCATTCCAGGTTATGATGGACTAGTTTTGATCAAGGGAGTCCTCTTGAAACTTGACAAGTAATATCTATCAACAAAGGTTATAACTGATCTTCCAGAACTTGGCCATTATCTTAAATTTTCTTTGGAACCCTAAAGATACTTTGTCCACAGACAGCAGAAAGCAGTTTGGAGAAAACAACAGCCACATTCCCAAGAGCTGGGGGGTATGGATGGTCTTCGGTTATTTAGTAGGTTACAGATGTTTGTTATATTTAAGGCAATATAGAAATATAGGATAAAAAGACAACAATTAATCTCAGATGTTTTGAATTAGCATGAATTTTACTATACAGATACAAATTTTAAGTTAATTTGGTTACACCGTATATATGTTTCTATTCTTGTTTAGAGGATTTTGTATATTGATACAAATTTAAGATCAATTTAGTTACATTGTATGTGTATTTATACTCTTGTTTAAGATGTTATGTTTATGCAGCTTGTTTAAAAATGTAATGCATAGTTAAAATACAAATTAATATACATCTATAATAGCCAAACTTATAGACATGTTAGTTAGGTTTTCTAGATATGCAAAAGTATATTTCAGATGGATAAGTAATCTTCAAACCCTTCAGAGATCTACAGAATCTGGCACTTAAAATGTTTTAAAAGCTTAGAATTCTTTGGACATGAGGTGTCTGCTCCTACCAGTGCCAATTACTTCAAAGAGGATGATTGGCATGGAAGAAACTTGTTATGGAGTTTGCTTTAAATGTGGCAAGCCTAGACATTTAAGCAAGAAACTGTTTTTGCCTTGACTGCTTGATAAAATGTTGTATAAACTAGACATGCAGAACCCACAGAAAAATGACTGCTGAATTTGGCAAAACAAAGTAGGACAGTCTTTCAGGGTTCCTGCTTCATGAAAGAGTCTGGCAGACATTCTGCAGGACACAGAAAAAAAGAGATTGATAAATTTCGCCAAAATAGGCAAGATATTCCTTCAAATTTTCTGCTTCACTGAGTAGTTTGCCAGATAGATGCCCCAATGTTACAGAAGAACTTTGGTTAGCTGTCCAGGTAGCTAGATATCTCTATCTATTCTAGAGTTTTGGAAGTTGCTTACAATACACTTCCTGGTTTCTTAGGTAATATATTTTTCTAGGGTCTTTGATGGAGTTGAAGACTAGATAACTATAATTTTCCTTAGGGAATGACAAAAATAGATTAGTTATGAAACTTTAGATTTACAAAGATAGAATAAGTGATAGAATAGTTTCTTTAATTTTGGCAAATACAAATACACTGGATATTGTAACTGATTCTTGCTTGATAACTACTTTGTTATATGTAATTTTACAATCTTAAACTTAAAACCTTCCTTTTTAATTATATAGAAAAGGGGATATGATGTGGGTTGCCCTGTATGCTGCAAATATGTGTTGCTTTTATTAGTTGATGAATAAAGTTGCTTTAGCCTATGGCAAGGCAGAATACAGCTAGGTGGAAATCCACACAGAGATACATGTGAAGATGGATGAGGTTGAAAGCAATGCCAGTAGTTGTCCAAGGAACAACATGCCAGAGCACCACCGATAAGCCACAGGCTACATGGTGATACACAGATTAATATAATAGTAATAAGCCTGAGCCATCAGTCAAATATTTATAAGTATTATTAAGCCTTTGAGTGATTATTTTTAAGCAGCTGTGAGACTGGATGGGACACAGAAAAGCTTCTGATTACAAATGTATGTGTGTGTAGATATATAAAGAGATAAATAGATGGATAGATACATATATACATACATAAATACAAATATAAATAAATACAATCTACTGAGTTTGTTTAGTGTTGTTTGTATGTGTATTACTTGCAGGCCACTTGATAATGAATGGCAAATTAGGGACTCATCCCTAGGGAAGACTAATTTTATCTCTCTCAATAGTAGTTGTTTATAGTTCTTTGTCTACAGGTGTGGCCCAGTGAGATGTCTCCCACCCACGTTGCCATGCTGATTGGTGTTGTTATTGTTCAGGTCTTGTTTATTCAGTTTTATTGTTGAAATTGTATGAGTGTAACATCTGTACAGATGAAAAGATTTATTTGGAGATCTAAGCTTGAGATCCAGTTGTTCGTTTTGTATTGAGGAAAGCACCCAAAATAAACATCACATTTCTGGGCCAGTACTGAAGGAAGATTAAGCACTGATAAGATAAATATGACACCTTCTATGCCATCACCATCAGCATGCGCGCATGCGCACACACACACACACACACACACACACACACACACAGAGAGAGAGAGAGAGAGAGAGAGAGAGAGAGAGAGAGAGAGAGAAGGCAAGCACCATAAAAGTAAATAAGTAGAAAGCGGACAATGAGGAATACTGAGAATTCAAGAACAATTGCAGTGGGTTTTTGATCCTACTGCACGTACTGGCTTTGTGGGAGCCTAGGCAGTTTGCTCACCTTACGAGACCTGGATAGAGGTGGGCAGTCCTTGGGCTTCCCACAGGTCAGGGAACCCTGATTGCTCTTCGAGCAGATGAGGGGGGGGGACTTGATCGGGGGGAGGGGGAGGGAAATGGGAAGCGGTTGTGGGGACGAGGCAGAAATCCTTAATAAATAAATAAATTTAAAAAATAAAAAAAAAAAAGAAAAGATCTTCTGGAGCTGATTCTGATTCTTTGGAAGATAAGAGATTTGGATAGATGGAAATAGCTATGAGACAAACTGAGAAGTGGGAAATTAGGTAGGGCATGTAGCATGAAGAAAGATATGAGATCAAGAAGTTCCATATTGTCATTTATATGAGAAGATGCATTTGGCAAAATAGTGTAAATGAAGGGTTCTCTGTACATTAATTATTAAAGCTTGTACCATAGCTCAAGTTTATTACTAGCTAACTCTTACATTTCAGTCAACCCATATTTCTGTCTACATTTTGAGACATGACTCAAGGTTGAAGCCTCATTTTTTACACATCCTGTTTGTTTTACTATGGACTGGCATCTCTCCTGACTCTGACCCTCCTCATCTGAATTTTCAGTTTGATTGTTCCACTTAACTTTATCCTGCCTGGCTATTGGTCAATCAACTTTCACTATTAACTAGTGAGAGGAATACATATTCACAGCATACAGAAAGAACTACAGCAGGAGAGAGAGCAAGGCATGTCAATGGTAACATCCTGGTCATGGGGTCCTTGTATGTGGTGTAAAACAAATGATGTTCAATATGCATGCTCACTAGTCTCAGTTCTTCTAGGGGATCTGTTTCCAATCTGGTAATTGTCTTGGCTGTCATGAGCTGTTTTTAATTTTATACTAGGCCTCAATTCTGTGCCTCTGTTTCTAGACTTCATTCTTGTATTATGTTTATTGACCTCAGCCTTTTCCATTGCATTGTGGCAAGACACTGCAATTTATAATATAGTTTCCTGTTGCATACCAGCCATTTTTGCTGTTATTTTTTCAGTGCATGTTTTAATTAAATAACTGCTTTTTATTATTCTGCAATCTTTTCATGAACAATATTATTTTAAAAAAGCACACAATATCCTTCTTATCATAGGTTTATTATAGATTAGTAGTGATATCATTTGAATATGTCTTTTCCAAGGTTTGTATTGGGATTTAATCCTTATTGTGTAGTTACTAAGTGGTGCGGCTTTTGGGTAAGTGATTAAATTGGGAGAGTCCTGTCTCTGTGAACAGTTTAATACCTTATAAAACAGACATCAGAAAGAGTTCATTACCTTTTGCCCTTTTGCAGTTTATAATTTGAGGACATGACTCTAAACAGATACCTAAATGCTGGAACCTTGAATTTGAACTTCCTGGAACACAGTTTCAAAAGGAATAAGTTTCTGTTGTTTATAAATTACCTATTATGGTATCAAAAGGAAATCAAGACAAACATTAACAAAAATGTTATTGGATCACAGCAGAAGTTATTTAACTTTGTTTCTTTCAATTCTTGTAGTGATTTCACTGTGTCCTTTTTTTGCATCTCTTGAATGATCATGGAATTACCTTTTTTTCTACATATAGCAGAATGTCTCCTAGGCTCCATACTGTCCGTTGTTTTGTTTTAATTCTATACTAATCTTTGTAATGGGTAAAAATATGATAAAGTTGATAGAATTTTCAATCATAGAGATAGATTGTTTTCATTTGCAAAACTCTTAGCCCCAATTTCATTCCCCTGCAAATTTTTCTTTCTTGTTAGTGTGCTGACCTGACCTGAGAATGTCTCCTTTTCATCTTCTCACTCTTTGGCATTGCAGAATGTATGAATAATGATAATGTTGAAGAGGGAGGAGGGG
Organism: Microtus oregoni; assembly: GCF_018167655.1. Lineage (NCBI taxonomy): Eukaryota > Metazoa > Chordata > Mammalia > Rodentia > Cricetidae > Microtus > Microtus oregoni. Next base: position 2,727,782 of record NW_024544726.1, read on the forward strand.
AGTGGGAGGAGGAAATGATCATCGCTACTGTACCAGACATTTCTCTGAGATCTTTACATTAATCATCCCATTTAGTCCTGGCAAGAACTCTATGAGACAGCTGCTATTTTGCCCCATGTTACTTATAAGGAAAGTAATACATAGCTAGATTAAGTAACTAAAAATGTTGCAAAAAGTAATAATCGTTAATATAATATTGTCTGAGTCCAAAGTCTGATCGATCCACCTGCGTGAAATACTTTGTTTTCTAGAGTCTTTTGCTTGTCCTAGTTGGTGTGTCCTTGTCTACCCCAGTCCTTTGCCTGAATATAACTTACTTTGCCGTAAAGCATGTTCCAGGATGCAATGATCCATCATTCACACCTCCCACTACTTTCTACTGTTCATCATATGGCATTTGGAACTCTGTAGAAGTAAGATGGAGAAGTAGTTGAGAAGATGATGTCCCATCTCAAAGCTGTCATTTCTCTGAAAGGGATAGCACTGAATTCCTTCTTATTGTATTTTGGTGCATAGTCCTAACCTTTCCTTCCACCTCTTTCCTCCCTGTGCTATTCTCTAAAAGGCCTTGGGGATGTAGCTCATTTGTAGAATGCTTAAGTTGCATCCATAAGGCTCTGGGATCCATCCCCAGTATTATGTGCACATTCACACACACACATTCACACACACACACATACACACACACACACACACACACACACACACACACACACATGAGGCAGGGGGGAGGAACATTATTTGAACATCCATTGGCTAGTAATTTTGTTCTTAATCCATGTTCAGCATACTAAAGAAAATTTCTTCCTGCTTCCACTCTATTATCATGAGGATTCCTTGGTTTATTATCCTCTTGTAGTCTTCTGATTGGTTCATTGTACTAACACAATGTATTCTATCAGCTAAGTTATATATTTTTAAAGGGAATATTAGAATGGGTTGACTCAAGCACTTTAAGTACTCAAATTTTATATTAAATCTCCACTCTCTTCTCTTTTTCTTTTTTTTTAAAATAATAACCAAGCCAGAAGAAACGTTAAAAACTGTTTGCTATTCAAAATGCTGTAGGTCTATTGATAGTCATGCAAAGTAATCAATATTTCTTAAGTTCTAAGGAATATAAAAAGTGAAATTCTCAGTAGTTTGATGATATAGGTATGTATCAGAAGTTTTACTTCCAAGTTACTGGGCAATAGGTATACATATGATTCCTTACATCATTTTACATACCCTATATGACCTGTTCCACAGTGTAGCTAAGTGTGATTTGAGCCCAGGAAAGGGAAAGGCTCTTTTCTATGAGTGTCACTTTGAAATGACTTCCAGGAAGGATTATGCTGGATTCTTCCAAAGTATATAACAAAAATTAAACTTAAAGTATAAGGTCTACTTAGAAAGTGATCCCAGGAAGCCATGCAGGGTACATGAACAAGCTGCTTGTTTTATCTGAGCAGCATGAACCTAATTCCACTGAGAAGCTCTGGGTAAACCTTTATATATTTTTATTGGGGGCAGAGATATGATGCATTTATTTATTAAAATGAATTTGTTGTTTTTTGAAATTAATAACAAAGGATGGATAGATGTCATTTTTCTTTTTATCTTTCTTTTTTCCTTCCTTCCTTCCTTCCTCTCTCTCTTTCTTCTTTCTTTCTTTCTTTCTGTGATTTTTATTGAGCTCTACATTTTTCTCTGCTCCCCTCCCTGACTCTTCCCTCCCCTTCAACCCTCCCCAAGGTTCCCATGCTCCCAATTTATTCAGGAAACCTGTCTTTTTCTACTTCCCATGTAGATTAGATCTATGTATGTCTCTGTTAGAGTCCTCACTGTTGCCTAAATTCTCTGGGATTAGTAATTTGTGGGCTGGTTTCTTTCTTTTATTTTTAAAAACCACTTATGAGTGAGTGCATGTGATAATTGTCTTTCTGTGTATGGGTTACCTCACTCAAAATGATGTTTTGTAGCTCCACATATTTTCCTGAAAAATTAAAGATATCATTATTTTTTTTTGCTGTGTAGTACTCCATTGTGTAAATGAACAACATTTTCTGTATCCATTCTTCAGTCAAGGGGCACTTAGGATGTTTCCAGGTTCTGGCTATGACAAACAATGCTGCTATGAACATAGTTGAGCACATGTCCTTGTTGCATGATTAAGTATCCTTTGGATATATACCCCAAAGTGGTATTACTGGGTCTTGAAGAAGGTTGTTTTCTAATTTTCTGAGAAATCACCACACTGACATCCAAAAGGGCTGTGCCAGCTTGTATTCCCATCAGCAATGTAAAAGTGTCCCCTTTACTCCACAACCTCTCCAGCATAAGTTGCCATCAGTGGTTTTGATCTTGGTTATTCTTAGAGGTGTAAGATGGAATATCAGAGTTGTTTTCATTTGCATTTCCCGGATGACTAAGGATGTTGAACATTTCCTTAAATGTCTTTCAGCCATTTTAGATTTCTCTGTTTTGGTCTGCACTCCATTTTATTATTGGAATATTTGTTCTTTTGATGACCCATTTCTTGAGTTCTTTGTATACTTTGGAAATCAGACCTCTGTCTGATGTGGGCTTAGTGAAGATCTTTTCCCATTCTGTAGGCTGTCGTTTTGTCTTGCTGACCCTGATCTTTGCTTTGTAGAAGCTTTTCAGTTTCAGTGGTTCCATTTATTAACTGTTTCTCTCAGTGTCTGGATTTCTGGGGATATATTTGTGAAGTGGTCTCCTGTGCCAATGCATTCAAGTGTACTTCCCACTTTCTATTCTGTGAGTTTCAGTGTAGCTGGCTTTATGTTGAGGTCTTTCATCCATTTGGACTGAGTTTCGTGCATGGTGATAGATATGGGTCTATTTTCATTCTTCTACATGTTGGTATCTAGTTATGCCAGCACCATTTGTTAAATATGCTTTCTTTTTTCCATTTGATATTTTTTGCTTCTTTGTCAAAAATCAGGTGTTTGAAGGTTTGTGGATTAATATCTCGATCTCCAATTCGGTTCCATTGGTTTTCCTATCTGTTCTTATGCCAATACCAGGCTGTTTTCAGTACTGTAGCTCTGTAATAGAGTATGAAGTCAGGGAACATGGGATGTACTCACTCATATTTGGTTTCTAGCCATAAACAAAGGACATTGAGCCTATAATTCGTGATACTAGAGAAGCTAAATAAGAAGGAGAACCCAAAGAGAAACATATAGGCATCCTCCTGAATATTAACCTTCATCAGGCGGTGAAAGGAGACAGAGACCCACATTGGAGCACCGGACAGATATCTCAAGGTCCAAATCAGGAGCAGAAGGAGAGAGAGCACGAACAAGGAACTCAAGACCGCAAGGGGTGCACCCACACACTGAGACAATGGGGATGTTCTATCGGGAACTCACCAAGGCCAGCTGGCCTGGGTCTGAAAAAGCCTAGGATAAAATCGGACTCGCTGAACATAGCAGACAATGAGGACTACTGAGAACTCAAGAACAATGGCAATGGGTTTTTGATTCTACTGCACGTACTGGCTTTGTGGGAGCCTAGTCTGTTTGGATGCTCACCTTAGTAGACCTGGATGGAGGTGGGTGGTCCTTGGACTCCCCACAGGGCAGGGAACCCTGACTGCTCTTTGAGCTGATGAGGGAGGGAGACTTGATTGGGGCAGAGGGAGGGAAAAGGGAGGCGGTGGTGGGGAAGAGACAGAAATCTTTAATAAATAAATAAATTAAAAAAATATTTGTGAAGCATTTTCAGATATTCAACTTGTATCTCTAAAATAATAAAGATGTGCTATACATGACAGAAATGAAAGCGAGTCATGTGAGTTTTTGTTGTATGTGAAGAAACACCAAATTATATCATATGCTTTGCAAGACAGACTGGCTCTCTGTTAACAAAACCCATGTGAGGTTTCATTTTACCTTTAAAAGTAGGTTGGAAACCTGTGTTAAAATTTACACCTGTTTAAAAATGCTTTGTTTTGGACAGGCAGTTTTCATCTCTGGCAATTTACACCCTTGAGCCCCTGAAGCCTTCCAGAAAAATGAATAACAGCAAGATATCACCAGAGTTTGTAGCTTGAATTTCCCTTGGGATAGAAGAATGTCAACAGGGAACAGGTGAAGCTTATTGAAAGCACATTTATTTATTTTATTTACAACATGGAATAGAGTATTTTATGTAATGGATGCTGAGTTCACATGCAAGAACTAGAGTTAATTCCTTAGTCTCAGAAGTCCAAGGGACATACTTCTGCACTAAAGAAATTGCAGCATTGCATAGTAATTCTGTTTAGAAAGGAGAAAATAAAAAGATGAACGAGACATGTCTACAAAAGAAAAATGAGAGATAGTCTCAATACCCTAAGGATTGCCTCTTCTACTTTTCAAAGTTCAGCCTTTTCTGAGGTAAAAAGATTTGTGGAATTTTGTCTTTAGTGGTCCACATCCCAGTGCTGTAGAGACATTGTTCTGTTCTGTGGGTCCATAGTTGTTGATTCAACATCTACCCATAAAGCAACGGCTGAGCTTGTGATAGAACCAGCCCCACTCACATCCTGTCTTTATGTATGTTGTCATAGTTTCACCTAATGGTAGAAGGTGGGAACCTTTCCCCAAATCATTAGGGAAGGTAAAAATAGGCAGAAAATGTCCAAATCTGTATTGTTCCCTGAGATTTGATTTTCATGACAGCCCAGTAGAACTGAGTATCACTGTCTACCTCTGTATTCAAGCCCTGGGGGCCTGATTCAGAGGGATCATGAGTTCGAAATACACAGAAAGACTTCTAAAAATGGGAAGGATGAAGGAGAAAATGGAGAGGAGGATGACTGAAGAGAGAGGACGAGAGTACTGAATCTCTCACAGATAAACTATGCCCAATTCTGTCTCCACCCCGACTTGTTTCTTCCCATTCATACTCTCAACACACAAAAAAAAGTGATTTTCATGCTTTGTTTATAATTTGAAAGCTCATTAGCATTTGACATTTCTCCTTCCACTATTGTTCCCCACCCCTTGAGTGTTGGAAATACTGTATAGGTCCCTTGGGAAGTTTTGCCTTTTACTAGCTCCTTTCTTGGCCATGATACAGAAATGTAAAATTCCCACTCTAGTGACTAGTGAATTTCATTTTTTCCACCCATCTTATTTTAACCAGGAGAAGAAGGAGAAGGTAAATCATTTAGTTGTATTAGGGTAATGTGAGGATCTAGTGGGGTGATGTGGAGGAAACCTTTTTTAACTTTAAAATCAATGCATGCTGTTGTGAAAAGCACTCATGGATTCTTACACTCCCCATCTGATTGCTTCCTCCCCCTGGTATATCCTCTGCTGGTGCGATTACCCCATTGGCTTCAACTTGTCGATTCATGTATTTCCTTCTAGGTGCAGTCTAGCCACCACAGTTCCCTTTATTTTGTTTCCTTGAAACCCAACAGCAGGAAAAACTACATGGTTGGTAACAAGGAGAAATTTAGTGAATGAATTTTTATTCAGGCTGTCTTCTCACTGTTTCAAAGAATTCCACTTAACAAATTTTACAAGGGTGTGGGTAATTTGAAAAGTTTCCAGAACCCTGTTCCAATTATGCTCTACTGGGGAGGAAGGGGAGGGAAGACAAGAAGATCCACATTTATGGAATATCATATTTATACCAGATTCCAAGTAAATCATGACCTATTGTGTGTGTTTGGCTTGGGCTAACTTCTCAATATTTGAGACACAGTCTCACTTTGTAGCCCAGACTAAACTGGAATTTGTGATTCTACCTTCCAGCTCTTGGGATTATAGGTGAGTATTATGATAATTGGTCACCTCACCTAGATTTTACATTTTACCAGTGAGGAAAGGTAAGGTATAAAAGCTATGTTATAGGTCATCATTTCTTATGAGACATAGCAGAGATGAACACAAGACTGTGCCCAAGACCCAGGTCTTTCTACATATACTTCTAAATAGCTTCTTGAAATGTGCTATTTAAATTATATACATACATCCTTGTGATCCTTTGATCTTTATAATTATTATAATAAATATTTATATAATATTTTGATACAAAAAGAACCTTAACAGAGAAATAAACATCATTCAGCTCTTTGTATCTAGAGATTCTAAATTCACAGATTCAACTAATTGAAGATTAAAAATATTAGAAAAATAAAATGTATCTGTACTGATTAAACATACAAATGCTTCATTTCTTGGCATTGTTCACCAGACAATATAAGACGATGTAGTAATTGCATTGTATTAGGTTTTAGAAGTAACATAGGCTGTGGTTAGGTTATATAAAGATGTTATTTTCATTGTCTAAAGGGAATTGTATCCTCTTAGTTTGTATCTAGCTATCTAAATCAGTCTTGACTCCAAAGATACCAGAGATGACTGTGCTCTATTCCATATTACATTAGAGGATTAGCACTCACTTCTTTTTTCATTTTTAGTGTTTGTATGTAGTGTATGCATGTGCATGCATGTTTGTATGCATGCATGACCAAACACTGATGCTGAGAATCATTCTAATTGCTCTTTTACCTTACTCATTGAAACAGAATCTCTCAAACTCACTGGTCATCAAGCCCAGAGCTGGGAAGTCTGCCTACCCAGCTTGCTCTGGGGATTCCATCTCTACTTTCTGAGGCTACATTTAGAGGGAGGCCACCATATCTATCCAGAGATGATGTCAAATCTGGGGACCCAAACTCTAGTCCTCAGACTTATGAAACAAGTGCTTCAAACAGTCATCTCCCCATACCCCAGATTAACATTCTTAAAGCTCTCCCTTGTCTTAAATCTGCTAAGTCAGTTTTTGTGCAACATTATAGTTCATGTTATACAGCTGGAATATCGAGGGAGAGTCCTATGAGCTTCTGTGGGCCAATGCCTGTAGCAGTCGTACAATTCCTTAGCTAATCCCATGAAAGTATTCTGAAAAATGGGTCCAGTGATAGCTTCTATTTCACAGCATTTTTTAGAAGATTAAATTATACAATCCACATAAAGCAATTAACATAGTAGACAGAAAGAACTTGGATAAATGTAAATTAGTACTGTCATTTGTAGGAATTTTTGTTAATAGACTTTTACTAAACCCTTCCTTCTGACTTTTGCTTTGTGCTCAAAGATTCCCATAGGACAAACACTATCCAGGATGTGATCCCCATGCTTTTCCAAACTCTATGATTAGCTTTGCTTTTTTTCTTTTGCTTAAACTAACACCTCTTCTTTTCCATCTGCTCATGCAAATCCAATTAATTTTCTCACTCTCTCTGGCAAAGCTGGTACTCTAAATAGCCCATCCTATGGACACAGTTGTCTTCGTTTCCAAACTTCCTTGAGTAAGGTTGTTCAATGTGCAAAGTATGGCATAAGTAATAGGGATTAGGCATGATTTGACAGTTATATTGATTATCAGTTTGACATGATCTAGACTCACTGAAGAAACAAGCCTCTGGGTATGCTTATAAGGGGCTATGTAGATAAGGCTAACTGGCAAAAGATCTAACCTCAATGGGATTGATACCATTCCATGGGCTAGGATCTTGGGTTGAATAAAAAGGAGAAATTCAGGACAAGATTTTCTCAACTGTTGCTTCTTGTCTTTGGATGCAATGTGATCACCTGCATCTTCAAACTCCTAGCACCATGACTTCCCTGTCATGATAAGTACAACTTGAGGATGAGTGCCCTTGAGTTGTGATCCAGAATAAACCATTTCTCCCTTAAGTAGGACTTGTCAGGGTTTTTAATCAAAGCAACAGAAAAATTAAACAATACACATGGCTTCACAAAACAGATTTTTTCACATTAAATAAATCTTGCTACTACTATCATTTAGATACATGTCTACTTATACTAGAAATAATAATATCCTCCACTGGGGAAAGAGGTTTGGAAAAACAAACGCCAAACTCTTCCACCGTATCCACAGCAGCAACTTGTGCTGACTGAAATCCTTATGCATTCTGAATGTTGGTTGGTATTTCTTCTTTGGATTCTATTGCCAGTACCACTATTCACAAGCGTCTATCAGACAGTATTCACTATTCTAGAATTTCACATAGTACTACTTGCCATCAAATACCATATGTTAGAGTGAAAGTGTACCTTAGCCTTATGTGTATAAAATTTGTGAGCTTTAGCAAGTGCCTCACTGTTCAGAAGCAGTTGACATCATAAAACATTGAAATTGCCCATGGAAGATACAGACACTGTGCCCATTGCTGTGGTGTCTTAAGGGTTCTAGTGCTGTGAAGAGACACCATGACCAAGGGAATTCTTATGAAGAAAAACATTTAATTGGGGCTGTCTTACAGTTCAGAGGTATAGTATATTGGTCTTGTGGCAAGAAGCATGGTGCATGCAGGCAGCCATTGTGCTGGAAAAGTACCTAAGAGTTCTATATCCAGATTGGCAGGAAGCAGGAAACGAATGTCACACTAGACCTGGTTTGAGCTTCTGAGACCTCAAAGCCCACACCCAGTGACACACTTCCTCCAAAAAGGTCTTACCTACTCCAACAAGGCCGTAGCTCCCAATAGTGCCAGTCTCTATGAGACTACTGGGCCATTTTCCTTTCAAACAAGTGGCTAGTACTAGGCTTTAGATGTTGACCAGATCCCAGAGGCCAGTGTCTTAAGGCTTTGCCTCTATCTCCAGGGACCTCTCTTCCTTCCATTAGGCTCCAGTTCCTAAAATTTCCATGATCTACAAATAAGGTATTTATAGTTCTCCTTTCTCCTTGTCTGAGAAGTATGAGGCCTGCCAGTCACAGAAAAATGTCTTGAAAGGCATTTGAGGTAAGCATGTTTGAGTTTGAGATAAGGGGGCGTGTTCCCATCTTGTTTCCAGGGTCGATTTTCAATAGCATAACAATGTAGTACAATTTATGAATGAAGAAATGCAGGCCCTCAATAATAAGAGACATCCACAAATTGAACCAGTCAGAGAGATGGCTATGTGGGTAAAAGCACTTGCTATGCAAGGCTGGGGGCCTGAGTTTGATCCTGGGAACCCATGCGAAACCCCTGATGTGATAGTGTGCATCTGCAACCCCAGTACCCCTTATATCAAGATGGGCAGAGGAAACACACGGATTTCTTGGGAACTCATGGGTCACCTAGCCTAGCAAACAACAAGAGAGACCATGCGTGAACAAACTGGAAGGCAAGAACTGACTTCTAAAAGTTCTCTTCTGATCTCAGGACTCACACTGCGGGACATGGGTGCATGTGCACACATACACAAGAAAATTTTTAAGAAATTTAATGGAATCAGCTGGTAATTCTGGAAGTAAAGAGTACAATATCTGATAAGCAAAATTCACTGAATAAAATGAAAATGTTCCCTCTGAGTCTCCAGAAGAAGCAAGTCAGTCCCTTGCATAACCTGACTTTAGCCTAGGGAATCTAACTATGGAAGTTTGACTTCCAGAGATATAAGAGGATCAATTTGTGTCATTACTGAGTTTCTGTCAACTTGTCATAGCAATAATATAAAATTATTTCAATGATTTTGAATTAAAATTTCCCCTAAAATACCTACAGGGGCTTATTTTTCTGTCTAGGCAATGATGTATAGGTGTTCTGTACATATTTATGGGATAAATGAATAAAAGGGATGTGTAAAAGCTATGAGATCCAAAGGTGCAGAGCAAGGCTGTGATCCCCTGTTGCCTATATTTGGGTTCCCCAGATAAGAATTTGAGTGAAATGTTTCTTGGATGAGTCAGGAGAAGGAGTAAGGCAGGAAAAGAAAGATGATCAAGCCTGTGCTTGATGCTATCAAGCAGGCTCTCATTATAGAAATTGAAACATCATCCTGCTGGGAAACTCAAGAAGACAGTGTAGAGTGCTCACCTTAGATTTAATCTACCTTGGTAATAAGGAAACTGGTTTTCTACCAATTTGCTTTCAGTCCTTAATTGAGGGCTGCATTAACCAGAGTATCTCCTGTGGTCAAGAGAGTGCTCAGCCCAGAGATGCAGCTCCTGGCACTTCAAAGTTGGACTGGCATACAATGGAGTGGTGATGGCTGGTAGATAAGGGAATGATGGCAGCCTCAGCTTTACCCATAGAATCTGCTCCAGCTAATTAAGTCTCAATTTATTTTCTTTCTAATTGATTGATAGACACATATATGTACCAGTCCTGGAAAAAAAGAGTGATTTTGAGATGCTGTGTGCATTTGTAGGCAGACAAGCGTTTTCAAGAACAAGCGTGAGTCATTTCACTTTGCTGTTTCTCCTGACTCTGAACTCAATGGGAAACATATTCTAGCTATTTCAAAACATGCTGAATGGTTTGGCTTTCCACAGCAGTGTATTACCTATTCCATGACCGTTAAAGCTCTCTCTCTCTCTCTCTCTCTCTCTCTCTCTCTCTCTCTCTGTGTGTGTGTGTCTCTGTCTCTCTCTCCCTGCTTCTTTTTTCATGTTTTTGAAGCAAAGATGTTAAGAAAAGAAAAGATTTTAATACATCCTTTAATACATCCTTAAGGATGAACATTAAGATATGGGAGAAAGACCTATGAGGTACAGTAGTTTACATCTCAGAGTGGTCACAGCCTTCTCAAGAGGGTCTCCTGTTTCCTCCTTTTACCTTCATTAAAGTATTTGAATTACATATCAATCATTGTAAGTAGGGAAATAGGACAAAGATATTATCTTTAACGTATGTATCTACCTACTTACCTCACTTTTTTGAGTAAATCAGTCTTAATACCTATAATTAGCCTTCCATAACCTTAAAAATAAATGTGAAAACACACATGCTCCATTTTGTTTTGACAAAGTATGCTATTATGTGCACTTCCCTTTGCCACTTGATGATTTACTTGATGGTATGTCATGGGCACTCCCACATCAAAATAGATCTAGCTCATTCTTTTCAAAATAGTTACAGAATATTATCTTTTAGATATGGTATAATTTATTCATCCATTACTGTACTGATGGACATGAAATTTGTTTCCAGGCTTTCTTGCCTTCTTAAAAACTGCTTCAGGAAACATGCTAACACAGCATTCATTTATATTCTTCAAAGCAAAATTACTATGTCAGAGGGTATTTTGCATTAGGAACTTTCACAGACATTACCAGATTATCTGTCATTTTGTATCAGTATTGAAAGTTTTCATTTTTCCTATGCATTCTTCATTTTATTTATATGTAATGAGCTTTACCAAGCTATCATAAATTAGGATTGAACATTCTTTATCCCAAACTCTTTATTCCAATATTGCAGAGTCTCAAACTTTTGAGCATCTACATGATGCCACAGGGGGGAAATTCCACACATGACCTCATGTAGTAGGTTACAGTCAAAGAGACATTCTAAAAAATAATGCCTAAAATTATCTTCAGTATATGTATTATACCTAAATAAATGAACAAAGATGCTTTATGTTGAGAATTGGGTATGCAAATATTCTAAAACCAGAAAAACCATAAAAACACAAAAAGCACTTTTAGGCTCAAACATTTCAGGTAAACATTTTTGGTACTAAGAGAAATAGCTTACAAGAAAGAGCAATATGTTTGAAAGATCATCTGTCAGAGCAAATGTCTGCAAAGCAAGATTTGTAAAAATTAAAGTAATATCTAGTCTTCCTCTGCATTTGCACTCTTTGGCTGGCAAGGTGTAGGCAATTATAATTTGTTTATAATATGGTTTGAATTCTTAAATTGGTCCCAAACCTCACATCACTCAGGATAAACTCACTTTTAGGTATTTCTTTTAAACCAAATATAGCACTCAAGACCTAATTGATATGAATATCAATAGCATGATTTCAATAACATCAAACACATTTTCTCTGCTGGTACTTTTTAATACTGTGTAAACATTTGGCATTGAGAAATATAGTGACACAGTGATCAAACATCTTAATATAGTTATAAACTTTTAAATCCAAGATTATACATTATACTATTTGTACACAAGCTTCCAGGAATCACAAAGGAGCTTTGGTTCTCCTTTCTGAAAACCTCTGCTTTAGGACTAAAATAAAAACTTTGGGGGAGGAAGGGATTTTGCAACAAAGACACAGCCTTGTGGACACAGCCAAAGACCATGCAGTGGAGAGGAGAAGCTGCATGTCTTTTATATACTAGCCTAGCTTTGCCAGTTTTCCTAGTTTGCTCCAAAGTTCATTTTTAAAACACCTATGCTCCATCATTTGACAGCTTGCAGTTTCTGGTGTACAGCTAATGTATGTACATTTAGAAAGCTCCATATCTGAGCTCAGATATATGCAACTCTTAAATTACATGCTGCCATCAAGTATTGACTTTTAGGGTTGATAGCTTTAATATTACCATTTGTGACCCTGTGAGGTATTTTTTCAGAAGCCAAATAAAGGGAAAATTAAAGTTTTATTTATATATATATATATATATATATATATATACCAAATATAACACTCAAGACAATGGATACGAATATCAGCAGCATGATTTTAATAACATCAAACATTTCAGTGTCACAGGGAGGCATCTTTGAAATGCAGACTATGTGTGGTACAGGGAATCAGAGCAGGTGTTTAGGGTGAAATAGCTGACTTACATCTGTGAACACAACAGAAGGATCTGAGAAACCTAAGAAATAGTCATAGATATACACCTGAAGATGCTGTTTACCATAGCCTTGAGCTTTACAACCACTGGTAAATAATAAATTGATTACACTGAGATCATGAAAAATCCTACGATCCTACAAACAATGGAAATTTGTCACTGTCTTTGAAGGTTGTTCGGAGTGTGCATGTGTGTGTGTGTGTGTGTGTGTGTGTGTGTGTGTTGTAGGTGCCAGCTCAGATGGCAGCGGAAGTAGGAAAAGGGATATTTATAATTGGCTAGAGAGAAACTCCTTTAGAGATTTTTTTTCTGATAAGAGGAATTTTAAGATTTCAAGAGCCGGGCGGTGGTGACACACACCTTTAATCCCAGCACTTGGGAGGTAGAGGCAGGCAAATCTATAGAGTGAGTTCCAGGACAGGCTCCAAAGCTGCAGAAAAATCCTGTCTCAAGAAAACCAAAAAGAAAAAGAGAAGAAGAAGAAAAAAAGAAAAAAGAAGAGGAATTTCAACTTTCTAGCCTGTTTGTCTTCTTTCTAAGCTTGGACCTTGGGTTTCCTAGATTTCCATAGTGGTGAATGCTTGTGAGAGAGATGTTGACAGGGTCCACATAAGGTATTTGTGACAGAAGGCAGATGACATCTAATGAAATGCCTAGCCAAGCATGTTTCAGAGAATCTCAAGTAAAGGAATGCCTGAAGCCAGGGCCCCATGTGACCTCCAACCCCCTGGATATTTGACTGATAGAAAGAAATGAGACACTGAATGAATCAAAGCAAAAGCAACACAGGAAAAGTCATTTTAACAGGTCACATTCTATTCCTTGTCTACAACCTTAGCCTACCCCCCAATAACCAGCAGTTCATACATGTGTGTGTATGTATGTATGTATAATTATTATTTTAAAAAAGTAAACAAACTATCCTTTTTTCATTTAGATACCAATCCCACTCCCCACTACCTCTCCTCCTCCTATCCTCTCTACATATCTCCCCCATTCCACCCCCAATCTACTCCTTAGAGAGGGTAAGACACATTGCTTTGGGGAAGCTCCAAGGCCCTTCCTACTATATCTAGGCTGAGCAAGGTCTCCATCCACAGAGAAAAGGTTCCCAAAAAGCCAGTAGAAGCAGTAGGGATAAATCCTGGTGCCACTACCAGTGGTTCCTCAGTCTACCCCAGCCACGCAACTGTCACCCACATTCAGAGGGACTAGTTTGGTCCTTTGACCAGCTTCGTTATTAGCTATGTCATACATGGATAGTTCATTCTTGAACATTATTAGCCAAGAGGGGAAAGTTTTAGCACTAGCCTTTAATTTTTTTAACCCAGAGAAAACTTAGCCTTTTTGAAGTTTATTACCACAGAGCCTTACTCTGAAAATACAGCAATAAAGACTAGTGGCTCATTATGAGGGCTCTTACCAGACAATATGCTTATATCTGCACAGAATCTCTCAAAACATTAAACAAAGGATAGGCCAAATAGTGGTCTTTTACGTTAATCAGATCAGTAGGGGAATGGTTGTCAGTAGAAAGTCCCCAAATGACACCCTGTAGATAGCTGCTGGTTTAAGCATAAATCTTGTCTGTGTATTTCCTTTTCTATATCTAGTCCACTGTCATGGAGTCAAGCCAATACTCCATAAACTGTAGGTAGCTTATGCTACCTTCCATCTACTAAATCAGTCTCTCCTGTTTGTGTGAACCTTGGCTGCTTGTTTTTGAATATTAGTAAGAGTAGCCTTAAGACAGCCCCACATTGTTCTTGTACTTGGTAAATTCCTGAATGCCCTCCTGACATAGTGAAAGATTCCCTTTATGCAGCTGCAGCTAATAAGTACAGATTACATGTCTGTGTACTGGCTGGAATGGGCCCACAGAGGGCCTACTTTCTTACAGTTTCCTAGAAATCCCAAGAAACTCAACCCAGAGGTACAAGTAATATTATGTTCTCTTGAACAATAAGAAAGTGAGCAGAAACGAAATGGGGCCTGGTGACACAAGCCTGTAATTACAGCTATGAGAGAATGAGGAAGAAGGACCACAAGTTCAAGACCTTCCAATCCTACAGAGTGGGTTCAAGGCCAGTCCAAGCAACATAGTAATACCATGTCCCAAATAACAGTTTAAATAAGACCTGAGGACGTAGCTCAGTAGTAGAGTGCGTGCCTAGGTGTATATATATATATATATATATATATATATATATATATATATATTTCTCGTATAGTAAGCTACATTTTAGTTTATTATAATTGCCCAAAGACTGTAGGGTAGTCTATTTAACAAGAAAATATTAATGTTAATTACTGTTTACTGGGCTAAAACCCTATGGCTATGATGTAGATACTAAGGGAAATCTAGTACTACTATTCTCTAAATGGACATAGTAATGAGCTTCTCCCTGATTTATTATCTTTATACCTAGACTAATGCTACTTTCAACCTTTGTCAGAGAAACTACTTTTTGCAAATGGTGATTAACACAGAGAGACATTACTGGTTAATGTGAGGAGAATAAAAAATCATGGAGTGTCTGCTTTTAATGGGACATCTATTTCATACAACTTCACCCAAGGCTCAGGTATGATCGTGGAAGAGAGGGCAGAAATATTGTAAGATCCAGAGGAACTGGAAGACTGCACTCAAACTGTATTCACTCCACATAGCAGGACTGTTGCCTGCATGAGCTCAGAGGGTCTGTAACTACATGCCTCAAACTTGCATAAAATTAAGCCAATTAAATTTCCAGCACGAATGGGGGAGATACTCAGCAAATCTCATCCCTAGCCAACAAATTATTGACCATCTATGTGTACTGGGTTTCAAAAACTCAGTTTTCTTTGGGGATGTAGACCCTCAGAGACTATCCAGGCTCCAGTAGACGGCCTCAATTCTGGGCACATACGCGCTGCAGTTAAATGGGTCCAGTGATTTTTTTTTTTTAAAATAGCACATGTAGTCAGGAAAGAAAAGTGGTGTAGGGACAGGGAAAAAATTGGAGGGGTGGGAATAGGGGCTTGATTTGATAAAAAAAACATGTATACATAAACTTATCAAGCAATAAAAGTATTAACAAAAATATTGTGGACTACAGTAAGTTGTCCAGTACAGCATCAGGTGTCAAGGAGTGAGGAAGAAACGTGGCAGGGATATGTAAGCTCTGAACTTGAAAGGACAGTATCCCAGAGGCATAAACGAATCAAATAAATAAAAGGTATGTTATAAATAAATAAAATAAATTCACCATAAAAGGGTCACTTGTGCCGTTCACACAATGTACAAAAAAAGTCATAAATAGGGGATGGTAGGAAAAACCTGATAAAGTTTTTTTCATGATGAACATGGCCTCTGTGGATACCTTGGCCATTTGCTTGGCCAAGGCCCTGAGAGCTGAATCCAGCAGAAGGTTGCTAAGGATCCCTAGGGAGCAGCATCCATTACAAAAGTTCTCCTCTGGCTCAGCACAAAGCTGGGTAAAGTTCAAAGGAATATATGCTTAATCTCTGATAATAATACATAAGAAAATAATAAATAATAAAAATAAAACAAACATAAAAATGTTTACATATGTTTCTTAAAATAATTTACATGCAATTTCTATTGACAGTTTTTAGTAAGCAGATTTGAGTGATCATATGTATCCTAGGAAATCTGACTCCATAGGGCTGTTCATGACACCAGAGATCAAGAGTGAACAAGTACTCTATAAGTGAAATGGAGGGAAAGCAAGAATGGTTTTAACCAGATCACGTTGAATGGAATGATAACAATAAATTGAGCTGTTTGAGAACTTTTCCAAGTGTGACAACTAAGGTTACATTACTAAAGAATCTATCTCTATAATCTTGGACTCTGAAAAAAACTAATGGGAACCAGACTTGATTATTTGATCTAACGTGCAGAAAATGTAGTTTATATTAAGGATACATCATTTTAGATGAAGGTATAGGAGTAAAAGTGAGACAAAGATTAATTTAATATATAACAATTTATACAAGGAGACCTGTAAATTTTCAAGTAAATATTTTAGCAAAAAAACCTATTGAAATAATTCCAGAAATAATTTTAATTTTTATATGGGTCAGACACAATACATTTTGTTTTTTAAAATTCATTGTACATATAATAATAAAATTGAGAGACTAAAAGGATTTGATCGGTATAGATCAAGAGTTTAGTAAACAATGAGGGGTAATAAAAAGTAAGATATCAAGGGCTTAGCACAGGTTTGTTTAATTCCATTAAAGATAATCAATACATTTTAGGGATAGAAAATTTTGCATAAATTTAGAAGAATCTGATTCAATTAAAATATAAAGATGGAGTCAGGCATGACTTTAGTACTAGAACTTAAATACTAGGAATTTAATATTTTAATACTAAATATTTGTGGGAGTTGGATACCAGCCTGGTCTACATATCAAGGTCTGGGATAGACAGGGAAGGGTATGTAGAGAGATCTTCTCCCTCAAATAAATAAAAATAATAAATTAGCTAATTAAATAAAATTATGAAGATGGTCCAATTTAAAAAAAAGAACATTACAACATTTTAGTAATTTAATTTTGATGTATTAGGAAAAATCCTGATATATATTTGTATGTTATTGGGTAAGGAAGACATTTTTACAGTGTCATTAGAGTTAACAGTGCTTTAGAAAGTTAATAAACTTGTCTGCTGAAGCCACACTGTTTGGATAAAAAAGCTTGAGTTTGGGGCTCCTAGACCAAACAGTGTAGTCCCATGCCAGCCCTGTTCTTCCAGGCACAACGGACATCTTCTATGTATGGTCTAGTCACAGAAATAGGTTTCAGTCTTTAATTTTTTGTTCAAATACTTTTTTTTAAAGAAAGCCTGACTGGTCTTCCTTGTCTGACATTCCTTTTTGATATAAATATATTTTTCTAGCACAAGGGGAAAGATGCTTGTATTTGAATAGAACTTCCAGTTACTAAAGCCACAAAAGAAAACGACAATGGCTTCAAATTTTATCTCATTGACCGAATACATATTTGAGAAAAAAATAAAAAACTTTAGTAATGATGGTCCCCTGAAAATGAGTGAATAAAACCCCTGATGGCAATTCCTAGGGAATTAAGGTTAGTTCTCTCATGTTTTTTTTTTTTGCAGAAAATATTTGCTATAAATTTAGGGTACTCTGTAAGGCACCAAGTAAATGTTACAAAACAATAAAAATTAACCTTTAAAATAAATTTGTTTATCTTAATATTTTTGTGTGCGAGAATGTTTGCCTGCATATATGTACATGCAAACATGAACATTCCTGATATCTATGGAGGCCAGAAGAGGTTGCAATTCCTGGAACTGTAGTTACAGCCCGTTGTAAGCCATGATGTGGTTACTGGGAATCAAACCTGGGTCCTTTCCAAGATCAGCAGGTGCTTTTAACCCCTGAGCCATGGCTCCAGCTCCCAGACCCTTAAATAAATTTGGGACTTAGTGGTCAAGCACCAGCCTAGCAAGCACATAACCCTGGGTCTTTCCTTTGCCTGAATATAACTTACTTTGCCGTAAAGCATGTTCCAGGATGCAATGATCCATCATTCACACCTCCCACTACTTTCTACTGTTCATCATATGGCATTTGGAACTCTGTAGAAGTAAGATGGAGAAGTAGTTGAGAAGATGATGTCCCATCTCAAAGCTGTCATTTCTCTGAAAGGGATAGCACTGAATTCCTTCTTATTGTATTTTGGTGCATAGTCCTAACCTTTCCTTCCACCTCTTTCCTCCCTGTGCTATTCTCTAAAAGGCCTTGGGGATGTAGCTCATTTGTAGAATGCTTAAGTTGCATCCATAAGGCTCTGGGATCCATCCCCAGTATTATGTGCACATTCACACACACACATTCACACACACACACATACACACACACACACACACACACACACACACACACACACACATGAGGCAGGGGGGAGGAACATTATTTGAACATCCATTGGCTAGTAATTTTGTTCTTAATCCATGTTCAGCATACTAAAGAAAATTTCTTCCTGCTTCCACTCTATTATCATGAGGATTCCTTGGTTTATTATCCTCTTGTAGTCTTCTGATTGGTTCATTGTACTAACACAATGTATTCTATCAGCTAAGTTATATATTTTTAAAGGGAATATTAGAATGGGTTGACTCAAGCACTTTAAGTACTCAAATTTTATATTAAATCTCCACTCTCTTCTCTTTTTCTTTTTTTTTAAAATAATAACCAAGCCAGAAGAAACGTTAAAAACTGTTTGCTATTCAAAATGCTGTAGGTCTATTGATAGTCATGCAAAGTAATCAATATTTCTTAAGTTCTAAGGAATATAAAAAGTGAAATTCTCAGTAGTTTGATGATATAGGTATGTATCAGAAGTTTTACTTCCAAGTTACTGGGCAATAGGTATACATATGATTCCTTACATCATTTTACATACCCTATATGACCTGTTCCACAGTGTAGCTAAGTGTGATTTGAGCCCAGGAAAGGGAAAGGCTCTTTTCTATGAGTGTCACTTTGAAATGACTTCCAGGAAGGATTATGCTGGATTCTTCCAAAGTATATAACAAAAATTAAACTTAAAGTATAAGGTCTACTTAGAAAGTGATCCCAGGAAGCCATGCAGGGTACATGAACAAGCTGCTTGTTTTATCTGAGCAGCATGAACCTAATTCCACTGAGAAGCTCTGGGTAAACCTTTATATATTTTTATTGGGGGCAGAGATATGATGCATTTATTTATTAAAATGAATTTGTTGTTTTTTGAAATTAATAACAAAGGATGGATAGATGTCATTTTTCTTTTTATCTTTCTTTTTTCCTTCCTTCCTTCCTTCCTCTCTCTCTTTCTTCTTTCTTTCTTTCTTTCTGTGATTTTTATTGAGCTCTACATTTTTCTCTGCTCCCCTCCCTGACTCTTCCCTCCCCTTCAACCCTCCCCAAGGTTCCCATGCTCCCAATTTATTCAGGAAACCTGTCTTTTTCTACTTCCCATGTAGATTAGATCTATGTATGTCTCTGTTAGAGTCCTCACTGTTGCCTAAATTCTCTGGGATTAGTAATTTGTGGGCTGGTTTCTTTCTTTTATTTTTAAAAACCACTTATGAGTGAGTGCATGTGATAATTGTCTTTCTGTGTATGGGTTACCTCACTCAAAATGATGTTTTGTAGCTCCACATATTTTCCTGAAAAATTAAAGATATCATTATTTTTTTTTGCTGTGTAGTACTCCATTGTGTAAATGAACAACATTTTCTGTATCCATTCTTCAGTCAAGGGGCACTTAGGATGTTTCCAGGTTCTGGCTATGACAAACAATGCTGCTATGAACATAGTTGAGCACATGTCCTTGTTGCATGATTAAGTATCCTTTGGATATATACCCCAAAGTGGTATTACTGGGTCTTGAAGAAGGTTGTTTTCTAATTTTCTGAGAAATCACCACACTGACATCCAAAAGGGCTGTGCCAGCTTGTATTCCCATCAGCAATGTAAAAGTGTCCCCTTTACTCCACAACCTCTCCAGCATAAGTTGCCATCAGTGGTTTTGATCTTGGTTATTCTTAGAGGTGTAAGATGGAATATCAGAGTTGTTTTCATTTGCATTTCCCGGATGACTAAGGATGTTGAACATTTCCTTAAATGTCTTTCAGCCATTTTAGATTTCTCTGTTTTGGTCTGCACTCCATTTTATTATTGGAATATTTGTTCTTTTGATGACCCATTTCTTGAGTTCTTTGTATACTTTGGAAATCAGACCTCTGTCTGATGTGGGCTTAGTGAAGATCTTTTCCCATTCTGTAGGCTGTCGTTTTGTCTTGCTGACCCTGATCTTTGCTTTGTAGAAGCTTTTCAGTTTCAGTGGTTCCATTTATTAACTGTTTCTCTCAGTGTCTGGATTTCTGGGGATATATTTGTGAAGTGGTCTCCTGTGCCAATGCATTCAAGTGTACTTCCCACTTTCTATTCTGTGAGTTTCAGTGTAGCTGGCTTTATGTTGAGGTCTTTCATCCATTTGGACTGAGTTTCGTGCATGGTGATAGATATGGGTCTATTTTCATTCTTCTACATGTTGGTATCTAGTTATGCCAGCACCATTTGTTAAATATGCTTTCTTTTTTCCATTTGATATTTTTTGCTTCTTTGTCAAAAATCAGGTGTTTGAAGGTTTGTGGATTAATATCTCGATCTCCAATTCGGTTCCATTGGTTTTCCTATCTGTTCTTATGCCAATACCAGGCTGTTTTCAGTACTGTAGCTCTGTAATAGAGTATGAAGTCAGGGAACATGGGATGTACTCACTCATATTTGGTTTCTAGCCATAAACAAAGGACATTGAGCCTATAATTCGTGATACTAGAGAAGCTAAATAAGAAGGAGAACCCAAAGAGAAACATATAGGCATCCTCCTGAATATTAACCTTCATCAGGCGGTGAAAGGAGACAGAGACCCACATTGGAGCACCGGACAGATATCTCAAGGTCCAAATCAGGAGCAGAAGGAGAGAGAGCACGAACAAGGAACTCAAGACCGCAAGGGGTGCACCCACACACTGAGACAATGGGGATGTTCTATCGGGAACTCACCAAGGCCAGCTGGCCTGGGTCTGAAAAAGCCTAGGATAAAATCGGACTCGCTGAACATAGCAGACAATGAGGACTACTGAGAACTCAAGAACAATGGCAATGGGTTTTTGATTCTACTGCACGTACTGGCTTTGTGGGAGCCTAGTCTGTTTGGATGCTCACCTTAGTAGACCTGGATGGAGGTGGGTGGTCCTTGGACTCCCCACAGGGCAGGGAACCCTGACTGCTCTTTGAGCTGATGAGGGAGGGAGACTTGATTGGGGCAGAGGGAGGGAAAAGGGAGGCGGTGGTGGGGAAGAGACAGAAATCTTTAATAAATAAATAAATTAAAAAAATATTTGTGAAGCATTTTCAGATATTCAACTTGTATCTCTAAAATAATAAAGATGTGCTATACATGACAGAAATGAAAGCGAGTCATGTGAGTTTTTGTTGTATGTGAAGAAACACCAAATTATATCATATGCTTTGCAAGACAGACTGGCTCTCTGTTAACAAAACCCATGTGAGGTTTCATTTTACCTTTAAAAGTAGGTTGGAAACCTGTGTTAAAATTTACACCTGTTTAAAAATGCTTTGTTTTGGACAGGCAGTTTTCATCTCTGGCAATTTACACCCTTGAGCCCCTGAAGCCTTCCAGAAAAATGAATAACAGCAAGATATCACCAGAGTTTGTAGCTTGAATTTCCCTTGGGATAGAAGAATGTCAACAGGGAACAGGTGAAGCTTATTGAAAGCACATTTATTTATTTTATTTACAACATGGAATAGAGTATTTTATGTAATGGATGCTGAGTTCACATGCAAGAACTAGAGTTAATTCCTTAGTCTCAGAAGTCCAAGGGACATACTTCTGCACTAAAGAAATTGCAGCATTGCATAGTAATTCTGTTTAGAAAGGAGAAAATAAAAAGATGAACGAGACATGTCTACAAAAGAAAAATGAGAGATAGTCTCAATACCCTAAGGATTGCCTCTTCTACTTTTCAAAGTTCAGCCTTTTCTGAGGTAAAAAGATTTGTGGAATTTTGTCTTTAGTGGTCCACATCCCAGTGCTGTAGAGACATTGTTCTGTTCTGTGGGTCCATAGTTGTTGATTCAACATCTACCCATAAAGCAACGGCTGAGCTTGTGATAGAACCAGCCCCACTCACATCCTGTCTTTATGTATGTTGTCATAGTTTCACCTAATGGTAGAAGGTGGGAACCTTTCCCCAAATCATTAGGGAAGGTAAAAATAGGCAGAAAATGTCCAAATCTGTATTGTTCCCTGAGATTTGATTTTCATGACAGCCCAGTAGAACTGAGTATCACTGTCTACCTCTGTATTCAAGCCCTGGGGGCCTGATTCAGAGGGATCATGAGTTCGAAATACACAGAAAGACTTCTAAAAATGGGAAGGATGAAGGAGAAAATGGAGAGGAGGATGACTGAAGAGAGAGGACGAGAGTACTGAATCTCTCACAGATAAACTATGCCCAATTCTGTCTCCACCCCGACTTGTTTCTTCCCATTCATACTCTCAACACACAAAAAAAAGTGATTTTCATGCTTTGTTTATAATTTGAAAGCTCATTAGCATTTGACATTTCTCCTTCCACTATTGTTCCCCACCCCTTGAGTGTTGGAAATACTGTATAGGTCCCTTGGGAAGTTTTGCCTTTTACTAGCTCCTTTCTTGGCCATGATACAGAAATGTAAAATTCCCACTCTAGTGACTAGTGAATTTCATTTTTTCCACCCATCTTATTTTAACCAGGAGAAGAAGGAGAAGGTAAATCATTTAGTTGTATTAGGGTAATGTGAGGATCTAGTGGGGTGATGTGGAGGAAACCTTTTTTAACTTTAAAATCAATGCATGCTGTTGTGAAAAGCACTCATGGATTCTTACACTCCCCATCTGATTGCTTCCTCCCCCTGGTATATCCTCTGCTGGTGCGATTACCCCATTGGCTTCAACTTGTCGATTCATGTATTTCCTTCTAGGTGCAGTCTAGCCACCACAGTTCCCTTTATTTTGTTTCCTTGAAACCCAACAGCAGGAAAAACTACATGGTTGGTAACAAGGAGAAATTTAGTGAATGAATTTTTATTCAGGCTGTCTTCTCACTGTTTCAAAGAATTCCACTTAACAAATTTTACAAGGGTGTGGGTAATTTGAAAAGTTTCCAGAACCCTGTTCCAATTATGCTCTACTGGGGAGGAAGGGGAGGGAAGACAAGAAGATCCACATTTATGGAATATCATATTTATACCAGATTCCAAGTAAATCATGACCTATTGTGTGTGTTTGGCTTGGGCTAACTTCTCAATATTTGAGACACAGTCTCACTTTGTAGCCCAGACTAAACTGGAATTTGTGATTCTACCTTCCAGCTCTTGGGATTATAGGTGAGTATTATGATAATTGGTCACCTCACCTAGATTTTACATTTTACCAGTGAGGAAAGGTAAGGTATAAAAGCTATGTTATAGGTCATCATTTCTTATGAGACATAGCAGAGATGAACACAAGACTGTGCCCAAGACCCAGGTCTTTCTACATATACTTCTAAATAGCTTCTTGAAATGTGCTATTTAAATTATATACATACATCCTTGTGATCCTTTGATCTTTATAATTATTATAATAAATATTTATATAATATTTTGATACAAAAAGAACCTTAACAGAGAAATAAACATCATTCAGCTCTTTGTATCTAGAGATTCTAAATTCACAGATTCAACTAATTGAAGATTAAAAATATTAGAAAAATAAAATGTATCTGTACTGATTAAACATACAAATGCTTCATTTCTTGGCATTGTTCACCAGACAATATAAGACGATGTAGTAATTGCATTGTATTAGGTTTTAGAAGTAACATAGGCTGTGGTTAGGTTATATAAAGATGTTATTTTCATTGTCTAAAGGGAATTGTATCCTCTTAGTTTGTATCTAGCTATCTAAATCAGTCTTGACTCCAAAGATACCAGAGATGACTGTGCTCTATTCCATATTACATTAGAGGATTAGCACTCACTTCTTTTTTCATTTTTAGTGTTTGTATGTAGTGTATGCATGTGCATGCATGTTTGTATGCATGCATGACCAAACACTGATGCTGAGAATCATTCTAATTGCTCTTTTACCTTACTCATTGAAACAGAATCTCTCAAACTCACTGGTCATCAAGCCCAGAGCTGGGAAGTCTGCCTACCCAGCTTGCTCTGGGGATTCCATCTCTACTTTCTGAGGCTACATTTAGAGGGAGGCCACCATATCTATCCAGAGATGATGTCAAATCTGGGGACCCAAACTCTAGTCCTCAGACTTATGAAACAAGTGCTTCAAACAGTCATCTCCCCATACCCCAGATTAACATTCTTAAAGCTCTCCCTTGTCTTAAATCTGCTAAGTCAGTTTTTGTGCAACATTATAGTTCATGTTATACAGCTGGAATATCGAGGGAGAGTCCTATGAGCTTCTGTGGGCCAATGCCTGTAGCAGTCGTACAATTCCTTAGCTAATCCCATGAAAGTATTCTGAAAAATGGGTCCAGTGATAGCTTCTATTTCACAGCATTTTTTAGAAGATTAAATTATACAATCCACATAAAGCAATTAACATAGTAGACAGAAAGAACTTGGATAAATGTAAATTAGTACTGTCATTTGTAGGAATTTTTGTTAATAGACTTTTACTAAACCCTTCCTTCTGACTTTTGCTTTGTGCTCAAAGATTCCCATAGGACAAACACTATCCAGGATGTGATCCCCATGCTTTTCCAAACTCTATGATTAGCTTTGCTTTTTTTCTTTTGCTTAAACTAACACCTCTTCTTTTCCATCTGCTCATGCAAATCCAATTAATTTTCTCACTCTCTCTGGCAAAGCTGGTACTCTAAATAGCCCATCCTATGGACACAGTTGTCTTCGTTTCCAAACTTCCTTGAGTAAGGTTGTTCAATGTGCAAAGTATGGCATAAGTAATAGGGATTAGGCATGATTTGACAGTTATATTGATTATCAGTTTGACATGATCTAGACTCACTGAAGAAACAAGCCTCTGGGTATGCTTATAAGGGGCTATGTAGATAAGGCTAACTGGCAAAAGATCTAACCTCAATGGGATTGATACCATTCCATGGGCTAGGATCTTGGGTTGAATAAAAAGGAGAAATTCAGGACAAGATTTTCTCAACTGTTGCTTCTTGTCTTTGGATGCAATGTGATCACCTGCATCTTCAAACTCCTAGCAACATGACTTCCCTGTCATGATAAGTACAACTTGAGGATGAGTGCCCTTGAGTTGTGATCCAGAATAAACCATTTCTCCCTTAAGTAGGACTTGTCAGGGTTTTTAATCAAAGCAACAGAAAAATTAAACAATACACATGGCTTCACAAAACAGATTTTTTCACATTAAATAAATCTTGCTACTACTATCATTTAGATACATGTCTACTTATACTAGAAATAATAATATCCTCCACTGGGGAAAGAGGTTTGGAAAAACAAACGCCAAACTCTTCCACCGTATCCACAGCAGCAACTTGTGCTGACTGAAATCCTTATGCATTCTGAATGTTGGTTGGTATTTCTTCTTTGGATTCTATTGCCAGTACCACTATTCACAAGCGTCTATCAGACAGTATTCACTATTCTAGAATTTCACATAGTACTACTTGCCATCAAATACCATATGTTAGAGTGAAAGTGTACCTTAGCCTTATGTGTATAAAATTTGTGAGCTTTAGCAAGTGCCTCACTGTTCAGAAGCAGTTGACATCATAAAACATTGAAATTGCCCATGGAAGATACAGACACTGTGCCCATTGCTGTGGTGTCTTAAGGGTTCTAGTGCTGTGAAGAGACACCATGACCAAGGGAATTCTTATGAAGAAAAACATTTAATTGGGGCTGTCTTACAGTTCAGAGGTATAGTATATTGGTCTTGTGGCAAGAAGCATGGTGCATGCAGGCAGCCATTGTGCTGGAAAAGTACCTAAGAGTTCTATATCCAGATTGGCAGGAAGCAGGAAACGAATGTCACACTAGACCTGGTTTGAGCTTCTGAGACCTCAAAGCCCACACCCAGTGACACACTTCCTCCAAAAAGGTCTTACCTACTCCAACAAGGCCGTAGCTCCCAATAGTGCCAGTCTCTATGAGACTACTGGGCCATTTTCCTTTCAAACAAGTGGCTAGTACTAGGCTTTAGATGTTGACCAGATCCCAGAGGCCAGTGTCTTAAGGCTTTGCCTCTATCTCCAGGGACCTCTCTTCCTTCCATTAGGCTCCAGTTCCTAAAATTTCCATGATCTACAAATAAGGTATTTATAGTTCTCCTTTCTCCTTGTCTGAGAAGTATGAGGCCTGCCAGTCACAGAAAAATGTCTTGAAAGGCATTTGAGGTAAGCATGTTTGAGTTTGAGATAAGGGGGCGTGTTCCCATCTTGTTTCCAGGGTCGATTTTCAATAGCATAACAATGTAGTACAATTTATGAATGAAGAAATGCAGGCCCTCAATAGTAAGAGACATCCACAAATTGAACCAGTCAGAGAGATGGCTATGTGGGTAAAAGCACTTGCTATGCAAGGCTGGGGGCCTGAGTTTGATCCTGGGAACCCATGCGAAACCCCTGATGTGATAGTGTGCATCTGCAACCCCAGTACCCCTTATATCAAGATGGGCAGAGGAAACACACGGATTTCTTGGGAACTCATGGGTCACCTAGCCTAGCAAACAACAAGAGAGACCATGCGTGAACAAACTGGAAGGCAAGAACTGACTTCTAAAAGTTCTCTTCTGATCTCAGGACTCACACTGCGGGACATGGGTGCATGTGCACACATACACAAGAAAATTTTTAAGAAATTTAATGGAATCAGCTGGTAATTCTGGAAGTAAAGAGTACAATATCTGATAAGCAAAATTCACTGAATAAAATGAAAATGTTCCCTCTGAGTCTCCAGAAGAAGCAAGTCAGTCCCTTGCATAACCTGACTTTAGCCTAGGGAATCTAACTATGGAAGTTTGACTTCCAGAGATATAAGAGGATCAATTTGTGTCATTACTGAGTTTCTGTCAACTTGTCATAGCAATAATATAAAATTATTTCAATGATTTTGAATTAAAATTTCCCCTAAAATACCTACAGGGGCTTATTTTTCTGTCTAGGCAATGATGTATAGGTGTTCTGTACATATTTATGGGATAAATGAATAAAAGGGATGTGTAAAAGCTATGAGATCCAAAGGTGCAGAGCAAGGCTGTGATCCCCTGTTGCCTATATTTGGGTTCCCCAGATAAGAATTTGAGTGAAATGTTTCTTGGATGAGTCAGGAGAAGGAGTAAGGCAGGAAAAGAAAGATGATCAAGCCTGTGCTTGATGCTATCAAGCAGGCTCTCATTATAGAAATTGAAACATCATCCTGCTGGGAAACTCAAGAAGACAGTGTAGAGTGCTCACCTTAGATTTAATCTACCTTGGTAATAAGGAAACTGGTTTTCTACCAATTTGCTTTCAGTCCTTAATTGAGGGCTGCATTAACCAGAGTATCTCCTGTGGTCAAGAGAGTGCTCAGCCCAGAGATGCAGCTCCTGGCACTTCAAAGTTGGACTGGCATACAATGGAGTGGTGATGGCTGGTAGATAAGGGAATGATGGCAGCCTCAGCTTTACCCATAGAATCTGCTCCAGCTAATTAAGTCTCAATTTATTTTCTTTCTAATTGATTGATAGACACATATATGTACCAGTCCTGGAAAAAAAGAGTGATTTTGAGATGCTGTGTGCATTTGTAGGCAGACAAGCGTTTTCAAGAACAAGCGTGAGTCATTTCACTTTGCTGTTTCTCCTGACTCTGAACTCAATGGGAAACATATTCTAGCTATTTCAAAACATGCTGAATGGTTTGGCTTTCCACAGCAGTGTATTACCTATTCCATGACCGTTAAAGCTCTCTCTCTCTCTCTCTCTCTCTCTCTCTCTCTCTCTCTCTCTCTCTCTCTCTGTGTGTGTGTCTCTGTCTCTCTCTCCCTGCTTCTTTTTTCATGTTTTTGAAGCAAAGATGTTAAGAAAAGAAAAGATTTTAATACATCCTTTAATACATCCTTAAGGATGAACATTAAGATATGGGAGAAAGACCTATGAGGTACAGTAGTTTACATCTCAGAGTGGTCACAGCCTTCTCAAGAGGGTCTCCTGTTTCCTCCTTTTACCTTCATTAAAGTATTTGAATTACATATCAATCATTGTAAGTAGGGAAATAGGACAAAGATATTATCTTTAACGTATGTATCTACCTACTTACCTCACTTTTTTGAGTAAATCAGTCTTAATACCTATAATTAGCCTTCCATAACCTTAAAAATAAATGTGAAAACACACATGCTCCATTTTGTTTTGACAAAGTATGCTATTATGTGCACTTCCCTTTGCCACTTGATGATTTACTTGATGGTATGTCATGGGCACTCCCACATCAAAATAGATCTAGCTCATTCTTTTCAAAATAGTTACAGAATATTATCTTTTAGATATGGTATAATTTATTCATCCATTACTGTACTGATGGACATGAAATTTGTTTCCAGGCTTTCTTGCCTTCTTAAAAACTGCTTCAGGAAACATGCTAACACAGCATTCATTTATATTCTTCAAAGCAAAATTACTATGTCAGAGGGTATTTTGCATTAGGAACTTTCACAGACATTACCAGATTATCTGTCATTTTGTATCAGTATTGA
The DNA here is from genome assembly GCF_018167655.1 of Microtus oregoni. Classification (NCBI taxonomy): domain Eukaryota; kingdom Metazoa; phylum Chordata; class Mammalia; order Rodentia; family Cricetidae; genus Microtus; species Microtus oregoni. The sequence goes on from NW_024544726.1 coordinate 2,756,668, forward strand.
AAGTTTTCATTTTTCCTATGCATTCTTCATTTTATTTATATGTAATGAGCTTTACCAAGCTATCATAAATTAGGATTGAACATTCTTTATCCCAAACTCTTTATTCCAATATTGCAGAGTCTCAAACTTTTGAGCATCTACATGATGCCACAGGGGGGAAATTCCACACATGACCTCATGTAGTAGGTTACAGTCAAAGAGACATTCTAAAAAATAATGCCTAAAATTATCTTCAGTATATGTATTATACCTAAATAAATGAACAAAGATGCTTTATGTTGAGAATTGGGTATGCAAATATTCTAAAACCAGAAAAACCATAAAAACACAAAAAGCACTTTTAGGCTCAAACATTTCAGGTAAACATTTTTGGTACTAAGAGAAATAGCTTACAAGAAAGAGCAATATGTTTGAAAGATCATCTGTCAGAGCAAATGTCTGCAAAGCAAGATTTGTAAAAATTAAAGTAATATCTAGTCTTCCTCTGCATTTGCACTCTTTGGCTGGCAAGGTGTAGGCAATTATAATTTGTTTATAATATGGTTTGAATTCTTAAATTGGTCCCAAACCTCACATCACTCAGGATAAACTCACTTTTAGGTATTTCTTTTAAACCAAATATAGCACTCAAGACCTAATTGATATGAATATCAATAGCATGATTTCAATAACATCAAACACATTTTCTCTGCTGGTACTTTTTAATACTGTGTAAACATTTGGCATTGAGAAATATAGTGACACAGTGATCAAACATCTTAATATAGTTATAAACTTTTAAATCCAAGATTATACATTATACTATTTGTACACAAGCTTCCAGGAATCACAAAGGAGCTTTGGTTCTCCTTTCTGAAAACCTCTGCTTTAGGACTAAAATAAAAACTTTGGGGGAGGAAGGGATTTTGCAACAAAGACACAGCCTTGTGGACACAGCCAAAGACCATGCAGTGGAGAGGAGAAGCTGCATGTCTTTTATATACTAGCCTAGCTTTGCCAGTTTTCCTAGTTTGCTCCAAAGTTCATTTTTAAAACACCTATGCTCCATCATTTGACAGCTTGCAGTTTCTGGTGTACAGCTAATGTATGTACATTTAGAAAGCTCCATATCTGAACTCAGATATATGCAACTCTTAAATTACATGCTGCCATCAAGTATTGACTTTTAGGGTTGATAGCTTTAATATTACCATTTGTGACCCTGTGAGGTATTTTTTCAGAAGCCAAATAAAGGGAAAATTAAAGTTTTATTTATATATATATATATATATATACCAAATATAACACTCAAGACAATGGATACGAATATCAGCAGCATGATTTTAATAACATCAAACATTTCAGTGTCACAGGGAGGCATCTTTGAAATGCAGACTATGTGTGGTACAGGGAATCAGAGCAGGTGTTTAGGGTGAAATAGCTGACTTACATCTGTGAACACAACAGAAGGATCTGAGAAACCTAAGAAATAGTCATAGATATACACCTGAAGATGCTGTTTACCATAGCCTTGAGCTTTACAACCACTGGTAAATAATAAATTGATTACACTGAGATCATGAAAAATCCTACGATCCTACAAACAATGGAAATTTGTCACTGTCTTTGAAGGTTGTTCGGAGTGTGCATGTGTGTGTGTGTGTGTGTGTGTGTGTGTGTGTGTGTTGTAGGTGCCAGCTCAGATGGCAGCGGAAGTAGGAAAAGGGATATTTATAATTGGCTAGAGAGAAACTCCTTTAGAGATTTTTTTTCTGATAAGAGGAATTTTAAGATTTCAAGAGCCGGGCGGTGGTGACACACACCTTTAATCCCAGCACTTGGGAGGTAGAGGCAGGCAAATCTATAGAGTGAGTTCCAGGACAGGCTCCAAAGCTGCAGAAAAATCCTGTCTCAAGAAAACCAAAAAGAAAAAGAGAAGAAGAAGAAAAAAAGAAAAAAGAAGAGGAATTTCAACTTTCTAGCCTGTTTGTCTTCTTTCTAAGCTTGGACCTTGGGTTTCCTAGATTTCCATAGTGGTGAATGCTTGTGAGAGAGATGTTGACAGGGTCCACATAAGGTATTTGTGACAGAAGGCAGATGACATCTAATGAAATGCCTAGCCAAGCATGTTTCAGAGAATCTCAAGTAAAGGAATGCCTGAAGCCAGGGCCCCATGTGACCTCCAACCCCCTGGATATTTGACTGATAGAAAGAAATGAGACACTGAATGAATCAAAGCAAAAGCAACACAGGAAAAGTCATTTTAACAGGTCACATTCTATTCCTTGTCTACAACCTTAGCCTACCCCCCAATAACCAGCAGTTCATACATGTGTGTGTATGTATGTATGTATAATTATTATTTTAAAAAAGTAAACAAACTATCCTTTTTTCATTTAGATACCAATCCCACTCCCCACTACCTCTCCTCCTCCTATCCTCTCTACATATCTCCCCCATTCCACCCCCAATCTACTCCTTAGAGAGGGTAAGACACATTGCTTTGGGGAAGCTCCAAGGCCCTTCCTACTATATCTAGGCTGAGCAAGGTCTCCATCCACAGAGAAAAGGTTCCCAAAAAGCCAGTAGAAGCAGTAGGGATAAATTCTGGTGCCACTACCAGTGGTTCCTCAGTCTACCCCAGCCACGCAACTGTCACCCACATTCAGAGGGACTAGTTTGGTCCTTTGACCAGCTTCGTTATTAGCTATGTCATACATGGATAGTTCATTCTTGAACATTATTAGCCAAGAGGGGAAAGTTTTAGCACTAGCCTTTAATTTTTTTAACCCAGAGAAAACTTAGCCTTTTTGAAGTTTATTACCACAGAGCCTTACTCTGAAAATACAGCAATAAAGACTAGTGGCTCATTATGAGGGCTCTTACCAGACAATATGCTTATATCTGCACAGAATCTCTCAAAACATTAAACAAAGGATAGGCCAAATAGTGGTCTTTTACGTTAATCAGATCAGTAGGGGAATGGTTGTCAGTAGAAAGTCCCCAAATGACACCCTGTAGATAGCTGCTGGTTTAAGCATAAATCTTGTCTGTGTATTTCCTTTTCTATATCTAGTCCACTGTCATGGAGTCAAGCCAATACTCCATAAACTGTAGGTAGCTTATGCTACCTTCCATCTACTAAATCAGTCTCTCCTGTTTGTGTGAACCTTGGCTGCTTGTTTTTGAATATTAGTAAGAGTAGCCTTAAGACAGCCCCACATTGTTCTTGTACTTGGTAAATTCCTGAATGCCCTCCTGACATAGTGAAAGATTCCCTTTATGCAGCTGCAGCTAATAAGTACAGATTACATGTCTGTGTACTGGCTGGAATGGGCCCACAGAGGGCCTACTTTCTTACAGTTTCCTAGAAATCCCAAGAAACTCAACCCAGAGGTACAAGTAATATTATGTTCTCTTGAACAATAAGAAAGTGAGCAGAAACGAAATGGGGCCTGGTGACACAAGCCTGTAATTACAGCTATGAGAGAATGAGGAAGAAGGACCACAAGTTCAAGACCTTCCAATCCTACAGAGTGGGTTCAAGGCCAGTCCAAGCAACATAGTAATACCATGTCCCAAATAACAGTTTAAATAAGACCTGAGGACGTAGCTCAGTAGTAGAGTGCGTGCCTAGGTGTATATATATATATATATATATATATATATATATATATATATATTTCTCGTATAGTAAGCTACATTTTAGTTTATTATAATTGCCCAAAGACTGTAGGGTAGTCTATTTAACAAGAAAATATTAATGTTAATTACTGTTTACTGGGCTAAAACCCTATGGCTATGATGTAGATACTAAGGGAAATCTAGTACTACTATTCTCTAAATGGACATAGTAATGAGCTTCTCCCTGATTTATTATCTTTATACCTAGACTAATGCTACTTTCAACCTTTGTCAGAGAAACTACTTTTTGCAAATGGTGATTAACACAGAGAGACATTACTGGTTAATGTGAGGAGAATAAAAAATCATGGAGTGTCTGCTTTTAATGGGACATCTATTTCATACAACTTCACCCAAGGCTCAGGTATGATCGTGGAAGAGAGGGCAGAAATATTGTAAGATCCAGAGGAACTGGAAGACTGCACTCAAACTGTATTCACTCCACATAGCAGGACTGTTGCCTGCATGAGCTCAGAGGGTCTGTAACTACATGCCTCAAACTTGCATAAAATTAAGCCAATTAAATTTCCAGCACGAATGGGGGAGATACTCAGCAAATCTCATCCCTAGCCAACAAATTATTGACCATCTATGTGTACTGGGTTTCAAAAACTCAGTTTTCTTTGGGGATGTAGACCCTCAGAGACTATCCAGGCTCCAGTAGACGGCCTCAATTCTGGGCACATACGCGCTGCAGTTAAATGGGTCCAGTGATTTTTTTTTTTTAAAATAGCACATGTAGTCAGGAAAGAAAAGTGGTGTAGGGACAGGGAAAAAATTGGAGGGGTGGGAATAGGGGCTTGATTTGATAAAAAAACATGTATACATAAACTTATCAAGCAATAAAAGTATTAACAAAAATATTGTGGACTACAGTAAGTTGTCCAGTACAGCATCAGGTGTCAAGGAGTGAGGAAGAAACGTGGCAGGGATATGTAAGCTCTGAACTTGAAAGGACAGTATCCCAGAGGCATAAACGAATCAAATAAATAAAAGGTATGTTATAAATAAATAAAATAAATTCACCATAAAAGGGTCACTTGTGCCGTTCACACAATGTACAAAAAAAGTCATAAATAGGGGATGGTAGGAAAAACCTGATAAAGTTTTTTTCATGATGAACATGGCCTCTGTGGATACCTTGGCCATTTGCTTGGCCAAGGCCCTGAGAGCTGAATCCAGCAGAAGGTTGCTAAGGATCCCTAGGGAGCAGCATCCATTACAAAAGTTCTCCTCTGGCTCAGCACAAAGCTGGGTAAAGTTCAAAGGAATATATGCTTAATCTCTGATAATAATACATAAGAAAATAATAAATAATAAAAATAAAACAAACATAAAAATGTTTACATATGTTTCTTAAAATAATTTACATGCAATTTCTATTGACAGTTTTTAGTAAGCAGATTTGAGTGATCATATGTATCCTAGGAAATCTGACTCCATAGGGCTGTTCATGACACCAGAGATCAAGAGTGAACAAGTACTCTATAAGTGAAATGGAGGGAAAGCAAGAATGGTTTTAACCAGATCACGTTGAATGGAATGATAACAATAAATTGAGCTGTTTGAGAACTTTTCCAAGTGTGACAACTAAGGTTACATTACTAAAGAATCTATCTCTATAATCTTGGACTCTGAAAAAAACTAATGGGAACCAGACTTGATTATTTGATCTAACGTGCAGAAAATGTAGTTTATATTAAGGATACATCATTTTAGATGAAGGTATAGGAGTAAAAGTGAGACAAAGATTAATTTAATATATAACAATTTATACAAGGAGACCTGTAAATTTTCAAGTAAATATTTTAGCAAAAAAACCTATTGAAATAATTCCAGAAATAATTTTAATTTTTATATGGGTCAGACACAATACATTTTGTTTTTTAAAATTCATTGTACATATAATAATAAAATTGAGAGACTAAAAGGATTTGATCGGTATAGATCAAGAGTTTAGTAAACAATGAGGGGTAATAAAAAGTAAGATATCAAGGGCTTAGCACAGGTTTGTTTAATTCCATTAAAGATAATCAATACATTTTAGGGATAGAAAATTTTGCATAAATTTAGAAGAATCTGATTCAATTAAAATATAAAGATGGAGTCAGGCATGACTTTAGTACTAGAACTTAAATACTAGGAATTTAATATTTTAATACTAAATATTTGTGGGAGTTGGATACCAGCCTGGTCTACATATCAAGGTCTGGGATAGACAGGGAAGGGTATGTAGAGAGATCTTCTCCCTCAAATAAATAAAAATAATAAATTAGCTAATTAAATAAAATTATGAAGATGGTCCAATTTAAAAAAAAGAACATTACAACATTTTAGTAATTTAATTTTGATGTATTAGGAAAAATCCTGATATATATTTGTATGTTATTGGGTAAGGAAGACATTTTTACAGTGTCATTAGAGTTAACAGTGCTTTAGAAAGTTAATAAACTTGTCTGCTGAAGCCACACTGTTTGGATAAAAAAGCTTGAGTTTGGGGCTCCTAGACCAAACAGTGTAGTCCCATGCCAGCCCTGTTCTTCCAGGCACAACGGACATCTTCTATGTATGGTCTAGTCACAGAAATAGGTTTCAGTCTTTAATTTTTTGTTCAAATACTTTTTTTTAAAGAAAGCCTGACTGGTCTTCCTTGTCTGACATTCCTTTTTGATATAAATATATTTTTCTAGCACAAGGGGAAAGATGCTTGTATTTGAATAGAACTTCCAGTTACTAAAGCCACAAAAGAAAACGACAATGGCTTCAAATTTTATCTCATTGACCGAATACATATTTGAGAAAAAAATAAAAAACTTTAGTAATGATGGTCCCCTGAAAATGAGTGAATAAAACCCCTGATGGCAATTCCTAGGGAATTAAGGTTAGTTCTCTCATGTTTTTTTTTTTGCAGAAAATATTTGCTATAAATTTAGGGTACTCTGTAAGGCACCAAGTAAATGTTACAAAACAATAAAAATTAACCTTTAAAATAAATTTGTTTATCTTAATATTTTTGTGTGCGAGAATGTTTGCCTGCATATATGTACATGCAAACATGAACATTCCTGATATCTATGGAGGCCAGAAGAGGTTGCAATTCCTGGAACTGTAGTTACAGCCCGTTGTAAGCCATGATGTGGTTACTGGGAATCAAACCTGGGTCCTTTCCAAGATCAGCAGGTGCTTTTAACCCCTGAGCCATGGCTCCAGCTCCCAGACCCTTAAATAAATTTGGGACTTAGTGGTCAAGCACCAGCCTAGCAAGCACATAACCCTGGGTCTTTCCTTTGCCTGAATATAACTTACTTTGCCGTAAAGCATGTTCCAGGATGCAATGATCCATCATTCACACCTCCCACTACTTTCTACTGTTCATCATATGGCATTTGGAACTCTGTAGAAGTAAGATGGAGAAGTAGTTGAGAAGATGATGTCCCATCTCAAAGCTGTCATTTCTCTGAAAGGGATAGCACTGAATTCCTTCTTATTGTATTTTGGTGCATAGTCCTAACCTTTCCTTCCACCTCTTTCCTCCCTGTGCTATTCTCTAAAAGGCCTTGGGGATGTAGCTCATTTGTAGAATGCTTAAGTTGCATCCATAAGGCTCTGGGATCCATCCCCAGTATTATGTGCACATTCACACACACACATTCACACACACACACATACACACACACACACACACACACACACACACACACACACACATGAGGCAGGGGGGAGGAACATTATTTGAACATCCATTGGCTAGTAATTTTGTTCTTAATCCATGTTCAGCATACTAAAGAAAATTTCTTCCTGCTTCCACTCTATTATCATGAGGATTCCTTGGTTTATTATCCTCTTGTAGTCTTCTGATTGGTTCATTGTACTAACACAATGTATTCTATCAGCTAAGTTATATATTTTTAAAGGGAATATTAGAATGGGTTGACTCAAGCACTTTAAGTACTCAAATTTTATATTAAATCTCCACTCTCTTCTCTTTTTCTTTTTTTTTAAAATAATAACCAAGCCAGAAGAAACGTTAAAAACTGTTTGCTATTCAAAATGCTGTAGGTCTATTGATAGTCATGCAAAGTAATCAATATTTCTTAAGTTCTAAGGAATATAAAAAGTGAAATTCTCAGTAGTTTGATGATATAGGTATGTATCAGAAGTTTTACTTCCAAGTTACTGGGCAATAGGTATACATATGATTCCTTACATCATTTTACATACCCTATATGACCTGTTCCACAGTGTAGCTAAGTGTGATTTGAGCCCAGGAAAGGGAAAGGCTCTTTTCTATGAGTGTCACTTTGAAATGACTTCCAGGAAGGATTATGCTGGATTCTTCCAAAGTATATAACAAAAATTAAACTTAAAGTATAAGGTCTACTTAGAAAGTGATCCCAGGAAGCCATGCAGGGTACATGAACAAGCTGCTTGTTTTATCTGAGCAGCATGAACCTAATTCCACTGAGAAGCTCTGGGTAAACCTTTATATATTTTTATTGGGGGCAGAGATATGATGCATTTATTTATTAAAATGAATTTGTTGTTTTTTGAAATTAATAACAAAGGATGGATAGATGTCATTTTTCTTTTTATCTTTCTTTTTTCCTTCCTTCCTTCCTTCCTCTCTCTCTTTCTTCTTTCTTTCTTTCTTTCTGTGATTTTTATTGAGCTCTACATTTTTCTCTGCTCCCCTCCCTGACTCTTCCCTCCCCTTCAACCCTCCCCAAGGTTCCCATGCTCCCAATTTATTCAGGAAACCTGTCTTTTTCTACTTCCCATGTAGATTAGATCTATGTATGTCTCTGTTAGAGTCCTCACTGTTGCCTAAATTCTCTGGGATTAGTAATTTGTGGGCTGGTTTCTTTCTTTTATTTTTAAAAACCACTTATGAGTGAGTGCATGTGATAATTGTCTTTCTGTGTATGGGTTACCTCACTCAAAATGATGTTTTGTAGCTCCACATATTTTCCTGAAAAATTAAAGATATCATTATTTTTTTTTGCTGTGTAGTACTCCATTGTGTAAATGAACAACATTTTCTGTATCCATTCTTCAGTCAAGGGGCACTTAGGATGTTTCCAGGTTCTGGCTATGACAAACAATGCTGCTATGAACATAGTTGAGCACATGTCCTTGTTGCATGATTAAGTATCCTTTGGATATATACCCCAAAGTGGTATTACTGGGTCTTGAAGAAGGTTGTTTTCTAATTTTCTGAGAAATCACCACACTGACATCCAAAAGGGCTGTGCCAGCTTGTATTCCCATCAGCAATGTAAAAGTGTCCCCTTTACTCCACAACCTCTCCAGCATAAGTTGCCATCAGTGGTTTTGATCTTGGTTATTCTTAGAGGTGTAAGATGGAATATCAGAGTTGTTTTCATTTGCATTTCCCGGATGACTAAGGATGTTGAACATTTCCTTAAATGTCTTTCAGCCATTTTAGATTTCTCTGTTTTGGTCTGCACTCCATTTTATTATTGGAATATTTGTTCTTTTGATGACCCATTTCTTGAGTTCTTTGTATACTTTGGAAATCAGACCTCTGTCTGATGTGGGCTTAGTGAAGATCTTTTCCCATTCTGTAGGCTGTCGTTTTGTCTTGCTGACCCTGATCTTTGCTTTGTAGAAGCTTTTCAGTTTCAGTGGTTCCATTTATTAACTGTTTCTCTCAGTGTCTGGATTTCTGGGGATATATTTGTGAAGTGGTCTCCTGTGCCAATGCATTCAAGTGTACTTCCCACTTTCTATTCTGTGAGTTTCAGTGTAGCTGGCTTTATGTTGAGGTCTTTCATCCATTTGGACTGAGTTTCGTGCATGGTGATAGATATGGGTCTATTTTCATTCTTCTACATGTTGGTATCTAGTTATGCCAGCACCATTTGTTAAATATGCTTTCTTTTTTCCATTTGATATTTTTTGCTTCTTTGTCAAAAATCAGGTGTTTGAAGGTTTGTGGATTAATATCTCGATCTCCAATTCGGTTCCATTGGTTTTCCTATCTGTTCTTATGCCAATACCAGGCTGTTTTCAGTACTGTAGCTCTGTAATAGAGTATGAAGTCAGGGAACATGGGATGTACTCACTCATATTTGGTTTCTAGCCATAAACAAAGGACATTGAGCCTATAATTCGTGATACTAGAGAAGCTAAATAAGAAGGAGAACCCAAAGAGAAACATATAGGCATCCTCCTGAATATTAACCTTCATCAGGCGGTGAAAGGAGACAGAGACCCACATTGGAGCACCGGACAGATATCTCAAGGTCCAAATCAGGAGCAGAAGGAGAGAGAGCACGAACAAGGAACTCAAGACCGCAAGGGGTGCACCCACACACTGAGACAATGGGGATGTTCTATCGGGAACTCACCAAGGCCAGCTGGCCTGGGTCTGAAAAAGCCTAGGATAAAATCGGACTCGCTGAACATAGCAGACAATGAGGACTACTGAGAACTCAAGAACAATGGCAATGGGTTTTTGATTCTACTGCACGTACTGGCTTTGTGGGAGCCTAGTCTGTTTGGATGCTCACCTTAGTAGACCTGGATGGAGGTGGGTGGTCCTTGGACTCCCCACAGGGCAGGGAACCCTGACTGCTCTTTGAGCTGATGAGGGAGGGAGACTTGATTGGGGCAGAGGGAGGGAAAAGGGAGGCGGTGGTGGGGAAGAGACAGAAATCTTTAATAAATAAATAAATTAAAAAAATATTTGTGAAGCATTTTCAGATATTCAACTTGTATCTCTAAAATAATAAAGATGTGCTATACATGACAGAAATGAAAGCGAGTCATGTGAGTTTTTGTTGTATGTGAAGAAACACCAAATTATATCATATGCTTTGCAAGACAGACTGGCTCTCTGTTAACAAAACCCATGTGAGGTTTCATTTTACCTTTAAAAGTAGGTTGGAAACCTGTGTTAAAATTTACACCTGTTTAAAAATGCTTTGTTTTGGACAGGCAGTTTTCATCTCTGGCAATTTACACCCTTGAGCCCCTGAAGCCTTCCAGAAAAATGAATAACAGCAAGATATCACCAGAGTTTGTAGCTTGAATTTCCCTTGGGATAGAAGAATGTCAACAGGGAACAGGTGAAGCTTATTGAAAGCACATTTATTTATTTTATTTACAACATGGAATAGAGTATTTTATGTAATGGATGCTGAGTTCACATGCAAGAACTAGAGTTAATTCCTTAGTCTCAGAAGTCCAAGGGACATACTTCTGCACTAAAGAAATTGCAGCATTGCATAGTAATTCTGTTTAGAAAGGAGAAAATAAAAAGATGAACGAGACATGTCTACAAAAGAAAAATGAGAGATAGTCTCAATACCCTAAGGATTGCCTCTTCTACTTTTCAAAGTTCAGCCTTTTCTGAGGTAAAAAGATTTGTGGAATTTTGTCTTTAGTGGTCCACATCCCAGTGCTGTAGAGACATTGTTCTGTTCTGTGGGTCCATAGTTGTTGATTCAACATCTACCCATAAAGCAACGGCTGAGCTTGTGATAGAACCAGCCCCACTCACATCCTGTCTTTATGTATGTTGTCATAGTTTCACCTAATGGTAGAAGGTGGGAACCTTTCCCCAAATCATTAGGGAAGGTAAAAATAGGCAGAAAATGTCCAAATCTGTATTGTTCCCTGAGATTTGATTTTCATGACAGCCCAGTAGAACTGAGTATCACTGTCTACCTCTGTATTCAAGCCCTGGGGGCCTGATTCAGAGGGATCATGAGTTCGAAATACACAGAAAGACTTCTAAAAATGGGAAGGATGAAGGAGAAAATGGAGAGGAGGATGACTGAAGAGAGAGGACGAGAGTACTGAATCTCTCACAGATAAACTATGCCCAATTCTGTCTCCACCCCGACTTGTTTCTTCCCATTCATACTCTCAACACACAAAAAAAAGTGATTTTCATGCTTTGTTTATAATTTGAAAGCTCATTAGCATTTGACATTTCTCCTTCCACTATTGTTCCCCACCCCTTGAGTGTTGGAAATACTGTATAGGTCCCTTGGGAAGTTTTGCCTTTTACTAGCTCCTTTCTTGGCCATGATACAGAAATGTAAAATTCCCACTCTAGTGACTAGTGAATTTCATTTTTTCCACCCATCTTATTTTAACCAGGAGAAGAAGGAGAAGGTAAATCATTTAGTTGTATTAGGGTAATGTGAGGATCTAGTGGGGTGATGTGGAGGAAACCTTTTTTAACTTTAAAATCAATGCATGCTGTTGTGAAAAGCACTCATGGATTCTTACACTCCCCATCTGATTGCTTCCTCCCCCTGGTATATCCTCTGCTGGTGCGATTACCCCATTGGCTTCAACTTGTCGATTCATGTATTTCCTTCTAGGTGCAGTCTAGCCACCACAGTTCCCTTTATTTTGTTTCCTTGAAACCCAACAGCAGGAAAAACTACATGGTTGGTAACAAGGAGAAATTTAGTGAATGAATTTTTATTCAGGCTGTCTTCTCACTGTTTCAAAGAATTCCACTTAACAAATTTTACAAGGGTGTGGGTAATTTGAAAAGTTTCCAGAACCCTGTTCCAATTATGCTCTACTGGGGAGGAAGGGGAGGGAAGACAAGAAGATCCACATTTATGGAATATCATATTTATACCAGATTCCAAGTAAATCATGACCTATTGTGTGTGTTTGGCTTGGGCTAACTTCTCAATATTTGAGACACAGTCTCACTTTGTAGCCCAGACTAAACTGGAATTTGTGATTCTACCTTCCAGCTCTTGGGATTATAGGTGAGTATTATGATAATTGGTCACCTCACCTAGATTTTACATTTTACCAGTGAGGAAAGGTAAGGTATAAAAGCTATGTTATAGGTCATCATTTCTTATGAGACATAGCAGAGATGAACACAAGACTGTGCCCAAGACCCAGGTCTTTCTACATATACTTCTAAATAGCTTCTTGAAATGTGCTATTTAAATTATATACATACATCCTTGTGATCCTTTGATCTTTATAATTATTATAATAAATATTTATATAATATTTTGATACAAAAAGAACCTTAACAGAGAAATAAACATCATTCAGCTCTTTGTATCTAGAGATTCTAAATTCACAGATTCAACTAATTGAAGATTAAAAATATTAGAAAAATAAAATGTATCTGTACTGATTAAACATACAAATGCTTCATTTCTTGGCATTGTTCACCAGACAATATAAGACGATGTAGTAATTGCATTGTATTAGGTTTTAGAAGTAACATAGGCTGTGGTTAGGTTATATAAAGATGTTATTTTCATTGTCTAAAGGGAATTGTATCCTCTTAGTTTGTATCTAGCTATCTAAATCAGTCTTGACTCCAAAGATACCAGAGATGACTGTGCTCTATTCCATATTACATTAGAGGATTAGCACTCACTTCTTTTTTCATTTTTAGTGTTTGTATGTAGTGTATGCATGTGCATGCATGTTTGTATGCATGCATGACCAAACACTGATGCTGAGAATCATTCTAATTGCTCTTTTACCTTACTCATTGAAACAGAATCTCTCAAACTCACTGGTCATCAAGCCCAGAGCTGGGAAGTCTGCCTACCCAGCTTGCTCTGGGGATTCCATCTCTACTTTCTGAGGCTACATTTAGAGGGAGGCCACCATATCTATCCAGAGATGATGTCAAATCTGGGGACCCAAACTCTAGTCCTCAGACTTATGAAACAAGTGCTTCAAACAGTCATCTCCCCATACCCCAGATTAACATTCTTAAAGCTCTCCCTTGTCTTAAATCTGCTAAGTCAGTTTTTGTGCAACATTATAGTTCATGTTATACAGCTGGAATATCGAGGGAGAGTCCTATGAGCTTCTGTGGGCCAATGCCTGTAGCAGTCGTACAATTCCTTAGCTAATCCCATGAAAGTATTCTGAAAAATGGGTCCAGTGATAGCTTCTATTTCACAGCATTTTTTAGAAGATTAAATTATACAATCCACATAAAGCAATTAACATAGTAGACAGAAAGAACTTGGATAAATGTAAATTAGTACTGTCATTTGTAGGAATTTTTGTTAATAGACTTTTACTAAACCCTTCCTTCTGACTTTTGCTTTGTGCTCAAAGATTCCCATAGGACAAACACTATCCAGGATGTGATCCCCATGCTTTTCCAAACTCTATGATTAGCTTTGCTTTTTTTCTTTTGCTTAAACTAACACCTCTTCTTTTCCATCTGCTCATGCAAATCCAATTAATTTTCTCACTCTCTCTGGCAAAGCTGGTACTCTAAATAGCCCATCCTATGGACACAGTTGTCTTCGTTTCCAAACTTCCTTGAGTAAGGTTGTTCAATGTGCAAAGTATGGCATAAGTAATAGGGATTAGGCATGATTTGACAGTTATATTGATTATCAGTTTGACATGATCTAGACTCACTGAAGAAACAAGCCTCTGGGTATGCTTATAAGGGGCTATGTAGATAAGGCTAACTGGCAAAAGATCTAACCTCAATGGGATTGATACCATTCCATGGGCTAGGATCTTGGGTTGAATAAAAAGGAGAAATTCAGGACAAGATTTTCTCAACTGTTGCTTCTTGTCTTTGGATGCAATGTGATCACCTGCATCTTCAAACTCCTAGCACCATGACTTCCCTGTCATGATAAGTACAACTTGAGGATGAGTGCCCTTGAGTTGTGATCCAGAATAAACCATTTCTCCCTTAAGTAGGACTTGTCAGGGTTTTTAATCAAAGCAACAGAAAAATTAAACAATACACATGGCTTCACAAAACAGATTTTTTCACATTAAATAAATCTTGCTACTACTATCATTTAGATACATGTCTACTTATACTAGAAATAATAATATCCTCCACTGGGGAAAGAGGTTTGGAAAAACAAACGCCAAACTCTTCCACCGTATCCACAGCAGCAACTTGTGCTGACTGAAATCCTTATGCATTCTGAATGTTGGTTGGTATTTCTTCTTTGGATTCTATTGCCAGTACCACTATTCACAAGCGTCTATCAGACAGTATTCACTATTCTAGAATTTCACATAGTACTACTTGCCATCAAATACCATATGTTAGAGTGAAAGTGTACCTTAGCCTTATGTGTATAAAATTTGTGAGCTTTAGCAAGTGCCTCACTGTTCAGAAGCAGTTGACATCATAAAACATTGAAATTGCCCATGGAAGATACAGACACTGTGCCCATTGCTGTGGTGTCTTAAGGGTTCTAGTGCTGTGAAGAGACACCATGACCAAGGGAATTCTTATGAAGAAAAACATTTAATTGGGGCTGTCTTACAGTTCAGAGGTATAGTATATTGGTCTTGTGGCAAGAAGCATGGTGCATGCAGGCAGCCATTGTGCTGGAAAAGTACCTAAGAGTTCTATATCCAGATTGGCAGGAAGCAGGAAACGAATGTCACACTAGACCTGGTTTGAGCTTCTGAGACCTCAAAGCCCACACCCAGTGACACACTTCCTCCAAAAAGGTCTTACCTACTCCAACAAGGCCGTAGCTCCCAATAGTGCCAGTCTCTATGAGACTACTGGGCCATTTTCCTTTCAAACAAGTGGCTAGTACTAGGCTTTAGATGTTGACCAGATCCCAGAGGCCAGTGTCTTAAGGCTTTGCCTCTATCTCCAGGGACCTCTCTTCCTTCCATTAGGCTCCAGTTCCTAAAATTTCCATGATCTACAAATAAGGTATTTATAGTTCTCCTTTCTCCTTGTCTGAGAAGTATGAGGCCTGCCAGTCACAGAAAAATGTCTTGAAAGGCATTTGAGGTAAGCATGTTTGAGTTTGAGATAAGGGGGCGTGTTCCCATCTTGTTTCCAGGGTCGATTTTCAATAGCATAACAATGTAGTACAATTTATGAATGAAGAAATGCAGGCCCTCAATAATAAGAGACATCCACAAATTGAACCAGTCAGAGAGATGGCTATGTGGGTAAAAGCACTTGCTATGCAAGGCTGGGGGCCTGAGTTTGATCCTGGGAACCCATGCGAAACCCCTGATGTGATAGTGTGCATCTGCAACCCCAGTACCCCTTATATCAAGATGGGCAGAGGAAACACACGGATTTCTTGGGAACTCATGGGTCACCTAGCCTAGCAAACAACAAGAGAGACCATGCGTGAACAAACTGGAAGGCAAGAACTGACTTCTAAAAGTTCTCTTCTGATCTCAGGACTCACACTGCGGGACATGGGTGCATGTGCACACATACACAAGAAAATTTTTAAGAAATTTAATGGAATCAGCTGGTAATTCTGGAAGTAAAGAGTACAATATCTGATAAGCAAAATTCACTGAATAAAATGAAAATGTTCCCTCTGAGTCTCCAGAAGAAGCAAGTCAGTCCCTTGCATAACCTGACTTTAGCCTAGGGAATCTAACTATGGAAGTTTGACTTCCAGAGATATAAGAGGATCAATTTGTGTCATTACTGAGTTTCTGTCAACTTGTCATAGCAATAATATAAAATTATTTCAATGATTTTGAATTAAAATTTCCCCTAAAATACCTACAGGGGCTTATTTTTCTGTCTAGGCAATGATGTATAGGTGTTCTGTACATATTTATGGGATAAATGAATAAAAGGGATGTGTAAAAGCTATGAGATCCAAAGGTGCAGAGCAAGGCTGTGATCCCCTGTTGCCTATATTTGGGTTCCCCAGATAAGAATTTGAGTGAAATGTTTCTTGGATGAGTCAGGAGAAGGAGTAAGGCAGGAAAAGAAAGATGATCAAGCCTGTGCTTGATGCTATCAAGCAGGCTCTCATTATAGAAATTGAAACATCATCCTGCTGGGAAACTCAAGAAGACAGTGTAGAGTGCTCACCTTAGATTTAATCTACCTTGGTAATAAGGAAACTGGTTTTCTACCAATTTGCTTTCAGTCCTTAATTGAGGGCTGCATTAACCAGAGTATCTCCTGTGGTCAAGAGAGTGCTCAGCCCAGAGATGCAGCTCCTGGCACTTCAAAGTTGGACTGGCATACAATGGAGTGGTGATGGCTGGTAGATAAGGGAATGATGGCAGCCTCAGCTTTACCCATAGAATCTGCTCCAGCTAATTAAGTCTCAATTTATTTTCTTTCTAATTGATTGATAGACACATATATGTACCAGTCCTGGAAAAAAAGAGTGATTTTGAGATGCTGTGTGCATTTGTAGGCAGACAAGCGTTTTCAAGAACAAGCGTGAGTCATTTCACTTTGCTGTTTCTCCTGACTCTGAACTCAATGGGAAACATATTCTAGCTATTTCAAAACATGCTGAATGGTTTGGCTTTCCACAGCAGTGTATTACCTATTCCATGACCGTTAAAGCTCTCTCTCTCTCTCTCTCTCTCTCTCTCTCTCTCTCTCTCTCTCTCTCTCTGTGTGTGTGTCTCTGTCTCTCTCTCCCTGCTTCTTTTTTCATGTTTTTGAAGCAAAGATGTTAAGAAAAGAAAAGATTTTAATACATCCTTTAATACATCCTTAAGGATGAACATTAAGATATGGGAGAAAGACCTATGAGGTACAGTAGTTTACATCTCAGAGTGGTCACAGCCTTCTCAAGAGGGTCTCCTGTTTCCTCCTTTTACCTTCATTAAAGTATTTGAATTACATATCAATCATTGTAAGTAGGGAAATAGGACAAAGATATTATCTTTAACGTATGTATCTACCTACTTACCTCACTTTTTTGAGTAAATCAGTCTTAATACCTATAATTAGCCTTCCATAACCTTAAAAATAAATGTGAAAACACACATGCTCCATTTTGTTTTGACAAAGTATGCTATTATGTGCACTTCCCTTTGCCACTTGATGATTTACTTGATGGTATGTCATGGGCACTCCCACATCAAAATAGATCTAGCTCATTCTTTTCAAAATAGTTACAGAATATTATCTTTTAGATATGGTATAATTTATTCATCCATTACTGTACTGATGGACATGAAATTTGTTTCCAGGCTTTCTTGCCTTCTTAAAAACTGCTTCAGGAAACATGCTAACACAGCATTCATTTATATTCTTCAAAGCAAAATTACTATGTCAGAGGGTATTTTGCATTAGGAACTTTCACAGACATTACCAGATTATCTGTCATTTTGTATCAGTATTGAAAGTTTTCATTTTTCCTATGCATTCTTCATTTTATTTATATGTAATGAGCTTTACCAAGCTATCATAAATTAGGATTGAACATTCTTTATCCCAAACTCTTTATTCCAATATTGCAGAGTCTCAAACTTTTGAGCATCTACATGATGCCACAGGGGGGAAATTCCACACATGACCTCATGTAGTAGGTTACAGTCAAAGAGACATTCTAAAAAATAATGCCTAAAATTATCTTCAGTATATGTATTATACCTAAATAAATGAACAAAGATGCTTTATGTTGAGAATTGGGTATGCAAATATTCTAAAACCAGAAAAACCATAAAAACACAAAAAGCACTTTTAGGCTCAAACATTTCAGGTAAACATTTTTGGTACTAAGAGAAATAGCTTACAAGAAAGAGCAATATGTTTGAAAGATCATCTGTCAGAGCAAATGTCTGCAAAGCAAGATTTGTAAAAATTAAAGTAATATCTAGTCTTCCTCTGCATTTGCACTCTTTGGCTGGCAAGGTGTAGGCAATTATAATTTGTTTATAATATGGTTTGAATTCTTAAATTGGTCCCAAACCTCACATCACTCAGGATAAACTCACTTTTAGGTATTTCTTTTAAACCAAATATAGCACTCAAGACCTAATTGATATGAATATCAATAGCATGATTTCAATAACATCAAACACATTTTCTCTGCTGGTACTTTTTAATACTGTGTAAACATTTGGCATTGAGAAATATAGTGACACAGTGATCAAACATCTTAATATAGTTATAAACTTTTAAATCCAAGATTATACATTATACTATTTGTACACAAGCTTCCAGGAATCACAAAGGAGCTTTGGTTCTCCTTTCTGAAAACCTCTGCTTTAGGACTAAAATAAAAACTTTGGGGGAGGAAGGGATTTTGCAACAAAGACACAGCCTTGTGGACACAGCCAAAGACCATGCAGTGGAGAGGAGAAGCTGCATGTCTTTTATATACTAGCCTAGCTTTGCCAGTTTTCCTAGTTTGCTCCAAAGTTCATTTTTAAAACACCTATGCTCCATCATTTGACAGCTTGCAGTTTCTGGTGTACAGCTAATGTATGTACATTTAGAAAGCTCCATATCTGAGCTCAGATATATGCAACTCTTAAATTACATGCTGCCATCAAGTATTGACTTTTAGGGTTGATAGCTTTAATATTACCATTTGTGACCCTGTGAGGTATTTTTTCAGAAGCCAAATAAAGGGAAAATTAAAGTTTTATTTATATATATATATATATATATATATATATATATATACCAAATATAACACTCAAGACAATGGATACGAATATCAGCAGCATGATTTTAATAACATCAAACATTTCAGTGTCACAGGGAGGCATCTTTGAAATGCAGACTATGTGTGGTACAGGGAATCAGAGCAGGTATTTAGGGTGAAATAGCTGACTTACATCTGTGAACACAACAGAAGGATCTGAGAAACCTAAGAAATAGTCATAGATATACACCTGAAGATGCTGTTTACCATAGCCTTGAGCTTTACAACCACTGGTAAATAATAAATTGATTACACTGAGATCATGAAAAATCCTACGATCCTACAAACAATGGAAATTTGTCACTGTCTTTGAAGGTTGTTCGGAGTGTGCATGTGTGTGTGTGTGTGTGTGTGTGTGTGTGTGTGTGTTGTAGGTGCCAGCTCAGATGGCAGCGGAAGTAGGAAAAGGGATATTTATAATTGGCTAGAGAGAAACTCCTTTAGAGATTTTTTTTCTGATAAGAGGAATTTTAAGATTTCAAGAGCCGGGCGGTGGTGACACACACCTTTAATCCCAGCACTTGGGAGGTAGAGGCAGGCAAATCTATAGAGTGAGTTCCAGGACAGGCTCCAAAGCTGCAGAAAAATCCTGTCTCAAAAAAACCAAAAAGAAAAAGAGAAGAAGAAGAAAAAAAGAAAAAAGAAGAGGAATTTCAACTTTCTAGCCTGTTTGTCTTCTTTCTAAGCTTGGACCTTGGGTTTCCTAGATTTCCATAGTGGTGAATGCTTGTGAGAGAGATGTTGACAGGGTCCACATAAGGTATTTGTGACAGAAGGCAGATGACATCTAATGAAATGCCTAGCCAAGCATGTTTCAGAGAATCTCAAGTAAAGGAATGCCTGAAGCCAGGGCCCCATGTGACCTCCAACCCCCTGGATATTTGACTGATAGAAAGAAATGAGACACTGAATGAATCAAAGCAAAAGCAACACAGGAAAAGTCATTTTAACAGGTCACATTCTATTCCTTGTCTACAACCTTAGCCTACCCCCCAATAACCAGCAGTTCATACATGTGTGTGTATGTATGTATGTATAATTATTATTTTAAAAAAGTAAACAAACTATCCTTTTTTCATTTAGATACCAATCCCACTCCCCACTACCTCTCCTCCTCCTATCCTCTCTACATATCTCCCCCATTCCACCCCCAATCTACTCCTTAGAGAGGGTAAGACACATTGCTTTGGGGAAGCTCCAAGGCCCTTCCTACTATATCTAGGCTGAGCAAGGTCTCCATCCACAGAGAAAAGGTTCCCAAAAAGCCAGTAGAAGCAGTAGGGATAAATTCTGGTGCCACTACCAGTGGTTCCTCAGTCTACCCCAGCCACGCAACTGTCACCCACATTCAGAGGGACTAGTTTGGTCCTTTGACCAGCTTCGTTATTAGCTATGTCATACATGGATAGTTCATTCTTGAACATTATTAGCCAAGAGGGGAAAGTTTTAGCACTAGCCTTTAATTTTTTTAACCCAGAGAAAACTTAGCCTTTTTGAAGTTTATTACCACAGAGCCTTACTCTGAAAATACAGCAATAAAGACTAGTGGCTCATTATGAGGGCTCTTACCAGACAATATGCTTATATCTGCACAGAATCTCTCAAAACATTAAACAAAGGATAGGCCAAATAGTGGTCTTTTACGTTAATCAGATCAGTAGGGGAATGGTTGTCAGTAGAAAGTCCCCAAATGACACCCTGTAGATAGCTGCTGGTTTAAGCATAAATCTTGTCTGTGTATTTCCTTTTCTATATCTAGTCCACTGTCATGGAGTCAAGCCAATACTCCATAAACTGTAGGTAGCTTATGCTACCTTCCATCTACTAAATCAGTCTCTCCTGTTTGTGTGAACCTTGGCTGCTTGTTTTTGAATATTAGTAAGAGTAGCCTTAAGACAGCCCCACATTGTTCTTGTACTTGGTAAATTCCTGAATGCCCTCCTGACATAGTGAAAGATTCCCTTTATGCAGCTGCAGCTAATAAGTACAGATTACATGTCTGTGTACTGGCTGGAATGGGCCCACAGAGGGCCTACTTTCTTACAGTTTCCTAGAAATCCCAAGAAACTCAACCCAGAGGTACAAGTAATATTATGTTCTCTTGAACAATAAGAAAGTGAGCAGAAACGAAATGGGGCCTGGTGACACAAGCCTGTAATTACAGCTATGAGAGAATGAGGAAGAAGGACCACAAGTTCAAGACCTTCCAATCCTACAGAGTGGGTTCAAGGCCAGTCCAAGCAACATAGTAATACCATGTCCCAAATAACAGTTTAAATAAGACCTGAGGACGTAGCTCAGTAGTAGAGTGCGTGCCTAGGTGTATATATATATATATATATATATATATATATATATATATATTTCTCGTATAGTAAGCTACATTTTAGTTTATTATAATTGCCCAAAGACTGTAGGGTAGTCTATTTAACAAGAAAATATTAATGTTAATTACTGTTTACTGGGCTAAAACCCTATGGCTATGATGTAGATACTAAGGGAAATCTAGTACTACTATTCTCTAAATGGACATAGTAATGAGCTTCTCCCTGATTTATTATCTTTATACCTAGACTAATGCTACTTTCAACCTTTGTCAGAGAAACTACTTTTTGCAAATGGTGATTAACACAGAGAGACATTACTGGTTAATGTGAGGAGAATAAAAAATCATGGAGTGTCTGCTTTTAATGGGACATCTATTTCATACAACTTCACCCAAGGCTCAGGTATGATCGTGGAAGAGAGGGCAGAAATATTGTAAGATCCAGAGGAACTGGAAGACTGCACTCAAACTGTATTCACTCCACATAGCAGGACTGTTGCCTGCATGAGCTCAGAGGGTCTGTAACTACATGCCTCAAACTTGCATAAAATTAAGCCAATTAAATTTCCAGCACGAATGGGGGAGATACTCAGCAAATCTCATCCCTAGCCAACAAATTATTGACCATCTATGTGTACTGGGTTTCAAAAACTCAGTTTTCTTTGGGGATGTAGACCCTCAGAGACTATCCAGGCTCCAGTAGACGGCCTCAATTCTGGGCACATACGCGCTGCAGTTAAATGGGTCCAGTGATTTTTTTTTTTTAAAATAGCACATGTAGTCAGGAAAGAAAAGTGGTGTAGGGACAGGGAAAAAATTGGAGGGGTGGGAATAGGGGCTTGATTTGATAAAAAAACATGTATACATAAACTTATCAAGCAATAAAAGTATTAACAAAAATATTGTGGACTACAGTAAGTTGTCCAGTACAGCATCAGGTGTCAAGGAGTGAGGAAGAAACGTGGCAGGGATATGTAAGCTCTGAACTTGAAAGGACAGTATCCCAGAGGCATAAACGAATCAAATAAATAAAAGGTATGTTATAAATAAATAAAATAAATTCACCATAAAAGGGTCACTTGTGCCGTTCACACAATGTACAAAAAAAGTCATAAATAGGGGATGGTAGGAAAAACCTGATAAAGTTTTTTTCATGATGAACATGGCCTCTGTGGATACCTTGGCCATTTGCTTGGCCAAGGCCCTGAGAGCTGAATCCAGCAGAAGGTTGCTAAGGATCCCTAGGGAGCAGCATCCATTACAAAAGTTCTCCTCTGGCTCAGCACAAAGCTGGGTAAAGTTCAAAGGAATATATGCTTAATCTCTGATAATAATACATAAGAAAATAATAAATAATAAAAATAAAACAAACATAAAAATGTTTACATATGTTTCTTAAAATAATTTACATGCAATTTCTATTGACAGTTTTTAGTAAGCAGATTTGAGTGATCATATGTATCCTAGGAAATCTGACTCCATAGGGCTGTTCATGACACCAGAGATCAAGAGTGAACAAGTACTCTATAAGTGAAATGGAGGGAAAGCAAGAATGGTTTTAACCAGATCACGTTGAATGGAATGATAACAATAAATTGAGCTGTTTGAGAACTTTTCCAAGTGTGACAACTAAGGTTACATTACTAAAGAATCTATCTCTATAATCTTGGACTCTGAAAAAAACTAATGGGAACCAGACTTGATTATTTGATCTAACGTGCAGAAAATGTAGTTTATATTAAGGATACATCATTTTAGATGAAGGTATAGGAGTAAAAGTGAGACAAAGATTAATTTAATATATAACAATTTATACAAGGAGACCTGTAAATTTTCAAGTAAATATTTTAGCAAAAAAACCTATTGAAATAATTCCAGAAATAATTTTAATTTTTATATGGGTCAGACACAATACATTTTGTTTTTTAAAATTCATTGTACATATAATAATAAAATTGAGAGACTAAAAGGATTTGATCGGTATAGATCAAGAGTTTAGTAAACAATGAGGGGTAATAAAAAGTAAGATATCAAGGGCTTAGCACAGGTTTGTTTAATTCCATTAAAGATAATCAATACATTTTAGGGATAGAAAATTTTGCATAAATTTAGAAGAATCTGATTCAATTAAAATATAAAGATGGAGTCAGGCATGACTTTAGTACTAGAACTTAAATACTAGGAATTTAATATTTTAATACTAAATATTTGTGGGAGTTGGATACCAGCCTGGTCTACATATCAAGGTCTGGGATAGACAGGGAAGGGTATGTAGGGAGATCTTCTCCCTCAAATAAATAAAAATAATAAATTAGCTAATTAAATAAAATTATGAAGATGGTCCAATTTAAAAAAAAAGAACATTACAACATTTTAGTAATTTAATTTTGATGTATTAGGAAAAATCCTGATATATATTTGTATGTTATTGGGTAAGGAAGACATTTTTACAGTGTCATTAGAGTTAACAGTGCTTTAGAAAGTTAATAAACTTGTCTGCTGAAGCCACACTGTTTGGATAAAAAAGCTTGAGTTTGGGGCTCCTAGACCAAACAGTGTAGTCCCATGCCAGCCCTGTTCTTCCAGGCACAACGGACATCTTCTATGTATGGTCTAGTCACAGAAATAGGTTTCAGTCTTTAATTTTTTGTTCAAATACTTTTTTTTAAAGAAAGCCTGACTGGTCTTCCTTGTCTGACATTCCTTTTTGATATAAATATATTTTTCTAGCACAAGGGGAAAGATGCTTGTATTTGAATAGAACTTCCAGTTACTAAAGCCACAAAAGAAAACGACAATGGCTTCAAATTTTATCTCATTGACCGAATACATATTTGAGAAAAAAATAAAAAACTTTAGTAATGATGGTCCCCTGAAAATGAGTGAATAAAACCCCTGATGGCAATTCCTAGGGAATTAAGGTTAGTTCTCTCATGTTTTTTTTTTTTTGCAGAAAATATTTGCTATAAATTTAGGGTACTCTGTAAGGCACCAAGTAAATGTTACAAAACAATAAAAATTAACCTTTAAAATAAATTTGTTTATCTTAATATTTTTGTGTGCGAGAATGTTTGCCTGCATATATGTACATGCAAACATGAACATTCCTGATATCTATGGAGGCCAGAAGAGGTTGCAATTCCTGGAACTGTAGTTACAGCCCGTTGTAAGCCATGATGTGGTTACTGGGAATCAAACCTGGGTCCTTTCCAAGATCAGCAGGTGCTTTTAACCCCTGAGCCATGGCTCCAGCTCCCAGACCCTTAAATAAATTTGGGACTTAGTGGTCAAGCACCAGCCTAGCAAGCACATAACCCTGGGTCTTTCCTTTGCATTAGCAAAGGCATATAAACAAAACAGAGCTTCTAGTAAGTTTGTTTTTTTAATGTTTATGACTTTTGGGTCTGTTTTCAACAAGTTTTATAGGATGTTCAGTTCAAGGAATAATTTTTGAAATATATAGTTTGTCTGTCTTTTTTTTAAAGAAATGATAATAAATTCCTTAGAAATTACACAAGCATCTCAGAAATTCAGTTCCAAGCTTGAAAGTTTACTTGAGCTTTCAGATCTGCTTCTTACATGCTCTGGGAAGAAGGGGAAGTTATTCAGCTTCTCTCATTTATTTTCTTCTCATCTCATTATAAGGATTGAAACTATGTATTATAAGTGCATTTGATACACTTGTGCATTACTATAATTTTTATCTTATTTTATGTGTATGGGTGTTGTGCCTGCATGTGTGTCTACGCACTATATACATGGTTGGTGTTCACAAAAGTCAGAAGGCGGCATTGGATTCCCCGGAACTAGTTCTACAAACAGGTGTGAGCTGCTGTGTGGGTGCTTTGAATCTAACCCAGGTCTTCTGGAAGAGCAGCAAAAGCTCTAGACACTAAGCCATATCTCCAGTCCATTTTGATTTTTATGTCTTCATGTGCAATGTGGTAAATTTAATGGTTTTATAAGGAGTATACTTCAATCTACTTATTGTAAGGTTGTATATTAATTTTAGGAAATATAAGGCTTTTTAAAAACTGTGAATGTGTGTTTTTGCATTTTTACTTTTCATTCTACTTTCTGTTACTCACATTCCAAATGAAGAGATAGAAAGGGAGTTAAGAAGAAAAAAATAACATTTTTTCACCTTCATAATTCTTGAAAATTTGATAATCTCAGCTGCTATTTCAAATGAATATATTGCTCAGTATAAATTCAGGACATTAGGCTGAAAACTTCCTCTGTTGGTAAAACTGACCCCGGCAACTTGTATAGCATATGGAGATCTTACACTTGAAGGATGCATTAAATGCTGTGGCCTCTGTTTGCCAGCCATGGTTCTCGATGGAACTAAATAGCAGCACACGCTTCCAGCAGGAGTTGCTGCCCAGCTGGCTGGCTGTGGCAACGTGGACATGGGCTGCCAGCCTTTCTCCCATGCTCAGCTGCTCTCCTAGCAGCAGATAGTAAGCAACACTGATCAGTTTTTTGGTCCCAAAACGCCCACCTGTCAGCCTCTTCTCCCATGCAAGAGCCAAAGGGACGAAATGTTTAAATGAAGATCTGTTTTGATCTTTCCAATTGTGTAAATGTTCTGTCCTTGAAGTTAGACATGAACTCCTAGCACTAAAGAGGCAGGACAATTGGGATATCCAATACTGTCTGAATTTAAAAGTGCTTTCCAGGGCCAGGCAGTGGTGGCATATGCCTTTAATCCCAGCACTCAGGAGGCAGAGGCAGAGTTCGAGGCTAGCCTGGTCTATAAGAGTTACAGGACAGGCTCCAAAGCTACAGAGAAACCCTGTCTCAAAAACAAACAAACAAACAAACAAAACATAAAAGCAAAAGAAAAATCAATCCTTTCCAGGCCAACCTAGGATACATAGTGAAACTCTTTCTCAAAATTAAGTAAATAGAATAAAATTTTGTCATTTTTACTTTTAATGACACTTAAGTAGTTCGAGCTTGAATAACACAAAAGAAACAAGCATAAACATTCTATTAATAACCAAGATATTAATAAACATTCCAGAATACCTTGGCAGAAAATTGTTATAATCTTATACTAATAGGTAAAGAGCATGAGAAATTACTTAATCACAAGCTACAGAATGATTATCAATAAAATCAATGGAGGAGCAACATAATAGCCAAATATTCTTTTGTGGTTTAAAAGCCATTGTCTAAATTAGTTGCTGAATAAAGAAACTAAATAATAAGAACTTTAGAACCGTTAATATTTTGATCTGACTAAAAGTTAGCTGAAAGAATACTCATTCAAAATTGCAATCATAATTCAATAATCACAGAAGCTTCAAAACAGTACACAAAATGACAATCATGAAATCCATCAGCTGTTCTAATAGCAACTTACTGGTGTCTGATGACTTACACTTTGAAACAAAATTTCACAGATGTTTTCTTAATATAATAATCTTTTGAAGTAGGTGGACATGCATCATTGTTTTCAGATGAAAATACTGAAATCCAAAGAGATTATATAATGTGAAAAATATCAGGCTTTTGATTCCATTTTCTTGAGCTTGTATTCAGAGTAGGTCTTTTCTTTTCTCTCTGCTGGCCTCAAATGTTAATATTCATCATATGGTAGCTATCTTAATTTTTCTGAAAGAGTTCAAATATTCACCTATAGAATGTGTGTGTGTGTGTGTGTGTGTGTGTGCGCGTGCGCACACATGCACGCGCACACTTGACAAAGAGAATAAAGAGAGAGCCATTTTGGTGCTAATATTATATTCATCTGTTGAACTCAGGACCACAAATGAAGCACAATTCTTGGTACTCATACCTTCTAAGTTTTGTTCTTGTTATTGGGCTTATAAGAATATTGTGGACGTGATGCTATGCTGGTTGGGGCTGAAGGCCCACGATCTATGACTTTAGCTCTGAACACCTAACATAATATAAAAGAGATATGACTTCCTTGTTGGCTTCTCAGGCCACCTTGGTAGAAACACCATGTGGAAAAACTACTTGAAATTAGAGAGACTATAAGATCACATGAAGAAAGAAGATGAAATACCCTGGAATCCTTTATGTCTGCTGGATGTAGTCACAGGAGTGACCCTGAAGGAGACCAGCAAAACTCTAATAGAGCACAGCCTATTTGGCAGGCCTGTATGGAAATGAAGAGGAAGTGATGGTAAGCTACTGAGTTTTATAGCACCAGACTACTAAAATAAATATGTGTGGTAATAGGGGCGGCAGGGCTGCGTCCCCCACACCCGGCCGCCCACATGGCTAGCTTATGCTCCGAAATAACAACACACAAACTGTATTCTTTTAATCACTGCTTGGCCCATTCTCTTCTAGGCTAATTCTCACATATTAATTTAACCCATTTCTAATCATCTGTGTATGGCACCCCAAGGTGCGCTTACCGGGGAGATTCTAGTCTAGTCCATCCTGGGTCGGAGCTTCATCCCGGGAGCGGGGCATGGTATCTCTCTCTCAGGCGTCTGCTCCCGAGAGAGCTGTGGAGTCTCTGACCTCACTTCCTCTTCCTCCCAGTGTTCTGTCCTGTTTTCTCCTCCCACCTATCCTCTAACCAATAAAATGGGCCAGGGCAGTTCCTTTATTAGCCAATGACCTTCCTCCATCATTTCCCCTTTTTCGGTTTAAACAAAAAAAAAAAGGCTTTAACTTTAACATAGCAAAATTACATATAAAAAAACAGTTATCAAGTAAAAGCTACAATAATCTTTATCATAACTAAGGAAAACTATAACTAACTATTCTTAACTCCATCAAAGACTCCAGAAAGATACAATACTACCTAAGCAAGCAAGAAAAAAGCAACTTTTAAAACTCTAGAAATGACAGAGACATCTTGCTGCCTGGACAGTCACCCAAAGTTCCTCTGTACCGTTGGGGCATCCATCTTCAGCCTTCAGGCCCATGCTATCCAGCAGACATTTCCATAAAGCAGGAAAATTCAAAGTCAGTTCAGTCACTATCTTTTGTGTCCTGCTGAATGTCTCGCAGACTCTTTCATGAATCAGGAACCCCGAAAGATCATCTCACCTTTAGGCAAGTTCAGCAGTCCTCTTTCTGCGGGTTCTCTTTGTCCAGTTTATGCAATAGTCCAGGCAAGAAATATGGAAGCAGCAGGCCTCATTATTCTTGCCAAGTCCATAGTTGCTCAAAGTCCTGATGAATTCTGCATTGGATATCTTGGATCATTAGGATAAAGGAAAGGCCTGTTCTGAAACTAAGAAGTTCATGAAATTGACTGATTTCTTGTGTAATCAAAGCACTAATGCTACTAATTGTTTGAGCCAAACATCCAGGCACAATGTGGCAGTCTAGATGTGAAATGACACTGCATAAACTCATTTTGCATCCATTAGTACATTTCCAGCCTATGAATTTTGTTGTGTATGTGGTTGCTTTCAGTTCTGGGAATGTCAACTGGGAGAAGGTAGCAGCAGCTTGGCCATGAAGCCAAAGGTTTATAAATTAGCAAATTTTCAACGCTCTGTTAATTAGTGAGATTGATGAGACTAAGGACAAAAGTTTCCAGATCTGTGTGAAAATGAAAATGATGATACAAGTAAGCACTTTAGGAGCACTGAGGGAAATGCAGGCAAGGTGCAGCATGCTTTGACACACACTGTATCTAGGGCATTTGGGTCTGCTCATGTAACCAGTTTGTTTTTCAAACATTAAAAATGATCCTGTTGATTGTATGATTTTTCAAAAACATATGTAAGGATAGTTTATTTAAGCCTTAATGGAAGATATAATCATGGCTTGTTTAATGAAAGTGCTTGGTTGATAGGTACAGAAAAGACCTGAGCTAGTCTATGGTGGGAACTAGTTTTCCTTCTCTAGCTTTTTGGTCCCATCTTTCTGGTCTTGCTCTTCAGTGAATTCTGGTTTGGGTTTTTTTTTTTGTTTTGTTTTGTTTTGTTTTTCTTGTGTGTATGTGTCTGTGTGTGTGTGTGCATGCGTGCATGTGTGTGTATATTTGTTGTTTTCTTTTTGAAAGAAGGTGTTTTGCTGAGAAACTAGCAGATGGTCAAGTAAAGTTTAACATACAGTCCCCACCCTCAAGGGACTCAGTTTAGGTCCAGAAACAACATTGCAAGATCTTCACTATTCTCATAGAGGGGCTCAGAGAAGCTAATGATGAAATCAATCTCCATTTCATTTGAGTGAAGAGATGGGCTTAAATCAAATATTTACACCCAGTTTCTTTTCCCCTGGCTTTATTTTTACGTATCAATGTGCACAATAGCTTCCTTCTTTCTCTTTTTAGTTATCCAAAATGCCCTCAATCTTGATATTTATCAACTGGTCTATCACAATATAACTTAATGGCTATCAACAAAATTTCCTAAAAGCTAAGTAGAGTATGAAGTTATATTTCTATTATGTATATAGAAATTTATTAGGAAAGATTCATACAATGGGTTTAAAAGGTGAGGGGTGTGTCTGGAGAAATGGATCAGTGGTTACCAGAGCACAGAAATGTTTGGTTCCCAGTACCCATAGCTGCTCATATCTGCAGTAACTCCAGCTCCAGGGGACACAAAACCCTGTTTTTTCCAGAAACCTGCATTCACATGCACATACCTGCACACAGACATGATTAAATGTATAATACATCTTTGTTATCTCTTTCCCCCTCCCTAATTAGAACCCTTCATTTTTCTCATTTCCTTCTTCTGATCACTTGTCTTCCTATTCTCTTCCCAGTTCCACCCCACAATTCTTTCTTTCTATTTTCATAACTAAACAAACAACCTTGTGAATTTGAAAAAGAGTTAAGGAGAGGGTGTTTTATGAGAGGGCTTGGAGGAAGGAAAGAAAGGAAGAATTATGTAATTATATTATAATATCAAAAAATTAAAAAATTTTAAAGTCAAAAGGTTAAGTGGGGAAAAGTATATTTAAGACTTTTGAGGGAGGAAAGGGAAAATGATATAATGAAATTACGTCTCAGAATATTTATTTCAAAAGAGAACAATCATATATTAGTGAAAGAAATATAAATTTTCTATATTGTTGTTTTAATTAGAAGATGGGGAATACGATTGTGAAAGAGTGGAGGAATTCTACAAAAAAAAATAGTAACCCCGAGTGTACTTAGGGAATCTCAACTGTGAAAAAAAGGGTCAAGGGGGTGCTGGGACGCCACAAGGAATAAATCACCCCTCACGATGGTCTACATTAGAAGATCTTGTCTCAAAACAAGAAAAGTTCCCCCTTCCCCTCCCTTCTATCTCTCACATGTGTGCGTGTAGAAACACACACACACACACATTCAAAACTAGTGAGTCAAATAGAAAAAGTAATAATAGGACTGACATAGTAGAAAGCATTTTTTCATTGTAGAAATAATACATGTTGCCTCATGCACAAGATATATTAGTCTTACCTTGTTTGGGGGTTTCATTCTGACATATGGATTCTCATGCTCCTTTATTCTTACCTGTACATGGAACACATAGACAACTTATGCAAGTGTGGAGAAATATCTATCTTCATCATACTGACTTGCTGAGAAAGTTTCATCACCTTCTTGATTAGAACAAAAGAAAAGCTTACATTGGTCTCCAGGCTTATGTCACAAAACAAAGAATTTTTTCATACTTCATACCCCAAGGAATCTGGTGTTTGAACAATCATATTTTTTTATTTTACTTCTTTATTCCACCCCTCTGAATCTTTTTTTTTATTTTTTATTGAGAAAAAGAAAAAAATGTTTCCTCCTCCCCCCAGCCTCCCATTTCCCTCTCCCTCTCCCACCCTTCCTCCCCTCCCCCCACTCCTCTCCCCCTCCCTCTCCAGTCCAAAGAGCAGTCATGGGATAAAACCAGACTCTCTGAACATGGCGAACAATGAGTGCTGATGAGAAGCCAAGGACAATAGCACGGGGTTTGAACATGAGCAAGGGATGCACCCACCCACTGAGACAGTGGGGCTGATCTATTGGGAGCTCACGAAGGCCAGCTGGACTGTGACTGAAAAAGCATGGGATAAAACTGGACTCTCTGAACATGGCGAACAATGAGGGCTGATGAGAAGCCAAGGACAATAGCACGGGGTTTTGATCCTACTTCATGTTCTGGCTTTGTGGGAGCCTAGCCAGTTTGGATGTTCACCTTCCTAGACATGAACAAAGTGGGGAGGTCCTTGGACTTTCCACAGGGCAAGGAATAATCATATTTTCTATAAAAACTGAAATGAATAAGGATAACAAGATAGGTTCCTCTTGTAAACAATCCAAACACTTTGTGCCTTAGTTATCTTTTTGACATATTGGAAATAATTACAGGAGAATCCTCCTCCCCTATTGCTTTCTCATATAAGTTTATTGGTGTGACAAGTTCCTTGAAATTACTTTAATAAGAAACAGATAAATTTACAGCCAAGAATGGTGGTACTTCATGACTATACTTCCAATACCCCAGTACTTGAGAGGTTGAAACAAGAAGATAACCACAAGACAAAGGCCAGCCTGAAGATACAAAATTCTAGGTCAACCTAAGCTATTAAGTGAAACTCTAGCTCAAAAAAAGGAGAGAAAGGTTTACTGTATGTATGAGATGGTTGATTTATTCCTAGCTGTCCTTTGAACTCGAGACATGCGATACATATCCTAGATAGACTAGAATTTTCTCTCTTCCTTGCTCTTGAGAACTAAAGGAAAGACACACAACAAAATCGTAGAAAAACAAATAAACCTCCCTATTTCAGACCAGACATTTCATAGGCTCTGTCTAGCTGTCTCTAATTTTCTGTTTGATTTTCCATGACTTACAGGCAAGAATGAGAGTTATTTGGGCAGAAATTAAATGTACAAAAATGTTTTACCATCTGTTGTCATATTCATGGATGTTATCTCTCCCAAAACTCATTATTAAAAATATTTACTGGACATGAACAATATATCAAATTTTGTTCTAAATATGGCAGCTGCTTCACAGTTATTACTCATTTGAGCATAAGCTAGAGATAGCCCATCCTTCAGTTCTGCTATTCTTGATATCTTTCCCCCTCCTTGAAAGAGAAAGTTATTTAAGATTAAATAGATTACGAACAACCCTTAACACAGTGTGCATAGTAAAGGTTGAAAATGTTGACTGGTAAATTTGTAAAGCCTGTTTCATCATCTTAATTGCAAATTTCTTATGAGATATAGACAGAACTTATTATTTCTCAGGTATGTGCCATTTGCTAATTTCATATTTTTTGTCTTTATAATCAATGTCCAACATCTGATGCTCTAGTTCAGGTTTAAAAAACAAAAACCAAGTAAAATATGCTGAATGTGGTGGTACATGTGTTGTGGAATATTATTTTAAGGTGTGTTACATTTGTTTATGCTGTGGAACATTTGTTTAATGATGCAAAGATGTGTTGCTTTTGTTTATGTCGCATTTGTTTAACTCTGTGAAGCTGTGAATCTTGGCCAAAAACCTGGTGTTCCAATAAAAAGCTGTCTGGCCAATGGTGAGGCAGGAGAAAGGATAGGCCTGGCTGGCAGGCAGAGAGAGTAAACAGAAATAGGAGCAGGAGGGAGGAACAAGAACAAAGGAGGAGGACATCAGAGCCACCCAGCTACACAGCAAACACAGGGAGTAAGAGTGAAAGTAGTTAAAGGAAAAGGCCCAGAGGCAAAAGGTTGATAGAAAAATTTAAGTTTAGGAAAGCTGGCTAGAAACAAGCCAAGCTAAGACTGGACATTTATAAGTAAGAATTATATCTCCATGTGGAGGATTTATTTGTGAGCTGGGTGGTGGGCCCCCTAAAGAGTAAAGAATAAAAAGTGAAAAACAGCCAATGACATACATGCTAGTAATTCTATTATGCCAAAGGTGGAATCAAGAGGATTCTGATTTCAAGGCCTACCTTATCTCAAAACAAACAAACAAACAAAAGTCAAAATAACATTTTCTTGTTTCCCAGCTTCCCTTGCACCTAGGATACTGACACACAACTGTTAGATCAGCAATAGTGAGAGTACTGAGAGAACTTATTTGCAGCAGCAGTATTCACATTCAAGAGGTGGCAGTGGTAGCAGAGTTACCAATGAAGGCTGTAGTAACCAATATTCATGGAACTGACATAAATCCTCTCTCAAATGTCTCACAATTCATGGAATTGACATAAATCCTCTCTCCAAATGCCTCACAATTTTGATTCATGTTACAACATCTTGTATGCTTATTACCCAAGTATGATTCTACGGCTTTCCAACATAACATCAATTAATTTCTCTTTTACTTAAATCCGACAAAGAAGAATTCTTTTGATTTTATGCTAAGAAACTTCTTTCCTAGCCTCCCTAACAGACAGAAAATAGACAGTCCATGCATGGTTCATTTATCCAGTAGTATTTTTTTGAGTTACACTCAAAAACTTTAATTCTACAGTCTTTTGTATGTTTAAGTATTTTAATATATTAATTTTATCTATACCATGCCATCTTAAGGTACTTCCTTACAAACAGACATCATACAATCTATTTCTATAAGTGCAGAAATATACCAGGTTTCTGGTAAAGAACAAGTTGAGTATAGTTTTCTTTGATCAATATCACCTAGATAATATCAGAATAATAGTCATTAGCACAACTGACAGAAAGGTAGATAATATTCTTTCTGAACCAAGACCGAGAACACATGAGTTACTTAGAATTAAAATTCAGTACCACATAAAAGGAACAAAAGATTTTAACTCAGTTCAAACTGCTTTGAATTTAGTTTAGTCAAATCAATTTTTGTAACTAGACAGTCTTAAAATGAAGACTGATTATAAGTTAAAATTAGATAAAATAAGAATGAATGGATACATTTCAATGTCGTTGTCGCAATGTCATTGTTTGACTAATAATGCATGCTTTCCTCCTTTCTATAGCTCTCCAAAGTATATTCACATAACAAGGTCAGAGAATGTTGGTTTGGTGTTGGGTGTCAAATGAATTAAAGAATGAATTGACGACAGATGTAGTGAAGGAGACTGGACTGAAATGGCAGCCCTTATTGTGAACATGACCTGGAGGTGAAGGTCTAGTTCTAGGAAGGGAATGTAGCTCTCTTAGTAGCCAGTTTCTCTCTCTCTCTCTCTCTCTCTCTCTCTCTCTCTCTCTCTCTCTCTCTGTGTTTGTGTGTATGTGTGTGTGTGCTTGTGTAGAACTACTTACATCAAAGCAGATTAAAATGATATAAATTTAAATAATCAGGATCTGATCCTACAGATGTCAGTGTTTTGATCAATCAATATTAAAAGGTTCACTCTTTGGGGCTGAAAAGATAGCTAAGCAGTTAAGAGTACTTGGTGCCCTTGCAGAGGGCCTTTCTTAGGTCGCCATCACACACAATAAGTAGCTTACAACTCCTGTTCCAAGGGATCTGATGCCCTTTCTGACTTCATAGACTCTACCCATCCATGTGGTACACATAAACTCTGGTATAGATACATAAATAAAAAATTTAAAAGAAATTTTAAGCTTACTCTTTGGTGTATTCATTTAACAATATATTGAAGACTTATCCTATCATGCATTGCTGGAGACTCTAGAGCTAGACCTGTAAATGAGACAGATAAAATCCTGAACTTTATAAATAGAAATTTATATTCTAATAAGATCGATAAATAAGTCATTAAAGAAGCAGAAAATATTCCTATGTATCAGCTAGTGATAAGTCCTATAAAGCAAAGTAAAATAGGATACAGAACATAACCTGATGGAAGCTGATATTTTCAGAATGGTTGCAATAGAAGTTCTTTCCCTGAGGTGGCAATATTTGGCAAGAGACAAATAAAATGAGTGATCAAAGCAGACATCTGAACAAAGGTGCTCCAGGGGTGTGCAAGACAAGGACAACATTCCTGAGGTGTGATTATACTTAATTTGACAAAATGAAGGAAACCATTTTGCTCAGTGTAGGAATTAAAGGAGACAATAGGAGAGTATTTGGGCACTGTGCTACCCAGATCTTTCTTCACTGAAAGACATATCACTCCAGCTGATGACCAGTAGCTATACCTTAACTGATGAGTGTTTTCTCAGGAAAGGTCTTACTTCTGACATGGTCTGTACATATGTGATGATTAACCCACGAGGGACTATACCAGCCACATTTTGGCCCAATTCAAGACAATTCTGAAGAGTTGTTCAACTTTCAGAGCAGAAGATCAAACATGACTAAAAGTGAGTATGAATTGAAGTTTGTTGCCCGCTCTTTTTCATTTTCTTCCATGGACAAGATGTTAGTTACAAGTGAACCCTCTTTAAAAAAAAATAAAAGGAAAAAAACAAAAACCATGCCCCCTAAATACCATCACAGACAGCACAACTTACAGAACAGAAGTAGGTGACAATTCTTTAGTAAATTTGGTTTTATATTTAAGAGTGTTATATAAGATTTTTGTTCTAAGCAGAGGTATGCTATATTCCAATTTCTATTTTAAAGGGATTGTTGGGCTCCTAGATGGATAAGAGGGTATTATAAGAAAACTGAGAGTAGATTCTCCTCCAGTAATTGTGAGTTCACTGGCATTGAGTAGTTATCTAGGTTTCCAGTACCAGGCATAGTTTCCCTCTTGCTGAGCATGTCCTAACTCCAATCAGAAAGTTGTTGGTTACTGTCAAGGTATGTTTGCCACTACTGAACCCTTGAGGTTATCATGGCAAGCTACTAATTTACTAAACCAGCATAATTCTTAGCAGTAATTTACAGGCATGTCTTCTTATATGCACAGATAACGATAGTCTTCACCACTCAACAACAGACAGAGATCAATACAGAATTGTGGCTCCCATTCCCAGGGGCTACATCTAAAAGATACTCCCACAGTTATGGTTCCCAGAACATTGCAGTAGAGATGGTGGAAAGACTGTAAGATCCAGAAGACCAGAAAGTTTTCTGTGAGATTGTGTCTCCTAGTAATATCAGAAGCTTCATCAATAAGGTCTCACCAACTTGACTGCCCAAACATGAGCTGAACAAGGATGATCCCAATGGACATGCCAAAGTAGACAGGGAAAATCCCATGTGACCTCAGCATTCCACAGAGAACTATAAGTAACTGAGGAAAGGTAGTAACACCAATTCGTTGTATAGTGTCAGCTAGCCCTGAAATATACATACAAGTAACATTATATGGACTGAACAGGTGTACATATGTGCATGCAAAAACAATTTGTGCAAAAAGAGACAATAAATTTGAAAGAGAGTGTGGAGGGGTATATGGGTGAATTTGGAGGAAGGAAAGGGAAGGCAAAAATGTTGCAATTATATTATAATCTCAAAACTCAAACCAAAATAAAACCCAGAAAGTTGGGAAGGTCTTGAAGGAATTCAAGCAACAGGTGACAGTGATATCAGACTTGAGAAGGATTAATAAAAATAAAGGGAAATGGATCGGCCCAAGATGCATTCTAAAGACAGAGCTGAAAGAATGAAGTGATGCTCTTTATCCCTTAAAGTTACCATTCAACTCTATAATTATCATCAGAATAAAAGTCACCCCCTTTGGCAGATATATGCAAAAAGCTCACCTCTCTATTCAACCGTATATAATAAAGAAGCTGAGCTTTGGGAGAGGGCACTGCAACATCAGAAAACTCAGACCACTTGATCCCAGATTTTCTGTAAAAAATTAAAAGAAGAAAAGAGTCAATTAAAAACATAGGTCTTTTTACAAGTACAAGCATTGTTTAAGCTGTATAATGCCACTAATAAAGATCACATCAACTCTCATATCATTTCTATTTGTAACTTAAGACCTTTGTTTATATCATAGAAATAAATGCCATTGAACTACCTGGGAGAACATCCTTTCAGGGCTAATCAAGCTGTGCACTTTCTGTTATGAGTTGATGAGTTATGGCCCACAACACAATTCTAGCCAATTACATCCTATTTCCACAGGACCTGTATCACAATAATAATTTTTACATTGTGTGTGTGTGTGTGTGGTATATTGATATATGTGTTTGTAACATGAGGGTCTGCTTGTTGGGGTTTCTGTCCTGCCCAGTCCCCCAGCCATTTAGTCCCAGAGAAAATCACAGAGGCCTCCATAAGATTATAAACTGGCTGGCCCATTAGCTCAGGCTTCTTATTAGCTCTTGTAGCTTATATTAACCCATTATCCTTATCTATCTTAGCTACATGGCTCGGTACCTTTCTCAGGGGGTGGGGAACATCTTGCTTCTTCTGCATTCTGGGCTGGACTGCAGAGGAATGGGCCTTCCTCCTTCCTAGCATTCTCCTGTTCTCATCGCCCCACTTCTACTTCCTGCCTGGTTGACCCGCCTATACTTCCTGCCTAGCCAGTCAGCATTTATTGAAAACATGATTGACAGAATACAGATAATTATCCTGCACCATGTGTTTGCACAAGCACATGAACATTGGTGGTCAGAGGTTATCAGTGAATATTTCCCTCTGCATCTCTCTATGTTATCATTTAGAGAATTTCTCTTCCTTGAACCTAGCTATTACTCATGGAGCTAGACTGGCTGGCTAGCAAGGTCCAGGGATCCACCTGTTTCTAATTTGCCAGAACTGAGATCCCATAAGCAGGTGGCGCAGGTTTTTATGGAGGTGCTGGAGATCTGAACTTAGGTTCTCTTACTTACTTGGCAAGAGCCTTGCCAATTGAGCAATCTTTCTAACCCCCAATTTCTATGTTTTTAAATGATTGAATCAAAATCAAAACAAGCATGTTTTGTGTCCCTAAAATGTTGGATTCAAATTTTTATATGCATATAGAAGTTCTATCGGTACATGATCAAATACATGTGTTTAGCTCTAGCCAGTGACTGCATTTTTGCTCTAAGACTAGAGTAACTGTAACAGAGACCACATGCCCTATACAGCCTGACATACTCACCAGCTAGCCCTTGTAGAAATGTTCGCTGACATCTTGTTCTCACAGCAGTACAATCTGGCAGAATATTGAGATTGGGTTAGTGGGACTGGTGACCTCTTCACCCCTGCTAACTTTGTGTCTCCTGGATACTAGTGTAATGAGCAATCATTCAGGGTCATTGTTAAAAGTTTTATTTGAAAGGTCTATTGAATTCTAACTTTTTCCATGGTTTCTTTTGGTCATTTAAAGGTTGATTGTGATTCCTTTGTATGGTGGGCTCTTTCTTATTATTATTAAGCATGAGTTTCAGACCTTTACAGCTTACCTTGGAACTGTCTCCTAGTCATACTCACCAAGCAACATGCAGTGACAAATGAAAGCAAACAGCAAATAATTTAGAGCCACTCTTCTCCATTTTCTATGGTGCACACTTCAGTTCCTGTTTTTGACCCTTGTTCCTGTTACTCCCATTTTTGTCTTCCCTCGCAATCTGGACTTGACTTTTAAACTTGATCT
The DNA here is from genome assembly GCF_018167655.1 of Microtus oregoni. Lineage (NCBI taxonomy): Eukaryota > Metazoa > Chordata > Mammalia > Rodentia > Cricetidae > Microtus > Microtus oregoni. Next base: position 2,795,440 of record NW_024544726.1, read on the forward strand.
TCCATGTATTAAACCTTAGTCTTATCCTGGGATTTTGACTCATGTTTGCCTCCATGGTCTTCAGCATGTAACTGTCTTTTAGGAAGTTCTAGTTTGCTGTGGAACCAGAGCTCAAGCCTTGTGTTCTTTTTATTATAACATATCTATTTCTTTTGTCATCCCAAACCTTCAGCAATTATTAATCTCATTTCCATTTCTAAACATTTCACCATTGCAACAGGAATCAAATACCATACTTTTTGTTTCACTCTGTATGAGTGCAGTAGATTCATTGTAATTATTGCCTGTATCTATCATTCATTCATTTTCATCACTATGTAGCATTATATGTATATATGTATAACAGTATGCTTAACTGTTCACGATTATCTAATATCTAATACCTAAGAATATTTGGACTGATTGCTGACTTTGCTCATTAAAATTAAGGTTGCTACTGACATTTATATATGGGTTTCTATGTAGGCCCTTGGAGGAGGGTGGGTATTTTCAGGCCTAGAGAGACCAAGAAGATCCATGAATGGGTCCAACTGGTATACTGGAGGTACCTTTTGCTCATTTTACCCATCCTCTTCAGTAGCTTTTTAATGTGAGCTCCAAAGTTAAATTTGTGTAAGGAGCACTTCTGGATGCTTCCTTATAATCGGCAAAGCTTCCTATGATTTCTTGTGCAAACAGCATTTCATCTAATAAATTTCCATTCAATCAAATTGTGGAATGAATGTGTCCAGGCTACCTTCTGTTGCTAGGACAGGAACAGAGAATCCCTAAGAGTGGCTGCCTTCTCTTTGTGGTGTGCTGCTGATTTTTCCACTCATTCCTAATAGTTCAAAAGACTATCTCCTTGCTACTTTTCAGATATTTTCTTGAGGTGTCATTTTATAATTCCCAGAAGCAGTGGGACTAAAATGATCTATAATATTTTGTATGATTCAGAAGTCTGAGATCATTTTGAAAACTAGGAAGGAGAATCTGGGCATAGTGGCACATGCCTGTGGTCACAACACATTGGAGGCTGAGTCTAAATGATGGAGAGTTTCAGGCCAGTCTGGGTTACATACACAGATCTGTTTTCAAATACCAGAAAAAACTCACACAACTAAACAAAAAATGTAATTACAGAAACAGAAAGTTAGAATAACAAAAATTAGAAATAGGTATAGGTCTTGACTTTTATTATCTACTCAAAATAATGCTATTCAATAGGCACCTGTCTTAATCAGTGTTCCATGGCTGTGAAGAGATACCATAACCACATCAATTTTTATAAAGGAAAACATTTAATTGGGTCTTGCTTACTGCTTCAGAGATTTAGTCCCTTCTCTTCACCACGGAAAGAATGGTGGCATGCAGGCAGACTTGATGTTGAAGAAGTCGCTGAGAGTTCTGCATCCAGACTATAAGCAAAAAGAGAGACAGAGAGAGAGACAGACAGAGAGAGAGACCCGGGACAGGCTTTAACTTTTGACAGTTCAAAGCCCACTCTGAGTGACACACTTCTTCCATTAAGGCCTTTACCTACTGCAACAAGGCTACACCTCTTAACCTTTCTCAAGTAGTACCACTCCCTAAGGGCCAAGCACTCAAACATATAAGCCTATTGGGGGCCATTCTCATCCGAACCACCACATTCCACTCCTTGCCATCCATAGGCTTATAGCGGTATCACAATGTATAAAATTATATAAAATGCATTACATCCAACTTCAAAAGTCCATATTATGTATTAGTCTCAAGATGGTTTCAAAGTTCAGAGTCTCTGCTGAGACTTAAGGAAATCTTCTAATTGTAACCACCTACAAAATCAAAATGAAAAAGCAGATCACATACTTCAAAAATACGATGGCAGAGAATACACATTAACATTCCATAAGAAAGGAAAGGGAGCATAATGAGGAAAACTAGATCAAAGAAAGACTAAAAACCAGCTGTGTGAACTCCAAATTCTGCATCTTCCTGTCTGATGTCAAAGTACTCTGCAGATCTCCAACTCCATTCAACTTTGTTAAATACAACAGGCTTCTTTTTGCAGCTCTCCTTGGCAGGTATTCCATGATTCTTGCATCGTCAACATATTGAGGTCTCCAAAGAAAATCATGCTTCACATTCGTAGCTGAATGCAGTGGTTTCTCTGGGCCTCCATGCAAAACATCCTTGACATATATCTAACCTCAGTGGCTTTCCGTAGTCACAGAGGGAGATTCTACCACCCTATTCCTGTATTCTTGACTCTAAGGACAGAACCAAATAGCTGTCAGGTTCTTCTGGTTGCTGAGGCTAGAATTTGGCCCCATCATTCAAATACATTTCCACCAATTTTCTGTTTTTGATGATTTCCTTCACTGTCTAAACTTTTCTTTAGTTTCTTTCCACAAGTTGGAAGTTTAACTGGGTAAGATCTTTCCCTGAGGTCACCACTCCCTTTATTACACTTAGTATCACACTTTTCTTTAAAGTTTTTATCTTCTTAAGCACTGGACTTAGTTTCATTAAATGTCCTTTTATCCTCAGTCTGTACATTATGGATTTTTACTTGCTCAGCTTTCTACATTTTATTATGAATCTGCATAAGACTAGTTACTAATAGCCACTAGGCTGACATGAAATTTCCTTTGCTAATGCCATTAATCCAAAACTCTTCAAATGAGCATTAGGCAGATTTTTAGGACAGGGGCAGAAAACAAACAAATTATTTCCTGAAGTATCGCAAGAATGATCTTTAGGACATTTACTAATATTCTTCTCCTCTGAAACCTTTTGAGATGGCCTCACATAATCCACATTGCCCTCAGTACCACTGTCTTCCATACTCCTACTAGTATGGCTCCTTAAGTCCCATTTAAAGCTCTCAATTGTTTTCCTAATCCAAAGTCCCAAAGTCAACATTCTGTCAATAAACAGCATGGTCAGGCCTGTCAAAGAATTACCCTGATTCTGTTTAAAATTTCTATCATTGTTAGTATTCTATTGTGGTGAACAGACATTCTGACTATGGCATCTCTTATAAAGAAAAACATTTAATAAGGGCTTGCTTACAGTTTCAGAGGTATGGTACATTATCATCATGGCAAGAAGCATGGCAGTGTGCAGGGAGACGTGGTGCTGGAGAAGGTGCTGAGAATTTCACATTCAGAACTGTGGAAGCAGGAAGCAGGAAGAGAGGGAGATCCTGGGACTGGCTTTGGCTTTTCAAAGTGACACATTTTCTTCAAGAAATCCACACCTGATCGCCTGCCTGCACCAAGCAGGGTAGGTGCTTTGTTTGTGACCTGCCCACCAGCATGGAGGCCTGATCTCTCAGCGCCAGGAGAGACAGCATTGGAGTGAGTTTCTGGCCCCGCGGCGCCAGCCTGGGAAGGGGAGCTCAGAGGTTCCTTGGCCCCCTATCCTTCTTGGGCTCTCTGCAGGGCCTCCACTCCCTGCATACCGCCTCTTTCTTCCTAGCCCACCCAGCTCCCATCCAGAACCCTCCCCACTTCGGCCGCACAGTCCTCTTTTGGCACATAACATCACCCAGCCCAGCCTGTCTGGGCACTGGGTCCGATTCCTCTGGGCACCCAAGCGGGCGGGAGTCCCTTTGTTTTGATTGCCTGCCTGCACCAAGCAGGGAAGGCGCTTTGTTTGCGACCTGCCCACCAGCACGGAGGCCTGATCTCTCGGTGCCAGGAGAGACAACGTTGGGGAGAGTCAGCGTTGGGTAGGCAAGGAGACCTGATCCGGTAAAAGAAGATCCATAAGGGAGCATTTAGAAGAAGAGATGGGCAGACGCCAAGGCAAGAATTCGCCCAACAAGCTGAAAAGCAACATGAAGCCACGAGAAACCAGCGACCTCACAACGGGAGGACATGAACACCTTAATCAAGAAGAAGTAGAAAAGACTGACTTCATGAAAGTGATTGATGCCCTTAAATGGCATGTAAAAAACGCCCTTATAGAAATGGATGAGAAATATAACAGAAAGTTTGAAGAACTGAATAAATCAGTGAATGATACCCTAGAAAACCAAGGAAAAACAATCAAACAGATAATGGAAACAGTTCAAGACTTGAAAACTGAAATGGAGGCAAAGAAGAAAACACAAACAGAGGGCCAGCCGGACATGGAAAATTTAAGTAAACAGAGTCTACAGAAACAAGCATAACCAACAGAATACTAGAGTTAGAAGAAAGAATCTCAGATTCTGAAGATACCATAGAGAAAATAAACACACTGATCAAAGAAAACAGCAAGTCCAACAAACTCTCATCACAAAATATTCAGGAAATATGGGACACAATAAAAAGACCAAACCTAAGAATAATAGGAGTAGAAGAAGGAGAAGAAGTGCAGCTCAATGGTCCAGAAAATATATTTAATAAAATTATAGAAGAAAACTTTCCCAACCTAAAGAAAGATATACCTATGAAGGTTCAAGAAGCATACAGAACACCGAATAGGCTGGATCAAAAAAAAAAAAAACATCCCCTCGCCATATAATTATCAAAACACAAAGCATACAGAATAAGGAAAGAATATTAAGAGCTGCAAAGGAAAAAGGCCAAATTACTTATAAAGGTAAACCTATCAGACTTACACCTGACTTCTCCATGGAAACCATGAAAGCCAGAAGGTCCTGGATAGATGTACTGCAGAAACTGAGAGACCATGGATGCAAGCCCACATTACTATACCCAGCCAAGCTTTTGTTCACTATAAATGGAGAAAATAAAATTTTCCAGGATAAAAACAAATTTAAACAATACGCAGCCACAAATCCAGCCTTACAGAAAGTAATAGAAGGAAAATCACTAACCAAGGAGTCCAACAATGACCACAATAAGTCAGACATCTAGAGACCCTTCACCAACACAAATCAAAGAAGGGAAACACACAAACTCTACGACTAAAAAAATAACCGGAGTTAACAACCACTGGTCATTAATATCACTTAATGTCAATGGACTCAACTCACCTATTTTTTTTTTAGTATGCCATGCCTATATTTATCTGACATTAGAATTCCTCAAGGGGGGGGGAGGCTGGGAACAATGACCTTGAAAATCTTCCTTAGCTCTCGGAGATCAGCTTTTTCCTTTATTGCCTATGGGTCCCTTATGACCTGGAACAGCTGACTCTTAAGACTCGCGTTTGTTGCAAAGCAGATTCACCTGAAAAATCTCTGCTTTGCTCCGGCCACAGTCACAGCCAACATGCAGATGACTGTTATGAAGAATGATAACCAAACGTTATGATCATGTCTACATGTGGTGAGCGAATGCAACCAAATTGGGAGTTTAGTCATGATTGATTTCCTTGGCATTCTGCTAGGAGAAAATGAGTGATTTAGTGAGTGGTGGTGCCGGGCATTCTTAGCTATAGCAATACTGACGAATATCTTGCATATCATCATAGAACCTTCATCTGGTGATGGATGGAGACAGAGACAGAGACCCACACTGGAGCACTGGACTGAGCTCCCAAGGTCCCAATGAGGAGCAGAAAGAGGGAAAACATGAGCAAAGAAGTCGGGACCACGAGGGGAGCACCCACCCACTGAGACAGTGGAGCTGATCTATTGGGAGCTCACCAAGGCCAGCTGGACTGTGACTGAAAAAGCATGGGATAAAACTGGACTCTCTGAGCATGGCGAACAATGAGGGCTGATGAGAACCCAAGGACAATGGCACGGGGTTTTGAACCTACGTAATGTGCTGGCTTTGTGGGAGCCTAGCCAGTTTGGATGTTCACCTTTTTAGGAATGGACGGATAAGGGAGGACCTAGCACTTACCACAGGGCAGGGAACCCTGACTGCTCTTTGGACTGGAGAGGGAGGGGGAGAGGAGTGGGGGGAGGGGGAGAAGGGTGGAAGGAGGGGGAGAAGGGTGGGAGAAGGGGGATGGAAATGGGAGGCTGAGAGGAGGTGGAAACTTTTTTTTTCTTTCTCCTTTTCTCAATAAAAAAAATTGAATAAAAAAGAGCTAAAAAAAAAAGAAATCCACACATACTTCAACAAAGCCACACCTCTTAATCGCTCTCAAGTAGTGCTACACTCTGTTGACAAAACCTTCAAATATATGAGCCTATTGGGTTTCATTCTTATCCAAACCAACACAACACCTATGATTTACTGGTTTCAGCCTTTTAAAAACTTATGAAAGTTTTACTGCCTTTCACATACCAGAAAAAACTACCCAGAATTCTGTGGGACTAATGTAAGAAGAGTTAATAAACAAAATTTTATATGTCTATAATTTTCTTAAAAGATAGAGAATGACTTAATCCAATGACAAAGGTCAAGAAACTTTAAGTATTTAAAGCAGAATTTGCTCAAAGTTCTACTAATTAATGCTCATAAAAATCTTAGAAGATAAGTTGTAAATTTTGATAGAGGTAGATGAATTGGGGATGGTGATTAAAAAAAAACCCTATGACTGTATGAAAAATCCATATGGAAAACTACTAGTTTATGAATTAATCAGAGGTTGTAATTTAAAATCGAATTTGAGCATAAGTATCCTTCTAGAACTCATTGCTTTTTAAATAAAATCTAAGTGCCAGATGTGAGATACTACTCTAGGAGCTATTGGTCACATGGACCCCAGAAGCTCCAAAAAACAATAGAGACTATTGCTATTGCTCTTGATTGCCCACTAAAACTATATGATAAGAACCTATTATAAACAACACATACTTTGGATACAGGACACAGAGGAGTCAAGTGGAACTGGCTAGCATTGAAAATTCCACAAAATGATATGCAGACTTGTGGGTGGATAAAAGAAATCATCAATTGTGTTACCCTATGTACTGAAATACCTCCTTGCCAGGCAAAATATATTCACTGATGAAATATTGTCATGACTGTTGAGGGGGTAATCACCATTTTTGAGGCTTTTTCCATGTGAGAAAAACACATGTCTAGTATTATAAAACTGGTCAAAATCCTATAGTTAGGAAGGTCACAGTTCTGAAGGATGAGACCTATTACTAATGGTTTACTAATTGCAAATGTTATCAAAGTGCTTTCTGAGTATTTATGTTGATAGCCACAGTCTAGTATTGCTCTCAGTCTTGGTCAGTAAAGCTTTTTTTTCCCAGTGGTTGACAGTTAATGTTGAGACTTATAATTTGTCAAAATGCAGATAATAAATGATTTTTTGGGTGCTCAGCCCTGAGTGAGAAATCCTAGGGAACAGCATTGAAGAGGGGACAGAAAAATTGCAAGATCCAGAAGGTAGGGGAAAGTTTTATGAAATTCTGCCTTCTGGATATGACAAGACTGTTAAATTTATGAGCACACCGAAGTTGTGACTACCTAAACAAGACCTGCATATATGAACATATGTAAGGATGAGGTGTACTACTTGAGAAAATGGGTATCATCTGGAATAGAAATAGAATAAGAGGGTAACTTTTACCAAATATGATCATAATACATTGCATTCATGTATAAAATAGTCAAAAATTAACAAGAAGGAAGGAATCTTGTAAGATAAGTATTATTTCCTCCATTTTACAAGTGATAGGACTCCATCTGAACAAACAAAGAGTTAAATAACTTAACCTGAGGGGCAAAACAAATTTTATGTAGATTTGCATTTTGGTAAGGGGTGGGGCATGACCAGACCTATATTTATATTTCAAGTTCCAGTCTCAGTGCAGAAATGCTCTATTGCAAGTTTTAAAATTCTGCTAATTCAGTCTCTCCTATTTTTCATTAAACAAATTTTTTGTGAATACAGTCACAAAGTACAAATCGGTTGGAGAGTACAGGCAGGTGATCTATTTCTCTGGATGGAGCTACAAGGAGCCTGTCTATCACTGTCCCTTTGGGTTCAATGTCTTAGAAATGATAACACTGTGCTTCCCCAGGGTCAATCTTAAAAAATTTCCCAAGTAAGTGATATTAATAGGACCTATTTGGCTGGCAGCTAAATAAGAGCATTTATAATAGATTAAATGTTCCTATGTTTGAAAGTAGAAATGTTACTGTCTTAAGGAGAAGATCATTTCTTAATTTTTGCATCCTATTGCTCTTTGTGTATATTGGTTTGAATGAGCAATACCCCTCTATAGGCACATGTATTTGTACACTTGGTGCTCAGTTAGTGGCACTGTTTGGGGATGTGGTACAGCCTTGCTGGGGGAAATAATTCACTGGGAGTGGGCTTTGAGTGTTCTTAGCCTCATCCCACTTCTATTTCTTTGCTTTGTGTTCCACATTGAGGATATGATTTCTCACCTTCCTGACCCCACAACCATGCCTCCAATAGCTGCCACCTCCTTGCAGCCACCACCACAATAGTATACTCAAAAACAATGATCCAAATAAATCCAAAATAAACTCTTTCTGGCATAAATTGATTTTGTCCCAATATCTTATCAAAGCAACAGAAAAGTAACTAGTATAGTTATATATATATATATATATATATATATATATATGCACTTATAACTTTATGAGTTTCAGAAAAAAATAAAAGACAGAAGATTCCGGCTGTAGAATCTGTGCATGTAAGGATATCTACTTGAAATCTCAACTCAGTCAGCTTTATCAGTTAGCAGCTCTGTGACCTTGGGCAAGTGACTTGATATTACTGAAACTTAGGGCTTTTACTGAGAAAATAATGGGAATTTTTTCATATGGATATTCAGGGAATTAAATTTCTCATGTCTCTTGAGGAAGAGACAAAGAACATTAATTTTTTTCTTTTATGCACTCATAGAATGACCTAGAATTACAAAGATTGTGATTAAATTCCTACAGAGTAACACTACAGTTTCTAACATGAAATCTGAATTTGAATCATTTGTGTGATCAATGACATGAGTGTTAGCATAATCCACTGAGACATTATTCTGGGTTTTGCTCTCTTCCTTTTGCTGTGAAAGGTTTAGAAAGTTTCCTTGTCTTTCTCTGAAACTTGAAAATATAATCTCATATTGACTACCTCAGTTCAGAACTCTTTCTTAACATGATTATCATGGGTTTATGCGCATCTGTAAAGGTATAATTTTTTATTCAAAGTTTTCTTTCCATTCAAGGCATCTTGATCATGATCATGCCTTTCCCCTCCTCAACTCCTCCTATATCCTCTCCACCCAAATGTATGTCAACCTAACATTACCTACTAAATCCATGTTATGGAAAGAATGACCTCAACCCTAGGACTGAAATGCTAAACAGGTAGCCACCACTCTAAAGGAACATTGCAAAGTGTGCGCTGAACCTCAGAGTTGCTGCCTACTCGAGACTATCTCTCAATCTTCGGATCTCAGGTAACCATGTGAAGATCCATGTGACATTTTATAGAATAAAATAAACCCTCTCTAGTCGTAGAATAATATAGCTCTGTCCATATTTCCTTCCCAAACTTATACAATATATAGTAGCTCCTAACATCATGTGTGTAGAAATACAATCATACTATGTTCCTGACTCCCCCCAGTGTAGGGATAAGTCCCGCCCCTTGGGGGGGCGTGTTTGCCTCGGGCTAATGTCTGCCTATAAATTTGGTGATCATGCTCCTAGCTCTCGCTTCTGCTTTCCTGGTCTCTGCAGGAATGGTGGATCTGTAAGTTTATTTCTACATTAAAACTATATATATTTTTACAATCTGTCTGCATTCGTTTACGCCGCTACATTTTGCCTCCTACTCAAGCGGGTAGCCCGCTAGCTAACACAGCACCCTCCCGGGTGCTGTTTTTCAGTTCCTGACTCCTGCCCCAGTGCCGAGTCCGAGACATACTCGGCCACACAGGCCCATTCTGCCTGCCTTGGCAAAGTTTTGCAGCAGAACCCCACTGCCCGAATTAGCAGAAGCTCAAGTACCTACAGTTTTGCAACAAAAGCCTCCACAGTGGCAGATTTGGTCTGATACAAAGTGACTTGCCCGGGCAGTGGTGGCGCACGCTTTTGATACCAGCACTAGGGAGGCAAGGGCAGGCGGATCTCTGTGAGTTTGAGGCCGGCCAGGCATTGGTAGCACACGCCTTTAATCCTAGCACTTGGGAAGCAGAGGCAGGCGGATCTCTGTGAGTTTGAGGCCTGCCAGGCCGTGGTAGTGCACACCTTTAATCCCAGCACTTGGGAGGCAGAGACAGGCGGATCTCTGTGAGTTCGAAGCCAGACTGGTCTACAAGAGCTAGTTCTAGGACAGGCTCCAAAAACACAGAAACCACCACTGGCAGGAACCGATCATTGCAGGTAAAAAAATTTTCTTTTATAAATAAAATGTCTGAACACATTACTGTTCAAGAATTTAACAGTTTTTTTAATTGTACCATGTGGGAGATTTTACAAGAGGTGTCTATCACCCCACATCTATGGATCCTTCTGGGATTCGTAGTTTTCATTGGCACCAAATGGTTTGATAATAGAAATATGATAAAGTCTTTACGAGATGAATCCAGGATTCTTAAGGCAGAGATTGAACGCTTAAAAACAATTGAGAATGATAACAATCTTCTCAAGAATCAGTTTGAAGTTCTCCAGGCTGATAACAATCTTTTCAAGAATCAGTTTGAAGTTCTCCAGGCTGATGTTAAGGAGAAATTCATTACTATGGAAGAGGGAACAGCTGATCTGGATCATAAGGTTCAGTCCCTTTCTGTAGGAACTGAAATATTAGTGGCTGATATTAAGGAAAAATTCATTACTATGGAAGAGGGAACAGCTGATTTGGATTGTAAGCTTCAGACCCTTTCTGTAGGAAATGAAACATTAACTGAGAGAATCAAAACTGTTGAATGTGATAATCTGATTTTGTCTAAAGCTTATGACAGATTGGCGGAAAGATTGTCAATACAAGAAGGCACAGTTTATGCCATAAAAATTATGTCCAAAGATGAGATGTTATCTCTAACGGACAAACTTCATACTTTAGAATCCTCAATGAAGGCTTTGGAACATAATTCTGGACAGGAGATTCAGACATTGCTGAAGGCAATGGTGAATAGAATTGAAAAGATTGAGGAATTTCTAAATTCTGATGAAGAAGAGCAAAGGGTAGAAAGGCAAATTTTAACTACATCTGTGGATAAATCTCTCTGGGACAATTTCCACAAAGCTCTACCTACAGCTCTACCTGCCTTTCCAGTAATAACAACAGAGAAGGTGATTGGTTCCAAAAACCCTAGGGTCATCAAGGAGGATACATGGAGCCTGTCCGTATGAATGATCTCAAGGAAATAAAACAGCCTGTCATGACTTTTGGGATGCAAGCCTCTTTTGTTAAAGAGATGCTAAGAACTTGGGCCACGACAAGCAGAGCAACCCCCTCAGACTGGCTCCAGCTGAGTTCTGCTGTACTGGAGAGTGGACCGCAATTGAAATGGAAATGCTTATTCAGGCAAGAGGCTAGACTCTTAGAACAGCAGGAAAAAGCAAAGGGAATTGACATTTCCCTAGATAAAATTCTAGGTGAAGGGCCCTTTTCCGACCCTCAGGAACAAGCTAATTTGGATGAAAACACACTCTCCATGTGTACTACAGCAGCCTTAAGGGCTTGGGACAGGGTACAAGACCCAGGACAGAGAATGGAATCATTTGTCAGAGTTAAACAGGGTCATAGAGAACCCTTTAGTGACTTTTTACAAAGATTAACTAAGGCTGTACAAATAGGGATATCTGACCCAGAAGCAAGACGTATAATGATTGAGTCTTTGGCTTATGAAAATGCAAATGTGGAATGCAAAATGATTTTGGGTCCTTTAAAGCTCAGATCAGGGCACTTGGAAGAATGGGTCTTGCATACACTCAATGTTGATACATTTGATTATGGCACTGAAGCATGGGTAGAAGAAGCAATTTCCAATGGTAAAAGGAGACACCAGAATACCAAATGTTTTAATTGTGGCAAAATGGGTCATATGAAAAGGAATTGTAGACAACGGATTTTCAGAAATAATAATAATAATGCATCTTTCAGAAATAATAATAATAATGCATCTTCTAGAAATAACAGAAATAGGAGGACTCAGCCTTCAGGTTTATGTAGAAGATGTGGAAAGGGCAGACATTGGACAAATGAATGCAGGTCTACGAGAGATAGACAAGGCAACCTGATACAGCCAGGAAACGTGAGAGGGGGGGCCTCACAGGCCCCCATGGCAAACATGGTTCAGTCATATCCAGGTTCTGCAGAGAACGTGCCTCATCAGGACAATTAGGAAGCCCCATGCCTACTGTTACAAGCAATAATGATCAGAAAGATAAGTTACATGTGTTTTGGCAAACTTCTATAAATGATCAAAGACCTAAACTGAGAGTGTGTTTAAATGGCATTTTTATTACTGGCCTGCTGGACACAGGTGCTGATGTAAGTATCATTACCCCAGAATCTTGGCATCCATATTGGCCTCTTCAGAATGTAAATGTTCAGCTCCTGGGAATTGGAACCCTATCTCGAGTAAGGCAGAGCACGAGATGGGTTGAATGTATAGGGCCTGAGGAACGAATAGGAAAATTAAGGCCATATGTAGCCAATATCGCAATGAATTTATGGGGTCGTGACCTATTACAACAATGGAATACTGAAATTAACATTCCTGCTACTTCTAGAGCCTATATTTCTGAGAATAATATTAAAAGATATTACAAATGGAGAAAACCGGGCATTCGGGCTGTACAAGAACAAGCAATTGATGTCCCTTCAGAGATACCAACAGCCTTGCCTCTAAAATGGTTGACTGAGAAACCAATATGGACAAAGCAATGGCCTTTAGCTGAGGAAAGGTTACAGGCTTTAGAACAGCTGGTACAAGAACAATTAGATGCTGGACATATAGAAGAATCTACCAGCCCTTGGAATTCTCCTGTATTTGTGGTTAAGAAAAAATCAGATAAATGGAGAATGGTGACAGATCTCAGGGCCATCAAAAAGGTTATTCAACCTATGGGCCCTCTGTAATCTGGAATTCCTTTGCCCTCTTTATTACCAAAAGGATGGCCTCTCATAGTTATTGATTTAAAGGATTGTTTTTTCACTATACCTTTGCAAAAAGAAGATAGAGAAAAATTTGCCTTCACAGTGCCTACTTATAACAATTCTCAACCTTCAAGGAGGTACCTCTGGGCCATTCTCCCCCAGGGTATGTTAAATAGCCCCTCCCTGTGCCAATATTTTGTGAACCAACCATTGCAAATAATACGCAAGAAATTTCCCAAATCTATAGTATACCATTACATGGATGACATCTTGTTATCCGATTCAATCATGGATACCTTGAACAGACTGTTTGAAGAAATAAAGATACAGGTCAAGCAGTTATAGAAAGATCAAATTGAACTATAAAATATATGTTGAACAAACAGAAAGGGGTGGAAAACATCCCCAGAAATAGGCTACATAATGCTTTGTTAACCTTGAATTTCCTCAACGCTAATGAGAAGGGAACAACGGCTGCAGAAAGACATTGGATAATGGAAAAGTCTACTGAACTAAATCAACCAGTTTATTTCAAGGATATGCTGACCTCACAATGGAAGCCAGGATATGTGCTACGTTAGGGAAGGCGTTTTGCTCTTATCTCCACAGGTGAGGAAAAATTGTGGATACCATCAAAATTAATAAAGGTTCGGTGTGAAGAAGAGAAGCCACTTGGAAAACATAAATAGCAATTCTTTCATAAGGATGGCGAAAATACTGATGGTAAGAAATACAGATAGGTTGGAGGCAGGGTTCTTTTCTTATCTCCACAGGAAAATACTCATCTTCAAAGAAATTGAGGGACTTTGAATATTTAACTAGTGATGGATGGACACATTTTGTAAGTATTAATTTTTATTTATATGTCTTATTAAACATTTCGTTATAAATATATAGAGCTTGTTTTGAAGTTGGACTCTGGCTCAGTCCCTCTCCAATTCCAAGCCTGTTAGTAAGAGAAAAACCCAGAGTTTCTGGAGTTTCTGTCTCATGTCAAGAGCCATGATATGGGACAGAAAGAAATATGAGTTTGAAAACATCTTTGCTTTTCTTCATATCTATCATACTTTTCATTGAATGTATCTATCATGCCTTTCATTGAATATATATATGCATGTCTATATATGTCTATATGATTAATGTTTAAGTTTTTCACAATGAACGCAGCCCCACCGCACTTATTACTACAAATGAGTTTTTCCTGAAGTTACATTTGAAGTTTCCAGGAAGAAGATGGGGCCCCACAACAACAACTCTACCTGGTTGATATGACGTCATGATACTGATAGCGCTACTACAAGACCTGTTTTCGATACCAGCTGCACAAGATGATCCCAACTTGGTTAGCTGAAATGGTGCACATCTTGTACAACATTCTGGCCAGACCTCCACAAAATACTCAGAGACTATTTGCAATTTTAAAAGACATTGATCTTGAAATTTAACCATCATTTTACTTTCACAGGATCCCCCAGAAAGAACGTCTCCCCCATGACAGCTGGAAGTAATTCTAGAGGACGACGTCCCCTCTCCCAGTAAAGTTTACTCCTGGGTTTAGGGACATCATTTAGGGGTTGGGAGGTTGGGGGAGGAATTTTATAAGCTCAGGGATCATTTTGAAAAAAAAAGAGGGAATGATGGGATAATAGATTTATAATTGTGAGTTACTGCTTTTAGACAAATATATTGGTATCAATTCTTGTATATTGAACCAAAGTTAAATTATATTGACTATTGTATGCATGCATGTTTCTATCTCTGTCTAAAACATTTTTATGTATTGACATATATTGTATTGATAAATATATATTGTACATATTTACCATATTGCAGTGTACATTTCTACCTCTGATTAAGATACTTATATAATGTTTGTGTATTGATATATATTTACCATATTGCAATGTATATTTGTACAGTGTTTATATTTGGAGGTCATTATCCTCATTTGTTACACAGTTGTTTACTGTCTTAGTCTTTATGTTAGATAGATATTGAGAATTATATAGATAAATAGTCATCTAAGTTTGTCATTTATAATCAGACTAATCAGGTTCTTTAGATATATAGAGACTATACTCAGTATAGATAGATAATCTTCAACCTCTTCATAGAGCTGTAGAAAGTGGCCTTTAATCTAATTCAGAGTTTCGTGATAGTGAGACACAATTGCTCCTGGCAACACTGCTCTATTCCCGAGAGAATGTTGAGCACCAAAGACACTCCATCTGGAGCCTTTCTATTTGGCAGAACTGGCCTTTGGGCAAAGAAATGCCCATACCTCAACCACTGACAGAGATACAGAGCATGCATCAATGGATAAAACAGGACTGTCATATCCTGCCAAGACAGGGTAAGATAGTTTTGAAAAGTTCCTTGCCTTTAATAATGGTATGTTAGTTATGTTAGGCCTTAGCCAAAATTGGTTCACTCAATATTGCAAACGAGACTTTGGGTGATTGCCCAGGTAGTCAGTTGTCTCTGTCAATTGTTGCACATTTTGGATATATCTCGTTTGTTGAGTAGTGTATATTCCCTTCTCAGATCTTATTCCCTTCTCAGATCTTTGAATGAGTTGAAGATTGTATAATTGTAGTTACTCTTTACATTATTTGGACTCCTTGAGATAGAATGTTTAGCAAAGCTTTTGTTCTCAATATAGTTTGTTATATTTATTATTTGTTGTTATTTTATGTAGTTGGATTTGGTTTAGTTCTGTCTTATTTAGACAAAAAGGGGAGATGTAGGGATAAGTCCCGCCCCTTGGGGGGCATGTTTGCCTCGGGCTAATGTCTGCCTATAAATTTGGCGAGCATGCTCCTAGCTCTCGCTTCTGCTTTCCTGGTCTCCGCGGGAACGGTGGTTTTGTAAGTTCATTTCTACATTAAAAAAAATATATATTTTTTTACAATCTGTCTGCATTCGTTTACGCCGCTACACCCCAGTGTGTGTGTGTGTGTGTGTGTGTGTGTGTGTGTGTGTGTGAGAGAGAGAGAGAGAGAGAGAGAGAGAGAGAGAGAGAGAGAGGTCTCTATGTAGTGCCGAGTAACTTCAATTTCATGATCTTCCTGCCTCTGCGTCCCGATTGTTGGATTTACAGGTGTGTTTTTGATTCAGAGGATTATGGACTAAAAATTTAAAAATACTTTTACATATGAAAAACTAGTGATAATATAAAAGCAGACTAATGTCAACACACCTATTTTTAAATTGGAAAAATGAAAAATTGTGGTCTATAGGTATTCACTAGAGAAATGGAGGGAAGAGTCTCTATTAGGGGATAAAGACTACTAAATTATCAAGTTTCAGTTTTTCACCTTAGCCATTATGTATTATTTTTATCTACATAGCCAAGACATGGCAGAATATGACATGCAATAAGAAGGTGTTAAATCCAGAATTTTAGAGGCTATATATCAGCATGCTTTCCTCTTCCTAGGGAGAATCTGTTCCTTGTCTCATCCAGCCTCTGGTAACTACTGGCACACCTGGTTGTTCCTTAGCTTGCAGACACATTGTGTTAACTTTTGCTTCTTTTTACATCTCTTCTTCATGCATAATCTTTCTCTGCCTATGTCCCCAGAAGACACTTGCAATATTTAGAGCTTAATAATATAATCTAGGATAATCTTCCTAATTTTAAGAACCTTACTTATACTTCTAAGAGCCTTTTTGACTATAAGTATTAGGCTTGGTATCTGAGTAGTCATTATTGAACCTAGGATCACTTGAAGTCAAGTGTAATGAGAAAATGTCTTCATATCCTTGTAGGCATTTCCTCCTACAATTAAGTAGTTAATAACTATCCTTGGCAGAATGATCCCACCTCCTACTCTGTTAATTGTCTCCACATGAAAGTTCAGGGCCCACTGTCACATGGGACTAAAACTAAGAGTATGGAGGTAAGTAATGGAAAAGAGGCAAATTTCTCAGAAATTGATCTGGACAAAATTATTCTAAAATAGCATCCTATCTAAGATAGTAACTTAGTGACAATTTTCCTAAATTTGGCAATCCTAAAAATGAACATGTCATTGTCTATAATAGGTTGTGAAGTGCAAAGAAACTTACTAGGTTCTTGGGGAAAAAATTGGAAATTTCTATCATCCCTACTAAAAGAACAAATTGTCTTTATGAAATTGAACAAATTACCTCATGCAAAAATGCACAAGGGCATGGACAAAATTTGAGGAAACAAGGCATGTACATTTTGAGATTTTTGTGATACCTGCCAAGTTTTACAAAAACTTTAAATTGGCTTTGTTTTCATTTTTAAAGTGATGATTACCTTTACTAGTTGCATTTTGTATTTATCTTCTGAACTTGCTTGGCTGCACAGTATTTTCTACAATTATGGGATGGAAGAACCTTTCCTTCGAGCCTGCTTTGCAGATTGCTCTAGTCAATTCACCCCATACTGGAAGGGGAGCTGCCCCAAGTGTCAGAGCTCTTCAACAGTCACAAGACATCATTCATATTCCCAGTTTGACCAGTCATTTTCCAGCCTCTTGTATGGGATATCAGCCTACACTCAGTGCTTCTCCCACTCTATGCTGGGAAAGCAAATACCTAGGCATGACTGAGTGAAGAGCGTATAGTGCCCAGCCCCTTATTGATGCATGTGAACCTTCTTTCCTAGATCAAGCAAGCTACCTCACAAGAGACATGTGTGGCCATCTCTGTCTAATTGCCCTTCCTTGGTGGTGGTGATATGGTAGCACTAAGGAAAGTCTAAAAAGATGCATTCCGAGGCTCATTTTTGTATTTACTGTAAGGTTCCTAGTGAAGAAATTGTCCATCATGTTCATTTATGAAGACTCCAAGGAAACATTTTACTCTGGCTCTCAGGAAAACCAGGTTTAAACATATTGCATAGATGCTGTCTATCATGTATCTTGTTTTGTCTTTTACATTTTAGGTCTCCAGCCAGACTCTTGGAATTAGAACATGTATTCCAGTTACTATAGTGGCCTCCAGCTCTATCCCAACTACCCCCTCCAACTTTCCTACTTTTCTCATATACTTATTATGAATTATTGGATATCGTATACTATTAAATGCATTGACAGAAGCCACTAAAAATCAGATTGCAGCTATGTGAGAAGAAATAAATAACTTAAAAACACAAGTTTTTTTTTTTTAAAAAAAGGGCAATTAGACAGAGATGGCCACACATGTCTCTTGTGAGGTAGCTTACTTGATCTAGGAAATAAGGTTCGCATGCATCAATTAGGTAATTACATAATAAAATACATTTCCTTTCAAAACATTATTACCTATAGTTTATTTCTGCACAGGCCTATTCCTAGCAAGTCCCAACCAATTTTAGTGAGAAAGGATAAGTGTTTTATTGATGATACTTTAGCTGAGAGGAAACTCCAGGTGAGAGAAGCCTCAATTTTTCTTTTACTTTTCCCCCCTTCATTTTGCATTATGATTATTGTTCATATCAGAGTACAAAGCTTCTCTGGTTCTCAGGTTTTACTTTTTTTAATTTATTTGTTTATTAAAGATTTATATCTCTTCCCCACCACCACTTCCCATTTCCCTCCCCCTCCCTCAATCAATTCCCCCTCCCTTGTCAGCCCAAAGAACAATCAGGGTTCCCTGACCTGTGGGAAGTCCAAGGACCACCCACCTCCGTCCAGGTCTAGTAAGGTGAGCATCCAAACTGCCTAGGCTCCCAAAAAGTCAGTACGTCCAGTAGGATCAAAAACCCATTGCCATAGATCTTGGGTTCTCAGTAGTCCTCATTGTCCGCTATGTTCAGTGAGTCCGGTTTTATCCCAGGCTTTTTCAGACCTAGGCCAGCTGGCCTTGGTGAGTTCCCGATAGAACATCCCCATGTTCTCACTATGTGGGTGCACCCCTCATGGTCCTGAGTTCCTTACGCGTGCTCTCTCTCCTTCTGCTCCTGATTTGGATCTTGAGGTTTCAGTCTGGTGCTCCAATATGGGTCTCTGTCTCTGTCCACTTTCACCGCCTGATGAAGGTTAATATCCAGGAGCATGCCTATATGTTTGTCTTTGAATTCACCTTCGTATTTAGCTTCTCTAGGAACATGAATTATAAGCTCAGTGTCCTTTATTTATGGCTAGAAACCAAATATGAGTGAGTACATCCCATGTTCCTCTTTTTGGGTCTGTCTTACCTCACTCAGGATAGTGTTTTCTTTTCCATCCATTTGTATGCAAAATTCAAGAAGTCCTTGTTTTTTACTGCTGAGTAATACTCTAATATGTATATATTCCATACTTTCTTCATCCATTCTTCCATTGAAGGGCATCTAGGTTGTTTCCAGGTTCTGGCTATTACAAACAATGCTGCTATGAACATAGCAGAGCATATACTTTTGTTGTATGATAAGGCCTGTCTTGGGTATATTCTCAAGAGTGGTATTGCTGGGTCCAGGGGTAGGTTGATCCCGAATTTCCTGAGAAACCGCCATACTGCTTTCCAAAGTGGTTGCACAAGTTTGCATTTCCACCAGCAATGGATGAGTGTACCCCTTTCTCCACAACCTCTCCAGCAAAGGCTATCCTTGGTGTTTTTTATTTTAGCCATTCTGACAGGTGTAAGATGGTATCTTAAAGTTGTCTTGATTTGCATTTCCCTGATCGCTAAAGAAGTTGAGCATGACCTTAAGTGTCTTTTGGCCATTTGAACTTCTTCTGTTGAGAATTCTCTGTTCAGCTCAGTGCCACTTTTTATAATTGGGTCGATTAGCCTTTTACAGTCTAGTTTCTTGAGTTCTTTATTTATTTTGGAGATCAGACCTTTGTCTGTTGCAGGGTTAGGAAAGATCTTCTCCCAGTCAGTGGGTTGCCTTTCTGTCTTAGTGACAGTGTCCTTTGCTTTACAGAAGCTTCTCAGTCTCAGGAGGTCCCATTTTATTCAATGAGGCCCTTAATGTCTGTGCTGCTGGGGTTGTACGTAGGAAGTGGTCTCCTGTGCCCATGTGTTGTAGAGTACTTCCCACTTTCTCTTCTATCAGGTTCATTGTGTTCAGAGTGATATTGAGGTCTTTAATCCATTTGGACTTGAGTTTTGTGCATGGTGATAGATATGGATCTATTTTCATTCTTCTACAGGTTGATATCCTGTTTTGCCAGCACAATTTGTTGAAGATGCTCTCTTTTTTTGTATACTTTTAGCTCCTTTATCGAAAATCAGGTGTTCATAGGTTTGTGGGTTGAAGTCAGGGTCTTCTATTCGATTCCATTGGTCGATTTCTCTGTTTTTATGCCAATACCAAGCTGTTTTCAATACTGTAGCTCTGTAATAGAGTTTGAAGTCAGGGATGGTAATGCCCCCAGATGATCCTTTATTGTATAAGATTGTTTTGGCTCTCCTGGGTTTTTTGTTTTTCCATATAAAGTTGATTATTGTCTTCTCCAGATCTGTGAAGAATTTTGATGGGATTTTGATGGGGATTGCATTGAACCTATATATTGCTTTTGGTAGAATTGCCATTTTTACTATGTTGATCCTCCCAATCCAAGAGCAGGGGAGATCCTTCCATTTTCTGGTGACCTCTTCAATTTCTTTCTTCAAAGACTTAAAGTTTTTGTCATATAGATCTTTCACTTCCTTGGTCAGAGTTACACCAAGATATTTTATGCTACTTGTGGCTATCATGAAAGGTGATGCTTCTCTGATTTCCCTCTCTGTTTCCTTATCCTTAGTGTATAGGAAGGCCACTGATTTTTGGAGTTGATCTTGTATCCTGCCACATTACCAAAGGTGTTTATTAGCTGTAGGAGTTCTTTGGTAGAGTTTTTGGGGTCGCTTATGTACACTATCATATCATCTGCAAATAACGAAAGCTTAACTTCTTCCTTTCCAATACAAATCCCTTTGATCACCTTATGTTGTCTTATTGTTATTGCGAGAACTTCAAGCACTATATTGAAGAGGTATGGAGAGAGTGGACATCCGTGTTGTGGTCCTGATTTTAGTGGGATGGCTTTGAGCTTTTCTCCATTTAATTTGATGTTAGCTGTTGGTTTGCTGTAAATAGCTTTTATTATATTTAGGTATGACCCTTGTATCCCTAATCTCTCCAAGACCTTTGTCATAAATGGGTGTTTATATTTGTCGAATGCTTTTTCAGCATCTAATGAAATGATCATATGGTTTTTTTCTTTCAGTTTATTTATATGGTGGATTACATTGATAGATTTGCGTATGTTGTACCAGCCCTGCTTCTCTGGGATGAAGCCTACTTGATCATAATGGATAATTTTTCTAATGTGTTCTTGGATTTGGTTTGCCAGTATTTTATTGAGAATTTTTGGGTCGATGTTCATGAGTGAAATAGGCCTGTAGTTCTCTTTCTTGGTTGTTTCTTTTTGTGGTTTTGTTTTCAGGGTAACTGTAGCTTCATAAAAGGAATTTGGCAATGACTTTTCTGTTTCTATATTGTGAAATACATTAAGGAGTATAGGTATTAGCTCTTCTTGGAAGTTCTGGTAGAATTCTGCATTGAAACCATCTGGTCCTGGGCTTTTTTTGGAAGGGAGATTTTTGATAACAGTTTCTAGTTCTGCATTACTAACAGGTGTATTTATATCGTTCACCTGGTCTTGGTTTAGCTTTGGTATATGGTACTTATCTAAGAACATGTCCATTTCTTTTGTATTTTCCAGTTTTGTGGCATACAGGCTTTTGTAGTAAGATCTAAATATTCTCTGAATTTCCTCTGTGTCTGTGGTTATGTCCCCCTTTTCATTTCTGATCTTATTTATTTGCTTGTTCTCTCTCTGTTGTTTAATTAGTTTGGATAGGGGTTTGTCAATCTTGTTGGTTTTCTCCAAGAACCAACTTTGTGTTTCATTGATTCTTTGGACTGTTTTCTGTGTTTCTATTTTGTTGATTTCCGCCCAGTTTGATTATTTCCAGTCTTCTACTCCTCCTGGGCACGTCTGCTTCTTTTTTTTTCTAAAGCTTTGAGGTGTGCTGTTAAGTCCCCGATGTATGCTTTCTCTGTTTTCTTTAAGTGGGCACTTAGTGCTATGAACTTTCCTCTTAGCACTGCTTTCATCATGTCCCATAGGTTTGAGTATGTTGTCACTTTATTTTCATTAAATTCAAGGAAGACTTTAATTTCTTTCTTAATTTCTTCCTGGACCCAGGTGTGGTTCAGTAGTTGACTGTTCAGTTTCCATGAATTTGTAGGTTTTCTGGGGGTAACATTGTTGTTGCCTTCTAACTTTAATCCGTGATGCTCTGATAAGACACAGGTGGACACTGATATTTTTTTGTACCTGTGGAGGTTTCCCTTGTTTCCGAGTATGTGGTCCATTTTCGAGAAGGTTCCATGAGCTGCAGAGAAGAAGGTATATTCTTTCCTATTTGGGTGGAGAGTTCTATAGATGTCTGTTAAGTCCATTTGCTTCTTTACCTCCAATAATTGTCTTAATTCTCTATTAGGTTTCTGTCTGATTGACCTGTCCTTTGACGAGAGAGGTGTATTGAAGTCTCCTAGTATTAGTGTGTGTGGTTTGATGTCTGCCTTGAATTTTAGTAATATTTCTTTTACATAAGTGGGTGCTTTTATATTAGGGACATAGATATTCAGGATTGAGACATCATCCTGATGAATTGTTCCCGTTATGAGTATAAAGTGACCATCTCGATCTCTTCTGATTGATTTTAGTTTGAAGTCAGTTTTGTTAGAAATTAATATGGCCACACCTGCTTTTTTCTTAGGACCATTTGCTTGAAAGACCTTTTCCCAAACCTTTACTCTGAGTAGATGCCTGTCTTTGTGGTTGAGATGTGTTTCTTGCAAACAGCAGAATGTTGGATCCTGTTTTCGTATCCAATCTCTCAGCCTGTGCCTTTTTATAGGTGAATTGAGCCCATTAATATTAATTGATATTAATGACCAGTGGTTGTTTACTCTGGTTATTCTTATTGGTTTTGGTAGTAGAGTTTGTGTTTCTCCCTTCTTTGAGTTGTGCTGGTGAAGGGTCGCTAGATGCCTGAGTTATTGTAGGCAGTGTTGGCAATGTTGGATTCCTTGGGTTGTGATTTTCCTTCTATTACTTTCTGTAGGGCTGGATTTGTGGCTACGTATTGTTTAAATTTGTTCTTGTCCTGGAATGTCTTGTTTTCTCCATTGATATTAAACAATAGCTTGGCTGGGTATAGTAGTTTGGGTTTGCATCCATGGTCTCTATGCTTCTGCAGTACCTCTATCCAGGATCTTCTGGCTTTCATGGTTTCCATAGAGAAGTCATGTGTAAGTCTGATCGGTTTACCTTTATAAGTTACTTGGCCTTTTTCCTTCGCAGCTCTTAATATTCTTTCTTTAACCTGTGTATTTTGTGTTTTGATTATTATATGGCGAGGGGATGTTTTTCATTGATCCAGTCTGTTTGGTGTTCTGTATGCTTCTTGAATATTCAAGAGAGTATCTTTCTTTAGGTTGGGAAAGTTTTCTTCCATAATTTTGTTAAAGATATTTTCTGGGCCTTTGAGCTGTGACTCCTCTCCTTCTTCTATTCCTATTATTCTTAGGTTTGGTCTTTTTATTGTGTCCCATATTTCCTGGATGTTTTGTGATGAGAATTTGTTGGCTTTGCTGTTTTCTTTGACCAGTGCATTTATTTTCTCTATGGTGTCCTCAGAATCTGAGATTCTTCCTTCTATCTCTTGTATTCTATTGGTTATGCTTGTTTCTGTGGGCTCTGCTCATTGACCTAGATTTTGCATATCCAGCTGGTCCTCAGATTGTGTTTTCTTCCTTGCTTCCATTTCAGTTTTCAATTCTTGAACTGTTTCCATTACCTGATTGATCGTTTTTTCTTGGTTTCCCAGGGTATAATGTACGTATTTACTCATTTCTTCAAACTTTTTGGTATACTTCTCATCCATTTCTATAAGGGCGTTTTTCACATGTTGTTTAAGGGACTCTATTGCTTTCATAAAGTCAATTTTTTCCACTTCTTCTGTGTTAGCGTGTTCAAATCCTTCTGTTGTAAGATCATTGGGTTCTGGTGTTTTCATGTTGTTTTTCAGCTTATTGGGTGAATTTTTGCCTTGGTGCCTGCCCATCTCCTCCTATCGATGCTATCTAATGGGTCTTTTAACACCAGATCAGGTATCCCTGCTGGCCAGGGGCTCCTCTTACCAAATGCCCTCCCTCTGTTTCCTGGCTCCTGCCGGGTGCCAAGATCCCTCTCACCCCTCAGGAGGGTCTTCAGGAACAGGACTCAGCTCCTCATTCACCATGGGCCTCACCAACCAAAGGGCTAATACTCTGCAGGCCAGCCGCCAAAACAGAGAAACTCTCGCTGCCCTCTGCCCTGAGCTCCTGACCCAGTGCCCTTACAGGCTAAACTGGGTCATCCCACAGCCCCACGGAAGGGAGGGGGAGTGAAGGAGGCTCCTGGGCACAAGCTGGGATGGGTCAGGGAGAGAGAGTTTGCTCAGAGGAGGAGCAGCCCCGGCAGAGGGTACCTGCCCTCTCAGACTAAATGGGGAGTCAAGGGGGTCGGGGAATGCCCCTGCTCCATTTCCTGTGTCCCGCAGTGGGTCCAGAACACTCTCCCCACTCAGGAGGGTCTTCAGGGGCAGGACCAGGCTTCCCGTTCGCCCGTGGACCTCGTCAATAAACGTTCTACCACTCTGCAGGCCAGGTCCCAAAAAACCTACTTGATTTAGTAGTAGTGGAGCGATCTGCTCACAGTGTGGTCTTCACTGTTTCATACTTGGCCTATCCCACATCAGCCGGGGCCTGCGCGCTGGGGGTCTCCGCTGCTTGCTTGGGGCCTGCACGCGGGGGTCTCTACCGCTCGGGGCCTGCGCGCCGGGGGTCTCTGCCGCTCGGGCAGCTTTTATTTTTTCGAGTAGGTTAAGTCAAATCATACTTGACAAAAAACAGCAAAAGCCTTCCTAATCTGCAATGCTTTCTGCTTCAGAGAGAACCCAGGCCCTAGGCTGTGTGCTTGTTTCTCTGCCCTGAGTCAGCACTTAGGGAGCTGAAGGCCATGGGGACCTAGCTGAGCCTGGTAGAAATAAGAAGCACTGAATGAGAAAGTGAGAGCTAGAGCAAGAGGAGAGCGGGGAGGGGGGGACGACTGAGAGCAGCCTGTGTTTTAAATTTGAAAAGGAGACCTGCTCTTGGCAGGACAATTGTGCTGTTAATACAATTCAGAAAAGAAGGACTAGGGGTAGTCAAAAAATGAGAAGAACCATGTTTTTGTAAGTACAGTTTTAATTAATTGTGAAGCTCAACTCCAGTGTGGAATAATAGCTCTCCCCAGGTGAAAAAGTAATCCAAAACACCTAGGAAAGACTATTAATAATAAAGATTACTTTATCTAACTGGCCTGCATCATCCCATTTTCATATTATCAAAAGACACAATATCATGTCCTTTTCTGACTGAACGATATATGTGCTTCAAGTCTCTTAATTCTAATAGAAATTTTGTTTCGTTATTTTTTGTAGTCCCAATTTTCAAAGTCCCTAGTTAACTATGTATGTGGTTTTAGTTTATCTCCAACAAAGATAAAATTTGGTGATTTTTTTTCTTTATTATCGTGATTGCTAAAATGTCATAGCCCTCAGCATGTCCAATCTTTAATAACATTCCTAAATTGGGTTCATCATTTAATACTTTTTTTCTACTTGATACCTATGTGATTTAAAATTTAGGTGGTTCTATTTTATCATAGGATTTATGAAGCAATTTTCCATTCTACATCTCCTTGACTGTCACAGTTCTTATAACCTTGACAAGACATGACTTTATTTACTTCCCCAGGCTCCCACACCATCTTAAACATTGGTCTCCAGCTTATGATTTACTGTCTGTTTTTATGTCTGGTCCACTAGCCATTAACGGAAAGGATTCAGACCAAAGCTCAGCATGCAACCCTATGCAAATTACCACTGTTCTTTTCGACAGTCTTTGCTCACTCTGTCAATTCATGGTGGCATCTCATCTGTATGTTTCTGAACTGTTTTGGGGCCTCAATGAAGTGACATTTTATGTCAAATGACAACTAAATAAAACCATAGTCTCAGAGGAAGCCATCTGTATTAAACAAACAACATCATAGAGAAATGACGCTAGAAGGGCATAAAAATGATAAATTTTGATTATGACTAGCCATACCCTGTAGGGTGTGTGTGTGTGTGTGTGTGTGTGTGTGTGTGTGTAGTTGAGCAGGAAACTATTTCCTGCCTGAAAAGGATGAAAGACAGGACCTCATAGTGTTAAGGATGAGTGTGAAGTAATCAAAGTCATTTCATTCCAGCTTTCTTATGTACACTTCTACTTGGCACCATTGGTATTGACTTTCTCTCATATGGAGGGTAGTTTCGTCATTTTGACTTAACTGTCCTTACTTGTTAGTAGGTAGTAAGGAAGGTTTTAAGTCTTGATACCATACCATATCCCAGAGGATCTTGTCTAAGAACCCCTGTCCTTGTTGCATTATTTCAACATTTCTGAACACAATTAAGGCAAATGCACCATGAATATTTAATTCCGATAGGCTGTCAAGACTATTTGTTTTACTTACAGTGCCATTTCTGTTTGAAGATAGCTCCATGTTTGAATGACTAAATGTATTTATGTGACAAGTGCTAAGTCAGATCCTTTCCATTTGGTGGCTCTTTTATAATAAGGCTTTAGAAGTTATGTGCACTATGTGTGAATAACTGCTGCACCTGCATTCTCTTTCTCCATCCCAATCCCCGTAATCTCACTGCACCGAAATAGCAAAGGCATCCATAAGAAGAAATCTTTTCAAAAAACCACACATCATTGAAACAGTAAAGAACAGATTATACAGTCAAAAGGATGGTAAAGAAAACAGAATGCTTAACACATTGAAGGCACCGGGTACATACAAAACAGTCTGCATGCAGTCTATTCGTAAAAACACTCCTGAAAACTAGGTACTGTAGAATGCAGAAAATAAAGATTTTTTTTATCTACTTGACAGGGGGAAAGAACAGTTGTTTGACTCTTAGAAGAATTCATTTCTTTAGGAACTTCCTGAGATCTAGGGTCTGGCTATCAGTCTCATCACCCTAAAGATCTGATTATACCAGCTCAGTGAATGTGGAGCCATCTCTCAGGGGTCAATCATAAGAGAAGGAGAAATTATCATCAGACAAACAGCATTTGTACTCATTGGGGGCTCCACAGGAGACAAATGGTATGTTGAAATTAGAATAACCAGGAAAGGGCTTTATATAGGGTTCTTTACAAGAGCATAAGGAAGAGTAGAAGGAGAATATTGGATAGCAGAAAAGTGGGTGAGTAAAAAGGCTTTCTTCACCTATAGGCCTAGAGGAAGGAAATAGAACCAGTGGCAGGAGCTGAAATCCCAGTCAGTCCCCAAAACAATGGTATAATGGAGAAACTATAAGAAAGAGTATCCTGACCCTCTCCAGTTTCCAGATAGATGTCTGTAGTGATAAAGTTAGGAAATGGGGCACAAGGAAAGGTTATTCTTTGAGGCAAGGTATATGCATTAGTTTCCTAAAGTAAAGAACAGTGAGAAAGTTGGAGACTAAATGTGGAGTGGCAAAGACAAGATTTCACTCAAGAGTTTGTACATATGCCACATATGTACATGTAGCCACATAATGTAAGAAAACAAATCATGAGTTATAAATTTATAAGTGAGTATGGACTCACAGCAAAGGAAACCAAGACTATGGAATATTTAGTGATGTCAACCTAATCTAACTTGCTAAATCCATGTTACAGAAAGGATGACATCAACCATGGGACTGAAATGCTAGAAGCTAAAAATTTCTACAAAAGTCATTTCAATACAAGAAACCAGTCTAAGATTTAGTGACATAAGACAATAAACAAGTAAGGACAATATCTATTGCTCTCATTTTAGAGATACCAAACTTGGGAACCCAAGTCTAACAGAATTCACAACCTGTTTCTTTCTGTTTTACTGAGTTTCTTCTTAATTTGTTTTATGAGAGCACTGCTACTGAAACACAAATGGGCATCACCATTGATGGTGATCATTATCACCAGCAATGTTGTCATCATCACTATCATTTAGTATTTTGACAATACAGTCCTGCCACAAAATAAAGTAACAGTTCCCCAAAAGAAAATGTCGTTCTTCTATTTTTGTTCAAGCCAATAAGAAATTGGTCTTGTTGTGGAGGTTTCTTATAAGAATGCCTATCCATGAGTTCATGTTTGAATACTTGCTCCCCAGTTGATAGAACTATTTGGTAAGGATTAGAAAGTATGTTCTGGTCTTGTTGAATGAGATGTGTCACTGGGAGTGGACTTTGGGGTTTGAAAAGACTCAAGCCATTCCCTGTTAGCTCTCTCTGCCTTGTGCTTGTGGATCAAGTTCTCAGCAACTGCCCCCTCCCCACATCTGCCTGCCTACTGCCTTGGGTGGTCACAGAAACTTAAGGTTTCTGAAACCTTAAGTCACAAATTAAACATCTTCCTTTGTAAGTTGCCTTGACATATTGTTTTATGACATCAGTAGAAAATAACTAAGACACTCGGATTTATGAGTAAGACATAATATTAGAAGCTGCCTCTGTACAATCAAATGAAAGAAAAGTATCTGGAAGAAAACAATTCCTATTCCTATGAGAGAAACTGTTGGAGTGGAAAGAAATAAAAGCCTAGTGATATCTTCTCTGTAAAAAAGCAAGCCAGGACCATTCGCTAGCTGAAAAATATACAAGACTGTGTTCTATGGTGTTTATCAGGGATGTGATCTCCCTTTGCAGCCATGGGTGCTACATGACTCTTTCTTTAGAAGACAGCTAAAAACTGACTAACCACAGGCTGTGGATATGCAATCAGAGTCTGGCTTAAAAATGTACAGAGCAGTTCATTCCTTACAGACGCAGGCTGAGTTATTATGCAGGAGCCTGAAGTTTCTTTAGTAGCAACATAGAGTAGACAGCTAGAAAAGGAACCACGTCCATTATTTCCTGTGCCAGTGACATCACAGGAACAGATAAGGTAGAATTAACAGATTATTTGATGATCACAAACAAATCCAACAGCCTGTAAGACAACACCCAGTTACTAAGATAGGAAAGTAAGTGCTGAGTGAAAATGCCTTCCCTACTCACTCAGAATCTTAATCATAGCAAGCCCTATATGGATCGTATGAAGTTCTAAATAGGGCTCTGAGACTGTAGAACCTAGCAGAAAAAGAAATCTGATACAGAAACGACTCTCAACATGAAAAGCGTAGTTTCTTCTTTGCATTCTTGACACTAGCAATCATGCTTCTATTTTGCAGGGGACTGTTACAAAAGAGAGTTTAGGGGGTGGGAGAAAATTCATCCATTCCAACTAGAAACTGACCTAAGTTATAATACTTTGTTTCATTTTATTTCTTATTTTTATTCATTTATTTTTTAATATATTTTTCCCATTTGTCCTCATTAGGTTTTTTACTGCTGAGATGAAATACTATGACCAAAACGCAAATTGGAGAAGAAACTATTTATTTAACTTACATTTTCATATTGCTATTCATTACTGAAGGACGTCAGGACTGGAACACAAACTGGATAGGATTCTGGAAGCAGGAGCTGATGCAGAGGCCCTGGAGGGGTGTTGCTTACTGGCTTGCTTACAATTCAGAGGTTTAGTCCATTATCATCATGGCTGGAAGCAAGGCAGCATGTAGACAGGCTTTATGCTAGAGAAGGAGCTAAGAGTTAGTACATCTTGACTCACAGACAACAGGAAATGGTCTGTCTCACTGAGTGTGGCTTGAGCATATATGAGACTTCCAAACTTGTCTTCACAGTGACACACATCCTCCAAGAAGAGCACACCAATTTCAACAATGTCTCTCCCTTTAGGGACCATTTTCTTTCAAACCACCATACCCACATTTCGTTTAAAATTTATGACCTCTTATTCTTTAATTATCAGTTACATACATTTGTTATCTATTGAGCCATATCCACAGAATTTATGTTTTGCTTGTCCAAGACCCTTTCCCCCTAAATTTTGAATATTACTTCTAGACCATAAAACCCATCTTTATGAATGATATCACGTGTACTTTAGAACAGCCTAAGTGACTTTCATGTTATCTTAGGATTAGGCAAATCCAGACGCCAAAAAGCATTATGTTTACTTCTGTCATTCTCCCTAGACCCTAAATCTTGGGCACTATTTCTAAGTCAATAGTATCCATCTTTGCAATAGAAGTCAAATGTAGGTTGTAAAAAATTTTAGTGTTAACATGTCTAAATCTCTTCTATACTCACAGGCTGGGTTAATTGTTATCAGAAAACCATTTTTCAAAAATTGTGTTCTACTTAAATAAGTCCAAAATAAGCCTACTGGTGTCAGACTCTCAAAGTTTGGTCCAGCACCAGCTACCTAAGTTGGACTAAGCTAAATTTCATTCTTCTCTCACCCTGCTGTCTGTAAGCCCTACAGGGACACCCCCACACCTAAAGGTACACCCGCGCTACTTATTGACAATAAGCAATAGTTGTCTAATTGGACATAAGGCCTACAATAGGATGGAAATCATGCCTGGTACAGGAAACCTAGCCAACCACTTGTAGCTAGTGAGGTCATAGATATCAGAGGAGAACTTACTACTACCACTTTCTTTTTTTCTATTGAAAGAAAAAAAAAGAAATTCCAGCCTCCTCCAAGCCTCCCATTTCCCTCCCCCTCCACATACTCTGCTCCTCCTCCCCCCACTCCTCTCCCCCTCCCTCTCCAGTCTGAAGAGCAGTCAGGGTTCCCTGCCCTGTGGAAAGTCCAAGGTTCTCCCCGCTCCGTCCATGTCTAGGAAGGTGAACATCCATACTGGCTAGGCTCCCACAAAGCCAGAACATGAAGTAGGATCAAAACCCCGTGCCATTGTCCTTGGCTTCTCATCAGCCCCCATTTTCTGCCATATTCAGAGAGTCCAGTTTTATCCCCTGCTTTTTCAGTCACAGTCCAGCTGGCCTTGGTGAGCTTCCAATAGATCAGCCCCACTATCTCAGTGGGTGGGTGCACCCTTTGTGGTCCTGACTTCCTTGTTCATGTTCTCCCTCCTTCTGCTCTTCATTGGGACCTTGGGAGCTCAGTCCGATGTTCCAGTGTGGGCCTCTGTCTCTATCTCCATCCATCGCCAGATGAAGGTTCTATGGGGATATGCAAGATATTCATCAGTATGGGTATAGAATATGGTCATTTCAGATTCCCTATCCTCAGCTGCCCAAGGAGCTAACTGGGGACATAGCCCTGGGCACCTGGGAGCCCCTCTAGGTTCAAGTCTCTTGCCAACCCTAAGATGGCTCCCTTAATTCAGTTATGTGATTCCCCGCTCCTCTATCCAACCTTCCTTTCTCCCAATCATCCCGTTTCCCCAAGTTCCCCCCATTCTTCCCTTCTTACTTTTCTCTCCCCATCTCCCCTTACCCCCGTCCCACCCCACCCCCCAAAAAACAATTTTTTGCCCGGCAATCTTGTCTAATTCCCATACCCAGGATAACAACTGTATGTTTTTCTTTGGGTTCACCTCCTTATTTAGCTTCTTTTGGATCACAGATTATAGACTCAATGACCATTATTTGTGGCTAGAAACCAATTCTGTGTGAGTACATCCCATGTTCCTCTTTTTGGGTCTGGGATACCTCACTCAGGATAGTGTTTTCTATTTCCATCCATTTGCATGCAAAATTAAAGAAGTCATTGTTTTTTACCGCTGAGTAGTACACTAATGTGTATATATTCCACACTTTCTTCATCCATTCTTCTACTGAAGGATTCTAGGTTGTTTCCAGTCTCTGGCTATAACAAATAATGCTGCTATGAACATAGTTGAACAAATGCTTTTGCCATATGATAGGGTATCTCTTGGGTATAGTCCCAAGAGTGGTATTGCTGGGTTCAGGGGTAGGTTGATCCCGAATTTCCTGAGAAACCGAAACACTGCTTTCCAAAGTGGTTGCACAAGTTTGCATTCCCACAAGCAATGGATGAGGGTGCCCCTTCCTCCACAACCTCTCCAGCAAAGGCTATCATTGGTGTTTTTGATTTTAGCAATTCTGACATGTGTAAGATGATATCTCAATGTTGTTTTGATTTGCATTTCCCTAATTGCTAAGAAGGTAGAGCATGATCTTAAGTGTCTTTTGGCCATTTGAAATTCTTCTGCTGAGAATTCTCTGTTCAGTTCCGTGCCCCATTTTTTAATTGGGTTAATTAGCATTTTAAAGTCTAGTTTCTTGGGTTCTTTATATATTTTGGAGATCAGACCTTTATCTGTTGCAGGGTTGGTGACGATCTTCTCCCAGTCAGTAGGTTGCCTTTTTGTCTTAGTGAAAGTGTCCTTTGCTTTACAGAAGCTTCTCAGTTTCAGGAGGTCCCATTTATTCAATGTTGCCCTTAATGTCTGTGCTGCTAGGATTATACATAGGAAGCGAACTCCTGTGCCCATCTGTTGTAGTGTACTTCCCACTTTCTCTTCTATCAGGTTCATTGTGTTCAGATTGATATTGAGGTCTTTGATACATTTGGACTTGAGTTTTGTATGGGTCAATTTTCATTCTTCTACAGGTTGATATCCAGTTGTGCCAGCACCATTTGTAGAAGATGCTTTCTTTCTTCCATTGTATGCTTTTAGCTCCTTTATCAAAAATTAGGTGTTCATAGGTTTGTGGGTAAAAATCCCGGTCATCTATATGATTCCATTGGTCGACTTCTCTGTTTTTATGCCAATACCACACTGTTTTCATTACTGTAGCTCTGTAATAGAATTTGAAGTCAGGGATGGTAATGCCTCCAGAATTTCCTTTATTGTATAAGATTGTTTCGGCTATCCTGGGTTTTTTGTTTTTCCATATAAAGGTGATTATTGTCCTCTCAAGATCTGTGAAGAATTTTGATGGGACCTTGATGGAGATTGCATTTAATCTATAAATTGCCTTTGGTAGAATTGCCATTATTACCATGTTGATCCTCCCAATACAAGATCAAGGGATATCCTTCCATTTTCTGGTATACTTTTCAATTTCTTTCTTCAATGCCTTAAAGTGCTTGTCAAATAGATCTTTCACTTCCTTGGTTAGATTTACCCCAAGATATTTTATGCTATTTGTGGCTATCGTGAAAGATGATGCTTCTATGATTTCCCTCTCTGCTTCCATATCCTTTGTGTATAGGAGGGAGACTGATTTTTTGGAGTTGATCTTGTATCCTGCCACATTACTAAAGGTGTTTATCAGATGCAGGATTTCTTTGGTGGAGTTTTTGGGGTCGCTATGTACACTATCATATCATCTGCAAACAACGAAAGTTTAACCACTTCCTTTATAATTCGAGTCCCCTTGATCCCCTTATGTTATCTTATTGCTATTGCTAAAACTTCAAGCACTATATTGAAGAGGTATGGAGAGAGTGGACAGCCCTGTCGTGTTCCGGATTTTAGTGGGATGACTTTGAGTTTCTCACCTTTTAATTTGATGTTAGCTGTTGGCTTGCTGAAAATACCTGTTGTTATATTTAGGTATGACCCTTGTATCCCTAATCTCTCCAATACTTTTATCATAAAGGGATGTTGAATTTTGTCAAAGGCTTTTTCAGAATCTAATGAAACAATCATATGGTTTTTTTCTTTCAGTTTATTTATATGATGGATTACATTGGTAGATTTTCATATGTTGAACTGTCCCTGCATCTCTGGGATGAAGCCTACTTGATCATAAGGGATAATTTTTGTAATGTGTTCTTGGATTTGGTTGTAACGGCGTAAACGAATGCAGACATATTGTAAATATATATATATCTTTAATGGCGAAATAGACTTACAGAACAACCGTTCCCACGGAGACCAGGAAAGCCGAAAAGTGACGGCTGGGAGCACGCTTGCCAAATTTATAGGCCAACATTAGCCCGAGGCGAACACGCCCCCTAAGGGGCAGGACTTATCCCTACATCTCCCCTTTTTGTATAAATAACACAGAACTAAACCAAATACAACTATATGCAATAACAACAAATAATAAATATAACAAACAATATTGAGAACAAAAGTTTTGCTAAACATTCTATCTCAAGGAGTCCAAATAATGTACAGAGTAACTATAATTATATAATCTTCAACTCATTCAAAGATCTGAGAAGGGAATAAACACCACTCAACAAATGAGATATATCCAAAATGTGCAACAATTGACAGAGACAGCTGACTACCTGGGCAATCACCCAAAGTCTCGTTTGCAACGTTGAGTCAACCAATTTTGGCTAAGGCCTAACATAACTGACATACCATTATTAAAGGCAAGGAACTTTTCAAAACTATCTTACCCTGTCTTGGCAGGATATGACAGTCCTGTTTTATCCATTGATGCACGCTCTGTATCTCTGTCAGTGGTTGAGTTATGGGCATTTCTGTGCCCAAAGGCCAGTTCTGCCAAATAGAAAGGCTCCAGATGGAGTGTCTTTGGTGCTCAACATTCTCTCGGGAATAGAGCAGTGTTGCCAGGAGCAATTGTGTCTCACTATCACGAAACTCTGAGTTAGATTAAAGGCCATTTTCTACAGCTCTTTGAAGAGGTCGAAGATTATCTATCTATACTGAGTATAATCTCTATATATCTAGAGAACCTGATTAGTCTAATTACAAATGACAAACTTAGATGACTATTTATCTATATAATTCTCAATATCTATCCAACTTAAAGACAAGGACAATAAACAACTGTGTAACAAATGAGGATAATGACCTCCAAATATAAACACTGTACAAATATACACTGCAATATGGCAAATATATATCAATACACAAACATTATATAAGTATCTTAATCAGAGGTAGAAATGTACACTGCAATATGGTAAATATATACTATATATATATCAATACAATATATGTCAATACATAAAAATGTTTTAAACAGACATAGAAACATGCATGCATACAATAGTCAATATAATTTAACTTTGTATCAATATACAAGAATTGATACCAATATATTTGTCTAAAAGCAGTAACTCACAATTATAAATCTATTATCCCATCATTCCCTCTTTTTTTTTCAAAATGATCCCTGAGCTTATAAAATTCCTCCCCCAACCTCCCAACCCCTAAATGATGTCCCTAAACCCAGGAGTAAACTTTACTGGGAGAGGGGACGTCGTCCTCTAGAATTACTTCCAGCTGTCATGGGGGAGATGTTCTTTCTGGGGGATCCTGTGAAAGTAAAATGATGGTTAAATTTCAAGATCAATGTCTTTTAAAATTGCAAATAGTCTCTGAGTATTTTGTGGAGGTCTGGCCAGAATGTTGTACAAGATGTACACCAATTTCAGCTAACCAAGTCGGGATCGTCTTGTGCAGCTGGTATCGAAAACAGGTCTTGTAGTAGCGCTATCAGTATCATGACGTCATATCAACCAGGTAGAGTTGTTGTTGTGGGGCCCCATCTTCTTCCTGGAAACTTCAAATGTCACTTCAGGAAAAACTCATTGTTCATTGTGAAAAACTTAAACATTAATCATATAGACATATATAGACTTACATATATATGTTCAATGAAAGGCATGATAGATATATTCAATGAAAAGTATGATAAATATGAAGAAAAGCAAAGATGTTTTCTAAACTCATATTTCTTTCCGTCCCATATCATGGCTCTCGACATGAGACAGAAACTCCGGAAACTCTGGGTTTTTCTCTTACTAACAGGCTTGGAATTGGAGAGGGACTGAGCCAGAGTCCAACTTCAAAACCAGCTCTATATATTTATAAAGAAATGTTTAATAAGACATATATATATATATATATATATATATATATATATAAAAATTAATACTTACAAATGTGTCCATTCATCAGTAGTTAAATATTCAGAGTCCCTCAATTTCTTTGAAGATGAGTATTTTCCTGTGGAGATAAGAAAAGTACCCTGCCTCCAACCTATCTGTATTTCTTTCCATCAGTATGCTCACCATCCTTGAGAATGAATTGCTATTTATTTTTTCCAAGTGGCTTCTCTTCTTCAAACCAAACCTTTATTAATTTTGATGGTATCCACAATATTTCCTCACCTGTGGAGATGAGAGCAAAACCCCTTCCCCAACGTAGCACATCTCCTGGCTTCCGTTGTGAGGTCAGCACATCCTTGAAATAAACTGGTTGATTTAGTTCAGTAGACTTTTCCATTATCCAATGTCTTTCTGCTGCCGTTGTTCCCTTCTCATTAGCGTTGAGAAAATTCAAGGTTAACAAATCATTATGTAGCCTATTTTTGGGAGTGTTTTCCATCCCTTTATGTTTGTTCAACATATCCTTTATAGTTCAATTTGATCTTTCTATGACTGTTTGACCTGTAGGATTTTATGTTATACCTGTAACATGCTTGATATTATAATAATCAAAAAACCGTTTCATTTTCCTAGATACATAAACAGGACCATTATCCGTCTTTATTTGTGTAGGTATACCCATGATAGCCATGACTTCTAATAAATGAGTGATTACTGAATCAGCTTTTTCTGAACTTAAAGCAGTTGGCCACTGAAAGCCTGAATAAGTGTCAATGGTGTGATGAACATATTTTAATTTGCCATATTCTGCAAAGTGGAACACATACATCTGCCAGATTTCATTCCTTTGGGTGCCCTTTGGATTAGCCCCTGCAGGCAGTGGTGTTTGGTTATAAAAAGAGCAAGTAGGGCATTTCTTTACAATCTCCTTAGCTTGTTGCCATGTAATTGAAAATTCTTTCTTCAAGCCTTTGCTATTAACATGATGTTTTTTATGGAATTCAGAGGCTTGTAGCACACTGCCAATCAATATATTGATCAATTTCTGCATTACCTTGTGCTAGACGACCTGGCAGACTCGTATGGGATCAGATGTGTGTTATGTACATAGGGCAAAGCCTGTTCCTGATCAAATCTTGAACATGGAGAAACAATGAGGTTAGTTCTGTATCATCAGGTATAAATTCAGCAGATTCAATATGTAAACTAGCTCTTTCTGCGTATTGTGAATCAGTGACTATATCAATAGGTTCTTTAAAATCCCTTAGCACCATAAGAAAGGCTTATAATTCCGCCTTCTGGACAGAATTATATGGACTTTGTTCCACCTTACCCAAGTCTTCTGATTTGTAACCTGCCTTCCCTGATTTATTGGCATCAGTATTGAATGTACGGGCTCCAGTTATTGGAGCATCATGGACGATTCGAGGAAGAATCCAAGAAGTTCTCTTTATGAAGTTAAGCCGCTTGCTTTTTGGATAGTTGTTATTAATGTCTCCCAAAAAATTAGCACAAGCTCTTTGCCATGGTTCATTATCTTCCCATAATTTCTTTAGTTCATCAGCAGTGAAAGGCACTATAATTTCTGCTGGGACTATGCCTGCTAGTTGACGAAGTCTCAGCTTGCCTTTTATAATTAACTCAGAGACTTTCTCCACATAAGTTTTCAGTTTCTTACTTGGTTTATGTGGTAAAAAGATTCATTCCAAAATAATATCATCTCTCTGTATTAAAATTCCTGTAGGAGAAATTTTTGATGGTAGTATGACGAGAATACAATCGAGCTCTGGATTCACCCTGTCCACATGTGCCTGTTGTAATTTTTCCTCAATCATTGTTAGTTCCTTTTCTGCTTCAGCTGTTAATTCTCTGGGACTGTTTAAATCTTTATCACCATCCAATGTTTTGTTCAAATGAATTATTAGATCAGGTGTTATTCGAATAGCTGGTCGTAGACTGCAAATGTCTCCTAACAGTCTTTGAAAGTCATTTAGAGTCCTTAGGCGATCTCTCCTAATTTGTGCTTTTTGTGTCTTAATTTTGTGCAAAACTATTTTATAACCTAAATAATTAACAAAATCTCCCTTCTGAATCCTTTCAGGAGCGATTTGCAATCCCCATTTAGGTAAAAGTATCTTTATTTCTTCAAAACGTCTGTTAAGGTATCCATGTTTGAATGGGATAACAAAATATCGTCCATGTAATGGTATAGTATAGATTTGGGAAATTTCTTGCGTATTATTTGCAATGGTTGGTTCACAAAATATTGGCACAGGGAGGGGCTATTTAACATACCCTGGGGGAGAATGGCCCAGTGGTACCTCCTTGAAGGTTGAGAATTGTTATAAGTAGGCACTGTGAAGGCAAATTTTTCTCTATCTTCTTTCTGCAAAGGTATAGTGAAAAAACAATCCTTTAAATCAATAACTATGAGAGGCCATCCTTTTGGTAATAAAGAGGGCAAAGGAATTCCAGATTGCAGAGGGCCCATAGGTTGAATAACCTTGTTGATGGCCCTGAGATCTGTCACCATTCTCCATTTACCTGATTTTTTCTTAAGCACAAATACAGGAGAATACCAAGGGCTGGTAGATTCTTCTATATGTCCAGCATCTAATTGTTCTTGTACCAGCTGTTCTAAAGCCTGTAACTTTTCCTCAGCTAAAGGCCATTGCTTTGTCCATATTGGTTTCTCAGTCAACCATTTTAGAGGCAAGGCTGTTGGTATCTCTGAAGGGACATCAATTGCTTGTACTTGTACAGCCCGAATGCCCGGTTTTCTCCATTTGTAATATCTTTTAATATTATTCTCAGAAATATAGGCTCTAGAAGTAGCAGGAATGTTAATTTCAGTAT
Organism: Microtus oregoni; assembly: GCF_018167655.1. Lineage (NCBI taxonomy): Eukaryota > Metazoa > Chordata > Mammalia > Rodentia > Cricetidae > Microtus > Microtus oregoni. The sequence continues at coordinate 2,833,970 of NW_024544726.1, forward strand.
TCCATTGTTGTAATAGGTCATGACCCCATAAATTCATTGCGATATTGGCTACATATGGCTTTAATTTTCCTATTTGTCCCTCTGGCCCTATACATTCAACCCATCTCGTGCTCTGCCTTACTCGAGATAGGGTCCCAATTCCCAGGAGCTGAACATTTACATTCTGAAGAGGCCAATACGGATGCCAAGATTCTGGGGTAATGATACTTACATCAGAACCTGTGTCCAGCAGACCAGTAATAAAAATGCCATTTACACACACTCTCAGTTTAGGTCTTTGATCATTTATAGAAGATTGCCAAAACACATGTAACTTATCTTTCTGATCATTATTGCTTGTAACAGTAGGCATGGAGCTTCCATATTGTCCTGATGAGGCACGTTCTCTGCAGAACCTGGAAATGACTGAACCATGTTTGCCATGGGGGCCTGTGAGGCCCCCTCCTCACGTTTCCCGACTGTATCAGGTTGCCTTGTCTATCTCTCGTAGACCTTCATTCATTTGTCCAATGCCTGCTTTTTCCACATCTTCTACATAAACCTGAAGGCTGAGTCCCCCTTTTTTGTTATTTCTAGAAGATGCATTATTATTATTATTTCTGAAAGATCCATTATTATTATTATTATTATTATTATTTCTGAAAATCTGTTGTCTACAATTCCTTTTCATATGACCCATTTTGCCACAATTAAAACATTTGGTATTCTGGTGTCTCCTTTTACCATTGGAAATTGCTTCTTCTACCCATGCTTCAGTGCCATAATCAAATGTATCAACATTGAGTGTATGCAAGACCCATTCTTCCAAGTGCCCTGATCTGAGCTTTAAAGGACCCAAAATCATTTTGCATTCCACATTTGCATTTTCATAAGCCAAAGACTCAATCATTATACGTCTTGCTTCTGGGTCAGATATCCCTATTTGTACAGCCTTAGTTAATCTTTGTAAAAAGTCACTAAAGGGTTCTCTCTGACCCTGTTTAACTCTGACAAATGATTCCATTCTCTGTCCTGGGTCTTGTACCCTGTCCCAAGCCCTTAAGGCTGCTGTAGTACACATGAAGAGTGTGTTTTCATCCAAATTAGCTTGTTCCTGAGGGTCGGAAAAGAGCCCTTCACCTAGAATTTTATCTAGGGAAATGTCAATTCCCTTCGCTTTTTCCTGCTGTTCTAAGAGTCTAGCCTCTTGCCTGAATAAGCATTTCCATTTCAATTGCGGTCCACTCTCCAGTACAGCAGAGCTCACCTGGAGCCAGTCTGAGGGGGTTGCTCTGCTTGTCGTGTCCCAAGTTCTTAGCATCTCTTTAACAAAAGAGGCTTGCATCCCAAAAGTCATGACAGGCTGTTTTATTTCCTTGAGATCATTCATACGGACAGGCCCCCATGTATCCTCCTTGATGACCCTAGGGTTTTTGGAACCAATCACCTTCTCTGTTGTTATTACTGGAAAGGCAGGTAGAGCTGTAGGTAGAGCTTTGTGGAAATTGTCCCAGAGAGATTTATCCACAGATGTAGTTAAAATTTGCCTTTCTACCCTTTGCTCTTCTTCATCAGAATTTAGAAATTCCTCAATCTTTTCCATTCTATTTACCATTGCCTTCTGCAATGTCTGAATCTCCTGTCCAGAATTATGTTCGAAAGCCTTCATTGAGGATTCTAAAGTATGAAGTTTGTCCGTTAGAGATAACATCTCATCTTTGGACATAATTTTTATGGCATAAATCGTGCCTTCTTGTATTGACAATCTTTCCGCCAATCTGTCATAAGCTTTAGACAAAATCAGATTATCACATTCAACAGTTTTGATTCTCTCAGTTAATGTTTCAATTCCTACAGAAAGGGACTGAAGCTTACGATCCAGATCAGCTGTTTCGTCTTCCATAGTAATGATTTTCTCCTTAACATCAGCCTGGAGAACTTCAAACTGATTCTCAATTGTTTTTAAGCATTCAATCTCTGCCTTAAGAATCCTGGATTCGTCTCATAAAGACTTTATCATATTTTTATTATCAAACCATTTAGTGGCAATGAAAACTATGAATCCCAGAAGGATCCAGAGATGTGGGGTGATAGACACCTCTTGTAAAATCTCCCACATGGTACAATTAAAAAAACTGTTAAATTCTTGAATACTAACGTGTTCATATATTTTATTTATAAAAGAAAATTTTTTTACCTGCAATGATCGGCTCCTGCCAGTGGTGGTCCCTGTGTTTTTGGAACCATATGATCATTTCATTAGTTGCTGAAAAAGCATTTGACAAAATTCAACATCCATTTATGATAAAAGTATTGGAGAGATTAGGGATACAAGGGTCATACCTAAATATAATAAAAGCTATATACAGCAAGCCGACAGCTAACATCAAATTAAATGGAGAGAAATTTAAAGCCATCCCACTAAACTCAGGAACACGACAAGGATGTCCACTCTCGCCATACCTCTTCAATATAGTGCTTGAAGTTCTAGCAATAGCAATAAGACAACATAAGGGGATCAAGGGGATTCGAATTGGAAAGGAAGAAGTGAAACTTTCGTTATTTGCAGATGATATGATAGTGTACATAAGCGACCCCCAAAACTCCACCAAAGAACTTTTACAGCTGATTAACAGCTTTAGTAATGTGGCAGGATACAAGATGTCAACCTGTAGAAGAATGAAAATTGACCCATATCTATCACCGTGCACAAAACTCAAGTCCAAATGGATTAAAGACCTCAATATCAGCCCGAACACACTGAACCTGATAGAAGAGAAAGTGGGAAATACCCTACAACAGATGGGCACAGGAGATCGCTTCCTATGTATAACCCCAGAAGCACAGACAGTAAGGGCAACATTGAATAAATGGGACCTACTTAAACTGAGAAGCTTCTGTAAAGCAAAGGACATTGTCACTAAGACACAAAGGCAACCTACTGACTGGGAGAAGATCTTCACCAACCCCGCAACAGACAAAGGTCTGATCTCCAAAATATATAGAGAACACAAGAAACTAGACTTTAAAATGCTAATTAACCCAATTAAAAAATGGGGCACTGAACTGAACAGAGAATTCTCAACAGAAGAATTTCAAATGGCCAAAAGACACTTAGGAATATTAACCTTCATCAGGCGATGAAAGGAGACAGAGACAGAGACCCACACGGGAGCACCGGACAGAAATCTCAAGGTCCAAATCAGGAGCAGAAGGAGACGGAGCACGAGCAAGGAACTCAGGACCACAAGGGGTGCACCCACACACTAAGACAATGGGGATGTTCTATTGGGATCTCACCAAGGCCAGCTGGCCTAGGTCTGAAAAAGCATGGGATAAATCCGGACTAGCTGAACATAGCGGACAATGAGGAATACTGAGAATTCAAGAACAATTGCAGTGGGTTTTTGATCCTACTGCACGTACTGGCTTTGTGGGAGCCTAGGCAGTTTGAATGCTCACCTTAGGAGACCTGGATAGAGGTGGGCAGTCCTTGGGCTTCCCACAGGTCAGGGAACCCTGATTGCTCTTCGAGCAGATGAGGGAGGGGGACTTGATCGGGGGGAGGGGGAGGGAAATGGGAAGCGGTTGTGGGGACGAGGCAGAAATCCTTAATAAATAAATAAATTTAAAAAAAAGACACTTAAGGTCGTGCTGAACTTCCTCAGCAATCAGGGAAATGCAAATCAAAACAACTTTGAGATATCATCTTACACCTGTCAGAATGGCTAAAGTCAAAAACACCAAGGATAACCTTTGCTGGAGAGGCTGTGGAGGAACGGGTACCCTCATCCATTGCTGGTGGGAATGCAATCTTGTGCAACCACTGTGGAAGTCAGTGTTTTGGTTTCTCAGGTAATTCGGGATCAACTTACCCCTGGACCCAGCAATACCACTCTTGGGAATATACCCAAGAGATGCTCTATCATATTACAAAAGCATTTGTTCAACTATGTTCATAGCAGTATTATTTGTAATAGCCAGAACCTGGAAACAACCTAGATGCCCTTCAATGGAAGAATGGATGAAGAAAGTATGGAATATCTACACATTAGAGTACTATGCAGCGGTCAAAAACAATGACTTCTCGAATTTTGCATGCAAATTAATGGAAATAGAAAACACTATCCTGAGTGAGGTGTCCCAGACCCAAAAAGATGAATATGGGGTGTACTCACTCATAATTTTTTTCTAGCCATAAATAAGGGTCACGGAGTCTACAATAGTTGAACCTTTTGAAGCTAAGTAAGAAGGTGAACCCAAGGAAAAACATAGTTATCCTCTTGGCTAAGGGAAGTAGACCAAATTTCCGGGGAGAAAATGGGATCTTGGGGGTGGGGTGGGATGGGGGTAAGGGGAGATGGGGAGAGAAAAGGTAGAAGGGAAGGAGGGGGGACCTGGGGAAACAGGAGAATTGGGATAAAGGAAAGGTGGATAGGGGAGCACGGGACCACAATTCTTAGTTAATGGAGACACTTTAGGGTGGGCAAGAGACTTGACCCTAGAGGGGCTCCCAAGTGCCCAAGATGAGGTTCCCAGTTAGTTCCTTGGGCAGCTGAGGATTGGGAACCTGAAATGACCCTATCCTAGAGCAATACTGACGAATATCTTGCATATCATCATAGAATCTTCATCTGGTGATGGACAGAGATAGAGACAAAGACCCACACTGTCTCTGTCCTCTGTCCCTATGAGGAGGGGGAGAAGGGTGGGGGAGGGGGAGGGAAATGGGAGGCTGGGAGGAGGTGGAAACTTGTTTTTTGTTTATGTTTTCTTTCTTCTTTTCTCAATAAAAAAATAAAATAAAACTGTTAAATTCTTGAATACTAATGTATTCAGCCATTTTATTCATAAAAGAAAAATTTTTTTACCTGCAATGATTGGTCCCTGCCAGTGATGGTCTCTGTGTTTTTGGAGCCTGTCCAGGAACTAGCTCTTGTAGACCAGTCTGGCCTCGAACTCACAGAGATCCACCTGCCTCTGCTTCCCAAGTGCTGGGATTAAAAGCGTGTGCTACCACTGCCTGGCTGGCCTCAAACTCATAGAGATCCACCTGTCTCTGCTTCCCAAGTGCTGGGATTAAAGGCTTGCGCCACCACCGCCCAGCCAAGTCACTTTGTATCAGACCAAATCTGCTGCTGTGGCAGCTTTTGTTGCAAAACCGCAGGTACTTGAGCTTCTGCTAATTCAGGCAGTGGGGTTCCGCTGCAAACTTAGCCATGGCAGGCAGAATGGGCCTGTGTGGCCGAGTATGTCTCGGACTAGGCACTGGGGCCGGAGTCACGAACTAAAAAACAGCACTCAGGAGGGTGCTGTGTTAGCTAGCGGGCTACCCGCTTGAGTAGGGGCAAAATAGCCCATGTTGGATGCCAAAATGTAGCGGCGTAAACGAATGCAGACAGATTGTAAAAAATATATATATCTTTAATGGCGAAATACTTACAGAACCACCATTCCCGCGGAGACCAGGAAAGCAGAAAAGGGACAGCTGGGAACACACTTGCCAAATTTATAGTGCAACATTAACCTGAGGCGAACATGCCCCCTAAGGGGCGGGACTTATCCCTACATTCAGTTTGCCAGTATTTTGTTTAGGATTTTTGTCGATGTTCATGAGCGAGATTGGCCTGTAATTCTCTTTCTTGGTTGAGTCCTTGTATGGTTTTGGTATCAGAGTATCTGTAGCTTCATAAAAGGAATTTGGCAATGACTCTTCTGTTTCTATATTGTGAAATACATTAAGGAGTATAGGTATTAGGTCTTCTTGGAAGTTCTGGTAGAATTCCACATTGAAACCATCTGGTCCTGGGCTTTTTTTGGAAGGGAGGTTTTTGATAACAGTTTCTAATTCTTCGCGACTAACAAGTCTATTTAGATTGTTCACATGTTCCTGGTCTAACTTTGGTATATGGTATTTATCTAAAAAAGTGTCCATTTCTTTTACATTTTCCAGTTTTGTGGCATACAGGCTTTGGTAGTAAGATCTAATGATTCTCTAAATTTCCTCTGTGTCTGTGGTTATGTCCCCCTTTTCATTTCTTATCTTATTAATTTGCATATTCTCTCTCTGCCTTTTAATTAGTTTGGATAGGGGTTTATGAATCTTGTTGATTTTCTCCAGGAACCAGTTTTTTGTTTCATTGATTCTTTGGATTGTTTTCTGTGTTTCTATTTTGTTGATTTCTGCCCTCAGTTTGATTATTTCCAGGCTTCTACTCCTCCTAGGTGAGTCTGCTTCTTTTTTTTTTTTTTCTAGAGCTTTCAGGTGGGCTGTTAAGTCTCCAATGTTTGCTTTCTCTGTTTTCTTTAAGTGGGAACTTAGTGCTATGAGCTTTCCTCTTAGGACTGCTTTCATAGTGTCCCATTGGTTTGAGTATGTTGTTTCTTTATTTTCATTGAATTCAAGGAAGACTTTAATTTCTTTCTTTATTTCTTCTTGGTTCCAGGTGTGGTTCAGTAGTTGACTGTTCAGTTTCCATGAGTTTGTAGGCTTTCTGGGGGTAGCATTGTTGTTGAATTCTAACTTTAATCCGTTGTGATCTGATAAGACAAAGGTGGTTACTAATATTTTTTTGTAACTGTGGAGGTTTGCTTTGTTACTGAGTATGTGGTCAATTTACGAGAAGGTCATGGGCTGCAGAGAAGAAGGTATATTCTTTCCTATTTGGGTGGAATGTTCTATAGATGTCTGTTAAGTACATTTGATTCATTACCTCCATTAATTCTCTTATTTCTCTATTAGGTTTCTGTCTGATTTACCTGTCCATTGGTGAGAGAGGAGTGTTGAAGTCTCCTAGTATTAGTGTGTGTGGTTTGATGGCTGCCTTAATTTTTAGTAATGTTTCTTTTACGTAAGTGGGTGCTTCCATATTAGGGGCATAGATATTCAGGATTGAGACTTCATCCTGATGAATAGTTCCTGTTATGAGTATAAAATGTCCCTCTCCATCTCTTCTGATTGATTTAAGTTTGAAGTCAACTTTGTTAGAAATTAGTATGGCCACACCTGCTTGTTTCTTAGGTCCATTTGCTTGATAAGCCTTTTCCCAGCCCTTTACTCTGAGTAGGTGACTGTCTTTGTGGTTGAGGTGTGTTTCTTGTAGACAACAGAATGTTGGATCCTGTTTTCGTATCCAATCTCTTAGCCTGTGCTTTTTTATAGGTGAGTTGAGTCCATTGACATTTAGTGATATTAATGACCAGTGGTTGTTAACTCCGGTCATTTTTTTAGTTGTAGAGTTTGTGTGTTTCCCTTCTTTGTTTTGTGTATGTGAAGGGTCTCTAGATGTCTGAGTTATTGTGGTCATTGTTGGACTCCTTGGTTAGTGATTTTCCTTCTCTTACTTTCTGTAAGGCTGAATTTGTGACTACATATTGTTTAAATTTGTTTTTATCTGGAAAATTATGTTTTCTCCATTTATAGTGAAGGAAAGCTTGGCTGGGTATAGTAATCTGGGCTTGCATCCATGGTTTCTTAGTTTCTGCAGAACATCTATCCAGGATCTTCTGGCTTTCATGGTTTCCATGGAGAAGTCAGGTGTAAGCCTGATAAGTTTACATTTATAAATACCTTGGCCCTATTCCTTTGCAGCTCTTAATATTCTTTCTTTATTCTGTATGCTTTGTGTTTTGAGTATTATATGTTGAGGGGATGTTTTTTTTTTTTTTTTTTGATCCAGCCTATTCGGTGTTCTGTATGCTTCTTGAACCTTCATAGATGTACATCTTTCTTTAGGTTGGGAAAGTTATCTTCTGTAATTTTATTAAATATATTTTCTGGACCATTGAGCCGTACTTCTCCTTCTTCTATTCCTATTATTCTTAGGTTTGGTCTTTTTATTGTGTCCCATATTTCCTGAATGCTTTGTGATGAGAGTTTGTTGGACTTGCTGTTATCTTTGATCAGTGTGTTTATTTTCTTTATGTTATCTTCAGAAGTTGAGATTCTTTCTTCTATCTCTTGTATTCTGCTTGTTATGCTTGTTTCTGTGGTCTCTATTCGTTTACCTAGATTTTCCATGTCCAGCCAGCCCTATGTTTGTGTTTTCTTCCTTGTCTCCAATTCAGTTTTCAAGTCTTGAACTGTTTCCATTATCTGTTTAATTGTTTTTCCTTGGTTTCCTAGGGTATCATTCACTGCTTTATTCAATTCTTGAAACTTTCTGTTATATTTCTCATCCATTTCTATATGGGCATTTTTTACATGCTGTTTAAGGACGTCAATCACTTTCATAAAGTCCATTTTTTTCTACTTCTTCTTGATTAAGGTGTTCATGTCCTCCTGTTGTGAGGTTGCTGGGTTCTGGTGGTTTCATGTTGTTTTTCAGATTGTTGGGTGAATTCTTGCATTGGCGCCTGCCTATCTCTTCCTCCGAATGCTCCCCTAAGGATCTTCTTTTACAGGATCAGGTTTCCTTGCCTACTTATGTACCTTCCCAGTGATGGCACTCTCCCATGATGGCTCTTTAGGTGCCCCAGTGATGACTCTCCTGGTGCCGAGATCAGATCTCCGTGCTGGTTGGGTAGCTCATAAACAAAGCACCTACCTTGCTTGCTGCAGGCAGGCTATTGAAACAAAGGAATTCCTGCCTGCCTGGCTGCCCTCCGGATTCGATCACAGCGCCCAGACAGGCTAAGCTGGGTGATGTTATGCCCCCAAAGATGGCAGGGATGCAGAAATTGGGAGGGTTCTGGATGCACGCTGGGTGAGATAGGAAGAGAGAGGCAGTATGCAGGAGTATAGGCCCTACAGGAAATAGTTCCTTGTCCCAGGCTGCTGCTGCGGGTCAGAAACTCACTCACCCCAGAGATAGCTCTCCTGGTGCCGAGATCATATCTCCGTGCTGGTTAGATAGCTCATAAACAAAGCACCTACCTTGCTTGTTGCAGGGAGGCTATTGAAACAAAGAATTCCCACCTTCCCGGCTGTCCTCTAGATTCGATCCCAGTGCCCAGACAGGCTGAGCTGGGTCTACTACCACTTTCTTAAACCAAATAATCCCTAACTATTACGAATGGTTATCCATATGCCCACGGGTAACTGTAGCACTCAGTCCACATCATTTATTTTTAGTTTTATTTACACACTTGCAATTAAGTTTTTTCTTTGGCTTTAGCTTGTATGTTACCTGTACAGCCTTTTGGTGTCTTTCTTTCCTGTATGTATTATATAACACTTGCTGTTTCATTTCTCGTACCTCCAATTGATATTGTTTGACTTATCATTTATGCTGCATTTCCTCTTTTCCTCTATTTCCGTTCAGCAAAATTAACTTCTAAAATTGGTAAATAAATAAGACAAGCACAGACCAGGAAAGGCAGTTGTGTAAGCACTGCAGATAATGCATAAAGGTATTCAACCTACACAATGAACACAATATACATGTGAAAAGACTAAAGAACAGAAATAACTTAATCATTTCATATGCACAGACAATATCTTTGATAAAGGTCAACATCATTTTATGACAAAATCCCTCAAGAAAGTAGGCATAGAAAAAACGTGCCTCAGTATCATAAAGGCAATGCATGACAAGGCTCTATTCAACATTATATACTATTACATAGAGAAAAACTGAAAATACTTTCTCTAAAATGTGGGCTTAGACAAGAATATTCACACTCATTGTCTCAGTGTGTGGTGAGAGAGGGGGAGTTGATTGGGGGAGGGATGTGGGAGGCGGTGGCGGGGAAGAGACAGAAATCTTTAATAAATAAATAAATTAATTACTTAATTAAAAAAGAATGTTCACACTCTCTATTCTTACTCAATACAGTACATAAAGTTTAGCTGTATAATAAGACAAGATAAAGAAATAAAAGGGACAATGTAGCAAAGGAAGAAGTTAAATTATTCCTACTTCTAGATGGCACAGGCCTATACTTAAGACTCCACCAGAAAACTCTAAGGTCTGATAAACACCTGACTTAAGATAAGATAGAAAATCATGATAAAAATCAACAGTATATTTATGTCTTTATTTATTTTTACATTTATTGATATTTTTTTGGTTTTTGAGACAGGGTTTCTCTGTAGCTTTGAAGCCTGTCCTGGAACTAGCTCTTGTAGACCAGGCTGGCCTCAAACTCACAGAGATCCATCTGCCTCTGCCTCCCAAGTGCAGGGATTAAAAGTGTGTACCACCACCACCTAGTTATTGATTCTTTCTGGATTTCAAATCATGCATTTTGATCCCACCCATCTCCCTGTTTCCTCGCAGCCACCCTCTGCCCTTGCAACATCCCCATCAAAGCACAACCAAGTTTAAAAGAAAAACCAAAAATCGATGAAAAAAAAAACAAACAAAGAAACAAAAACAGGGAAAAAAAAGAATCTTTTTGAGGGGAAACTGTAGTGTGCCCCTTTAGTCTCTGCTACACAACCTATAATTGACTTTCACTGGGTTTTCTCTTCGATATCCTCTTGTTGTCCTATGTCATGGGGATCCTGCTGATTTGGATCTGTGGGTTCATCGCCTTCAATACTCCTATAGTTATTAAATGAGGAAAATGCTGGAGTGTGCTAATTCATAGCCCTGGTTCAGACACTGGATGGTAGTTGTGAGCTTGCTAGCTTTCCAGAGTTGTCACCACCTAGATGAGCTCTCCAGCCCTGCCTCAATTACCTCACCCAATACAACCTACAATAAAGAGGGAGACCAGTTCTCCTGCTCTTGGATCCTCAGATCTGGGTCACCTACACTCAGGGCCAGCTCTAATGTTCTTCCCAGGCAAGGTGCAGGGCCCTCTCTCCAGATTACAACAGGATTTTTATATAACAATAAACTTTTCAAGAAAGAAATGAAGAAAAAACATTCTATTTATAATAATTTATAAATAAAATTCCTAGTTGTGGGGGTTAATATTGACTTTACAGTATCTAGATTCACCTCCCCCTGAAAAATAAGCCCCTGAATATATCTGTAAGAAATTAACAAAATTGGATTAAATTGGAAAGACCCACCCTAAATGTGCACAATAACATTCTATGGACTGAGTTTCTAGACTGTATAAAACTGATAAAGCTAGTCAAGCACCAACATTTATCACTCTCAGTTTCCTTACTTTGAATAAATACAGTGTGAAGAGAAATGTCATCTGCTTCTTGTCATACCTCCTTCCCTATCTGATGATCCATAACCTGCTTCCTTAAAATGCTTTTGTCAGGTATTTCATCCAAGCAATGAGATAAGTAACTAATAGAGAAAATTGGTGCCCAAAGGTGGTCATTGCTGTGATAAACTTGACCAGGGTACACTTAGGTCTTTGAAACTGTTGTGGAGAATGAATGTGGAGCAGTTTGGAATGTTGGTCCACGAAAGCCCTTGAGTTCTGTAAGCTTATCTTAACTAACCATTGTGGAAGGGTCCCAGAAGACAAGAACGCTTAACAAAATTGGACCGGAGAAGCACAATTCATGAGGTTTCAAAGAGGAACAAGGAATCTATAGATAACGGAAATGCAGGCCATTCAGTTTCTATCCTGGCAGATAATCATACAAAGGAAACAAGAGTTAAGATGCAGCCCACAGAATGGAAGGCTATCTTTACCAAGTGCACACCACATAGGGTGTTAGTATCTAGAATATATACAGAACTGCAAAAATTAAACATAAAAACAAAATCTTTCCAATTAATAAATGGGCTTAATGAGCTGGATCTTTCTCAAAAGAAGAAATACAGAGGCCCAATAAATACTTGTAAAAATATTTAGTCATTCTTGCCACCATAAAACTAAAAATTAAAAAATTACTGTAAGAGTCCATATTAACTCAATCAGAATGCCTAACATCAAGGAAAAATGGCAACAAATGCTTGTGGGAATGTGAACTGGTGCAGCCACTATGGAGACTGGTATTAAGGTTTCTCAATAACTTAAAATAGAACTATCATATAACTGAGATATACAATTCTTGGGTACATGCCCAAAGGATTCTAAGGCTTACTGAAGATATACTTGGATATCCTTATCTAATGCTACACTATTCACAATAGGTAAGAAATGGAACTAGTGAAGGTGTCCATTGAAAGACAGATGATTAATATGTACTCATTCATAAGTGACTTTCAGACATAAAACAAAAAAAAAACAGCCCACAATTCATGAACCCAGAAAACCTAGAGAACAGTGAGGAGCCAAAGAGACACATACATGGATCTACTCTACATGAGAAGTAGAAAAAGGCAAGATCTCCTGAGTAAGTTGGGAGCATGGAGATCATGGGAGAAGAAAGAAGTGGAGGGGGAAGGAAGGAAGAGGAGCAGAGAAAAATATATAGCTCAATAAAATCAATAAAAAATGCAAAGTAGCCGGGCGGTGGTGGCGCACACCTTTAATCCCAGCACTTGGGAGGCAGAGGCAGGCGGATCTCTGTGAGTTCGAGACCAGCCTGGTCTACAAGAGCTAGTTCCAGGACAGGCTCCAAAACCACAGAGAAACCCTGTCTCGAAAAACCAAAAAAAAAAAAAAATGCAAAGTATAAAAAGAAACATAGATGGTTAAAGAAAATATACACTGTGGTATTTAATTCAGGCATAAACATGAAGTCATGACATTTGTAAGGAAGTGAACAGATCTGGAAATTGTTATGTTAATCAAAAAGCCAGACTTAGAAAAACAAATAAAACATGTTTTTATATGGAAGATCGTTATGAAACTGAGAAGAGGATCATGAGAAATGAAGACAATACATGAAGAGAGTTGTGAAGGTAAGAAGAATTAAAAAATGGTGATGGAGGAAGGTCATTGGTTAAATAAAAAGAAACTGCTTGGCCCTCATTGGTTAGAAGATAGGTGGGAGGAGTAAACAGAACAGAACGCTGGGTGGAAGAGGAAGTGAGCTCAGACTCCACAGCTCTCCTCTAGGGAGCAGATGCCTCAGAGAGACGCCATGTTCCGCTCTCCCGGGCACACGCGTTGAAGCTCCGACCCAGGATGGATGTGGGCTAGAATCTTCCCGGTAAGACCGGTGCTCACAGATTATTAGAGATGGGTTGATCGGGATATCAGAATTAGCCAGTAAGGGCTAGAGCTAAAGGGCCAAGCAGTGTCTAAAAGAGTACAGTGTCCATGTAATTATTTCGGGGCATAAGCTAGCCGAGCAGGTGGCTGGGGTGCTGGGGACGCATCCCTGCCGCCCCGTATTACTACAAAAAGGAGTATTATGCAAATGGAGAATAGTGAAGAGGAATTTAAATGGAGTGGCAGTGAAAAATAGTGGGGAATAGGGATGAATAAAAACAAATATTAAAATACCATAATGAAACCCACTACTTTGTATGCTACGTATGACAGTTTTTTTAAAATGGAAAAAGAAAAGTTAGACTTTAAAAAAGCACATTGATAAAGCAAATCAGTCTTTATTAGGAAATTCTGAGTCAATAGTTTTCCATTCTATTACCAGCCATTTATTCCCTTAAATTGCCTGACATTTCAGTATATAAGCTGACTGGTTAAGGAACTGGGTACACAAATTAATCTGTCCTTGGAACAAGCATGCTTCATCTACTTCATCTTTCCATTATACTACTTATCTCTCTAGTTCAATCAGGAAACTCTTGGTTCAGAAAGAGAATGCATCTCAAAAAACAAAACAAAAAAAATTAGAAACCTCTGTGAAAGCCATCCTCATTACAGCATCTGGTTTCCCACATGTAACCACATAGAGAAACACACCAGAACACACATGCACACACCATAACCCCACATATACACAAGAAGAGAGAGAGAGAGAGAGAGAGGGGGGGGGGGGAATTGAACGATAATGTTGTTCTAGCCTATTTGTCCCATATTCTTTACTTCTTTATTGCATCAGCCTTTTTAATTATATTTTTGCTATAGAAAATATAAAATATATTTAAGGTGTATCATCAGATAGGCGCAAAGAATTACAGGGCTGGTTTTAAAAGTATTTCCTCATCTTTGCAAGGATTTGGTCCAGGAACTCGGAAACAGAGCCTTGTTCTATTGTTAACCTACTTAGCCTGTCATCTTGAATGCCAGTTGCCCAATACATCAAACTGTACCCTACCCTTGTGAGGCTCACTCTCACCACCAATACTGAAAAACATTTCAATGCACAACTCAGATGTATTACTCCAGGTTCTGGATAGAAATGACCTTTACAAATATATCACAAATAGTTTCTATGAGCTTCCTGATACTTCTTTCATAATCCTTTTGTCCTTACCAGTATTCTTCCTTTGCTGTACATGTTCTTTAAACTATATTTACTACTAAGTTGGTTCTAAGGTGTCTCAAGTTTTTTTTGAAGAGTTTTCCTTTCTTTTTCTTTTGCCAGTCTTCAGTTTTACATTCCCAAAGTATTGTAATAAAGAAACCAAGGGAGGCTGTGACCACACTTATATACCTCAGCTTTTTGGTTCATCCTTTCAGAAAAAGAATAATCTTTAAACCTTATTACATTTTCTATGTACAAAATAACACATAATGCTTAAATAAAAATTCTTTGCCAAACATGACTGAGAATAATTGTGGCTTACCTATGCCCTGTCTCCCCTTATTCCTCTCCCAGCCGTGTGTGTGTGTGTGTGTGTGTGTTCATATTTATGTGTGTAGGGGCATATTTAGGCTAACAAAATCATGGTTACTTCTGTCCCCGTCCTCCCTATTATCCTATTGTCCTAGGATAATAGACATTCGCTGCTATATCTAGCTATTTATTTGTTTGTTTATAAATTAATTTATTTTACATACCAACCACAGTTTTCCCACTCTCCTCTCATCCTGCTTCCTCCCCTCGCTGCCCTTCTACCCCTTCCATCCGTTTCTCTGTCACCATTTTAAATGGGTAAGGCCACTCATGAGAGTCAACAAAGCATGGCATATCAAGTTGAGGCAGGATCAGTCTACTTCTACTTGCATCACTGTTGGGCAAGGCATCCCACCACAAGGAAGAGGTTTCATAGAGCCAGTTCATGCATCAGAGACAGGTCCTGGTTCCTCTATTAGGCCCCCTCCCCCCTAAAAACATGCTACACAACTATCATCTAGAGGCACAGGGCCTATGTCAGTCCTGTGCCAGTTCCTTAGCTGTCGGTACAGAGTCCGTGAGCTCCCACAAGCTTAGGTCACCTGTTTCTGTGGATTTCCCATCTTGATCTTGACCTAACCTTGCTCATATAATCCCTCCTCCCTCTCTTCAAATGGATTCCTGGAACTCAATCCAGTGTTTAGCTGGAGATCTCTGCTTCTGCTTCCATCAGTTACTGGATGAAGGTGCTATGACGACAATTAGGTTAGTCACTAATTGGATTACAAGGCAAGGCCAGTTCAGCCACCCTTTTTACTATTGCTAGGAGTCTTAGCTGGGATCATACTTGTGAGTTCCTGGAACTTTCTCTAGTACCAGGTTTGTCCTTAGCCCCATAATGGCCTCCTCTATGAAGACATCTTTTTTCATTACTCTCCACCTCCATGCTACCCCCACCTTGACCATCATGATACATCATGTTTCCATGTCCCCATACCTTCCCCTCTACCTTCACTCCCAGTTGTGTCATTTATTTCCTCTTCCCAGGGAGATTCATGTATCCCTCTTAGGGTGCTCCTTGTTACCTAGCTATAGTTGGAGACTGCTCCTTCTTTTCCCAGCCACCCAGACCCAAATAATGACACAGAAACTATATTAATTACAATACTGCTTGGGCAATAACTTATGCATATTTCTAGCTATTTCTTACATCTCAAATTAGTCAATTTCTATTAATCTATGAATCACCAAGAGGCTGTGGCCTACTGGTAGGTTCTGGCTGGCGGCTGGCATCTTTTTCCTTCAGCAGCTACATGGCATCTTCTTGACTCTGCCTACTCTCTCTATATATCTCTTTTCAGATTTCCTGCCTGAGTTTATTCTGCCCTGCCATAGGCCAAAGTAGATTCTTTATTTACCAATGGTATTAAAACATGTTCACAGCATACAGAGGGGAATCTCCCACATCATCACTCCTTTTTTGTCTAAATAAAAAGGAAGGTTTTAACTTAACAAAGTAAAATTACATATAACAAAATAGATATCAAGCAAGAATTACAGTTACAATATTTATATCTACTTTATCTTTTATCATAACTAAGAAAAAACATAAGTATAATTATCTATTCTTTAACTACATCAAAGACCCCAGAAGGATATAATGTTACCTAAGTAAACAAGAAGTGCATTTTAAGCAACCTCCAAAGTTCTAGAAATAACAGAAACATCTCACTGCCTGGACAGTCACCCAAAGTTCCTTTGTAACATTGGGGCATCCATCTTCAGCCTATAGGCCCATAGTACCCAGCAGACTTTTCCATCGATGATGCAAGAAATTTGAAGATCTGTTTTGCCTTGTAATGGCAAAGTTCGTTAAATGCTTTCTTCTGTATCCTACAGAATGTCTGGAAGTTTCTTCTGTGAAGCAGGAACTCTAAAGGACCATTTCATCTTTTAGAACATTTAACAGTCATTTTTCTGTGGGTCCTGTATGTCCAGTTCATATGGCATACCTTTAAGCAGCCCAGGCAAGAGCAGTTTCTTGCCCAAATGGCTAGCCTTGTCACATTAAAGGCAAATTCCATAACAAGTTTCTTCAATGCTCATCAACCTCTCTGAAGTAATATTGGTATCTCACTATCAAGAAAAGTCTAAGTTTTAAAAACATTTTAAATGCCATATTTTATATGTCCTTAGAGCTCTGAAGATTATCTTTATAACTGAAACATATCTCTATATATCTAGAAATCTTAACTAACATGACTATAAGTTTGATTATTATAGATCACTATTAATCTGTGTTCTTACGTATGTATTATATTTTAATGAGTTGTACAAACATAATACTTTAAACAAGAGGAGAAATATATATAACAAATAAACCTTAAATTTGCATCAATAAACCAAAACCCATTAGAATTTAAAGTATTCATTTCTATATCATATCCCCTTTTGAATAAAAACAAACATTTAAAAACAATCATTTTGGGAATTTGGGCATAATTTTCTCCAAACTATTTCCTGCTGTTTGTTGGGTGAAGTATTTTTAGGGGTTCACAGAGACATTTCAGGGAGTCTTGTTCCATCAAACCACATTAGCCTGAATGGAATCTATAGGTTTTCATCTTCTGTGAAAACAAAAGCAGAATCTCTTTTCCAAAGTAATATATCCTCAGACTCAAATTTTAAAGTCAAGATACCATTAAAGTATATATGTTCGTTTAACTTAGCAATCCCCAGAATAAAAATATTTAAAGAAAATACAATAATATTCATAATCCAACACTCTGTATACATTCTGTCTTTATGTAGCTTATTTTTTACTACTTTAATCTATGACTATCTGTACTCTTTCATATTACTTTTACTGTCTTTTTCAAGACTTTTATTTTTTAAAACTATTTCTTTTTATAACTGTCTATATTCTTTTTCTTCTCTCTCCCAAGTCTACACACATTTTTAAACACACTGTAACCCATTTAGAGGTTTATTTCTGTCTGAATCTGTCTTTATTGTATACCTGTAATCATTTTCTGACCAGGAGTGCTTTTTAAATGATAAGTAGCTTGGTCACAGTGGCCCTGGATGCTGGCTCTGCCTCTCTTGACCTTCTAACATGGTAGAGGTAACTTTACTGCAAACTCTGGGACTACTGGGTGGGAGCTGTCTTCACCACCTCATCTCTGGAAAGCAGTTGGCCCATGCTGCCACCAAGTAATTTGTAGCATACTGTCCACAAACCCCATTCAAGTGTTCCACCTCCTGAAAGAGTCAGCTGTTCATGCAAACAACATGAACCAGGAAGGCTTCTTAAAGGAGCCACACAGTTTTAGTGGCTACTGTGAGTTAGGAAGCTTTTTCTTAAAGGAATGGTGCCTCTGCTTGCTTCTAGCAAACAGAGCCTGCCTGAGAAAATGCTGATACCATGAAGTCATGCTTAACTTCACTCTTTTATGTGTCTCAAATTCCTTCCCAAGCTATCCCAAGTTTTATGTGGATGTAACTGGCTCGTGTTGGTGTGACATTTTGTAGGTGGAGACTGCTCATTCATTTTCTGGCTGCCCAGACCCATATAATCACACAGAAACTGTATTAATTACAACACTGCTTGGCCAATAGCTTATGCATTTTTATAGCTAACTATTACATCTTAAATTAATGCTTTTCTATTAATCAGTAAATCATTAAGAGGCTGTGGCCTACTAATAAGGTTCTGGATGGCAGCTGGTGTCTTTCTCCTTTGGCAGCTACATGGCATCTTCTTGACTGCACCTACTCTATATATCTCTGTTCATATTTCCCACCAGTCTTTATTCTGACCTGCCATAGGATGAAGAAGCTTCTTTATTAACCAATGGTATTAAAACATATTCACAGCATACAGACCCCTCTGTATCCCACACCATCTAGATTCTCTGAGGCTGAGGATTGTAGCCTGGTTATATTTTGCTTTACAGATACATACTGTGAGCATACACCATGTTTGTCCTTCTAATTCTGGGTTATCTCACTTAGGATGATTTTTTTTTCAAGTTTCATCCATTTGCCTGCAAATTTCATGATGTCATTGCTTTTTTCTGCTGAGTAATATTCCAGTTTGCAGATGTACCACATTTTCTTTATCCATTCTTTAGTCAAGGGGTATCTAGGTTGTTTCCAGCTTCTGGCTATTACAAATAATACCATTATAAACATAGTTGAGCAAGTATCCATATGGTTTGATTGAGCATCTTCATATGCCCAAGAGTTGTATCTCAGAGTCTTGAGGTAGATTGAGTCCCAATTTTCAGAAACTGCCATACTGATTTCCAAAGTGGATATACAAGTTTTCACTCCCACTAGCAGTAGAGGAGTGTTACCCCTACTCTACATCCTCACCAACACAGGCTGACATTAGCATTTTTTAACCTTTCTGACAAGTATAAGATGGTATCTCAGAGTCATTTTGATTTGTAATTCCCTGACAACTAAGAATGTTTGTAGTGAGCCGGACAGGATCGCCATTACAAGATGGCACCGACATCCTGTCTTGTTGGAAATAAACAACTCCATATTTGGCTCTGCCTTTGGAAGCTGCGTGTCCCCTGCTTCCCGCATGCTCGGTGGTTTAGAGTCCTTGGGCCTATCCTGACGCAGTCTGGTGTCAGCTGATGGTGGCAGCCAATCACAGGGTGACCCATGTGCCAATTTCATATATAAGCAGCTGCCTCAGTGCTCCTGGCCCCCTTGCTTCCTGCCCTTCCCTTCCTGCCCCTCGTTTCCTGCCCCTTTCACTTCATTCTCTCTCTCAACCAAGGGCACTCCAGTAAAGCGTGATCTGAGTAGAATCCTGGTGTGGTGGTTGTTCTTTCTCGCTGGTCGAGAAGTCCGCCGCAGCTGGCACTGAAACCCCAAGGGGCCGAAGAGGATTCAGAACTCAACACGCAGAGTGGTGACATTGGTAAGTCTTTCCAAGTATGCTGATTGCAGTCAGCGGGTGCACCAAAGTATCCTCAAGGTAAAGATTGGGGATCCGCAACAAAAAGCGGGTTTTCTGCTCTCGCCGGTAGATGGGAGAGTGGAGGTAATAGGGCCGCGGACTATAGAGGACGGATAAAAATGAAAGTATAGCCACAACCAAAGTGGAAGGTTTAAAATGAAACTAAAAGGATGGGAGTTTAGAATGGGTGCTTCAACAACACACCTGATTTTTCTAGCTCTTAACGAGCTGTTATGGAGCCCTTTGGAGAGGTTTTTGGCTGAAGGTGACACAGTTGCACCTTGGTTTGCCACCTCTGGCAATCTTGATGTGTCATCCTGTGATAGGCTTGGTAAAGATCTGGATTTTGCTGCTGAACAAAATATGCTAAGGAAGGGAATTATATTCTTATGGTTCGAGTTACCAAGGCCTCTGGATTTTGTAGAATGTGAACAGCTGCGGCTCCAAGGCCTAGCAGTACTGAGGGTCTACAAAGCTACAAGCATGGGACCTGCCTTGAGGACCGACAAGGCTAGAAACGCTAGGCCACTTCCAGCATGGGCCTCAGGGCATAGAAACGTGTGGTAAGGCTCACCAGCTTGAATGGTTGGGCCCAGCCACTCTGCTCAGCCACGCCTCCAAGCAAGGATGAGCACATGTTCTTATGGTTAAACAACTTTGTATTTAGGCCCAAAAGGGGTATTGCTAAGTTTTGAGGTAGATATTTGCCTAATTTTAAAAAAATAGACATAATGGGGGTCCCTCAGTGTTGGGGAGACTCTCACACAGGTCTCTGGATGGCGCCCCCCCCCATGGCTTGCCAAAGGCCGTCCTTGCTGAGGTTGGCGGGGGGAGGAGTTCGACCCCGAGAGACCTGGAGAAAGAATTTTTGAGAAAAGAAACCACAGCCCAGTGGTCCAGGAGGGTCATAAATTCCAAAAATCCAATGTTGGTCGCAGGGGGACTCCAAGCCTCTCAGGACCACTCCCAAGGTCGTAATCAGCTAGTTTCTAAAACGGTAGTACCTGCAGGGGGAAACTCCCTGTTTCTCAAGATTATTCTCAAGATATGGTCTGGCTTTCTCTTGGGCTAGTTCCTAAAACAGTGATAATCACTATGGGGAGGCTCCCTGTTTATCAGGTTTTTATCAGGATTGCAGTCTAACTTTGTCTTCAGCTAGTTCCTGGTGCAGGGTCGCTGAACAGGCTAGTCCTGGAATTTTGGTTCTTCTCTTCCTGCTGGGAGAGTCTGGTTTGTTCAGGTTTTTCAATAGGATGTGTGATTCAAAGATGGCTGTGCCAGTTTACATTTCCAGCACCAGTTTGCACTTCCAGCAATGGAGATTTTCTATAACCACATTTTCTTAAGCATAAATTGTTAGCAATAATTTTTAAACTTGGTTATTTCTACAAGGATAAGGTAAAATCTCAGAGTTTTGGTTTGCATTTCTCTAAGGGCTAAAGGAAACATTTTTTAGTTGTCTTTCAGTCATTTTTAAGTTTGTCTGTTGAGAATTTTCAGTTTAGGTCTGTAACAAATATTTTTATTAAATTAATTTTTAATAACGAATTTCCTGAGTTCTTCATATATTTTTAAAATGGGTAAAAAATAGTTTGACAAAATATTGACTATGATCAATGTTTCTTATACTAAATAATAGATTCATTAATAATTTTAAGATTGGTTCCTGGACAATTATGTTTGCTCAATTCAAAGGCAAAAACAATAATCTTTTCCCAGATGATCATTGCTACAGTTCACACAACTGTATTTTGCTAATGTTATAGCAAAAAAAATCCTTTAAAGGATTTTATGCTAAATTTTACAAATGGCTCTTCCAATGTAAGAACTGCATATATGGCTAATAATAATAATAATAAAAATTATGGAGCATAACACGGCTCCTTGAAAGCAACTCATAAAAAGTTGCCAACAGATCCTGATGCAAATGGATCTGGTGTTATAACACCAAGCTAACCTTTACTAAGGCAAGGTGAAAAGGTCCTTGCAATGCATTATGAAAAAACCCGACCTATATATATATTTGGGGTCGAGGATATGTTTATGCTTTTTTCACAGAAAGAAAATAAAAGCTGGATCTGATGTCGAGACTGCAGATGTCCACAGAGGAGTTCCAGAGGCGACTGGGGAGAGGTCCTTGGTCCAGCCTTTCCAGCCACCAAGGAGAGGAGTGCCTGATAACACAACCTGCTGTGCCACTCTGCAGGGTGTTCTTCTGCCTCGAGAGTCCAGGGAGACCTGGCTGAGATAAGTGCCAGGATGTGCTGCTTCAGGTTGCTGACTCCAGCTCACCTCACTCAGGAATCCCACCTGCCCTGAAACACAAATGCTAAGCTGTTTCTGATGCAGACTAAACATCTGACAGTTTTAATCTTTGGGACACAGAACTCATTTTAATTAAAATACTAACCCCTCTTCACTTAAGAAGGGGAAAGATTGGGGTTCCTGTCACTGTTGCTCAGAGACTGGAACTGGTGGTATTTGATGACAACAATATATGTCATTGTGCTCTTACTGCAATCGATCTAATGATACTTATAACTGCTTATAGATGTTGGAAAAAGTTTGACACACGCTGTAAAGTGTTTGGGTTTAATGCATATGTTAAAAATTTTAGATTTAGATCCCTTTTACACTTCCCTAATTGTTGGCAGGCAGCACTTGTAATTTTATGTGGAGTAGGCATTTAGGAAGGAGGATACCTAAGGCCAGACTAAAAGGTGAATAATGGGTTTGGAAAACGCCCTTTCTTCATGTCTGGAAGATGGAGTAATTGGTGCCCAAATTATATCATTATATTTTGTTTGAGGAGCTCCTCACAGTCTTTTCATTAATGATAGACACAGGGGCCCAATGACGGGAGTTAGTGTGGACCCTCACCTGAACAGCACACCATACAGAGGTTGTAGAAACTGGCTCAACATGGGCATGGTACCAGGCACGAGGGGTGCACTCCACATGGCCTAAGACAGGGTGCCCTGTGATCTGCTTACTTTAAATCTCAGTAGATACCTTTTATTTGAGGAGCTCCAAGGACGGGTGACT
The DNA here is from genome assembly GCF_018167655.1 of Microtus oregoni. Classification (NCBI taxonomy): domain Eukaryota; kingdom Metazoa; phylum Chordata; class Mammalia; order Rodentia; family Cricetidae; genus Microtus; species Microtus oregoni. The sequence continues at coordinate 2,856,463 of NW_024544726.1, forward strand.
TGTGGCAGGACATCCCCCAACCTAAAACAGGATACTGGGAATCCTAGGACGGGTAAGGGGGAAAAAAGACCTGGTTCCCACTCGACCTAAATATCATAAGGCACCCCTCTGTTCCCAGGAGAGGTAAATTGCTTCACCATTCGAGAGGAGGGTCTCTCCTTGTTCCAGTCCCTTCTCCTTTAGATCTGACACCATGGTTGGACTCTGACCTGATGCCCTCCACTTAATAGCTGCCTGTCTTTATGAAAGAAAGGGGGAACTGTAGTGAGCTGGACAAGATCGCCATTACAAGATGGCACCGACATCCTGTCTTGTTGGAAATAAACAACTCCATATTTGGCTCTGCCTTTGGAAGCTGCGTGTCCCCTGCTTCCCGCATGCTCGGTGGTTTAGAGTCCTTGGGCCTATCCTGACGCAGTCTGGTGTCAGCTGATGGTGGCAGCCAATCACAGGGCGACCCATGTGCCAATTTCATATATAAGCAGCTGCCTCAGTGCTCCTGGCCCCCTTGCTTCCTTCCCTTCCCTTCCTGCCCCTCGTTTCCTGCCCCCTAAGCTTCATGCTCTCTCTCAACCAAGGGCACTCCAGTAAAGCGTGATCTGAGTAGATTCCTGGTGTGGTGGTTGTTCTTTCTCGCTGGTTGAGAAGTCCGCCGCAAATGTTGAACAATTCTTTAAGTGTATCTTGGTCATTAAATATTCTTCTATTGAGAATTCTCTGTTTAAATCTAAACCACATTTTTTTGTTTTCTTGAAACAGGGTTTCTCTGTGGTTTTGGAGCCTGTCCTGGAACTAGCTCTGTAGACGAGGCTGGTCTTGAAATCACAGAGATCCGCCTGCCTCTGCCTCCCGAGTGCTGGGATTAAAGGCGTGTGCCACCATCGCCCAGCCTAAACCACATTTTTAATGGGATTACTTGGTATTTTGATATCTAATTTCTTGAGTTCTTTATATATTTTGAATTTCAGTCTTCTGTCAGATATGGAGTTGTTGAAGCTCTTTTCCCATTCTGTAGCCTGCCATTTGTCTTATTGACAG